>NC_057801.1:306283081-306883717 GCF_018294505.1 Triticum aestivum
CCGTGTCCAGGAGCTTCGCCGCCGTCCACTTCATCGAGCTAGCCGAGCCCCGTGTGCTCGAGCGGCCCGAGACCACCGCACCGACCTCGCCCGAGCTCGCCGTCGCCGGAGATCCCCTTCAACGCCGTCGCCGCCTCAGCTCGTCCCCGACCCCGCCGGTGGCCTCTACGGGAGCGCTGTGAGCCTAGCTACCCCTCCGACCCTCTCTCTCTCATTCCCGAGCCGTGTAGCCACCGCACGAAGATCACACGCACGCACCGCCGCGGATCTCGTCGCCGACGTGCTTCCGGCCATCCTCCGGTCAACCCGCGGTGTCCAACGCACTCACCACGCTGTGTTAGGCCCAACCGTGCACTCCCCGCACCTCACCGATCCCCCTAGCGACAAGTTCGACTTTGGCCGAACTCCGGTGGCCGCCAAAGTCATCGCCGGCGCCAACTCCGGCCACCCCGACCCCAACGGACTCCACCAAGAGCTGCGGCTCGACCTCAGCTCCGCTCCGGTGCCCTCCACGGCTCGTTTGGTTGCCGGAACGGCAAAAATCACTTCTGCCGCCGCGTCGGGCTCGCCGGCGGCTAAACGCCGGTGCAGCCGACCCGGGTTTGACCACGGGTGGGCCCTGGTTGACTCCCCTGAGTCAATGACAGGTGGGGCCCAGCCCTGTTAATTAAATAGGTTTAGTTTTAATTAAACTTTAATTAAAATAATCACCCTGACATGCGGGACCCACTGTCAGGTTTGACCCGGACGTGTTCCTTGACCTGCTGACATCACACTGACGTCAGGCTGACGCAATAATTGATTTTCTGGTAATATTCTAATATAGGAAATTCCAGAATATAATTTAAACTTCAAAAATTCATAACTTTTATTCTGTAACTCTAAATCAGACAAATTATATATGAAAAATGATCAAAAAAATCCAATCTATCCATCTGTACTATTTTCATGCATGACTAAACAAGTTAACTTGATGTTTAATGCAGAACAAGGAAAAACACTTTAAAGGGCCATGTTTGAGTTTGAAATTTGAATCTTTGATTCAAATTGGTTCAAACCCTTCTGGTCTTAGTTGCATTAGCCCAACACACTCATATTGCTATGTTTCATGCATGCATCATATTGTTGCACATTGTTTGGTGATGGTTGTATATCGGTGTTCTTGCGGCAGGATCTGCCCCCGAGGAGTACCGTGATTACCCTAACGAAGAACCGTATCAGTGCATCGAACCATCAGGCAAGCAACCAACCATTTGATCATATCGATACAATCCCATGTTCTCGCTCCTACTCTCATTTACTGCATTAAGACAACGCGTTTCAAACTGCTGTGTGCTACGGTAGTTGAACCCACTTCCTCTGCATGACCTGTCATTGCCACAGTAACTAGATGAAAACCCACTAGCATGTGTAGGAGTTGATTGAGCCATATGTATGTGTTGTTCCTACCTTGCTATGCCTGCTATGCTTAGAGTCGTGTCAGGTCTGGTTCATCTGGGTGATGGGCTAGAGTGAAATGATTATGTCGGTAATGAGAGTGGTGTGGTGAACACGATTTGGTATAGGTATCGATGAGAGGCCATGTAGGAGTACATGGTGGGTTGTTTCATTGAAGCCGACCTTAAGCACTGAGATCTGTATGTGTGATTTAAGAATCAGCTACTACCATGCATTGGGCCCGAAACCAATGGACCCTCTCGGCTTCTTATTCACCCTAGTTCTCCGTCCAGGAGTTGCAAGTAGTTTCTGGTGTTTGTAGCCTACTGGAGGCCGTGGACAGCGCTGACCGTAGGGGTGGGCTGTGATGCGGTAGGTACGTGGCCGGGTGTACCGAATACTCGTTAGGTATCTCGGGAACCCTGTTCACATCGTTCGGGGCCGTATGGGAAACCTCGGCCGGACTCCCTGCGGATGGAACCTGGATAGGCGATAAACCTGGACTGGAGGCTTAGGTGATTAGGTAGGTCGTGGCCGACACCCACGTTGGGCTTCCGCTTGAAGGTTGCCGAGTACATGTCGTGTAAACGACGGTAAGTGGTGAGAGCGTGTATGAAGAAGTACACCCCTGCAGGGTTATCATGATCTATTCGAATAGCCGCGTCCGCGGTAAAGGACTACTTGGTTGCCTATACAGTTCATAGACAAGTAAATCGAAACTACTAAAAGCCTCAAGATAAGTGTGAGTGTCGAGGATGGCTCTTCCGTAGGAAGACGGAGGTGGATCCTCGGTAGTGTATTGAATTGGTGAGTAGTGGACTCGTGTACGCAAAACCGTTTCAAATTGGAGCCTCGTAGGTTAGCCTAGCCAAGAGTCAAAGCTGGCTTGCTGCAACAACTCCACCAACCCTTCTTGATAATGTGCATGTATATAGGATCTGATGTAAGTCTTGCTGAGTACCTTTGTACTCATGATGCTATAATTTACATTTTTACAGAAGACGCTGCAACCCCTTCTGATGGGTTCTACGTAGACGTTGACATCAATGAGTAGGATAAAGGCCCAGGTGGTGATCCTGACCTTGTGAAGGACCACGTAGTATAGCTAGGCTTTCCAAGCCTCTTTTATCTTTCTAGTTGTCTGTACTCAGACAAGTTACTTCCGCTGCTGGTTTGTATGACTGTATGACTTGAATGCTGGGTCGTGAGACCCGTACCTTGTGTATGTTATGTATGGTTCTCTGAGCCTTAAATAAAGTACTTGTGTCGTAGAGTCATGTTGTGATGCCTTGTTGTATTTACACATATCGAGCATATTGTGTGTATGATTGAAATGCTTGATATGTGTGGGATCTGACTATCTAGTTGTTTATCTTTAGTAGCCTCTCTTACCGGGAAATGTCTCCTAGTGTTACCGCTGAGCCATGGTAGCTTGCTACTGCTCTGGAACACTTAGGCTGGCCGGCATGTGTCCTTCTTCGTTCCGGTGTCTGTCCCTTCGGGGAAATGTCACGCATTGAGTACCGGAGTCCTGTTAGCCCGCTACAGCCCGGTTTACCGGAGTCCTGCTAGCCCAGTGCTACAGCCCGGACCCACTTGCTGATGACCGACACGTTCGAAGCTGGGTCATGGATGCCTGTCCCTGTAAGTCTGTGCCACTTTGGGTTTATGACTAGTCATGTCAGCCCGGGCTCCTTATCATATGGATGCTAGCGACACTATCATATACGTGAGCCAAAAGGCGCAAATGGTCCCGGGCAAAGGTAAGGCGACACCCGTGGGGATACCGTGCGTGAGGCCACAAAGTGATATGAGGTGTTACCGGCTAGATCGATGTGACATCGAGTCGGGGTCCTGACAACGGTCGTATCAACCTTAGGGAGCCCAGAGCTTAGTGTATGGCCTCGCAACACCTCCCCTCGGGAGCATCACGCGAGGGGGCTGGACACGGGGGCTGCACCCGGGTCACGCCCGAGCGCACGCCACCGAGCCAGGTCCCTGGGACCTGGTCGTCGCGCGCCCCTCCCCGAGCGGATCCAAGGTATGAAGACCATTTGAACGTCAAGGGGGACTCCTGAGCATCGTGACTCAGGAGCCTAACTGGTCACGTAGCCCCTCACTCCTTAGTTCCGCGCGGCTAACGGCGGTTGAGGTATGCACGGGGCCGGGCCCTGCCGACGTAGAACGACAGATGTACTCCTACGTCCCCTCCCTATTTGTTATTTGCGCGTCAAAGGGGACTCCTGAGCATCGCGACTCAGGATCCTAACTTGTCACGTAGCCCCTCACTCCTTGGTCCCATCCTGGTGATCCGGTCGGGGCTAACGGCGGCTGAGGTATGCGCGGGGCCGGGCCTTGCCGACACATAACACAAAGCAAATAGGAAGGAAACCGCAAAATCTCGAAGCAAATCCAGAAGCAAATATTACAAACCATAATTATTCTGATGATACCAAACGCAAGTTTAAGCGTCTCCACGAGGCACGGTGCATATTGCAGGAATTGAAACAGGAAAGAAGCCGTGAGAAGATCACCCTTGGGCAGCGCCGTCGTTCGCCAGGAGCCCCGCCTCCGTGGTGGTGTTGCGCTCGCCAGCTCCACCTCTCGAGGCCACGGAATCAATAGTACCTGCCTTGGGTGCAGTGGCGAAGGCGCGGAACTTCGCCAGTAGGGCTTCTGCTTGGCCCTTCATGGCTTCTGCTGCAGTGGTGGAGCGCTCGGCGTCCACGGGCTCCAGCAGCTCATCGAGGGTGGCACCAGGGTCGCGAAGGTAGACGTGGCTGAGGACCCGCGTCAGCTCTGCAGAAGAAAGGACGCGAGCCTCAGCCTCGGCCATGGGGCCGACGCCGGTCACGACTTCCTCAAGCGCTTCGACCAAGAAGGGAAGCAGCTGGGCGGGGCCGTCCTTGGCCCCGACCAGCGGTTTCTGCAGGCCACTATCGTAGAGCGTCTTCAGTGCCTTGCGATATCTCACCTCAAGATCAGCGAAGGCCACACGGTCCTCAGCCAGGACCTTCGCCTTGCCTTCCAGCTCGGCCCTCTCCGTCTTCAGCTTTTGCTCCAGCATCTTCAGTCGGCCGCGTTCAGCAGCCAGCTCGGCGCCGTGGTCCCCGATGGCGTCCTCTCGAGCCTTCATCTCCTCCTCCTTTACCCGGCTGTCGCGAGCCTCTTTGGCGAGCTCATCGCGCAAGCCCTGCAGCTCGTCCTCCAGCGCCTTGCAACGGTCTTGGGCGGCTGTGGCATCCTTCAGTGCCGCATCACGGGCGGATGCTGCCTGGGCGGCGGCTTGCTTCTCCTCCTCGGAAGATGCCGCGGCCAGGCTCAGCGCCGCCCGGACGGAGGCATCAGAGTCAACCCACCCAGAGATCAGCTCCAGGCTCCCGGCCACCAGGCGGGAGTTGGCACCCTGGAGGTCTTTTCGCAGCTGGCCTAGCTCGGTGAAGGCACGATCCAAAACAGCGGAGGAGGCAGAGGAATCTGGAACCAGTGGTGCAGGAGGAGAAGGCGTAGCGTGATCACGGCTTGGGAGACTGGGAGCTCCTGAGTCTGGGCAACCTCAGCGACAGCATCAAGCGCCGGCACCTCCAGAGTCAGCGGGGCTACGGGGGCTGGTACCTTGTTAGGGCGCTCCTCCAGGCCTCGCGAGGACGATCGGGCAGGGGAGGTGCGAGCTCCACTGCCTTCCCTCCCCGCAGGCGAAGGCGCAGCTGTGCAGATGAGCCTGCCCCAGGCAGAGCCACCAAGTCCCCCTTCAGCTTCTTCGCCGCAAGCGGCGGCCTAACCAAGCGATGAAAAACGTCAAGCCTCAGGAGCAAAAACAAGAACGAGACACAGTTCAAGCACTTACTGGTCAATTGTGGCATAGGCCGGCAACCTCTTGTCGAGCTTAAAGCCCGTGAGCCTCTTGGTCCGGGGCGCAACATCAAGAGGCCCAGGAGCGGAGGAAGGTGTACCAGAAGGGCTGGAGCCGGCTTTGGGCTAGCCCCTCAGGAGATCATCCCCGACCTGTCTTTCTTTGGGATCACGGGCGGGTCCTCTCCCTCTCGCCTGGCGTCGGCCTCGTCATCGTCCGGCAGGGTGCAGAGGATGCTGGCCCTGCGCCGAGGAGAAGTCTCCCCCGTCCCCTCAGCGGTCGCCTCCGAGTCGTGCTCCTCTTCTTCGTCTTCCTCTCCTCCTCCGCAGGAATCATCAGAAGACAATTCCACCGGTGCCGTTGCCCCCTGGCCCTTAGGAGGCACCGCCGGCACCAGGCCGCTCCCATCAAAGGTGGGCATGGAATCCACCACCTGTTTCCCGTTTTCGTGGAGGAACAGGGGGGGAGCACCCTCCAGACCTTCCATGTCCTCTCCAACCAAGAAATGGAGAGCTGCGACTAGATCCTTGTTGGCTAGGGCCACCGAGTTCAGGCGGACATCGTCGTCCGCACCCCCAAGCGTCCACAACGGGCACGAGTGCGCCTGAAGTGGAGCCACCCACTGCGCCAGGAATTCCCTCAGGAGCGTGGCCCCTGTCGGCTTCGCCGCCTTCATGTTGTCTGGCCTCAGGTCGTCGTTCATCTTCTCCAGCATCGACTTCGCCCGTCGGTCGTCAAGCTTCGCGCGAGACCATGCCTCGTCAGCCTGGGGTTGCTCCGTGGGCAATGCCAACCGAGAGTGGATGCATCCGCCATCCAGCATGACCCACTTGCTCCGGAAGCCATCGACCCTCTTCCCATCCTTTGAGATCGCGTTGGCCTTGGAGTACACGATGAAGCCAGCGCATGCTGAGGCATGGCTGTCGGTGACTCGGAGGGAGAAGAAGTGGCGCAGCAAAGCCACAGACGACATCACCCCAACGTGCGCCACGTAGTAGTAGGCGAAAATCGACAGAAGGAGAACAGAGTTGGGATGGAGATGAAGGGCCTGCGACCTGTAATGGCGGAGGACGGCATAGAAGAACTCGGAGAAGGGAGGCACTAGGCCGGCGATGAGAGTGCTCATGAAGAAGGGGTAGAAGGTGCTCCCCTTAGCCTCTGGTGTGGAGGAGCCGTCTCAGATTCCGGTCTCCCCCATCTCGCTGCCCTGTGCCACCGTCATTAGGCACGTAGCAGTGAGATTCTTCTCCGTCATGTTGGGAGGATCCATGGCCGGCGAGTACCAAGCCGGCGGGGCTTCGACTGCGGTTTGCGAGGCGCCATTGCTCTCTGAAAGAGGAAGGATGGAGCGGATCTGGAGATTTGGGATGCAAGAGAGCAAGGGAAAGGAAGGGGATCTGGAGCAAGGCGAATGAGAGCAATGAAGGTAAGCCTAACCCAGGCCAGCCTTTTGTTAGTCGAGCAGTTGCCGAGGCAGCGTGGGGAAGCGGAGACGCCCACGTCCAATCAACCGCCACGTGGCGACCAAGGCCACAGACTGTTGGGCCCGCTGCGCTCCACACTTCCCCTTTGGCTTCGCTGCTAAGCCAAGCCCGAGCGTGCCTTGGGCCCGGGCGCTACTGTTGGCGTTCTGGGAACGGGGGTCCCCAGACTTGCCTGCTTGCGGCCTGCGGCGTGGCTCAGCAGTGGCCCAGTACGGCCCGTGTTCATCAATCCAAGTTCAAGACCCTCGCGAGGGGCCAAGCCTCGTGGGGAGGACGATGCAAGGGTTCCTCAGGGGCGGCCTCACCAGGCAGGCTCGCGAGGAGGCGGAGAGATCAAGGCAAGGGGTACCTCGCGAGGTGCTCGTGACGCAAGCCATGACGATCGAGACCAGGCAGGCGCCAGGCGGGCGCCAGCCTGCACAGTGTCCTCGTTTCCTCTTTGGTGCAAAGGGGGCAAGTGCAGGCGCGGAGTACCGAGGCATCAAGCAAAGGTTTCCATATCGATGCAACGAGACCAAGATCAGCAGAATGGCAAGACGGAGGTCACCGTGGAGCCCAAGACGGCATTATCACCAGCGCCTTTGGGAGTCGAAGACCACCTTTAGTCAGGATAGCTTGTACTAGTTGTCCCCCTTCAAAATGGCCGTTGTTGGATCCCTTCCCGCTCAATAGTTGAGAATAGGACCAGTGCCTCTATAAATAGAGATAACCACCACAGTAGAAAAGGGGGCATCTCATCCATAGACGCATCGAATCCTTCCCTACTAGAAGACCGCACCAGCTCAAGAACACCCCTCGCGAGGTTGTTCTTCCTTTGTACTATTCATCATCAGCCCCAGAGGCAATCCACCACAACACACACTAGATTAGGGTATTACACCACAACGGTGGCCTGAACCAGTATAAACCTCGTGTCCCTTGTGTTGTTCATCATGTTAGCTTAGAATCGTGGCGAGGTTCTCGGGCCTGAATCGGTAGGGAGAAGATCTTCATGCGTACCCCAGAGTTTGAACCTTAAGGGTTTTGCCGGAACCCGATATCCGACACCGTGCATCCACACTTTCTCTTGCACCGACATCTCGACGAGTTGTCGTATGATTAGAATGTTGTTAGGGCACCATTTCCGTTGTCGTTGCCGTGGCACCCCTTTCGTTCCGCCATCGTGACCAAATACTTCATAACATGCTTATGTCAACATTTTCATAAAATTGCATAAAACTTGTATATGTCATCCACATCATGATAACACCATTTAAAATGTTTAAAATTGTTGTTTTTATTAATTGCTAAATGACATGTGGGGATTTACCAGAATTGTTCTTTGGTGCTTCCGGCCTCATTTAAACTTGCCTAAATAGTTAGTTTAATTATGCTTCACCTCTTGCCATGTTTAAAAACATTTAATATTGTTGTGTACATAAACGATATCAAACTATATAATCGAATGTGTTGTTTCATCAATATGCAACTCATTGCATATTGAGCTCCACTTAAATTGTAGTGTTGTTTGTTTCCCTTTGCTATGCCATGCATTTTTTTAAACCGAACATGCATCGTACTTGTTTGTGTATCATGCCATGTTTATGTTGTGCATTTACCATGTTGTTTGATTCTTTCCAGTGTTGCTTCTTAGTTCCAGTAACATTGCGATTGTGAGGATTTGTTCGACCATGCTGGTTCATCTACTTCATGGATTCGGTCTTCTTCCTAGCGGGATTTTAGGCAAGATGGCCGTCACATTAGATCTCACTACTATGTTTGGTTTTCTAGTTGTCTCAATGCTATCGCTATGCCACGCTTCCTACCACTTGTTTATCAAGCCTCCCAAGTTGCCATGACAACCTCTAACCTTTTCCACCCTCCTAGCAAACCGTTGTTTGGCTATGTTACCTCTTTGCTTAGCCCTTCTTATAGAGTTGCTAGTTGCAGGTGCAGTTGCAGGTTGTTTCATGTTGGGACATGGATATCGCGGGATATCACAATATCTCTTATATTTAATAAAAGCACACATATACTTGGTAAAGGGTGGAAGGCTCGGCCTTTTGCCTGGTGTTTTGTTCCACTCTTGCCGCCCTAGTTTCCTTCATACCGGTGTTATGTTCCTTGATTTTGTGTTCCTTACACGGTTGAGGTTTATGGGGCCCCATTGACAGTTCACTTTGAATAAAACTCCTCCAGCAAGGCCCAACATTGGTTTTTAAGTTTTGCTAACATAATAATATTGAATTAATTAATTAATTGGCATAAGGGGACGCGTCCCCGAGCTTCCTTAATTGAACATAAACAGGGCAGCCAGTGCTGATGGTGTTGGTCCCAAACGGGCAGACTGTGGGGCCACACCACGGGGCAACTCGAGGTCTGGTTTTACTCGTAGGCCGACCCATCTGGTGTACCCTGAGAACGAGATTCGTGCAACTCCTATCAGGCTAGGTCAGTGCAGCAGGCTGTCTTGCTGGACTTGTTTTACCATTGTCGAAATGTCTTGTGAATTGGGATTCCGAGCCTGACCAGGTTGTTCCTGAAGGAGGATTTTCCTCGATTGGTCATAAGAGCTTGTCGTGGGATAAGTTTGGACAGCCCTGCAGGGTTTAAACTTTCGACAACCATGCTCACGGTTATGTGGTAGATGGGAATTTTTTAATATCCGGTTGTAGAGAAAATGACACCAGATCCTAAATAAAATACACCAACCGTGTATGTGATCGTGACTGTGTCTTTTCGAGTGAGTCGAGAAGAGAACATGGTGGGGTTATGTTTGAACGTAAGTAGTTCAGGATCACTTCTTAATCATTACTAGTTCACGACCGTTTGCGTAGCTTCTCATCTTATTCTTGTACTCGTAAGCTAGCCACCATACAATGCTTAGTCGCTTGCTACAACCTCACCACTTATCCATTCCATACCCATTAAGCTTTGCTAGTCTTGATACCCATGGTATGGGATTGCTGAGTCCTCATGGCTCACAGATTACTACAACAACAGTTGCAGGTATAGGTAATGTGATGATCTGATGTGAGAGTGATGTTTGCTTGTTTGGAGTTCTTCTTCTGCTTCTTCTTCGATCAAGGGATATATGTTCCGTGGCGGGAGGCTGGGCTAGTAGAGTGGATGTCATTTTCTTTTTCGTTTGATTTCATCCATAGTCGGATCCTGCTCTTCTATATGATGATTGCTATGTATTGATATATTATTATATTGATGTATTGTTGTATTGATGTTGTAGCTTGTGGCGAGTGTAAGCCTTTATCTGGTACTATCATCTATTCCGTACATGGTATGTTGTAATGATATCCACCTTGCTATGTGCTCGAAATGCGGTTGTGCCCCAATCATGAATTCATCACGTGATTGGGATAGAACTGCATCTTGGGCGCTACACTACGCTAGGCTTAAGGGTACCACGCGCCGCCTACAAAGCTGGGGTGCTCGTACTCTAGGTGGCATCACTGCCCAGCTTCTCCTCTCGTGGGAGCTCACATTGTGCGCCTGGATGAGGCTCAGGACAAGCGGGCACTCTCCCCCGCTGAGGCCTGGCTACAGTGCAAGCTCAAGGGCACCTATCTAGGGCTGGCCTCCCTTGAGTGTTCCATCTCATGACAACGGGCGCGTTTTTCCTGCCTCATGGTAGGCGAGACCAACTCCGCTTTCTTTCGCATCCACTCGGCCCACCAAAAGTAGAAGAGCCGCATCTTCTGATATTTGCTTGAACTACATCAGTATTTCCCCAAAGAGGAAGGGATGATGCAGCACAACAACGGTAGGTATTTCCCTCAGTGATGAGACCAAGGTTATTGAACCAGTAGGAGAACCACGCAACACCACGTAAACAGCTCCTGCACACAAAGAACAATTACTTGCAACCTGACGTAAGAGAGGGGTTATCAATCCCTCACGGGTAAAAAGATAGGATTTTTTTAGTAGATTGGATAAATAGATCTCGCGGGAACGCGAGATAAAATAAATAACTAAACAGCAAGGTATTTTTGTATTTTTGGATTAATAGATCTGAAAATAAAATAAAATAAAATTAAATCTCGAAGGCAAATATGATAAAGAAGAGACCCGGGGCCGTAGATTTCACTAGAGGCTTCTCTCAAGAAAAATAGCATATGGTGGGTAAACAAATTACTATTGGGAAATTGATGGAACTTCAAATAATCATGATGATATCCATGCAATGATCATTATATAGGCATCACGTCCAAGATTAGTAGACCGACTCCTGCCTTCATCTACTACTATACTCCACACATCGACCGCTATCAACATGCATCTAGTGTATTAAGTTCATGAAGAAACAGAGTAATGTAATAAGAACAATGACATGATGTAGACAAGATTTATTTATGTCGAAATAGACCCCATCTTGTTATCCTTAATAGCAACGATACCTACATGTCGATTCCCCTTCTGTCACTGGGATCAAGCATTGTAAGATCGAACCCATCACAAAGTACCTCTTCCCATGGCAAGAAAAATTGATCTAGTTGGCCTAAATAAACCAAAGATTCGAACAAGAAATACGAGGCTATAAGTAACCATGCATATAAGAGACCAGAAGACTCAAATAACTTTCATGGATAAAAACATAGATCTTATCATAAACTCAAAGTTCATCGGATCACAACAAACACACGGCAAAAAGAGTTACATCAAATAGATCTCCAAGAGACCACTTTATTGAGAATCAAGAGAGAGAGAGAGAGAAAGAGTAAGCCATCTAGCTACTAACTACGGACCCGAAGGTCTATAATGAACTACTCATGCATCATTAGAGAGGCACCAATGAGGATGATGAACCCCTCTGTGATGGTGTTCAGAATGGATCTGGTGGTTCTGTGTCGGTGCAACAAACCTGGGTCTGTTGCCCTGACTGTGCACAGGCACATGATCAAGATTGAAGCACCAACCCAAGGCAGAGTACGAGAAACCAAGAGATTCGAAGGACCAACAAGCAGATCAGTGGGACCAAGACCAAGCCAGAGAAGAAAGATATCGTCAAGAGAAAGGCATCCTTTGCCGGGCAGGCGAGCTCGGCAAGGGGCGAGGCCACCCCTAGAAGAAGGCGACCAAGGCGCTCGGCAGGGCCTGCCGGGACTTGCGGAGGCTAAATCAGCTCACCAACCACTCCATGATGACTCACTCGTCGATCAGTGCGGTGTCAAGCCGCAGAGTGATTAAGTGGCAGCCATTCGCCACATGGCAGCCTCTCCCTAGAGGAAAACCCATAGATGACACCCATCTTACCATGTGTCAAACAGATAGGCATGGAGCTGGCAAGATAGCCCGGCAAGCCTTGCCGACCGACCAATGATGTGACATTGAGCGGTGCATTAAATGTGCACTGTCAGCCCACAGAGTTAGGTATGATAGCACTGTTTGCTATCATATCAATGCATAATGACTACTTTGCCATTGTGGTGACCCTTGATCTATAAAAGGAGGCCCTTGGCAACCGTAGATGAGGTTAGAAGGTTGGATAACTCACACGCCCATACGCGCATAGTTGCTGCCGCCCTGAGGCAACCCTTGCCGGGAAAGTGTACTATGCTCCACCACCACATTTCCACCATCAATCCACCAAAGCAGGATTAGGGTTTTATGCCTCACGGCGGCCCGAACCTGGGTAAAACTGCCCGTGTGATCTCTGCCATGCTGCCTCATGTTTGTCTACTCTTTGCTCAACGCGACTTCCCCCTACCAAACCAGCAAGGGGCCCCTAGGTCCCATAGATGGTCGTGGTTTCCCGCAACATCTTTGGCGTGCCAGGTAGGGGGATCTCTTGCGCGAACCTGAAGACGTGAGCAGCACGTCACCTTCATCGCAATATGCATCTTCGACGATGCCATCGACCTTGGCACCGCCCAAGAAACCTGCTTCTTTGGCTCATCCACCCACCTCGAAGGATCCGCTGCCCGCGGCCTCCAACGCCGTGGGAGGCGCGGAGACGCGCCAGGACGCTAACGCTGTTGGGTGTGTGGTCAGAGCAGGCGGCACCACCACCACTTCCCCCACGGCAGACGCGGGAGCAGGAGGCACCGGAGGAGAGCAACATCAACAAAACCTCGACGGCTACACTTCGTTTGCCAACGGGCAAAACCAGAGTGATCGCGCTTGGTCTGGGGCGAACCGCCGCCCTCAGGCTGCCCCTGTCACAGGCGCGAATGCTACGCGTGCGCTTTCCTCCGGGCGAGTCAACCAAGCCGCTGCGCCCAACGGAGCGACTGGCTCTCGAGCGCCTTCGCCGCAGCACCCTACCATCCAGGTGGTTGCATGGCGACAGCGGTGGCACAGTGCTGCCGCCGCTGGCACCGTCAGGAGCTGAGCGACGGTGTGATCGACTTCATCATCATCCATGCCAAGTACAACCTTAGAGGCCATGGCACGGGCTTAGTTGCTACTAAGGTTTCCGCCGGCAGCCGAGCTGATGGACGAATGGCATGCCACCATCCAAAGTCTGCTCGGTTTTGCCGAAGCTGGGGACTCATGGCGATCTGACCCACCACGGCCTCCCCAAGCGACAATAACGACTCATGCTCCTGCCCGGGGCCGTCCCCACGGTGCATTCCCCGCCATGGCATCCAGCGTGAGCGCCACCAAATCAAGACCCCTACGACGTCTTGATGGCCTCCTCTGACCGTCGAGCACGTCTAGGCCAACGACGAACCCCGAAGGATAGGCAGAGAGGAGACACGTGCATCGTCGAGCAGCACCGCGACGAGCTCCATCGGACCAACGGGTGTGATGGCCCCAACGTCGACGAGCCTGTGCTCGGCCTTGGTGGGCACCTACCTTTCGAGGTTGGCTTCCCTGCCTTTACCCATGAATTGTGGCAAGTTCGTTGGCCGTCCATTCACACGTTCAAGCCAGAGATACTTGAGAAGTACGATGGAAGGCTGAACCAGGCAGAGTTCCTGAGGATCTACACCATCGCTGTTCAGGGTACCGGGGGAAGAGATGAGAAGGTGTTCGTCAACTCCTTCCCTTTGGCCCTCAAGTCCAAACTGAGGTCTTGGCTAATGCACCTGCCGGAGAACTCCATCTTGTCATTGGCAGACCTGTGCCACGAGTTCATCGGTGCCTTCACTGGTGGCCACCAAGAGACGGGCTTACCCAGCGACCTGCATCTTCTCCAACAGAAGGAAGGAGAAACCCTCTGTAAGTATTTACAGTGATTCATCAAAGTTCATAGAAATATTCCAAATATCCATCCAGCAATTGTGATAGCTGCCAATGTGCGCAACCGCCGGATTCGTTCTAAGATGAACGTGCGGTTGCCCAAGACTTATAAGGAGTTGTACACCCTAGTGGATAAGTGTGCTCGTATGGAGGAGGGAAGGAAGTTTCCCAGAGAGTAAGATTGCATCTATGTTGATTTAGAGGATGATGCTGAACCAACCAGTCAGAAGAAGAGCAATAAGCGCAGTAAGATGCAGAGAGATAAGGCAGTAATGACTGTTCAAGGATCGGGCACCCCTAGTACCGGAAAGACCGCCAAGGCTGAGGTCCCCGACAAGGAGGCTGCCATGTGCGCAGACTACCGGGAAGCTGCGACAACCGAGAAGGCCGGGAAGAGCGATGGGTCGTACTGCATGATCCATTGGACCAAGGGCCACAACCTTCAAGAGTGCTATCAGGTTGAGCAGTTGGTCAAGAGACAGAGAGCTGAGTATGAGAAGCATGACAGGGACAATGGTCACAATGTCGTTGGTGGCAAGGGCCGAGGTGGTGAAGCAAATCGCCCCGCAAACCGTTTCGGAGCAAAGGAAAACCCGCCAAGGGTCGGGTGATGGAAGCCTGTGATGATGAGAGTGATGGAGGGGATGAAGAGGAAACCAATGATCAAGAGTTTCAGAAGGCCACTGATGCCCTGTGCATTGACGGGGGTGCATCTTTGCACACCTCTCACCGCCAACTCAAGGGATGGGCGCGAGAAGTCAATGTCGTGGAACCAGCACTAGAGGCCCGGAAGCCGCTCAAATGGCCCTGTACGCCCATCATCTTTGACAAGGAGGATAATCCTAGCTGTACCACTGCAGTAGGGTACCTGCTATTGTTGATTTCTCCAACAATTTTGAACCTCAAAGTCACGAAGATGTTGGTGGACGGCGAGGCCGGACTGAATCTGATTTCCGCAGCAGTTATCTGCCAACTTCAGATAGCAGAGGAAGAGCTGGAGGTTACCGGCATGTTTCAAGGAGTTAATCCTGGCAGGATTCATCCTAAGGGAAAGATCACGTTGCCGGTAACATTTGGGCGAGAACCGAACTACCAGACTGAGAAGATTGTGTTTGACGTGGTTGATCTCCCCCTGCCGTACAATGGGATTCTTGGATGCCCGGCTCTGGCTAAATTCATGGCGGCATCCCACTATGCCTACAACACCCTGAAGATTCCTGGGCCACTGGGAGTTATCACCATCCCATCAGATGGAAGGATGCAATCATTTTGTGGAAAAGATGTACCAGGCCGCGGTCGCGGTAGAGGCAGCGGCAGCAGCAGTTCCTGGCAAGTAAACTAAAGGAAATAAGAGGGATTGTAGGACCTCCAGCAAAGAGTCCGGGAAGGGTACCCCCACCGAGTGCACGTCACCCGTTGATGACGTGCCGGAGTGTTCCCACAAGAAAAGATACAAGGTTGTGGCACCCCAAGTGAAGAAGGTCCCGGGAGGGCTGGCTAGCGTTGATGGTACTTTCACTATCAGCGCCACCCTTGATGACAAATAGGAAAGCGCACTCGTTGTGTTCCCGCGGGCGAGTATCAATGTGTTTGCCCGGCAACCATCTGATATCCCCGGTGTTCCCAGGGAGGTAATCGAGCACCACCTTGCTGTCTGCCCACATGCCATACCCGTTAAACAGAAAGTCTGGAAGCAGGCCTTGGAGAGGCAGCAGTTTATTGCAGAAGAAATCAGGAAGCTTGAGGCAGCTGGTTTGGTCAGAGGAGTGCTACATCCACTTGGCTAACAAACCCAGTGGTGGTCTGGAAGGCAACCGGGAAGTGGAGGCTTTGCATTGATTTCACATAACTCAACAAGGCTTGCCCGAAAGGCTCGTTTCCCTTGCCGCGTATTGATCAGATTGTGGATTCCACTTCAGGCTGTGATTTTCTCTCATTTATGGATGTATATTCTGGATATGTCACACCCTCATTTTCATGCCATTACACTTAAGCTAACAATCATGATAAAATGTGGTTTGACAAAAACTTTTGAGTGCTTTGGACTCTGCTTGATTGATTTTTGTCTGTTGTTTGCAAGTGTACAAAAAATCGAATAAATCCTCCAACTCCTATATTTCATCTCCTTGATCCAAAAACTTCTGCCCATTGATCATGCCATGTGTATATTACATTATAGAATTTTCTTACAAAATTAATTTGGCCAAAAAAGTATTTTCTAAATTTAGTTTTCCAAAAACCCCCGAATTGAGGTTTGCACTACAAGTACTTGATTTGGGGTATGAAAAATCTTTCCAAAAACATATTTGACTCCTATTAGATATAAGACTACCATAAACCACAAAAATATAATTTTAAAAGTTATTTTCCTATTTTATTTAAAGGCTTTTTCTTAAGGCCAGAAATGGTCTTTAATAGGTTAAAATTATTAAACTCTTTCAAAAATATTTTTACAAAATTTAGGGAAACTCAGTGGACATTTATAGTCCATATATAAGAGTTTCAACACATGGTCATATTCAAAATATTGGTCAAATCCCTCAAAAACCCTTCCTGCATATTTCAAGCTTTTGAAATACTTACAAAGGAAATTTTCCCTAAAAATTCCAAGAAAATTCTAGCATGTCACATATGACATGTTTGATGATCTTGACAAGTCTCATGTCATGGAGAATAGTATAACCCCATGAAACCCTCTCAAACCCATTTCTGCCCTTTTTCAAATTTGAGCAACTCTACATTACCAAATTTCTCCTTATAGTCTCAATTTTTGTGGACATTTTCAATTACTCAAATGATGACACTACACCAAGTGGTGCATCAAGGAGAAATGATTTGCATGACTAAATCTTGGAAAATCCATTTCTAGGGTTTACAAAATTTACATTGGCAACTATACCCAAATGGACTCGAACTTGGTGAAACACCCTAATTATATGTGCCATCTCATCCTGTTAACTCTAATGCCTAATGGAATTCTTTTTCTTGCCAAACCAGCAACAAACACCTTTTGTCATTTTGCCAAAACCATCATTTTGCCCCCTTTCAGTATTCTCATTTGCTTCCACTTTTTACCACAGATCATCATAAACCTCTTCTACCTCCAGTAGCATCCACTCCTCCCCAGCTCAATAATTGATGGGTGAAACCCCCACTTTTCACCTCTGGAGAACAACAATTCTTCTCTTTCTCATCCTCCTTCTCACTCCAGAGCAACTCCAGGGCATCAAATGCCCCTCCCCACATTATTTACTTCCTTCTAGACATGATGGACACAAGTGGCCACGACCAGAGCACTTAAACAATGCCCTGGCATGCCATACGCGCGCTCCAGAGGGCACTACAGTGCGTTGAGGCACTGTAGCCGCTCTCTGCCCAATGCCTCCGACGACCTCGGCTCTCCCCCACGCGCCAGCAGGACCACCCCGACGTCCTCAGCACGACACACTATCGGCCCCCTCCTTCCCCTCTCTCCCCTGCTCGTCCCATGCATGGACAGACCGCCGCCCGGCTCCACCACTCTCTGCTTGAGCATGGGTCCCGCCACGAGCTTGCTCCGCTCCTCCTCTACCTCCCCAACACCATGCACCATCCCCACGAGCGCCACAGAGCCCTCCTCGCTTGCTCCCTTGGCCACTATATCCATCGCCGCGGCCACCCATGCACCCCATCCATGCTGCACCATCCCCCCTACATATAGAGTGACCCCCCGAGCTCTCTCTGGACTCTCCTGGATCCTTCTCTCTCCCATTCACCTCCCCGACCTACCCACTCCTCCTCTCATGCCCTCCTTCTCCCTCCATGGCCGGAGTGCCGCCGTCGGTCTCCGCCCAAATTCCCACAACCCGAAGCCTCCCCGCCCTTCCTTTGACCACCAGTAGAACCGCAGATGACTGCGGAGCTCTCCCCCTCTTTTTCTCCTACTCTCGTGCCCCATGGCGCCGCAACCATCTTCCCCCAAAGCCCAGTCCACCAGCGTCAAGGACACCATTGTCTCGGTCCTCCCCAGCCTGCGTGGGGTCCATGGATGGGTGTGGCTCGGCCTCCTGAGTCCATCGGTATGCCAGAAGTCGCCGGGGACGGCTGGAGTCGCTGGGGACAGCGCCAGCGCCATTCGGCCTCGCTCCCTCTGTCTCCCATCGCGCCCGCGCAGGAGGTTGGAGATGGTCCTGCAGGCGGTCCTCGCTCGCCAGTGGCCCAGCCTCCAAGCCACGCTGGCAAGTGGAGATGGCTTTGGTGGTACCCGCCTCCGATGTGGCCCTTGTGCATGTGCGGCCGAGCTGCTGGGCCAGCCCAGTGGCGCACTGCTGCTAAACCTCGCCCAGTGCATGCCGCCGCCGCCCAGATCCGGCCCATTTCGGTAAATCCTTTGTCTTTTTCTTTTTCAGTGAACTTCAGAAATCCTTAAACAATTCAAATAGTGTCCAAATTTGATGAATCAAATTTCTACCGACTCCATAAATCAAGGTCTATTTAATGGGACACAGTGGGCATTTTGTTGTTCTTGGTTTTCACTGGATTTTAGAAAAGGTCATTTATCCAAATAAGTCCAATTCAAAAACCCATATTATATTCATTTCAACTCCAAATCCAGTGAAACCAATTTATAAATGTTTCTAAAATCATGCCTAATTTAATGGGCGCTTTTACTCATTTTTATAAAAAGGCACTCTGTAGACAACTTGCAGATCCATTAAATCCCTTGTTTCCATCATATTGAAATGTTCAAAATTCCTCACTGATCCAATTCCACTAAAACCACTTTGGTAATTTTGCATATGACCAAAGATATCCTAGAAAAGTCCAACTTGCATTTTTAGAGCACTTTTAATTTTTGCCTTGTTGTGTTGCTTATTGTGATTGTTTCCGACGTTAGTATACAAAGTAGACGGAGTACTTGGAGGAGGACCAAAAGACTTGAAGGCTCTGATGAACCAAGCAAGCAGCCTTTTGACCATGTCTAAGAAACCTTTTTTATGCAGGTCATACGGCACTTTTATTGCTCGCATCGAAGTCATGATGATGCAGTGACCACTTAAGGTGGTCTGCCTCCATTACTTTTCTCATTGACACTTGCATGATGCATGACCCTACCTTTCTATGAGGGTTATGCGAGTGGGTGTAGTTAGGATGCTAAGTAGCTGCTACACAAATGGGATGGGTATATGCATGGTGAAGGAAACCAAGTTGTTTTCAACTACTTTTCTAAAAACCCGTCGGGAGCCACTAATGCCCGAGGGAGATAGTGAGCTAGGTTGCCTCTTGATAAAGAAGTGGTGTACGGGAGCAAGTTGTGTGGGAGTGTTTTCGAAAATGGATTAGATTTAAGATTTGTCGACTATCCCAACCTTACATGCGCAACCACTCTACCCTTATATGGGAAAGGGCACTATTGATTACCTAGGCCGATACTAGCTTGGAGCCTGCATTACTGGTGACGAGGGAGAGTTGGTGCTCTCTCTCGGGACGGGGTCGTGCCAGGTAGGGCGGCCATGACTGTTTTCACAGGGCACCAGACACACCGTTGGTACCCCGTGCCAGTGGTATGTGATGAATATGGGAGTGAGGCTCCACAATTTTAAGATGTGAAATGTTGGGCATGGGGGTTAGTACCAATCGAGTGGACTCTATGTTAGTGTCGTCTAGGGAAATATAGTGATCGGGTACTTACCCCGGGTACTTATGTACCGCGGATCTTGGATGACATGGAAGTTCCCCGGATCTTGTGGGTAAAGTGTGGAACCTCTGTAGAGTGTAAAACTATATGGTTAAGGACAGTTGGGCGGTGCTGCTTAAACTATGTCCAGAGTTTTACAAACCACATGTGTGTGTGTTGATGAAGCTAATTGGGTTAAGTCGGATGACTTGACACGATGATCAAGTTGGATTGGTGTCCAACTCTGCATATGTTGATATCTGCAACTTGTCCATACGAATATCTGTACTCCCATGATGCATACTTTACTTGTTGATAGATCATGTCATTGCACTCAAACTAGCTTTCTGCAAACTACCTACTTAGTGCTATATCATTGCATTATTGTGCCATGTTCCAATCATGGGTTGCCTGCGAGTACATTCAAAGTACTCATTGGCTTGCCATTGGTTATTTTATTGGCCAGGCTTGAAAGAACAGGATATGATGAAGAATACATCGGTGACGAACATGCGAGCTAGGACGCGTCCCAGTCAGAATGCCTGTAGGGTTAAGGCAGATGGCATGGGTCCAAGTTGTCGACGAAGATTTCCGCTGCGATGATATACACAAGACTTGACCATAGTGGTCCTACTTGTGTAATACAATATGTATGGATGTAAGACTCTTGTTATTCAGCTTCTGTGTGTTCAGTTAGCATTGATCTCTGGGATCACTATACACGTGCATTCGGTGATCATGACTTATGAGTCAGGGTCCCCACAGAGCTGGTATCAGAGCCATCCTGACTGTAGGAAGCCTTAGTTAGCATGGTCGTTAGTTAGGATAAAACTATTTTCAAAACTATCTATACTTCTCTTCCCTTCGGAGTTGTTCAAAAACTAAGATATATTTTTCCTCGTTGACCTCTTCCTCCTCAAATTTTTGCAAACGGTCGCTAGCACCCTCATGCCCCTGACCACAGGATTCCTTGTAATCCTCGTGGATAACCTACAAGTCGGACGCCTTGCCATACCTTCGCCCACATCTTTTGAACACAAGTTTGGCGACACCACGACAATACGGAAGATACCTTCTCAAGGAATGAGGAAACCAAGACTCGAAAGATGGTGACACCCTCGGCACTGCCCCAGGATGATGCAACCTTGACGATCAGGGTGTAAGATATGCAAGATCATGGTATACATTGCCAATAGAGCAACCATGTCCTTACCGTTGTTATATGGCAACCACCAGTGGATGAGAACCTCACCATTTGGTCTGCCTCACTAGAGTGAGAAGGAAAATGGTTCTCTGCCTCCCCCGCTCTCGGTGATGGTAGTGTCAACAATGCGTCCGACAGATTGGATCTCTACTATGCCTTGTTATTGTCATTGTATAAAGGATTGCCTACCTGGTGCCGTCGATGCATTAGAAGGCAAAAATGGATCGTCATGATTAAGAAGACAATATAAGACCGAGTCGATGCCAGCTATGAGGAACCACCTTCACCCCATCACTTCAACAGGTAAGAGGTTGTTGAAGACTCTTCAGGCTCAAACCGGATTGTTCCATCAAACAACTACAAGAGACGTAGCAACACTCGAGGAGAACCCAGAAGACTGAACGAGGCACGGAGGAAAGCATGACTATTGAGTCCAAGAATCCCTAGGGTAGGATGAGTCATGTACCCCTATGCGCAGTCGAGTCCGCATGATGGTTCAAATAGAACCATGATTGTGTGTTTCTTGTTTTTATTTGTTTGTGTTCTGATATAAGTCGCCCTTTTTCCCTAGGCAACAAGTACGTGACTATATCACCTTTCTTTTTATCTTAATACTTGTGTTTGGCCCTTTCGGCACTTGTTGTTTGCACTTGCACTATAGAACCGCTTTAGGCATCCCACTCCTCTATGCTACTTTTCTCTCATCTCTCTCCTTAACTCGAATCCATAACCATGTGTTTAACCCACAGAATTGCAAGAGAACCAGTTAAGCCTCCGTAACCTTGCACAACAATGGGTTCATTATGGAACTAGTGGACATAGTGAATGAGCACATTATCATCCTAAGATAGTACCAGAACCGATGATGCCATAGGGGAGACCAATTTGAGGATATATGTATAGAGAACAGATGACTTGATGAGTTTATATTAGAGACCTTGAGGAAGTATTGAGACTTTTGGTGGATTGTGAGGCTCTCATGTTGGTAGATGAACTTGGTGGGATCAGTTAATAGAGTAGCATAACTCTCGTTGCCCTCTAGTAAATTGGATTTAAATAGGTGATCCTAGTGGAAGTATAGATGTTGACTAAGTCCACATGGTTCGGAGTAAACTGGATTTAGACTGATGATCTTGATTTTGATACCATGTTTCCCGGTGGACCATAAACTAGGAGGTTGGATTACTTGTTAGAGTTTATTTAGGGATCTATATAAGCTGGCATTGGAGACTATCAGATCACGATATGGGAATTGGTGGACTAACTATAGTAAGGACAACTCTTTCAAGCACTTGGGGATTATAAGACATTAGAAGACCGTGTGGAACACCATAGGCATTGGATTTGTAGAATAAATGGGTTGTGTAGTGATTGATGGAAATTAATGGGCTGTTGGAATTGATTCATAGGAAGGAAACAAGATCTTGGAGTGGCATACGACGTGTTTCCTTAGGATAGAAATGCACTATCTTGGACCTTGGAAGAATAGGCTGAACACTTGGATTGTCATGTTTAATTCAAGTTTGGCAGTTGTATGTTCTACCCATGGATTTTTGTGTGACGGTAGCCATACACATGAGTTTGGGGATAGTAGACATGTATGATTTTGTTAGACCTCCCCTCGGGAAGTCATCAGGAATAAGAATAGCATGAGTGATGATTGGAGTTGCCTATGCAGAGTGATTTCTTAGGTAATATAATGTGATTTGTTTGGAAGACTAGATACAACGATTGACATCTCAGAAGCTGTGCTAAATGATAGGATGATAAACATCACTCGCACACTAGAATCCTTGAAACCCTCAAGCCTTACCAAGCCACATCATGGTCAGATCATGACCCTGGGCTTTGGCTCTAGGTCTAGAACACCTTGACCCATACTCAATCATGACCACCACCAATACCCCAGCCTACTTTATGTACGCCGTGAACAAGCCTTCATGGAGTACTTGGACAGGTTGGTTGTCATGTTTGGTGACCTACTTGCCTACCCAAAGACGGAAGAAGAACCATTCAGCTGGTTAGGGGACATCTGAAGACCGCCATGTCAAGGATGAAGAACTATACCGACCAGCATCGCCAAGAAGTGAACTTCCTCGTCGAAGACCGTGCGTATCTGCAAACCACTCATCTTGAAGGAAACGAGCATTTCCATGTCAAAAGGAAGCTCACACCAAGATTTACCGTCCCCCTTCAATATCACTACAAGACGAAGAGAAGACGGTCACAAGCTGGAGTTACCACCTGAGTTACCCACTGCGCTCAACGTTTTCCACACGACACAACACCGAAAGTGTTTCCAACTTCCTAACTAGCCCGATCACTGATAAGGACATCAATCACCAAGTCATCGACCCCCGCCCCAACCTGACCAACGCAAGAAACCCTTTAGCAACCTGGATCAAGCAGAACGTCATACACGAAGCCACACCATCAAGTACCTCAAGGTTCAATGGAGCACCACTCGGAAGCAGAAGTAGTATGAGGACGTGAAGACTACCCCAGATCCAAGTTTCTGTACTCCTTTCCATGCCTAGTTTGGGAATCTTGGGGACGAGATACTTGTAAGGGGGCGAGGGAGTCCTGGATTAGGGGGTGTCTGGATGGCCGGACTATGATCTTCGGGCGGACTCCCAGACTATGAATATACAAGATTGAAGACTCTGTCCCGTGTCCGAATGGGACTTTCCTTGGCGTGGAAGGCAAGCTTGGCGAAACGATATGAAGATCTCCTCCCATTGTAACCGACTCTGTGTAACCCTAGCCCTCTCCGGTGTCTATATAAAGCGGAGAGTTTTAGTCTGTAGGACGAACAACAATCATACCATAGGCTAGCTTCTAGGGTTTAGCCTCTCTGATCTCGTGGTAGATCCACTCTTGTAATACCCATATCATCAATATTAATCAAGCAGGAGTAGGGTTTTATCTCCATCGAGAGGGCCCGAACCTGGGTAAAAACATCGTGTACCTTGTCTCCTGTTACCATCCGCCTAGACGCACAGTTCGGGACCCCCTACCCGAGATCCGCCGGTTTTGACACCGACATTGGTGCTTTCATTGAGAGTTCCTCTGTGTCGTCACCTTTAGGCCCGATGGTTTCTTCGATCATCAATCACGACGCGGTCCAGGGTGAGACTTTCCTCCCCGGACAGATCTTCGTATTCGGCGGCTTCGCACTGCGGGCCAACTCGCTTGGCCATCTGGAGTAGATCAAAAGCTACGCCCCTAGCCATCAGGTCAGGTTTGGAAGCTTAAACTATACGGCCGACATCCGCGGGGACTTGATCTTCGACGGATTCGAGGCACGACCGAGCATGCCACACTGTCTCGATGGGCATGATCTAGCTCTACTGCCGGACAGCGCCCAGAGCGCCGCTCAGGTGTCCGCTCCGACCATTAGCCCGGAGCCGACTGCGCTAACCAGGGATGGACGGTTAGACGCCGCCCCAGGAGCCGCAATCTCTACGGCGATAGAGCCAAATACCAGCCTAGTCCTTTGCAAGGCCCGTGACTCCAAGGTGCCGGACTCCGTTCCGGACTCCGAATCTTCCGCACCCCTTCCGATCGAACCAGATTGGGCTCCGATCATGGAATTCACCGCCGCGGACGTCTTTCAGCACTCACCCTTTGGCGATATCCTGAATTCACTAAAGTCTCTCTCTTTGTCAGGAGAGCCCTGGCCGGATTACGGTCAGCATGGTTGGGATGCGGACGATGAAGAAATTCGAGTCCCACCCACCACCCACCTCGTAGCCACTGTCGACGATTTAACCGACATGCTCGACTTTGACTCCGAAGACATTGACGGTATGGACGCCGATGAAGGAGACGACCAAGAAACAGCACCTATAGGGAACTGGAAAGCCACCTCGTCATATGACATATACATGGTGGACACCCCCAAAGTAGGGGATGGCAAGGAAAAAATGGAGGATGACCCCTCCAAGAAGCAACCCAAGCGCCGACGTCAGCGGCGCCGCTCTAAGTCCCGCCAAAGCAGAAATGGCGATTCCGGCACTGGAGATAACAACACGCCGGACAGTGCCGAAGATAACCCCCTCCAGCAGGATCCAGTGCAGGAGGACGAAGGAGCCAGCCCTCATGAGAGAGCGGCTGACAGAGAGGTTGAGGACAACAACTATATGCCTCCCTCCGAAGACGAGGCAAGCCTCGACGGCGACGAATTCATCGTGCCAGAGGATCCGTCGAACAAGAGCGTTTCAAACACAGGCTTATGGCCACGGCAAGCAGCCTCAAGAAAAAACAGCAGCAGCTTAGAGCTGACCAAGACTTGCTAGCCGACAGACCGAAGTCCTGGCGGCCGAAGAGTATAAACTCGAACGCCCCTCCAAGAGCTACCCAAAGTGCAGGCTGCTACCCCAACTTGAGGAGGAAGCAACTAAACCTACATCACCAGCGTACGATGCGCCCGATTGGCCACCCCATTGCCGCGATAGAGAGGCCTTCAGGCCCTCAACCCAAGCCACACCCCGACACCGCTCACAACATACCAGAGTACGGGGAGACGCAACAGACCTGCGAGACATATTAGAGAATAAGGCAAGGCAAACAAGATCAATCTACGGATCGCATGGGCGCCCCGCTTCACGTGATGCTAGCCATCATGCCGGACATGATAAGTACGGCCAGGCCGAATACAACAGCCCAAGCTCATCCGAGCTGCGTCGTGATATAGCCCAGTATAGGGGTGCCGCACACCGACTATGCTTCACAGACAAAGTAATGGATCATCAAATCCCCGAGGGCTTTAAACCCGTAAACATCGAATCATACGATGGCACAACAGATCCTGCGGTATGGATCGAGGATTACCTCCTTCATATCCACATGGCCCGTGGTGATGATCTACACGCCATCAAATACCTCCCGCTCGACATTGGCTTAATAGCCTGCCAGTAGAGTCAATTAGTTGTTGGGAGGACTTGGAATCCGCATTCCTTGACAACTTCCAGGGCACTTATCTGCGACCACTAGACACCGATGACCTAAGCCACATAATCCAGCAGCCAGAGGAATCGGCCAGACAATTCTGGACACGGTTCCTAACCAAGAAAAATCAAATAGTCGACTGTCCGGACGCCGAGGCCCTTGCAGCCTTCAGGCACAACATCCGAGACGAATGGCTTGCCCGGCACCTAGGACAGGAAAAGCCGAAATCTATGGCAGCCCTCACGACACTCATGACCCGCTTTTGCGTGGAAGAAGACAGCTGGCTAGCTCGTAGCAATAACATAACCAAGAGCCCTGGCAATTCGGATACCAAGGACAACAACGGTAGGTCACGTCGCAACAAGCATAAGCGCCGCATTAACAGCGACAATACTGAAGATGCGGCAGTCAATGCCGGATTCAGAGGCTCTAAACCCGGTCAGCGGAAGAAGCCATTCAAAAGAAACCCTCCGGGCCCATCCAGCTTAGACTGGATACTCGATCGCTCATGTCAGATACACGGCACATGTCAGAAACCCTCCGAACGCAGGAGCACACGGCGGCCCTGGCGGCAGAAGTACAGAGTAGCCTCTCAAAGCAATTCTCCAATCCAGGTGTCAAACGTCCGGACAACGTCAAGCGAGACTGAAGTAACCTACAACAAATCCGGCTGGCACGTTCTGAGCAAGCATAGCAGTGCGGCCCCAACCCCAGCCCTCGCCAAATGGTGATATCGGTACCACGCGTACATAATTACGCCTTAGAGATACCATGGGCATAAGGGGAGGGGCAAAACTACGGCACGCCCAGAATGCGGCTCAACCGCACTAAGGGGCTCCTTATTCCGCCGTTTCCTTCTTACACACTTTCAGGACCCAACTATTCGGAAGGCCTATCCGCAATACTCTCGCCAAACACACGATGCAACAGCCAGGGAGAGAACAAGCTGCGTCAGATGTCCAGGTGGTCTCTATAACAAGCTTAATACCTGTTTTACTTAAAATCCCGCAGCTTGCCCCTGGAGGGGAACATGTCAAATAATCCCATCTCTTGCTTATCGCACTACTTCTATCATTCTGCTTTCGTAGCAGCCCTTTTTTAATAAACAATACATAGCTCTTATCTATTATTGTACTCATTTATTTTTTATATACAAATATGTTCAGTCATGACATTCTGCAACCGTACACTTTGGTACGGCCAATACACTAGGGGCTTAAGCACCCCATAACATGGTGTGAGAAGACCGAACACTCTCATGAGTGCGGCACCCCGAACTTATAGCACTATATGCATCGGCTCCGAATCATGTCTTTGGTCAATAGTTGGGTTTGCCCGGCTCCCATGTTTTGGTACCTTACGTTCCGCAATGTTGGCTAAGGTAGCGCTGGGAGAACTACTGCGATTGTGCCCCAGTTGAGCTGGGTTAACACCTCAATAGAGAAAGCTAAAACTGACCGTCATGATAGTGCGAGAGACCGGTCGCTATTCGCTAGGTTTTTCGAGTCCTTAAAGACTTATGCTGCTTAGAGCGAGGAACCGGACTTATCCGGCCTAGGCGTGGATAGTGCCCCGAACTCGGTCTTCCGAATACTAGGGGCTTCGCCGAAATTTAAAATTATAGAATCCTATGGCTAAGTGACAGTGATAAAGCATTATAAGTCCGACGGCCAGGTTCGTTCTACTGAGCGCCTCCCTAGATGGACCCAAGAATGGGAACAAGAGCGCTCAGGTTTATCCCGAACACCCCAGCACTCGTGGCATGGGGGTCGAAGCCGACGACTTGCATCTCTCAGATTTGATAAACGGCCGCACAGAAGGTAATATTTTAAATTAACAAGCTTTGCTTAACGCACATGAGCAAAGTTTTCAGCGTACAGGATAACAAATGTGAGTCTACTCAAAAATTACATCTTTGGAGCATTCGTCCGCTATACGGCGGGCACCCTTCAGGACGCCCTTATAATACATCTCGGGCGTGCGATACTCCTTGCCCGGCGGTGGCGCGTCCGTCAAAAGCTTCTCAGCGTCCAGCTTGCCCCAGTGCACTTTAGCACGGGCAAGGGCCCGACGGGCACCTTCGATACAGACAGAGCGCTTGACGACCTCAATCCACGGACACGCGTCCACCAGCCGCCGCACTAGACCGAAGTAGCTCCCAGGCATGGCTTCTCCAGGCCACAGCCGAGCTATGAGGCCCTTCATGGCCTGTTCGGCCACCTTGTGGAGCTCGACCAGCTGCTTCAGCTGGTCGCTCAGGGGCACCGGATGTACGGCCTCAACATACTGAGACCAGAACACCTTTTCCGTCGAGCTCCCCTCTTCGGCTCGGTAGTATGCGGCGGCATCAGACACACTACGGGGCATATCGGCGAACGCTCCTGGAGAGCTCTGGATTCGGGTAAGTAGCAGATAATTAACTTTTATATTCTTGCTTTGCATAAAGAATGCCTTACCCGCCGCTATCTTCTTCATCGCCTCGATCTCCTGGAGGACCTTCTGGGCTTCGGCCTTAGCAGTCTTGGCACTCTCAAGAGCCAAGGCGAGCTCAGACTCTCGAGTCTTCGAGTCACGCTCCAAACCCTCGTGTTTTTCCACGAGAGCCTGGAGCTCTTGCCGCACCTCCGCCACCCACGCCTCCTGCTTCTCTCGCTCGGTGCGCTCCAAGGCCACACTGTTTTCTGCCTTGGAGACCGCCTTCTTCAGGGTCTCCACCTCGGCTGTGGCCCCTGCAACATTTATGTTGGTCCTGTCATTATTCGCAACCAAGTATTTCTATATACATTTACATGCGGTATTACATACCCTCCTTGTCCTCGAGCTGCTTCTTGGCACGGCCGAGCTCGTTCTCGGACCGCTCGAGGTTCTCCTTGAAGGCATTAACCTCCGCAGTCAGTGCGGCAGAGGTCAGCAGCGCAGCCTGCATTCCCATATTGACATATTTTTATTAGACTCCTACGTATATCTTTTTAGATCCTCAGCTCGGTTTTTCTTTCCGAATGCCGAACTGAGCATCAGGGGCTACTGTCTATGCGGTAACATTTTTATATGTTTTTGAACACATACCTCAAAGCCTGTTAACAGGCTTGTACAGGCTTCTGTCAGCCCGCTCTTGGTAGACTGAACCTTCTGAATCACCGCACTCATAACAGCGCGGTGTTCCTCGTCGATGGAGGCGCCGTTAAGCACCTCCAGCAAATTGTCCGGCGACTCCGGATGGACGGAGGTCGCCGACGTCGTAGGCTTGCCCTTCTTATGAAGGCGCCGCCTGTCGGACTCTGGAACCATTGACGGTTCCGGAGTAGTGTCCGGCCCCAGGCCGGACTTGGATCCCTCCGGGGCTTTACCCCCTTTGGGCTTGGAGTCCGGGAGGTCGCCTGGCGGCGCCTCCAGGACCACCTCCTCCTGGTTTAGTCCCTTTCGGGACTCCACCTCGGCGTCGTTCGTAGGGAGAGGGGAGGAGGCCGTCAGAAGTGAAGCACTATTCACATCCGACGAATCCAAGGAGCCGCTCGTCGAATCGTCGAGCTGAGCCTTAGGCGGACTGCATGATCAAATACGACGTCAGAAAACGCCAAATAATGGAGGGGCGTCGTAAGTTATTCGGATAGCCAGACACTTACGATCTTGCCAGGGGCTTGACCCTGGATGACCATTCCTCCCCACCGCCTTCGGCATCGGAGGCGTAGTCCAGCAGAAGGGTTTTCCCCTTCTTGGACCCTCCAACCTCCCTAGTTGGGGCGGCCTTTCTTTTCTTTCCTCCCCCCGTCGGAGGGGGATAGGCTTCTTCTTCTTCCTCCTCCTCGTCTTCAGAGGCGGAGGGTGCTTCGGGGTTGTTGGGCGATGAACCTGACACCCCCAGGTGCCGGGAGCTCTTGTGAGTCTCCGTGGCCTTCTTCTTGGCCTTATTCTCCGGCACCACGTGAGGTGCCGGAACCAGCAGCCCTGTCAAATGGGCGTCCGCTGGGGTCTTCTGGTAAGGGAGCCAGACAGATCATCTGCCCGGACGCCTTCAGCCAGTCCTGTTAAAGGAAAGGGAGGTTAGGCCCCACATAGAATCATACTATGAAAGATAAAGGTCCCGTAAAGGGTAGAGTAGCTTACCTTGCTGGTCTGGCGCCGCGAGTTGAATCCGCGATCTTCGGTAGCGGATGCGCGTGCCTCAGCGCCCTTAAACAACACCTTCCAGGCATCTTCGTATGAAGTGTCGAAAAGCTTGCTCAAGGTTTGGTGCTGTGCCGGATCAAACTCCCACAAGTTGAAGGCCCGTTGTTGGCATGGGAGGATCCGGCGGATGAGCATGACCTGGACAACATTGACAAGCTTGAGATTCTTGTTCACCAGCTTTTTGACGCAGGTTTGAAGTCCGGTCAGCTCCTCCGAATCCCCCCATGTTAAGCCCATCTCTTTCCAGGAAGTGAGCTGTGTGGGGAAGCCAGATCGAAATTCGGGGGCCGCCGCCCATTTGGGATCGCGCGGCTCGGTGATGTAGAATCACCCCGATTGCCATCCCTTTATTGTCTCCACGAAGGAGCCCTCGAGCCATAGGACGTTGGCCATCTGGCCCACCATGGCACCTCCGCACTCCGCTTGGCGCCCGCCCACTACCTTCGGCTTGACATTAAAAGTCTTCAGCCATAAGCCGAAGTGGGGCTGGATACAGAGTAAGGCCTCGCACACGACGATAAATGCCGAGATGTTGAGGATGAAGTTCAGGGCCAGATCGTGGAAGTCCAGGATGTAGTAGAACATGAGCCCCCGGACGAACGGGTGAAGAGGAAAACCCAGTCCGTGGATGAAACGGGGGAGAAATACAACCCTCTCATGGGGCCTAGGGGTGGGGATGAGTTGCCCCTCATCTGGAAGCCGGTGCGCGATGTTGTCAGACTTGTATCCGGCCTTTCTCAGCTTTTTGATTTGCCCCTTCGTAACAGAGTAAGCCATCCATCTACCTCCCGCTCCGGACATGATTGGAGAAGGTTGAGGTGGGAAGTGCGGGCTTGAGCGTTGGAGCTCGGGCGCGCAGGGATGAATTAGCAAAGGAGGAAGAAGGCGTGAATGGAAAGGGCGGATTATTATCCCCTTATATGGGCTGCCGAAAACTACGAGCCCCCACCAGCCTAATAAAACTCGCTTATCTCCCAATCACCACGGTTAATGGCGCGGTTGGGTTACCCACACCCGTATTGATGAGAATCCCGGAATAAGCGGACACGATCTCCGCTTTGACAAGACGTGCCAAGGAAACTGCCTCGCTAAACGCGCTGAGGTGGAACGGTATAATGAATAAAAGCCTGGCTGTGGCGTGATGTCATGTTGTGTAATACGTCAGCAGATCTGATTGGTGCAAATATTATTCTCTCTACGTTGGAATGTGGAACTTATTTTGCAGAGCCGGACACTATCCTGGTGTTCAACATCTTCTATGAAGTATTCGAAGGAGGAACCCGCCTTGCAATGCCGAAGACAACTTGCGCGCCAGACTCATGGTCATTGAAGCTTGGTTCAGGGGCTACTGCGGGAGTCCTGGATTAGGGGGTGTCCGGATGGCCGGACTCCCGGACTATGAAGATACAAGATTGAAGACTCCGTCCCGTGTCCGGATGGGACTTTCCTTGGCGTGGAAGGCAAGCTTGGCGATACGATATGAAGATCTCCTCCCATTGTAACCGACTCTGTGTAACCCTAGCCCTCTCCGGTGTCTATATAAACCGGAGAGTTTTAGTCCGTAGGACGAACAACAATCATACCATAGGCTAGCTTCTAGGGTTTAGCCTCTCTGATCTCGTGGTAGATCCAGTCTTGTACTACCCATATCATCAATATTAATCAAGTAGGAGTAGGGTTTTACCTCCATCGGGAGGGCCCGAACCTGGGTAAAAACATCGTGTCCCTTGTCTCCTGTTACCATCCGCCTAGACGAACAGTTCAGGACCCCCTACCCGAGATCCGCCGGTTTTGACACCGACAGGGAGTAGGCCTGTCACACCCTGATTTTCATGCCACTACACTTAAGCTAACAATCATGATAAAATGTGGTTTGACAAAAACTTTTGAGTGCTTTGGACTCTGCTTGATTGAGTTTTGTTTGTTGTTTGCAAGTGCTCAGAAAATCAAATAAATCCTCCAACTCCTATATTTCATCTACTTGCTCCAAAACTTCTGCCCACTGATCATACCATGTGTATAGTACATTATAGAATTTTTTTACAAAAATAATTTGTCCAAAAAGTATTTTCTAAATTTACTTTTCCAAAAACCCATGAATTGAGGTTTGCACTACAAGTACTTGATTTGGGGTATGAAAAATCTTTCCAAAAACATATTTGACTCCTATTAGATATAAGACTACCATCAACCACAAAAACATAATTTTAAAAGTTATTTTCCTATTTTATTTAAAGGCTTTTTTCTTAAGGCCAGAAATGGTCTTTAATAGGTTAAAACTATTTAACTCTTTCAAAACTATTTTTACAAAATTTAGGGAAACTCAGTGGACATATATTGTCCATATATAAGAGTATCAACACATGGACATGTTCAAAATATTGGTCAAATCTCTCAAAAACCCTTCCTGGATATTCCAAGATTTTGAAATAATTACAAAGGAAATTTTCTTGAAAAATTCCAAGAAAATTCTAGCATGTCACATATGACATGTTTGATGATCTTGCCAAGTCTCATGTCACGGAGAATAGTATAACCCCTTGAAACCCTCTCAAAACCATTTCTGCCCTTTTTCAAATTTGAGCAACTCTACTTTACCAAATTTCTCCTTATAGTCTCAATTTTTGTGGACATGTTCAATTACCCAAATGATGACACTACACCAAGTAGTGCATCAAGGAGAATTGATTTGCATGACTAAATCTAGGAAAATCCATTTTTGTTAATTTCTAGGGTTTACGAAAGTTGCATTGGCAACTATACCCAAATGGACTCAAACTTGGTGAAACACCCTAATTATATGTGCCATCTCATCCTGTTAAGTCTCATGCCTAATGGAATTCTTTTTCTTGCCCAAACCAGCAACAAACACCTTTTGTCATTTTGACAAAACCATCATTTTGCCCCCTTTCACTATTCTCCTTTGCTTCCACTTTTTACCACAGATCATCATAAACCTCTTCCACCTCCAGTAGCATCCACTCCTCCCCAACTCAATAACTAATGGGTGAAACCCCCACTTTTCACCTTTGGACAACAACAATTCTTCTCTTTCTCATCCTCCTTCTCACTCCAGAGCAACTCCAGGGCATCCAATGCCCCTCCCCACATTGTTTACTTCCTTCTAGACCTGATGGACACAAGTGGCCACGACCAGGGCACTTAAGCAATGCCCTGGCATGCCATACGCGCGCTCCATTGCGCGCTACAGTGCGCTGAGGCAATGTAGCCGCTCTCTGCCCAACACCTCCAACGATGTCACACCCAATATGCGACCCTATCCAAAAGGAACTCGAAGGTCCCACCAAGGATAGACCCGCATATTGAAACGCTTTTGCAAGGTGGATATCATTACATCAACATTACATAATAGATGGGGATACATACAAGAGGCATACAATGCCACACGAATACAACATCACAATACATCAGAGCATCATCCGACTACGGATGAAACACAAACAGAAACTCAAACGACATCCACCCTGCTAGCCCAGGCTGCCGACCTGGAACCTATCCCCTGATCAAAGAAGAAGCAGAAGCAGCACTTCAAGACAAGCAAACATCGCTCTTGCATCATGATCATCGCACAACCTGTACCTGCAATTGTTGTTGTAGTAATCTGTGAGCCACGAGGACTCAGGAATCCCATTACCATGGGTATCAAGACTAGCAAAGCTTAAAGGAAAAGGAAGGGGTAAAGTGGTGAGGCTGCAGCAGCGACTAAGCATATATGGTGTCTAACATACGCAAATAAGAGCGAGAAGAGAGCAAAAGGAACGGTCGTGAAGCTAGCAATGATCAAGAAGTGATCCCGAACTCCTACTTACGTCAAACATAACCCAGAAACCGTGTTCACTTCCCGGACTCCGCCGAAAAGAGACCATCACGGCTACACACGCGGTTGATGCGTTTTAATTCGGATCTAGTGTCAAGTTATCTACAACCGGACATTAACAAATTGCCATCTGCCTATAACCGCAGGCATGACTTTCGAAAGATTATACCCTGCAGGGGTGTCCCAACTTAGCCCATGACAAGCTCTCGCGATCAACGAAGGAATGAAAAGAACTTAGAAGGAAGGATTGAACGGAGTTGTTGAGAAAATCAACAACGAAAGAATAAGCTTGTTGTGGACTTATGGAAAACATCTCAGAAATTATGAGGTGATAACCAGCCGCAAACAGAAATGATTGGATAGCTTAGAAGAACGAAGAAATGCAAAACTCCACTTCAAAATAATATGGAGAATTAATTGCACTTCGAGACGCGAGAAGAACAGATACTTGAACTCCACCGACAAGAATCTTGATGAAGACTTCAAGGGAGAATTAAATCATGAAGAACCACCATGAAGAACTCCGGTGACAAAAGGATAATGAGATAGAATGAAGGATGAAAGAATAAGATGAGCCTTGCGATGATTTAGATGGAGGTTCCGACGAAATTGCTGAGGAAATTGAACTCCGGGAAAGAAAAGATGAAAACACTTGGAACTAGAGACCATCACGGCTACACACGCGGTTGATGCGTTTTAATTCGGATCTGGTGTCAAGTTATCTACAACCGGACATTAACAAATTCCCATCTGCCTATAACCGCAGGCACGGATTTCGAAAGATTATACCCTGCAGGGGTGTCCCAACTTAGCCCATGACAAGCTCTCACGATCAATGAAGGAATAGACCTTCTCCTAGGAAGACCCGATCAGACTCGGAATCCCGGTTTACAAGACATTTCGACAATGGTAAAACAAGACCAGCAAGACCGCCCGATGCGCCAACAATCCCGATAGGAGCTGCACATATCTCGTTCTCAGGGCAACACCGGATGAACACTACGTACAACTCAAACCAACCCTCAGGTTTCCCCGAGGTGGCACTGCAAGTGGCTCTGGTTCGGACCAACACTTAGACAAGCACTGGCCCGGGGGGGCTATAATAAAGATGACCCTCGAGAGAGCGACTCCCAAGGGAAAAGTAGGTGGTGGTGAGGCAAATGATAAAACCAAGGTTGGGCCTTGCTGGAGGAGTTTTATTCAAAGCGAACTGTCAAGGGGGTTCCATAAATCACCCGACCGCGTAAGGAACGCAAAATCAGGGAACATAACACCGGTATGACGGAAACTAGGGCGGCAAGAGTGGAACAAAACACCAGGCAAAAGGCCGAGCCTTCCACCCTTTACCAAATATATAGATGCATTAATAATATAAGAGATATTGTGATATCCCAACCAAAATCCTGTCCACCATGGAGAAATCTTCAACTTCACCTACAACTAGCAACGCTATAAGAGGGGCTGAGCAAAAGCGGTAACATAGCCAAACAACGGTTTGCATAGGAAAGGTGTCAAAGGTTAGAGGTTCATGGCAATTATGGGAGGCTTGATGAGCAAAAGATAGGTAACGCAGCATAGCGATAGAACGAAGCAACTAGCATAGCAATGATAGTAGTGACATCCAGGGTAGCGGTCATCTTGCCTGAAATCCCGGAAGGAAGAAGAACGAGTCCATGAAGAAGACGAACGGATGAAGCCGAACCAAGCGTAGACGAACGAATCCTCACGATCGCAACGAAACAGTAACTAACAAGAAGAAGCACACAACATAGTAAACACACCACACATGAACAAGGCATGATGCACAACCAAGCATGATGCATGACAAGACTACATGAAGCTACTCATGGCAAGAGATGATGCAAACAAGAGCAACACATCAAGACAAGTTTAAATGAGGCCGGGAACAACATATAACAATTACGGTAAGCCCTCGTATGCAAATTCCGAAATTGGTCCAGAACTGAATAAACCTTATGTTCAAGTTGTTAAACAGAAAGTTAAGATGCACCAAGATGATCTACACGAGATTCTAGTCAAGTTACATATAAAGTTCATTTAATTCGGAGCTACGGCCTAGAAGATATGAGCAACACAAGTCAAACATGGCATTGATGCAAAATGCATACAAACATCAAGCAACACAAGTCAAACATGATAATATGAAACTACATGCAATTCTAAGCAAGTTTCATATAGAGCACACTCAAAACGGAGCAACGGTTCAACACACACACCCTATACAAGTTATAGCAACAATCTGTCCAAAACAGCAGCTAGGCATATTGCAAACATCAAAACAATATGCTACAACACCTCAACATGAAAACAAAAGACATGGGCATGATATACATGTAAAGCATTACAAAACATGAACACTGAGCTATCTCTAGAAATCACTAGAACATGCTCAAACACACATGGTAAGATTGCAAGTTATAACAATTCAGACTTTGCCGAAAATAACATTATGATGCAATGTTTAGAGCTATCAAACAACATGTTACAGGAACTTATAATGGCAAACAAAGGCATGGCATGAATCTACTAATTGCATAGATCAAAAGTCCCTTACTGACCATGAGCCAAAAAGGAGCAGAAAATATGATAGCACCCACGTAAACATAGCAACTTATATTACTGATTCAAACATGGCAGAAACAGAATTATGAAGGCATGTAGATGAGCTTGTACCACTCACCACAGAGAAAAACATGGCATGGCAAGCCAACCAACAGTAAGAAGACATGTTTGTGAAGCTAAGCATGGCAATAGCAAGTTCATACGGTGAATGGATCACTAGCAAAACACATGGTAACAACTGAACTTAATGTTAACATGCTGGCAGCAACATTATGAAGCAACTTTAGAGCAAGATTACAACAAGCTACAACAACCTATAAATGCAACCAGGGGCATGGATGGATAGAGGATGACATGTAGATCAAAACATGTTTATAGAACATCTCCAGATTATGCATAGAATGATTAGTATCAACATGTTTACATAGCATCACGAAATAACAGATTCAGCCTAGCAAAACAGCAACATCATGAACCCTACTTAACAAGCTCGATACACTCACCACAAGTTATTGCATGACAAGATAAGCATAGCATCATCAGGAAGACATGTTTGTGAAACAAACCAAGTCAAGAACAAGTCTATAGCATGCAAGGATCAACTACAACAAGCTTGGCCAAATTGAATAACAAGTAAACAATCTGCCAGGAAACATTTTGAAGCAAAAGTAGAGCACGAAAATGACATGCTAGACTACTCCATAATTACAAACAGAGGCATGAATGGATAGACAATAACCTATTATTCAAAACACCCTTACTGAAGTATCTCAAAATATGCATGGATCTCTCTGTAGCATCAAGTTTACATGGCATGAAAATAACAGCAGAACAAGGACTAAAATCAGCAACATCACGATGCCTATTTTGCATGCTTGTGCTAGTCACCACATTAATCACAAAAATGCATGGCATACACCGCTCTAAAGAAGACATGGCATAGATCAAAACACATGTAGACATCAACCTCATAGGATGCACACATCAATCATGGCAAAAATGACAAAAGAGCTCGTTCTGTTAACAGACAACAGAAAACATTATGAAGCACTTTTACAACGATGATTCAAGCATCAAGATGACCTCAAATGAATATGATGCAATGGAATGAAATGATGTACTCATCGAGACGAACAATTTGACATATTACACGCACCAAACGGAGCTACGGATGCAGAGATACGTTGGCATGAACATGGCATGATAATTACACAGATCTAGGACTTAGCAGAAATTTGGAGGGGGGAAAGTCAACCTCGTCGCGGATCTCGCCGGAGTTCGCCGGAGAAGAGGAGGATGCCGGCCGGAGTTGAGGAAAAGGCCGGGGAGGCGCGGGGCGGATGGATCCGGGCCGGATCTCACCGGATCCGGCCGGTTCCCGATGGAGGAGAGGAGCGGCATGGCCGGCGCGGGGCCGGCGGAGGCGTAACGGCGGCGAGGCGCCGGGGCGCCGGCCTGCGGTGGCCGCGGCCAGGCGCGGGCGGCGCGCGGCCGGGACGGCGGGGAGAGGCGGGGCCCGGCACAGCGAGGTCGGGGCCGACGGAGGCGATGGCAGGGTGAGGTCGCCGGCGCGGAAGGCGGCGGAGGCGCAACGGCGGCGGGCGGCGGAGGCGCGGGCCGGGAGGCGGCGCGGACGGGCTCGCGCGGGCTCGATCCGGGTCCCGCGGGCCGGCGGCGGCGGTGGGAGGAGAGAGAGGGTGAGGTGGCGGCGCGCGGTTGGACGAGGGCGGCGGCGGGGTGACGTGGCGATTTCTGATTGGCCGGGGCGACGTGGCCGGCTGGACATGTCCGGCGGGCCTGGACATGTCCGGCGCGCGAGGGGAGCGGGGCTAGGGTTTCGGGGGGATTTTCATCCGCGAATTTCGGGGAAGGGGCTTATTTATAGATTTCTGGGAGCTAGGAGAGTCCAAATAAGGAGCGGTTTTCGGCCACGCGATCGTGATCAAACGACTGAGAGCATGGAGGGGAGTTAGATGGGTTTTGGGTCACTTTGGAAGGGGTGTTGGGCTGCAAAGATAGAGGGGCTTTACGGTTACCCGGTTAACCGTTGGAGTATCAAACGACCTCCAAATGGCACGAAACTTGACAGGCGGTCTACCGGTGCTATACCAAGGCTGCTTGGCAAACCTCGGGCCATTCTGAGAAAGTTTAATACCCCATTCACAACGAGAGACGAAAGGGGAACGTCGGAGGACATAGGAGCGTCGGATTGCAAAACGGACAATGGGGAAAAGGCTCGGATGCATGAGACGAACACGTATGCAAAATGAAATGCACATGATGACATGATAAAATGCAACACGCAAGCAAATGACATGGCAACTACGGCGAATAACTGGCAGACACCTGGCGCATCGAATCTGGGGCGTTACAACACTCCTCCACTAACAAGAGATCTCATCCCGAGATCTTAGGACCGAGACGGAAGGGAAAAAGGAATGAGGATAAACTAGAACTCAAGAGAAGAAGCAAATAATCGAGAGCACTCGAGAAGAAGAGAGGAACGGCGAGAATGACGAGAATCGAAAGCTCACGGAATCAGATAGACTATGAAACCACTCCAGTTAGAAAGAGATAAGAAACAAATAAGACTGAAAGGATTTAGGCAGCACTCCGGTTAAACAAGGAAAGAACAAAACACAAACTTGAGAGGACGGAATGATATTTGACGACATAAGCAACGCAATACCTCCGGAAGAATTGAAAGAATGGAGTGAAAAGAACTTAGAAGGAAGGATTGAATGGAGTTGTTGAGAAAATCAACAACGAAAGAATAAGCTTGTTGTGGACTTATAGATAACATCTCAGAAATTATGAGGTGATAAACAGCCACAAGCGGAAATGATTGGATAGCTAAGAAGAGCGAAGAAATGCAAACTCCACTTCAAAAGAAAATGAAGAATTAATTGCACTTCGAAAGGCAAGAAGGAAATATACTTGAGCTCCTTCGATAAGAATCTTGATGAACTCTTGAAGAAAGAATTAAATCATGAAGAACCACCATGAAGAACTCCGGTAACAAAAGGACAATGAGATAGAATTGAAGGATGAAAGAATAAGATGAGCCTTGCGATGATTTAGATGGAGGTTCCGACAAAATGGCTGAGGAAACTTGAACTCCGGAAAGAAAAGATGAAAACACATGAAACTAGAATTTATTCCTCACAAAAAAACTCCGAAGGAAGGGATCACTCACTTTGAGGAAATAAGAATAAGATTTATTGTATGCTTATCCTTCATCAAATTAAATTGATGACCAACCATGGATTTTTGCATATTACTTATTCTCCTTGAAAAGATTAAGGGGGTATAGCACAAAAATTGAGAAAGTCTCCATGAACCACCGGTAGGATTCAAAAGAACGGATGGATTAAAATGATAATCAAGGAAAAAGAATCTGAATGAACCATCGTAAGAATTCGAAAATGACTGATGAAAGAGAATGAATCACCGGGAAGAATTAGAAGTACCAATAAGCAAGAGGGGATTTAGATGCACAAGAACGAAGAGATAATGAGCTGATTACTTGAACAAAGCACCGGGATAATTGGATAACAGTAGCTGAAATCTGAGGACGAAGAATTCTTCTGGAACGATGGCCTCCGGTGAAAAGAAACGGGAAAACAACTCCTGACATACTCCGGATGGATGAAAAGAACTTCTATTAAACGGAATAATTTGAGAGGGTAACAAGAAGCTAGAAGCACGAATCTTCGGGAGAACGGGCAAGATTTAAAGGAAAACTCTTCTTCGATCTTCAAATATGAGAAAGACGACGAGAAACACCACCAAAATTACTAAGATACTCCGGGAAAACGAAAAGCGAAGAGGTTGAGGCAACAAAGGAAAATGATTTGAAATCAATCTTGAAAAGCATCTGGCTGATGAAATTCATTCTTACGTCACACTTTGAAAATAATTGGGAATAACTCCAGGGGAATTAGAAGAGTCAGGTAAGATCCTGGAAAAAGACCTGTGGGTTAGGGCCCACTGAAGAGAAAAACACCATTGAAAAGGATTGTTGAAGAGATAGATGATGCACCGGAACAATTGAAATGTTTGAATGAGGTGACAACCTCGAATTAATTAGAACACAGACGAATCTCCTGAGATGTCTAGAGCACTCCGAAAGGATAAACTGGCGAGAGGCGAACGAGCAAGGAGAACACTTGAGCTGAGGGAAAGAATATGATTAATCCGAAAAAAAAACTTGAATTGAGTCCACCGAAGGAGAAAAGGAGCTGAAGAATGTCCACCGAGACGAGAATTCACCGGTTGAAGTGATTGAGGGAAGACTGAAGAGGTTCCGCACGAATGGAATTGATGCTCGAAACAGACTTAAGCTCCGGGAAGAAGAGGGTGGGAGGGCGGGAAAACAAAGGCAACTTGGAAGGGGAAATCGATGAATATCTTGAAGAGAAAACACTAGTTGAAATCATTGAGGAAAGAGAGCAGAACTTCACACGAGTAGGATGGATACTCGATTACGGACTCTGGCATTGAGAAGAAAAGGGGAGGGCGGGTGGGAAAGAAAACAACTGAGGATTGAACTCAAGGATGAAGAAGGCTCGAATCGAGTTGACGAGAAATGCACCGGATGAAAAGGGCTGAGAACCAACGATCGAAAAACCAACTGCATGATCCTAAAGAAAAATTTGAAAGGGAAGAGGAGTAGTTCAAAACACCTATGTCAAGATTCCTTACCAGAGCAATGAAGGGGATGAGGAGTAAAAAGAATTCCTACTCTCCGATATAACTAGACTCTGAAAATAGTTTTCTTCTAGACTCAACAATGGCCAAACTACACGATCAATCAAGGGGGCTCCTAGGGTCGGTCGAGGCTCTGATACCAACTTGTCACGCCCAATATGCGACCCTATCCAAAAGGAACTCGAAGGTCCCACCAAGGATAGACCCGCATATTGAAACGCTTTTGCAAGGTGGATATCATTACATCAACATTACATAATAGATGGGGATACATACAACAGGCATAGAATGCCACACGAATACAACATCACAATACATCAGAGCATCATCCGACTACGGATGAAACACAAACAGAAACTCAAACGACATCCACCCTGCTAGCCCAGGCTGCCGACCTGGAACCTATCCCCTGCTCAAAGAAGAAGCAGAAGCAGCACTTCAAGACAAGCAAACATCGCTCTCGCGTCATGATCATCACACAACCTGTACCTGCAACTGTTGTTGTAGTAATCTGTGAGCCACGAGGACTCAGCAATCCCATTACCATGGGTATCAAGACTAGCAAAGCTTAAAGGGAAAGGAAGGGGTAAAGTGGTGAGGCTGCAGCAGCGACTAAGCATATATGGTGTCTAACATACGCAAATAAGAGCGAGAAGAGAGCAAAAGGAACGGTCGTGAAGCTAGCAATGATCAAGAAGTGATCCTGAACTCCTACTTACGTCAAACATAACCCAGAAACCGTGTTCACTTCCCGGACTCCGCCGAAAAGAGACCATCACGGCTACACACGCAGTTGATGCGTTTTAATTCGGATCTGGTGTCAAGTTATCTACAACCGGACATTAACAAATTCCCATCTGCCTATAACTGCAGGCACGGCTTTCGAAAGATCATACCCTGCAGGGGTGTCCCAACTTAGCCCATGACAAGCTCTCGCGATCAACGAAGGAATAGACCTTCTCCCAGGAAGACCCGATCAGACTCGGAATCCCGGTTTACAAGACATTTCGACAATGGTAAAACAAGACCGGCAAGACCGCCTGATGCGCCGACAATCCCGATAAGAGATGCACATATCTCGTTCTCAGGGCAACACCGGATGAACACTACATACAACTCAAACCAACCCTCAGGTTTCCCCGAGGTGGCGCTGCAAGTGGCTCTAGTTCGGACCAACACTTAGACAAGCACTAGCCCGGGGGGGCTATAATAAAGATGACCCTCGAGAGAGCGACTCGCAAGGGAAAAGTAGGTGGTGGTGAGGCAAATGGTAAAACCAAGATTGGGCCTTGCTGGAGGAGTTTTATTCAAAGCGAACTGTCAAGGGGGTCCCATAAATCACCCGACCGTGTAAGGAACGCAATATCCGGGAACATAACACCGGTATGACGGAAACTAGGGCGGCAAGAGTGGAACAAAACACCAGGCAAAAGGCCGAGCCTTCCACCCTTTACCAAATATATAGATGCATTAATAATATAAGAGATATTGTGATATCCCAACCAAAATCCTGTCCACCATGGAGAAATCTTCAACTTCACCTACAACTAGCAACGCTATAAGAGGGGCTGAGCAAAAGCGGTAACATAGCCAAACAACGGTTTGCATAGGAAAGGTGTCAAAGGTTAGAGGTTCATGGCAATTATGGGAGGCTTGATGAGCAAAAGATAGGTAAAGCAGCATAGCGATAGAACGAAGCAACTAGCATAGCAATGATAGTAGTGAGATCCAGGGTAGCGGTCATCTTGCCTGAAATCCCGCAAGGAAGAATAACGTGTCCATGAAGAAGACGAACGGATGATGCCGAACCAAGCGTAGACGAACGAATCCTCACGATCGCAACGAAACAGGAACTAACAAGAAGAAGCACACACCATAGTAAACACACCACACATGAACAAGGCATGATGCACAACCAAGCATGATGCATGACAAGACTACATGAAGCTACTCATGGCAAGAGATGATGCAAACAAGAGCAACACATCAAGACAAGTTTAAATGAGGCTGGGAACAACATATAACAATTACGGTAAGTCCTCATATGCAAATTTCGAAGTTGCTCCAGATCTGAATAAACTTTATGTTCAAGTTGTTAAATAGCAATTTAAGATGCACCAATATGATCTACACGAGATTCTAGTCAAGTTACATATAAAGTTCATTTAATTCGGAGCTACGCCCTAGAAGATATGAGCAACACAAGTCAAACATGGCATTGATGCAAAATGCATACAAACATCAAGCAAACACCTGAAAACAAGGATGCAACATGATAATATGAAACTACATGTGTCACGCCCAATATGCGACCCTATTCAAAAGGAACCCGAAAGTCCCACCAAGGATAGACCCGCATATTGAAACACTTTTGCAAGGTGGATATCATTACATCAACATTACATAATAGATGGGAATACATACATAAGGCATACAATGCCACACGAATACAACATCACAATACATAAGAGCATCATCCGACTACGGATGAAACACAAACAGAAACTCAAACGACATCCACCCTGCTAGCCCAGGCTGCCGACCTGGAACCTATCCCCTGATCAAAGAAGCAGAAGAAGAACTCAACGCAAGCAAGCATCGCTCTCGCGTCATGATCATCGCATAACCTGTACCTGCAACTGTTGTTGTAGTAATCTGTGAGCCACGAGGACTCAGCAATCCCATTACCATGGGTATCAAGACTAGCAAAGCTTAAAGGGAAAGGAAGGGGTAAAGTGGTGAGGCTGCAGCAGCGACTAAGCATATATGGTGGCTAACATACGCAAATAAGAGCGAGAAGAGAGCAAAGGAACGGTCGTGAACTAGCAATGATCAAGAAGTGATCCTGAACTCCTACTTACGTCAAACATAACCCAGAAACCGTGTTCACTTCCCGGACTCCGCCGAGAAGAGACCATCACGGCTACACACGCGGTTGATGCGTTTTAATTCGGATCTGGTGTCAAGTTATCTACAACCGGACATTAACAAATTCCCATCTGCCTATAACCGCAGGCACGGCTTTCGAAAGATTATACCCTGCAGGGGTGTCTCAACTTAGCCCATGACAAGCTCTCGCGATCAACGAAGGAATAGACCTTCTCCCAGGAAGACCCGATCAGATTCGGAATCCCGGTTTACAAGACATTTCGACAATGGTAAAAAAAGACCAGCAAAGCCACCCGATGCGCCGACAAATCCCGATAGGAGCTGCACATATCTCGTTCTCAGGGCAACACCGGATGAGATAGCTACGAGTAAAACCAACCCTCAAGTTGCCCCGAGGTGGCCCCGCAGGCAGCTCAGTTCGGACCAACACTTAGACAAGCACTGGCCCGGGGGGGCTAAAATAAAGATGACCCTCGGGTTGGCCGACCCAAGGGAAAGGGTAGGTGGTGGTGAGGCAAATGGTAAAACCAAGGTTGGGCCTTGCTGGAGGAGTTTTATTCAAAGCGAACTGTCAAGGGGGTCCCATAAATCACCCGACCGCGTAAGGAACGCAAAATCCGGGAACATAACACCGGTATGAAGGAAACTAGGGCGGCAAGAGTGGAACAAAACACTAGGCAAAAGGCCGAGTCTTCCACCCTTTACCAAGTATATAGATGCATTAATAATATAAGAGATATTGTATATCCCAACCAAAATCCTGTCCACCATGGAGAAATCTTCAACTTCACCTGCAACTAGCAACGCTATAAGAGGGGCTGAGCAAAGCGGTAACATAGCCAAACAACGGTTTGCATAGGAAAGGTGTCAAAGGTTAGAGGTTCATGGCAATATGGGATGGCTTGATAAACAGGTGATAGGTAGCGCAGCATAGCGATAGAACGAAGCAACTAGCATAGCAATGATAGTAGTGAGATCCAGGGTAGCGGTCATCTTGCCTGAAATCCCGCAAGGAAGAAGAACGAGTCCATGAAGAAGACGAACGGATGAAGCCGAACCAAGCGTAGACGAACGAATCCTCACGATCGCAACGAAACAGGAACTATCGAAAGAAGCACACAACATAGGTAAACACACCACACATGAACAAGGCATGATGCACAACAAGCATGATGCATGACAAGCTACATGAAGCTACTCATGGCAAGAGATGATGCAAACAAGAGCAACACATCAAGGCAAGTTTAAATGAGGCCGGGAACAACATATAACAATTCCGGTAAGTCCTCATATGCAAATTTCGAAATTGGTCCAGATCTGAATAAACCTTATGTTCAAGTTGTTAAACAGCAAGTTAAGATGCACCAAGATGATCTACACGAGATTCTAGTCAAGTTACATATAAAGTTCATTTAGTTCGGAGCTACGGCCTAGAAGATATGAGCAAAACAAGTTAAACATGGCATTGATGCAAAGTGCACTCAAACATCAAGCAAACACCTCAAAACAAGTATTCAACATGATAATATGAAACTACATGCAAAATCACGCAAGTTTCATATAGAGCACACTCAAAACGGAGCAACGGTTCAACACCCACACATGGAACAAGTTTAAAGGACAAGCTGTCCAAAACAGCGACTAGGCATATTGCAAGCATCAAAACAATAAGCTACAGCATCTCAACATGAAAAAAAAAGACATGGGCATGATGTACAGGTAAAGCAAAACAAAACATGAACACTGAGCTATCTCCAGAAATCACCAGAACATGCTCAAACACACATGGTAAGATTGCAAGTTATTACAATTCAGACTTTGCAGAAAATAACATCATGATGCAATGTTCAGAGCTATCAAACAACATGTTACAGGAACTTATAATGGCAAACAAAGGCCTGGAATGAATCTACTAAATGCATAGATCAAAAGTACCTTAGTGACCATAAGCCAAAAATGATCAGAAGATATGATGGCACCCACGTAAACATAGCAAGTTATTATTACAGATTCATACATGGCAGGAACATAATTATGAAGGCATGTAAATGAGCTTGTGCAACTCACTACAGAGCAATACATGGCATGGGAAGGCACCCAACAGTAAGAAGACATGTTTGTGAAGCTAAGCATGGTAATAGCAAGGTCATAGGGTGCATGGAACACAAGCAAAACACATGGGAACAAGTGAACTTAATGTAAACAGGCTGACAGCAACATTATGAAGCAACTTTGGAGCAAGATATGAATAATCTACAGCAACCTATAAATGCAACCAGGGGCATGTATGGTTAGAGGATGACATGTAGATCAAAACATATTTATAGAACATCTCCAGATTATGCATAGAATGATTAGTAGCAACATGTTTATATAGCATCACGAAATAACAGATTCAGCCTAGCAAAACAGCAACATCATGAACCCTACTTAACAAGCTCGATTCACTCACCACAAGTCATTGCATGACAATATAAGCATAGCATCATCAAGAAGACATGTTTGTGAAACAAACCAAGTCAAGAACAAGTCCATAGCATGCAAGGATCAACTATAGCAAGCTTGGCCAAATTGAATAACATGTAAACAATCTGCCAGGAAACATTTTGAAGCAAAAGTAGAGCACGAAAATGACATGCTAGACTACTCCATAATTGCAACCAAGGGCATGAATGGATAGACAATAACCAAATGTTCAAAACACCCTTACTGAAGTATCTCAAAATATGCATGGATCTCTCTGTAGCATCAAGTTTACAAGGCATCAAAATAATAGCAGAACAGGGACTAAAATCAGCAACATCATGATGCCTAGTTTGCATGCTTGTGCTAGTCACCACATTGATCACAAAAATACATGGTAAGCACCTCTGTAAAGAAGACATGCATAGTTCAAAACACATGTAGACATCAACCTCATAGGATGCACACATCAATCATGGCAAAAATGACAAAAGAGCTCGTTCTGTTAACAGACAGTAGAAAACATTATGAAGCACTCTTACAACGATGATTCAGGCATCAATATGACCTCAAATGAATATGATGCAATGTAATGAAACGATGTACTCGTCGAGGCGAACAACTTGACATATTGCACGCATGAAATGGAGCTACGGATGCAGAGATACGGCAGGTCAAACATAGCATGAAAATTACTGAATCTGGGACTTGGTGGAATTTTTACCCTCTGGAAAGTCAACCCGGGACGAGGAGATCCCGGGACGGAGCGGATCCGGGACGGGCGGAGGCGTTTGGTTGGGCGGCCTGGTGGATCTGGTCTAGGCCGGACCGGATCTGGAGCGTGCCGGGCTCCGGCGACGGACGAACTCCGGCGAGGGGCGGAGGAGGCCGGCGGGACGGCGAGGGCGCGAAGGAACCGCGGGGTTGCGCCGGACAGGCTCGGGGGCGCGGCGCACGGAGGAGCCGCGGGGCGGCGCTGCGGCCAGGCCGCGCGGGATGCGGCAGGCGAGGGGCGCGCGGAGCGCACGGCAGCGGGTCGGGCGACGCGCAGGCGCGGACGGCGGCGAGGTTCCGACGGCGGCGGGCGAGCCGGCGGCGGGGTTCGGCGAGCGGCCCGGCGGCGGAGGGAGCCGGGGCTGGCGCGGGCCTCGGGCACCCAGATCGGGCCCGGGCGGGCCGCGGTCGGGCCCCGGCGGGCGGCGGCGGCGCGAGGCGACACATGGCGGCGGCGGATTCGCTGCGGGGGCGGCGGGCGGACATGTCCGCCACGGGACGGACGTGTCCGGCGGCGCAGAGGAGGGTGGGGCTAGGGTTTCGGTGGTTTAGACTGCGAAAATTTCGGGAAGAGCACCTATATATAGATTCTGGGAGCTAGGAGAGTCCAAATGAGGAGCGGTTTTCAGCCACGCGGTCGTGATCGAACGACCGAGAGCATGGAGGGGAGTTAGATGGGTTTGGGGCTACTTTGGAAGGGGTGTTGGGCTGCAAAGAGAGAGGGGCTTTACGGTTACCCGGTTAACCGTTGGAGTCTCAAACGACCTCCAAATGGCACGAAACTTGACAGGCGGTCTACCGGTGCTATAGCAAGGCCACTTGGCAAGCCTCGGTCCATTCCGGGAACGTTTAACACCCACTCACAATAGGAGACAAAAGGGAAACGCCGGAGGGCATAGGAGCGCCGGATTGCAAAACGGACAACGGGGAAAATGATCGGATACCTGAGACAAACACGTATGCAAAATGAAATGCACATGATGACATGATAAAATGCAACACGCAAACAAATGACATGGCAACGACGGCGAATAACTGGCGGACACCTAGCGCATCGGATCCGGGGCATTACAACACTCCTCCACTAACAAGAGATCTCATCCCGAGATCTTAGGACCGAGACGGAAGGGAAACTGGATGAGGTGAAACAAGAAGTCAAAAGAAGAAGCAAAGAATCGAGAGCACTCGAGAAGAAGAGAGGAACGACGAGAATGACGAGAATCAAAAGCTCACGGAATCGGATAGACTAAGAAACCACTCCGGTTAGAACGAGATAAGAAACGAATAAGATTGAAATGATTTAGGCAGCACTCTAACTGAACAAGGAAATAATAGAACATGAACTTCACAAAATGGGATGGCACTTGATGAGAAGAACAATGCCTTCGGAAGAATTGAATGAAAAGAACTTAGAAGGAAGGAGTGAACGGAGTTGTTGAGAAAATCAACAACGAAAGAATAAGCTTGTTGTGGACTTATGGAAAACATCTCAGAAATTATGAGGTGATAACCAGCCGCAAACGGAAATGATTGGATAGCTTAGAAGAACGAAGAAATGCAAAACTCCACTTCAAAAGAATACGGAGAATTAATTGCAGTTCGAGACGCGAGAAGAATAGATACTTGAACTCCACCGACAAGAATCTTGATGAAGACTTGAAGAGAGAATTAAATCATGAAGAACCACCATGAAGAACTCCAGTGACAAAAGGATAATGAGATAGAATGAAGGATGAAAGAATAAGATGAGCCTTGCGATGATTTAGATGGAGGTTCCGACGAAATGGCTGAGGAAATTGAACTCCGGGAAAGAAAAGAAGAAAACACTTGGAACTAGAATTTATTCATTAAGAACAAACTCCGAAGAAAAGGATTAATCACTTGGATGAAATAAGAATAAGATTTATTGTATGCTTATCCTTCATCAAATTAAACTGATGACAACCAATGGATTTTTGCATATTACTTATTCTTCTTGAAAAGGATTGAGAAGTGACATATCACAAACTTGAGAAGGTCTTCATGAACCACCGGTAGGATTGGAAACAACGAATGAAGTAAAATGATAATCAAGGAAAAAAATCTTGAACAAACCACCGTAAGAATTGAAAATGACCATAGCAAAGGCACAATTCACCGGGAAGAATTGGAAAACAAATGAAGATACTTGAGGGGATTTAGATACAAGTGAACGAAGAGATCATGAACTGAATAGAGGATATTTGAACGATGCACCGTTAAGATTTGGAGAACGAGAGCTGACGGCTGAGAAAGAAGAATTATGACATGATGGCCTTGAGGAAAAAAATGGAAACAACTCATGAAATGCTCCGGATGGTAAGAAAAGAATTCTCACAATCGAAAACAATTATGAGAGGATGGCATCAAGCTTGAACTACGCATCTTTGGAAGAACGGGTAAGGGTTTAAGAGGAACTCTTCTTTGGTCTTCGACTGATGCCGATAAACAACCCCAAAATTACTGAGATACTCCGGGAGAATGAAAAGCGAAGGGGTTGAGCCAACAATGAAATGATTTGAAATTGATCTTGGAAAAGGCATCTGACTGATGAAATTCATTCTTACGTCAAACTCCAAAAGAATTTGAGAATAACTCCGGGGAAATAGAAGAGTCAGGTAAGATCCTGGAAAAAGACCTGTGGGTTAGGGCCCACTGAAGAGAAGCACCGTTGGAAAGGATTATTGAACAGATAGATGATGCACCGAAACAACTGAAGTATTCGAATGGGGTGACAATCTCGAATTAATACAAACACAGACGAATCTCTTGAGATGTCTTGAGCACTCCGGAAGGATAAACTGGCGAGAGGCGAACGAGCAGGGAAAACACTTGATCCAAGGAAAAGAATAAAGTCACTCCCAAAAATTAGAATTGAATCCACCGGAAAGAATAATAGATGAAGATTGACGAACGAGACGAGAATTCACTGGTTGAAATAATTGACGAAAGACTAAAGAGGCTCCGCACGAATGAAACTGATGGTCGAGAGATAGTCAGACTCCGGGAAGAAAAGGGTGGGAGGGCGGGAAAACAAAGACAACTTGGAAGGGGAACCGACGAATATCTTGAAGAGAAAAACACCGGTTGAAATCATTGAGGAAAGAAAGCAAAGACTTCGCACGAGTAGGATGGATACTCGATTACGGACTCCGATTCCGAGAAGAAGAAGGGAAGGGCGGGTGGGAAAGAAAACAACTGCGGATTGAACTCAAAGATGAAGAGGCTCGAGTCGACTTGACGAGAAATGCACCGAATGAAAGAGCTGAGGAACAACGATCGGAAAACCAACTGCGTGATCCTAAAGAAAATTTAAAAGAGAAGAGAAGTAATTCAAAACACCTACGTCAAGATTCCTTACCAGAGCGACGAAGGGGCTAAGGAGTAAAAAGAATTCCTACTCCCCGATATAACTAGAATCCGAAAACAGTTTATTCTAGACTCAACAGCGGGCAAACTACACGATCAATCAAGGGGGCTCCTAGGGTCGGTCGAGGCTCTGATACCAACTTGTCACGCCCAATATGCGACCCTATCCAAAAGGAACTCGAAGGTCCCACCAAGGATAGACCCGCATATTGAAACGCTTTTGCAAGGTGGATATCATTACATCAACATTACATAATAGATGGGGATACATACAAGAGGCATACAATGCCACACGAATACAACATCACAATACATAAGAGCATCATCCGACTACGGATGAAACACAAACAGAAACTCAAACGACATCCACCCTGCTAGCCCAGGCTGCCGACCTGGAACCTATCCCCTGATCGAAGAAGCAGAAGAAGAACTCAACGCAAGCAAGCATCGCTCTCGCGTCATGATCATCGCATGAACCTGTACCTGCAACTGTTGTTGTAGTAATCTGTGAGCCACGAGGACTCAGCAATCCCATTACCATGGGTATCAAGACTAGCAAAGCTTAATGGGAAAGGAAGGGGTAAAGTGGTGAGGCTGCAGCAGCGACTAAGCAAATATGGTGGCTAACATACGCAAATAAGAGCGAGAAGAGAACAAAAGGAACGGTCGTGAAACTAGCAATGATCAAGAAGTGATCCTAAACTCCTACTTACGTCAAACATAACCCAGAAACCGTGTTCACTTCCCGGACTCCACCGAGAAGAGACCATCACGGCTACACACGCGGTTGATGCATTTTAATTCGTATCTGGTGTCAAGTTATCTACAACCGGACATTAACAAATTCCCATCTGCCTATAACCGCAGGCACGACTTTCGAAAGATTATACCCTGCAGGGGTGTCTCAACTTAGCCCATGACAAGCTCTCGCGATCAACGAAGGAATAGACCTTCTCCCAGGAAGACCCGATCAGATTCGGAATCCCGGTTTACAAGACATTTCGACAATGGTAAAACAAGACCAGCAAAGCCACCCGATGCGCCGACAAATCCCGATAGGAGCTGCACATATCTTGTTCTCAGGGCAACACCGGATGAGACTAGCTACAAGTCAAACCAACCCTCAAGTTGCCCCGAGGTGGCCCCGTAGGTAGCTCAGTTCGGACCAACACTTAGACAAGCACTGGCCCGGGGGGCTAAAATAAAGATGACCCTCGGGCTGGCCGACCCAAGGGAAAGGGTAGGTGGTGGTGAGGCAAATGGTAAAACCAAGGTTGGGCCTTGCTAGAGGAGTTTTATTCAAAGAGAACTGTCAAGGGGGTCCCATAAATCACCCGACCGCGTAAGGAACGCAAAATCCGGGAAAATAACACCGGTATGACGCAAACTAGGGCGGCAAGAGTGGAACAAAACATTAGGCAAAAGGCCGAGTCTTCTACCCTTTACCAAGTATATAGATGCATTAATAATATAAGAGATATTGTGATATCCCAACCAAAATCCTGTCCACCATGGAGCAATCTTCAACTTCACCTGCAACTAGCAACGCTATAAGAGGGGCTGAGCAAAAGCGGTAACATAGCCAAACAATGGTTTGCATCGGAAAGGTGTCAAAGGTTAGAGGTTCATGGCAATATGGGATGGCTCGATAAATAGGTAATAGGTAACGCAGCATAGCGATAGAACGAAGCAACTAGCATGGCAATGATAGAAGTGAGATCCAGGGTAGCGGTCATCTTTCCTGAAATCCCGCTAGGAAGAAGAACAAGTCCATGAAGAAGACGAACGGATGAAGCCGAACCAAGCGTAGACGAACGAATCCTCACGATCGCAACGAAACGGGAACTTCGAGAAGAAGCACACAACATGGTAAACACACCACACATGAACATGACATGATGCACAACAAGCATGATGCATGACAAGGCTACATGAAGCTACTCATGGTAAGAGATGATACAAACAAGAGCAACATATCAAGACAAGTTTAAATGAGGCCGGGAACAACATATAACAATACCGGTAAGTCCTCATATGCAAATTTCGAAATTGGTCCAGATCTGAATAAACCTTATGTTCAAGTTGTTAAACAGCAAGTTAAGATACACCAAGATGATCTACACGAGATTCTAGTCAAGTTACATATAAAGATCATTTAGTTCGGAGCTACGACCTAGAAGATATGACCAAAACAAGTTAAACATGGCATTGATGCAAAGTGCACTCAAACATCAAGCAAACACCTCAAAACAAGTATGCAACATGATAATATGAAACTACATGCAAAATCATGCAAGTTTCATATAGATCACACTCAAAACGGAGCAACGGTTCAACACCCACACATGGAACAAGTTTAAAGGACAAGCTGTCCAAAACAGCGACTAGGCATATTGCAAGCATCAAAACAATAAGCTACAGCATCTCAACATGAAAACAAAAGACATGGGCATGATGTACAGGTAAAGCAAAACAAAACATGAACACTGAGCTATCTCCAGAAATCACTAGAACATGCTCAAACACACATGGTAAGATTGCAAGTTATTACAATTCAGACTTTGCAGAAAATAACATCACGATGCAATGTTCAGAGCTATCAAACAACATGTTACAGGAACTTATAATGGCAAACAAAGGCCTGGCATGAATCTACTAAATGCATAGATCAAAAGTTCCTTAGTGACCATAAGCCAAAAATGATCAGAAGATATAATGGCACCCACGTAAACATAGCAAGTTATTATTACAGATTCATACATGGCAGGAACATAATTATGAAGGCATGTAAATGAGCTTGTGCAACTCACTACAGAGCAATGTATAGCATGGCAAGGCACCCAACAGTAAGAATACATGTTTGTGAAGCTAAGCATGGCAATAGCAAGGTCATAGGGTGATTGGAACACTAGCAAAATACATGGGAACAAGTGAACTTAATGTAAACAAGCTGACAACAACATTATGAAGCAACTTTAGAGCAAGATATGAAGAAGCTACAACAACTTATAAATGCAACCAGGGGCATGTATGGTTAGAGGATGACATGTAGATAAAAACATATTTATAGAACATCTCCAGATTATGCATAGAATGATTAGTAGCAACATGTTTATATAGCATCATGAAATAACAGATTCAGCCTAGCAAAACAGCAACATCATGAACCCTACTTAACAAGCTCGATTCACTCACCACAAGTCATTACATGACAATATAAGCATAGCATCATCAAGAAGACATGTTTGTGAAACAAACCAAGTCAAGAACAAGTCCATAGCATGCACAGATCAACTACAACAAGCTTGGCCAAATTGAATAACATGTAAACAATCTGCCAGGAAACATTTTGAAGCAAAAGTAGAGCACTCAAATGACATGCTAGACTACTCCATAATTGCAACCAAGGGCATGAAGATAGACAATAACCTATTGTTCAAAACACCCTTTTTGAAGTATCTCAAAATATGCATGGATCTCTCTGTAGCATCATGTTTACATGACATCAAAATAACAGCAGAACAGGGACTAAAATCAGCAACATCACGATGCCTAGTTTGCATGCTTGTGCTAGTCACCACATTGATCACAAAAATACACGGTAAGCACCTCTGTAAAGAAGACATGACCTAGTTCAAAACACATGTAGACATCAACCTCATAGGATGCCCACATCAATCATGGCAAAAATGACAAAAGAGCTCGTTCTGTTAATAGACAGTAGAAAACATTATGAAGCACTCTTACAACAATGATTCAGGCATCAAGATGACCTCAAATGAATATGATGCAATGTAATGGAATGATGTAATCGTCGAGATGAACAATTTGACATATTACACGCACGAAATGGAGTTACGGATGCAGAGATACGGCAGGTCAAACATAGCATGAAAATTACTGAATCTGGGGACTTGGTGGAATTTTTACCCTCTGGAAAGTCAACCCGGGACGAGGAGATCCCGGGACGGAGCGGATCCGGGACGGGCGGAGGCGTTTGGTTGGGCGGCCTGGTGGATCTGGTCCAGGCCGGACCGGATCTGGAGCGTGCCGGGCTGCGGCGACGGACGAACTCCGGCGAGGGGCGGAGGAGGCCGGCGGGACGGCGAGGGCGCGAAGGAACCGCGGGGATGCGCCGGACGGGCTCGGCGGCGCGGCGCACGGAGGAGCCGTGGGGCGGCGCTGCGGCCAGGCCGGCCCGGGATGCGGCGGGCTAGGGGCGCACGGCACGGCAGCGGGTCGGGCGACGCGCAGGCGCGGACGGCGGTGAGGTTCCAACAGCGGCGGGCGAGCCGGCGGCGGGGTTCGGCGAGCGGCCCGGCGGCGGAGGGAGCCAGGGCTGGCGCGGGCCTCGGGCGCCCAGATCGGGCCCGGGCGGGCCGCGGTCGGGCCCCGGCGGGCGGCAGCGGCGTGAGGCGACACATGGCGGCGGCGGATTCGCTGCGGGGCGGCGGGCGGACATGTCCGGCACGGGACGGACGTGTCCGGCGGCGCAGAGGAGGGTGGAGCTAGGGTTTCGGGGGTTTGGACTGCGAAAATTTCGGCGAGAGCACATATATATAGATTCTGGGAGCTAGGAGAGTCCAAATGAGGAGCGGTTTTCGGCCACGCGATCATGATCGAACGACCGAGAGCATGGAGGGGAGTTAGATGGGTTTTGGGCCACTTTGGAAGGGGTGTTGGGCTGCAAAGAGAGAGGGGCTTTACTATTACCCGGTTAACCGTTGGAGTATCAAACGACCTCCAAATGGCACGAAACTTGACAGGCGGTCTACCGGTGCTATACCAAGGACACTTGGCAAGCCTCGGTCCATTCCGAGAACGTTTAACACCCACTCACAACAGGAGACAAAAGGGGAACGCCGGAGGGCATAGGAGCGCCGGATTGCAAAACGGACAACGGGGAAAATGCTCGGATACCTGAGATGAACACGTATGCAAAATGAAATGCACATGATGACATGATAAAATGCAACACGCAAACAAATGACATGGCAACGACGGCGAATAACTGGCGGACACCTGGCACATCGGATCCGGGGCATTACAACACTCCTCCACTAACAAGAGATCTCGTCCCAAGATCTTAGGACCGAGATGGAAGGGAAACTGGATGAGGTGAAACAAGAACTCAAAAGAAGAAGCAAAGAATCGAGAGCACTCGAGAAGAAGAGAGGAACGACGAGAATGACGAGAATCAAAAGCTCACGGAATCGAATAGACTAAGAAACCACTCCAGTTAGAACGAGATAAGAAACGTATAAGACTGAAATGATTTAGGCAGCACTCTGACTGAACAAGGAAAGAATATATCATGAACTTCACAAAATGGGATGGCACTTGATGAGAAGAATAATGCCTCCGGAAGAATTGAATGAAAAGAACTTAGAAGGAAGGATTGAACAGAGTTGTTGAGAAAATCAACAACGAAAGAATAAGCTTGTTGTGGACTTATGGAAAACATCTCAGAAATTATGAGGTGATAACCAGCCGCAAACAGAAATGATTGGATAGCTTAGAAGAACGAAGAAATGCAAAACTCCACTTCAAAATAATATGGAGAATTAATTGCACTTCGAGACGCGAGAAGAACAGATACTTGAACTCCACCGACAAGAATCTTGATGAAGACTTCAAGGGAGAATTAAACCATGAAGAACCACCATGAAGAACTCCGGTGACAAAAGGATAATGAGATAGAATGAAGGATGAAAGAATAAGATGAGCCTTGCGATGATTTAGATGGAGGTTCCGACGAAATGGCTGAGGAAATTGAACTCCGGGAAAGAAAAGATGAAAACACTTGGAACTAGAGACCATCACGGCTACACACGCGGTTGATGCGTTTTAATTCGGATCTGGTGTCAAGTTATCTACAACCGGACATTAACAAATTCCCATCTGCCTATAACCGCAGGCACGGATTTCGAAAGATTATACCCTGCAGGGGTGTCCTAACTTAGCCCATGACAAGCTCTCACGATCAACGAAGGAATAGACCTTCTCCTAGGAAGACCCGATCAGACTCGGAATCCCGGTTTACAAGACATTTCGACAATGGTAAAACAAGACCAGCAAGACCGCCCGATGCGCCGACAATCCCGATAGGAGCTGCACATATCTCGTTCTCAGGGCAACACCGAATGAACACTACGTACAACTCAAACCAACCCTCAGGTTTCCCCGAGGTGGCGCTGCAAGTGGCTCTGGTTCGGACCAACACTTAGACAAGCACTGGCCCGGGGGGGCTATAATAAAGATGACCCTCGAGAGAGCGACTCCCAAGGGAAAAGTAGGTGGTGGTGAGGCAAATGGTAAAACCAAGGTTGGGCCTTGCTGGAGGAGTTTTATTCAAAGCGAACTGTCAAGGGGGTCCCATAAATCACCCGACCGCGTAAGGAACGCAAAATCCGGGAACATAACACCGGTATGACGGAAACTAGGGCGGCAAGAGTGGAACAAAACACCAGGCAAAAGGCCGAGCCTTCCACCCTTTACCAAATATATAGATGCATTAATAATATAAGAGATATTGTGATATCCCAACCAAAATCCTGTCCACCATGGAGAAATCTTCAACTTCACCTACAACTAGCAATGCTATAAGAGGGGCTGAGCAAAAGCGGTAACATAGCCAAACAACGATTTGCATAGGAAAGGTGTCAAAGGTTACAGGTTCATGGCAATTATGGGAGGCTTGATGAGCAAAAGATAGGTAACGCAGCATAGCGATAGAACGAAGCAACTAACGTAGCAATGATAGTAGTGAGATCCAGGGTAGCGGTCATCTTGCCTGAAATCCTGCAAGGAAGAAGAACGAGTCCATGAAGAAGACGAACGGATGAAGCCGAACCAAGCGTAGACGAACGAATCCTCATGATCGCAACGAAACAGGAACTAACAAGAAGAAGCACACAACATAGTAAACACACCACACATGAACAAGGCACGATGCACAACCAAGCATGATGCATGACAAGACTACATGAAGCTACTCATGGCAAGAGATGATGCAAACAAGAGCAACACATCAAGACAAGTTTAAATGAGGCCGGGAACAACATATAACAATTACGGTAAGTCCTCATATGCAAATTTCGAAGTTGCTCCAGATCTGAATAAACCTTATGTTCAAGTTGTTAAACAGCAATTTAAGATGCACCAAGATGATCTACACGAGATTCTAGTCAAGTTACATATAAAGTTCATTTAATTCGGAGCTACTGCCTAGAAGATATGAGCAACACAAGTCAAACATGGCATTGATGCAAAATGCATAGAAACATCAAGCAAACACCTCAAAACAAGGATGCAACATGATAATATGAAACTACATGTGTCACACCAAATATGCGACCCTATCCAAAAGGAACCCAAAAGTCCCACCAAGGATAGACCCGCATATTGAAAAACTTTTGCAAGGTGGATATCATTACATCAACATTACATAATAGATGGGAATACATACATAGGGCAAACAATGCCACACGAATACAACATTACATCATACATAAGATCAACACCCGACTACGGATGAAACACAAACAGAAACTCAAATGACATCCACCCTGCTAGCCCAGGCTGCCGACCTGGAACCTATCCCCTGATCAAAGAAGCAGAAGAAGAACTCAATGCAAGCAAGCATCGCTCTCGCGTCATGATCATCGCATGAACCTGTACCTGCAACTGTTGTTGTAGTAATCTGTGAGCCTCGAGGACTCAGCAATCCCATTACCATGGGTATCAAGACTAGCAAAGCTTAATGGGAAAGGAAGGGGTAATGTGGTGAGGCTGCAGCAGCGACTAAGCAAGTATGGTGGCTAACATACGCAAATAAGAGCGAGAAGAGAACAAAAGGAACCATCGTGAAACTAGCAATGATCAAGAAGTGATCCTGAACTCCTACTTACGTCAAACATAACCCAGAAACCGTGTTCACTTCCCGGACTCCACCGAGAAGAGACCATCGCGGCTACACACGCGGTTGATGCGTTTTAATTCGTATCTGGTGTCAAGTTATCTACAACCGGACATTAACAAATTCCCATCTGCCTATAACCACAGGCACGGCTTTCGAAAGATTATACCCTGTAGGGGTGTCTCAACTTAGCCCATGACAAGCTCTCGCGATCAACGAAGGAATAGACCTTCTCCCAGGAAGACCCGATCAGATTCGGAATCCCGGTTTACAAGACATTTGGACAATGGTAAAACAAGACCAGCAAAGCCACCCGATGCGACGACAAATCCCGATAGGAGCTGCACATATCTCATTCTCAGGGCAACACCGGATGAGACTAGCTACGAGTAAAACCAACCCACAAGTTGCCCCGAGGTGGCCCCGCAGGCAGCTCAGTTCGGACCAACACTTAGACAAGCACTGGCCCGGGGGGGCTAAAATAAAGATGACCCTCGGGTTGGCCGACCCAAGGGAAAGGGTAGGTGGTGGTGAGGGAAATGGTAAAACCAAGGTTGGGCCTTGCTGGAGGAGTTTTATTCAAAGCGAACTGTCAAGGGGGTCCCATAAATCACCCGACCGCGTAAGGAACGCAAAATCCGGGAACATAACACCGGTATGACGGAAACTAGGGCGGCAAGAGTGGAACAAAACACTAGGCAAAAGGCCGAGTCTTCTACCCTTTACCAAGTATATAGATGCATTAATAATATAAAAGATATTGTGATATCCCAACCAAAATCCTGTTCACCATGGAGCAATCTTCAACTTCACCTGCAACTAGCAACGCTATAAGAGGGGCTGAGCAAAAGCGGTAACATAGCCAAACAATGGTTTGCATAGGAAATGTGTCAAAGGTTAGAGGTTCATGGAAATATGGGATGGCTCGATAAACAGGTAATAGGTAACGCAGCATAGCGATAGAACGAAGCAACTAGCATGGCAATGATAGAAGTGAGATCCAGGGGAGCGGTCATCTTGTCTGAAATCCCGCTAGGGAGAAGAACGAGTCCATGAAGAAGACGAACGGATGAAGCCGAACCAAGCGTAGACGAACGAATCCTCACGATCGCAACGAAACGGGAACTATCGAGAAGAAGCACACAACATGGTAAACACACCACACATGAACATGACATGATGCACAACAAGCATGATGCATGACAAGGCTACATGAAGCTACTCATGGCAAGAGATGATACAAACAAGAGCAACTCATCAAGGCAAGTTTAAATGAGGCCGAGAACAACATATAACAATACCGGTAAGTCCTCATATGCAAATTTCGAAATTGGTCCAGATCTGAATAAACCTTATGTTCAAGTTGTTAAACAGCAAGTTAAGATACACCAAGATGATCTACACGAGATTCTAGTCAAGTTACATATAAAGATCATTTAGTTCGGAGCTACGACCCAGAAGATATGAGCAAAACAAGTTAAACATGGCATTGATGCAAAGTGCACTCAAACATCAAGCAAACACCTCAAAACAAGTATGCAACATGATAATATGAAACTACATGCAAAATCACGCAAGTTTCATATAGAGCACACTCAAAACGGAGAAACGGTTCAACACCCACACATGGAACAAGTTTAAAGGACAAGCTGTCCAAAACAGCGACTAGGCATATTGCAAGCATCAAAACAATAAGCTACAACATCTCAACATGAAAACAAAAGACATGGGCATGATGTACAGGTAAAGCACAATAAAACATGAACACTGAGCTATCTCCAGAAATCACTAGAACATGCTCAAACACACATGGTAAGATTGCAAGTTATTACAATTCAGACATTGCAGAAAATAACATCACGATGCAATGTTCAGAGCTATCAAACAACATGTTACAGGAACTTATAATGGCAAACAAATGCATGGCATGAATCTACTTAATGCATAGATCAAAAGTTCCTTAGTGACCATAAGCCAAAAATAATCAGAAGATATAATGGCACCCACGTAAACATAGCAAGTTATTATTACAGATTCATACATGGCAGGAACATAATTATGAAGGCATGTAAATGAGCTTGTGCAACTCACTACAGAGCAATATATAGCATGGCAAGGTACCCAACAGTAAGAAGACATGTTTTTGAAGCTAAGCATGGCAATAGCAAGGTCATAGGGTGCATGGAACACTAGCAAAACACATGGGAACAAGTGAACTTAATGTAAACAGGCTGACAACAACATTATGAAGCAACTTTAGAGCAAGATATGAACAAGCTACAGCAATCTATAAATGCAACCAAGGGCATGTATGGTTAGAGGATGACATGTAGATAAAAACATATTTATAGAACATCTCCAGATTATGCATAGAATGATTAGTAGCAACATGTTTATATAGCATCACGAAATAACAGATTCAGCCTAGCAAAACAGCAACATCATGAACCCTACTTAACAAGCTCGATTCACTCACCACAAGTCATTGCATGACAATATAAGCATAGCATCATCAAGAAGACATGTTTGTGAAACAAACCAAGTCAAGAACAAGTCCATAGCATGCACGGATCAACTACAACAAGCTTGGCCAAATTGAGTAACATGTAAACAATCTGCCAGAAAACATTTTGAAGCAAAATTAGAGCACTCAAATGACATGCTAGACTACTCCATAATTGCAACCAAGGGCATGAATGGATAGACAATAACCTATTGTTCAAAACACGCTTACTGAAGTATCTCAAAATATGCATGGATCTCTTTGTAGCATCATGTTTACATGACATCAAAATAACAGAAGAACAGGGACTAAAATCAGCAACATCACGATGCCTAGTTTGCATGCTTGTGCTAGTCACCACATTGATCACAAGAATACATGGTAAGTACCTCTGTAAAGAAGACATGGCCTAGTTCAAAACACATGTAGACATCAAGCTCATAGGATGCACACATCAATCATGGCAAAAATGACAAAAGAGCTCGTTCTGTTAACAGACAGCAGAAAACATTATGAAGCACTCTTACAACGATGATTCATGCATCAATATGACCTCAAATGAATATGATGCAATGTAATGAAACGATGTACTCGTCGAGGCGAACAATTTGACATATTACACGCACGAAATGGAGCTATGGATGCAGAGATACAGCAGGTCAAACATAGCATGAAAATTACAGAATCTGGGGACTTGGCGGAATTTTTACCCTCTGGAAAGTCAACCCGGGACGAGGAGATCCCGGGACGGAGCGGATCCGGGATGGGCGGAGGCGTTTGTTTGGGCGGCCTGGTGGATCTGGTCCAGGCCGGACCGGATCTGGAACGTGCCGGGCTCCGGCGACAGACGAACTCCGGCGAGGGGCGGAGGAGGCCGGCGGGAGGGCGAGGGCGCGAAGGAACCGCGGGGCTGCGCCGAACGGGCTCGGCGGCGCGGCGCACGGAGGAGCCGCGGGGCGGCGCTGCGGCCAGGCCGGCGCGGGATGCGGCAGGCAAGGGGCGTGCGGGGCGCACGGCAGCGGGTCGGGCGACGCGCAGGCGCGGACGACTGCGAGGTTCCGACGGCGGCGGGCGAGCCGGCGGCGTGGTTCGGCGAGCGGCCCGGCGGCGGAGGGATTCGGGGCTGGCACGGGCCTCGGGCGCCCAGATCGGGCCCGGGCGGGCCGCGGTCAGGCCCCGGCGGGCGGCGGCGGCGCGAGGCGACACATGGCGGCGGCGGATTTGCTGCGGGGCGGCGGGCGGACATGTCCGCCGCGGGACGGACGTGTCCGGCGGCGCAGAGGAGGGTGGAGCTAGGGTTTCGGGGGTTTGGACTGCGAAAATTTCGGGGTGAGCACATATATATATTTTTTGGGAGCTAGGAGAGTCCAAATGAGGAGCGGTTTTCGGCCACGCGATCGTGATCGAACGACCGAGAGCATCGAGGGGAGTTAGATGGGTTTTGGGCCACTTTGGAAGGGGTGTTGGGTTGCAAAGAGAGAGGGGCTTTACGGTTACCCGGTTAACCGTTGGAGTATCAAACGACCTCCAAATGGCACGAAACTTGACATGCGGTCTACGGTGCTATACCAAGGCCACTTGGCAAGCCTCGGTCCAATCCGAGAACGTTTAACACCTACTAACAACAGGAGACAAAAGGGGAACGCCGGAGGGCATAGGAGCGCCGGATTGCAAAACGGACAACGGGGAAAATGCTCGGATACCTGAGACGAACACGTATGCAAAATGAAATGCACATGATGACATGATAAAATGCAACACACAAACAAATGACATGGCAACGACAGCGAATAACTGGCGGATACCTGGCGCATCGGATCCGGGGCGTTACAACACTCCTCCACTAACAAGAGATCTCGTCCCGAGATCTTAGGACCGAGACGGAAGGGAAACTGGATGAGGTGAAACAAGAACTCAAAAGAAGAAGCAAAGAATCGAGAGCACTCGAGAAGAAGAGAGGAACTGCGAGAATGACGAGAATCAAAAGCTCACGGAATCGGATAGACTAAGAAACCACTCCGGTTAGAACGAGATAAGAAACGAATAAGACTGAAAGGATTTAGGCAGCACTCTGACTGAACAAGGAAAGAATAGAACATGAACTTCACAAAATGGGATGGCACTTGATGAGAAGAACAATGCCTCCGGAAGAATTGAATGAAAAGAACTTAGAAGGAAGGATTGAACTGAGTTGTTGAGAAAATCAACAACGAAAGAATAAGCTTGTTGTGGACTTATGGAAAACATCTCGGAAATTATGAGGTGATAACCAGCCGCAAACGGAAATGATTGGATAGCTTAGAAGAACGAAGAAATGCAAAACTCCACTTCAAAAGAGAATTAATTGCACTTCGAGACGCGAGAAGAATAGATACTTGAACTCCACCGACAAGAATCTTGATGAAGACTTGAAGAGAGAATTAAATCGTGAAGAACCACCATGAAGAACTCCGGTGACAAAAGGATAATGAGATAGAATGAAGGATGAAAGAATAAGATGAGCCTTGCGATGATTTAGATGGAGGTTCCGACGAAATGGCTAAGGAAATTGAACTCCGGGAAAGAAAAAGATGAAAACACTTGGAACTAGAATTTTTTCATTAAGAACAAACTCCGAAGAAAAGGATTAATCACTTGGATGAAATAAGAATAAGATTTATTGTATGCTTATCCTTCATCAAATTAAACTGATGACAACCAATGGATTTTTGCATATTACTTATTCTTCTTGAAAAGGATTGAGAAGTGACATATCACAAACTTGAGAAAGTCTTCATGAACCACCGGTAGGATTGGAAACAACGAATGAAGTAAAATGATAATCAAGGAAAAAAATCTTGAACGAACCACCGTAAGAATTGAAAATGAACATAGCAAAGGCACAATTCACCGGGAAGAATTGGAAAACGAATGAAGATACTTGAGGGGATTTAGATACAAGTGAACGAAGAGATCATGAACTGAATAGAGGATATTTGAACGATGCACTGTTAAGATTTGGAGAACGAGAGCTGAAGGCTGAGAAAGAAGAAATATGACATGATGGCCTTGAGGGAAGAAATGGAAACAACTCATGAAATGGTCCGGATGGTAAGAAAAGAATTCTCACAATCAAAAACAATTATGAGAGGATGGCATCAAGCTTGAACTACGCATCTTTGGAAGAACGGGTAAGGATTTAAGAGGAACTCTTCTTCGGTCTTTGACTGATGACGAGAAACAACACCAAAATTATTGAGATACTCCGGGAGAATGAAAAGCGAAGGGGTTGAGCCAACAATGAAATGATTTGAAATTGATCTTGGAAAAGGCATCTGACTGATGAAATTCATTCTTACGTCAAACTCCAAAAGAATTTGAGAATAACTCCGGGGAAATAGAAGAGTCAGGTAAGATCCTGGAAAAAGACCTGTGGGTTAGGGCCCACTGAAGAGAAGCACCGTTGGAAAGGATTATTGAACAGATAGATGATGCACCGGAACAATTGAAGTATTCGAATGGGGTGACAACCTCGAATTAATTCAAACACAGACGAATCTCTTGAGATGTCTTGAGCACTCCGGAAGGATAAACTGGCGAGAGGCGAACGAGCAGGGAAAACACTTGATCCAAGGAAAAGAATAAAATCACTCCCAAAAATTAGAATTGAATCCACCGGAAAGAATAAGAGATGAAGAATGACGAACGAGACGAGAATTCACCGGTTGAAATAATTGACGAAAGACTAAAGAGGCTCCGCACGAATTAAATTCATGGTCGAGAGAGAGTCAGACTCCGGGAAGAAAAGGGTGGGAGGGCGGGAAAACAAAGACAACTTGGAAGGGGAACCGACGAATATCTTGAAGAGAAAAACACCGGTTGAAATCATTGAGGAAAGAAAGCAAAGACTTCGCACGAGTAGGATGGATACTCGATTACGGACTCCAGTTCCGAGAATAAGAAGGGAAGGGCGGGTGGGAAAGAAAACAACTGCGGATTGAACTAAAAGATGAAGAGGCTCGAGTCGACTTGACGAGAAATGCACCGGATGAAAGAGCTGAGGAACAACGATCGGAAAACCAACTGCGTGATCCTAAAGAAAATTTAAAAGGGAAGAGAAGTAATTCAAAACACCTACGTCAAGATTCCTTACCAGAGCGACGAAGGGGCTGAGGAGTAAAAAGAATTCCTACTCCCCGATATAACTAGACTCCGAAAAGAGTTTATTCTAGACTCAACAACGGCCAAACTACATGATCAATCAAGGGGGCTCGTAGGGTCGGTCGAGGCTCTGATACCAACTTGTCACGCCCAATATGCGACCCTATCCAAAAGGAACCCGAAAGTCCCACCAAGGATAGACCCGCATATTGAAACGCTTTTGCAAGGTGGATATCATTACATCAACATTACATAATAGATGGGAATACATACATAGGGCAAACAATGCCACACGAATACAACATCACAATACATAAGAGCATCATCCGACTACGGATGAAACACAAAAAGAAACTCAAACGACATCCACCCTACTAGCCCAGGTTGCCGACCTGGAACCTATCCCCTGATCAAAGAAGCAGAAGAAGAACTCAACGCAAGCAAGCATCGCTCTCGCGTCATGATCATCGCATGAACCTGTACCTGCAACTATTGTTGTAGTAATCTGTGAGCCACGAGGACTCAGCAATCCCATTACCATGGGTATCAAGACTAGCAAAGCTTAATGGGAAAGGAAGGGGTAATGTGGTGAGGCTGCAGCAGCGACTAAGCAAGTATGGTGGCTAACATACGCAAATAAGAGTGCGAAGAGAACAAAAGGAAAGGTCGTGAAACTAGCAATGATCAAGAAGTGATCCTGAACTCCTACTTACGTCAAACATAACCCAGAAACCGTGTTCACTTCCCGGACTCCACCGAGAAGAGACCATCGCGGCTACACACGCGGTTGATGCGTTTTAATTCGTATCTGGTGTCAAGTTATCTACAACCGGACATTAACAAATTCCCATCTGCCTATAACCGCAGGCACGGCTTTCGAAAGATTATACCCTGCAGGGGTGTCTCAACTTAGCCCATGACAAGCTCTCGCGATCAACGAAGGAATAGACCTTCTCCCAGGAAGACCCGATCAGATTCGGAATCCCGGTTTACAAGACATTTCGACAATGGTAAAACAAGACCAGCAAATCCACCCGATGCGCCGACAAATCCCGATAGGAGCTGCACATATCTCATTCTCAGGGCAACACCGGATGAGACTAGCTATGAGTAAAACCAACCCTCAAGTTGCCCCGAGGTGGCCCCGCATGCAGCTCAGTTCGGACCAAGACTTAGACAAGCACTGGCCCGGGGGGGCTAAAATAAAGATGACCCTAGGGTTGACCGACCCAAGGGAAAGGGTAGGTGGTGGTGAGGCAAATGGTAAAACCAAGGTTGGGCCTTGCTGGAGGAGTTTTATTCGAAGCGAACTGTCAAGGGGGTTCCATAAATCACCCGACCGCGTAAGGAACACAAAATCCGGGAACATAACACCGGTATGATGGAAACTAGGGCGGCAAGAGTGGAACAAAATACTAGGCAAAAGGCCAAGTCTTCCACCCTTTACCAAGTATATAGATGCATTAATAATATAAGAGATATTGTGATATCCCAACCAAAATCCTGTCCGCCATGGAGCAATCTTCAACTTCACCTGCAACTAGCAACGCTATAAGAGGGGCTGAGCAAAAGCGGTAACATAGCCAAACAATGGTTTGCATAGGAAAGATGTCAAAGGTTAGAGGTTCATGGCAATATGGGATGGCTCGATAAACAGGTAATAGGTAACGCCGCATAGCGATAGAACGAAGCAACTAGCATGGCAATGATAGAAGTGAGATCCAAGGTAGCGGTCATCTTGCCTGAAATCCCGCTAGGAAGAAGAACGAGTCCATGAAGAAGACGAACGGATGAAGCCGAACCAAGCGTAGACGAACGAATCCTCACGATCGCAACGAAACGGGAACTATCGAGAAGAAGCACACAACATGGTAAACACACCACACATGAACATGACATGATGCACAACAAGCATGATGCATGACAAGGCTACATGAAGCTACTCATGGCAAGAGATGATACAAACAAGAGAAACACATCAAGGCAAGTTTAAATGAGGCCGGGAACAACATATAACAATACCGGTAAGTCCTCATATGCAAATTTCGAAATTGGTCCAGATATGAATAAACCTTATGTTCAAGTTGTTAAGCAGCAAGTTAAGATACACCAAGATGATCTACACGAGATTCTAGTCAAGTTACATATAAAGATCATTTAGTTCGGAGCTACGGCCTAGAAGATATGAGCAAAACAAGTTAAACATGGCATTGATGCAAAGTGCACTCAAACATCAAGCAAACACCTCAAAACAAGTATGCAACATGATAATATGAAACTACATGCAAAATCACGCAAGTTTCATATAGAGCACACTCAAAACGGAGCAACGGTTCAACACCCACACATGGAACAAATTTAAAGGACAAGCTGTCCAAAACAGCGACTAGGCATATTGCAAGCATCAAAACAATAAGCTACAACATCTCAACATGAAAACAAAAGACATGGGCATGATTTACAGGTAAAGCACAACAAAATATGAACACTGAGCTATCTCCAGAAATCACTAGAACATGCTCAAACACACATGGTAAGATTGCAAGTTATTACAATTCAGACATTGCAGAAAATAACATCACGATGTAATGTTCAGAGCTATCAAACAACATGTTACAGGAACTTATAATGGCAAACAAAGGCATGGCATGAATCTACTAAATGCATAGATCAAAATTCCCTTAGTGACCATAAGCCAAAAATGATCAGAAGATATAATGGCACCCACGTAAACATAGCAAGTTATTATTACAGATTCATACATGGCAGGAACATAATTATGAAGGCATGTAAATGAGCTTGTGCAACTCACTACAGAGAAATATATAGCATGGCAAGGCACCCAACAGTAAGAAGACATGTTTTTGAAGCTAAGCATGGCAATAGAAAGGTCATAGGGTGCATGGAACACTAGCAAAACACATGGGAACAAGTGAACTTAATGTAAACAGGCTGACAGCAACATTATGAAGCAACTTTAGAGCAAGAGATGAACAAGCTACAGCAACCTATAAATGCAACCAGGGGCATGTATGGTTAGAGGATGACATGTAGATAAAAATATATTTATAGAACATCTCCAGATTATGCATAGAATGATTAGTAGCAACATGTTTATATAGCATCACGAAATAACAGATTCAGCCTAGCAAAACAGCAACATCATGAACCCTACTTAACAAGCTTGATTCACTCACCACAAGTCATTGCATGACAATATAAGCATAGAATCATCAAGAAGACATGTTTGTGAAACAAACCAAGTCAAGAACAAGTCCATAGCATGCACGGATCAACTACAACAAGCTTGGCCAAATTGAATAACATGTAAACAATCTGCCAGGAAACATTTTGAAGCAAAAGTAGAGCACTCAAATGACATGCTAGACTACTCCATAATTGCAACCAAGGGCATGAATGGATAGACAATAACCTATTGTTCAAAACACGCTTACTGAAGTATCTCAAAATATGCATGGATCTCTCTATAGCATCATGTTTACATGACATCAAAATAACAGCAGAACAGGGACTAAAATCAGCAACATCACGATGCCTAGTTTGCATGCTTGTGCTAGTCACCACATTGATCACAAGAATACATGGTAAGCACCTCTGTAAAGAAGACATGGCCTAGTTCAAAACACATGTAGACATCAACCTCATAGGATGCACACATCAATCATGGCCAAAATGACAAAAGAGCTCGTTCTGTTAACAGACAGTAGAAAACATTATGAAGCACTCTTACAACGATGATTCAGGCATCAATATGACCTCAAATGAATATGATGCAATGTAATGAAACGATGTACTCGTCGAGGCGAACAACTTGACATATTGCACGCACGAAATGGAGCTACGGATGCAGAGATACGGCAGGTCAAACATTGCATGAAAATTACTGAATCTAGGGACTTCGTGGAATTTTTAGCCTTTGGAAAGTCAACCCGGGACAAGGAGATCCCGGGACGGAGCGGATCCGGGACGGGCGGAGGCATTTGGTTGGGCGGCCCGGTGGATCTGGTCCAGGCCGGACCGGATATGGAGCGTGCCGGGCTCCGGCGACGGACGAACTTCGGCGAGGGGCGGAGGTGGCCGGCGCGACGGCGAGGGCGCGAAGGAACCGCGGGGCTGCGCCGGACGGGCTCGGCGGCGCGGCGCACGGAGGAGCCGCGGGGCGGCGCTGCGGCCAGGCCGGCGCGGGATGCGACGGGCGAGGGGCGCGCGGGGCGCACGGCAGCGGGTCGGGCGACGCGCAGGCGCGGACTGCGGCGAGGTTCCGACGGCGACGGGCGAGCCGGCGGCGGGGTTCGGCGAGCGGCCCGGCGGCGGAGGGAGTCGGGGCTGGCGCGGGCCTCGGGCGCCAAAATCGGGCCCGGGCAGGCCGCGGTCGGGCCCCGGCGGGCGGCGGCGGCGCGAGGCGACACATGGCGGCGGCGGATTCGCTGCGGGGCGGCGGGCGGACATGTCCGCCGCGGGACGGACGTGTCCGGTGGCGCAGAGGAGCGTGGAGCTAGGGTTTGGTGGGTTTGGACTGCAAAAATTTCGGGGAGAGCACATATATATAGATTCTGGGAGCTAGGAGAGTCCAAATGAGGAGCGGTTTTTGGCCACGCGATCGTGATCGAACGATAGAGAGCATGGAGGGGAGTTAGATGGGTTTTGGGCCACTTTGGAAGGGGTGTTGGGCTGCAAAGAGAGAGGGGCTTTACGGTTACCCGGTTAACCGTTGGAGTATCAAACGACCTCCAAATGGCACGAAACTTGACAGGCGGTCTACCGGTGCTATACCAAGGCCACTTGGCAAGCCTCGGTCCATTCTGAGAACGTTTAATACCCACTCACAACAGGAGACAAAAGGGGAACACCGGAGGGCATAGGAGCACCGGATTTCAAAACGGACAACGAGGAAAATGCTCGGATACCTGAGACGAACACGTATGCAAAATGAAATGCACATGATGACATGATAAAATGCAACACGCAAATAAATGACATGGCAACGACGGCGAATAACTGGCCGACACCTGGCGCGTCGGATCCGGGGCGTTACAACATGCAATTCTAAGCAAGTTTCATATAGAGCACACTCAAAACGGAGCAACGGTTCAACACACACACCCTATACAAGTTATAGCAACAATCTGTCCAAAACAGCAACTAGGCATATTGCAAGCATCAAAACAACATGCTACAGCACCTCAACATGAAAACAAAAGACATTGGCATGATGTACAGGTAAAGCATTACAAAACATGAACACTGAGCTATCTCTAGAAATCACTAGAACATGCTCAAACACACATGGTAAGATTGCAAGTTATAACAATTCAGACTTTGCAGAAAATAACATCATGATGCAATGTTTAGAGCTATCAAACAACATGTTACGGGAACTTATAATGGCAAAAAAAGGCATGGCATGAATCTACTAATTGCATAGATCAAAAGTCCCTTACTGACCATGAGCCAAAAAGGAGCAGAAAATATGATAGCACCCACGTAAACATAGCAAGTTATATTACAGATTCAACCATGGCAGAAACAGAATTATGAAGGCATCTAGATGAGCTTGTACCACTCACCACAGAACAAAACATGGCATGGCAAGGCAACCAACAGTAAGAAGACATGTTTGTGAAGCTAAGCATGGCAATAGCAAGTTCATAGGGTGCATGGATCACTAGCAAAACACATGGTAACAACTGAACTTAATGTTAACAGGCTGGCAGCAACATTATGAAGCAACTTTAGAGCGAGATTACAGCAAGCTACATCAACCTATAAATGCAACCAGGGGCATGGATGGATAGAGGATGACATGTAGACCAAAACATGTTTATAGAACATCTCCAGATTATGCATAGAATGATTAGTAGAAACATGTTTACATAGCATCACGAAATAACAGATTCAGCCTAGCAAAACAGCAACATCATGAACCCTACTTAACAAGCTCGATACACTCACCACAAGTTATTGCATGACAAGATAATCATAGCATCATCAAGAAGACATGTTTGTGAAACAAACCAAGTCAAGAACAAGTCCATAGCATGCACGGATCAACTCCAACAAGCTTGGCCAAATTGAATAACATGTAAACAATCTGCCAGGAAACATTTTGAAGCAAAAGTAGAGCACTCAAATGACATGCTAGACTACTCCATAATTGCAACCAAGGGCATGAATGGATAGACAATAACCTATTGTTCAAAACACCCTCACTGAAGTATCTCAAAATATGCATGGATCTCTCTGTAGCATCAAGTTTACCTGGCATGAAAATAACAGCAGAATAGGGACTAAAATCAGCAACATCACGATGCCTAGTTTGCATGCCTGTGCTAGTCACCACATTGATCACAAAAATGCATGGCATACACCACTGTAAAGAAGATATGGCATAGATCAAAACACATGTAGACATCAACCTCATAGGATGCACACATCAATCATGGCAAAAATGACAAAAGAGCTCGTTCTGTTAACAGACAGCAGAAAACATCATGAAGCACTCTTATAACGATGATTCAGGCATCAAGATGACCTCAAATGAATATGATGCAATGGAATGAAATGATGTACTCGTCGAGGCGAACAATTTGACATATTACACGCACGAAACGGAGCTATGGATGCAGAGATATGATGGCATGAACATGGCATGATAATTACACAGATCTGGGACTTGGCAGAAATTTGGAGGGGGGAAAGTCAACCTCGTCGCGGATCTCGCCGGAGTTCGCCGGAGAAGAGGAGGATGCTGGCCGGATTTGAGGAAAAGGCCGGGGAGGCGCGAGGCGGATGGATCCGGGCCGGATCTCACCGGATCCGGCCGGTTCCCGGCGGAGGAGAGGCACGGCATGGCCGGCGCGGGGCCGGCGGAGGCGCAACGGCGGCGAGGCGCCGGGGCGACGGGCGGCGGCGGCCGCGGCCAGGCGCGGGCGGCGCGCGGCCGAGACGGCGGGGAGAGGCGGGGCCCGGCACGGCGAGGTCGGGGCCGACGGAGGCGATGGCGGGGCGAGGTCGCCGGCCGGGCGGCGGCGCACGCGGGCCGGGAGGCAGCGCGGATGGGCTCGCGCGGGCCCGATCCGGGTCCCGCGGGCCGGCGGCGGCGGTGGGAGGGCAGAGGGTGAGGTGGCGGCGCGCGGTTGGACAAGGGCGGCGGCGGGGTGACGTGGCGATTTCTAATTGGCCGGGGTGACGTGGCCGGCTGGACATGTCCGGCGGGCCTGGACATGTCCGGCGCGCGACGGGAGCGGGGCTAGGGTTTCTGGGGGATTTTCATCCGCGAATTTCGGGGAAGGGGCTTATTTATAGATTTCTGGGAGCTAGGAGAGTCCAAATGAGGAGCGGTTTTCAGCCACGCGATCGTGATCGAATGATCAAGAGCATGGAGGGGAGTTAGATGGGTTTTGGGCCACTTTGGAAGGGGTGTTGGGCTGGAAAGAGAGAGGGGCTTTACGGTTACCCGGTTAACCGTTGGAGTATCAAACGACCTCCAAATGGCACGAAACTTGACAGGCGGTCTACCGGTGCTATACCAAGGCCGCTTGGCAAACCTCGGGCCATTCTGAGAAAGTTTAATACCTCATTCAGAACGAGAGACGAAAGGGGAACGCCAGAGGACATAGGAGCGCCGGATTGCAAAACGGACAACGGTGAAAAGGCTCGGATGCATGAGACGAACACGTATGCAAAATGAAATGCACATGATGACATGATAAAATGCAACATGCAAGCAAATGACATGGCAACAACGGCGAATAACTGGCAGACACCTGGCGCATCGAATCCGGGGCGTTACAAACGACCTCGGCTCTCCCCCACTCGCTAGTAGGACAACCCCGACGTCCTCAGGACGGCACGATGCCGACGCCCTCCTTCCTCTCTCTCCCCTGCCCATCCCACGCGTGGACAGAGCGCCGCCCAGCTTCGCCACTCTCTGCTCGAGCACGGGTCCCGCCCCGAGACCGCTCCACTCCTCTTCTACCTCCCCAACACCGTGCACCATCCCCACGAGCTCCGCAGAGCCCTCCTTGCTCGCTCCCTTGGCCACTAGAGCCATCGCCGCAGCCACCAATGCACCCTGTCCACGCTGCACCATCCCCCCTCCATATAGAGCGACCCCCCGAGCTCTCTCTGGCCTCTCCTGGATCCTTCTCTCTCCCATTCACCTCCCTGACCTACCCACTCCTCCTCTCGTGACCTCCTGCTCCCTCTATGGCCGGAGTGCACCATCGGTCTCCGCCCAAATTCCCGCAAATCGAAGCCTCCCCGCCCCTCGTTTGGCCACCAGTAGAACTGCAGATGACCGGCAGAACTCTCCCCCTCTTTTTCTCCTGCTCTGGTGCCCCATGGCGCTGCAGCCATCTTCCCCCAAAGCCTCGTCCACCAGCGTCACGGACACCATTGTCTCGTTCCTCCCCAGCCTGCGTGAGGTCCATGGATGGGTGCGGCTCGGCCTCCTGAGTCCGTCGGTATGTCGGACGTCGCTGGGGACCGCCGGAGTCGCCGGGAAGAGCGCCGGCGCCACTCGGCCTCGCTCCCTCTGTCTCCCGTCGCGCCCGCGTGGGAGGTTGGAGATGGACCTGCAGGCGGGCCCGGCTCGTCAGTGGCCCAGCCTCCAGGCCACGCTGGCAAGTGGAGACGGCTTCGGTGGTAACCGCCTCCGACGTGGCCCTTGCACGCGTGCGCCCGAGCCGCTGGGCCGGCCCAGTGGCGCCCTGCTACTAAACCTCGCCCAGTGTGCGCCGCCGCCGCCCAGATCCGGCCCATTTCGGTAAATCTTTTATCTTTTTCTTTTTAAGTGAACTTCAGAAATCCATAAACAATTCAAATAGTGTCCAAATTTGATGAATCAAATTTCTATCGACTCCATAAATCAAGGTCTATTTAATGGGACAGAGTGGACATTTTTGTTGTTCTTGGTTTTCACTAGATCCTTTAAAAAGGTCAATTATCCACATAAGTCCACTTCAAAAACCCATATTATATTCATTTCAAATCCAAATCCAGTGAACCCAATTTCTAAATGAAATCATGCCTAATTTAATGGGTGCTTTTACTCATTTTTATAAAAAGGCACTCTGTAGACAACTTGCAGATCCATTAAATCCCTTGTTTCCATCATATTGAAATGTTCACTGATCCAATTCCAATAAAACCACTTTGGTAATTTTGCATATGACCCAAGATATCCTAGAAAAGTCCAACTTGCATTTTTAGAGCACATTTAATTTTTGCCTTGTTGTGTTGCTTATTGTGATTGTTTCCGACTTAAGTTGACGAAGTAAACGGAGTACTTGGAGGAGGACCAGAAGACTTGAAGGGTCTGATGAACCATGTAATCAGCCCTTTGACCATGTCTAAGAAACCTTTCTTATGCAGGTCATATGGCACTTTTATTGCTCGCATCGAAGTCATGATGATGCGGTGACCACTTAAGGTAGTCTGCCTCCATTGCTTTTCTCGTTGACACTTGCATGATGCATGGCCCTACCTTTCTATGAGGGTTATGCGAGTGGGTGTAGTTAGGATGCTAAGTAGCTGCTACGCAAATGGGATGGGTATATGCATGGTGAAGGAAACCAAGTTGTTTTCAAGTACTTTTCAAAAAAAATGTCGGGTGCTACTAATGCCCGAGGCAGATAGTGAGCTACGTTACCGCTTGATAAAGAAGTGGTGTACCAGAGCAAGTCATGTGGGAGTGTTTTCAAAAATGGATTAGATTTAAGATTTGTCGACTGTCCAAACCTTACATGCGCAACCATTCTACCCTTATATGGGAAAGGGCATTATTGATTACCTAGGTCGATACTAGCTTGGAGCCCGCATTACTAGTGACGGGGGAGAGTTGGTGCTCTCTCTCGAGACAGGGACGTGCCAGGTAGGGTGGCCATGACTGTTTTCACAGGGCACCAGACACACCGTTGGTACCCCGTGCCAGTGGTATGTGATGAATATGGGAGCGGGGCTCCACAATTTTAAGATGTGAAATGTTGGGCACGGCGGTTAGTACCAATCGAGTGGACTCTATGTTAGTGTCGTCTAGGGAAAGATAGTGATCGGGTACTTAGGTACCGCGGGTCGTGGATGACGCGGAAGTTCCCCGGATCTTGTGGGTAAAGTGTGCAACCTCTCGAGATTGTAAAACAATTGGAATAGCCGTGTCCTCGGCCAAGGACAGTTGGGCGGTGCTGCTTAAACTACGTCCAGAGTTTTACAAACCACATGTGTGTGTGTGTGTGTTGATGAAGCTAATTGGGTTAAGTCGGAGGACTTGACAAGATGATCAAGTTGGATTGGTGTCCAACTCTGCTTATGTTGATATCTACAACTTGTCCATACGAATATCTGTACTCCCATGATGCATAATTTACTTGTTGATAGATCATGTCATTGCACTCAAAACTAGCTTTCTGCAAACTACCTACTTAGTGCTATATCATTGCATATTGTGCCATGTTCCAATCATGGGTTGCCTGCGAGTACATTCAAAGTACTCATTGGCTTGCCACTGGTTATTTTATTGGCCATGCTTGAAAGAACAAGATATGATGAAGAATACGTCGGTGATGAACATGCGAGCTAGGACGCTTCCTAGTCAGAATGCCTGTAAGGTTAAGGAAGATGGCATGGGTCCAAGTTGTCTACGAAGAATTCCGCTGCGATGATATACTCAAGACTTGACCATAGTGGTCCTACTTGTGTAATACGGTATATATGGATGGAAGACTCTTGTTATTCAGCTTCTGTGTGTTCAGTGAGCATTGATCTTTGGGATCACTGTACACGTGCATTCGGTGATCACGACTTATGAGTCGGGGTCCCCACAGGATATCACCAGATCCACATGTCCAATGAAGATGAGGAGAAGACCTCGTTCATCATTCCGTGTGGTACGTACTGCTTTGTCTGCATGTCATTTGGGTTAAAGAGTGTTGGGTCCACTTTTGCAAGGGCAGTCTAGATCGGTTTTGAGCCACTGCTCCACAAAAACATTGAACCTTATATGGACGATATTGTGGTCAAAACCAAGGACATGGCAACTCTTATCTAGGATTTGGAGGAGACATTTGCAAATCTGTGCAAGATCAACTTGAAGCTCAACCCAAAGAAGTGCGTGTTTGGCGTTCCCTCCGGCAAGCAGCTTGGGTACTTTGTGTCCCACAGGGGGATCGAAGCTAATCCCAACAAGATCGAGGCCATTGAGCAGATCCAAGCGCCAAGGACAGTTAAAGATGTGAGGCGCCTTACGAGATGTGTTGCCGCGCTAAGCAGATTCATCTCCAAGTCTGCCGAGCGTGCCCTGCCGTTCTTCAAAAATTTAAAGAAGGCATGTCCTATGAAGTGGACCCCGGAAGCAGATGCAACTTTGGAAGAGTTGAAGGCCTACCCGTCCTCTATGCCTACCTTGGTTGCTCCCAAACCCAAGGAGCCGCCGCTGCTATACTTAGCGGCAACCAACCAACTGGTCAGTGCAGCCTTGGTAGCACAGCGAGAAGTGGATGCGGCAGACAGTGAGCAGAGACCAACAGATTCAGACAAGGACCAAGATAGCAGTGAGCACGATAACGAGGGAAACCCCAAGGATGTGGCAAGGAAGGAAGTGGTGCAGCGCCAAGTGTACTTTGTCAGCTCCTTGTTACAGGGGGCTAGATCGAGGTACTCTGGCGTGCAAAAGTTGTTTTTTGGTCCCATCATGGCCTCAAGGAAACTGCGCCACTACTTCCAAGCCCATGAGATCAAGGTTGTCACTCATTTCCCGTTGCAACGGATACTCCGAAACCCTAAGGCTATCGGCAGAATAATGGAGTGAGCTTTGGAGCTATCCAGCTTTGGTTCGAGTTTGAAAGCACATCAACTATCTAGAGCAGGGCATTGGTAGAGGTTATTGCAGAATGGACGTCAACCCCTGATGACGAAGTGACAGAGACAGTTATCCCCGGCAAGGAATCACCCTAAGAATGGATTTGTATTTTGATGGTGCGTTTTCCCTACAAGGTGCAGGGGCTGGCATGCTTCTTGTTGCCCCCTTCGAGGAGCATTTGAAGTATGTCATCCAAATGCATTTTTCCCAGGAACAAGCAACCAACAGTACAACAGAGTATGAACGGCTCCTTGTCGGGATCATGGTTGCAGCTGAATTGGGAATTAAGAAGCTGATCATTACAGGAGATTCACAGCTGGTCGTGAGACAAGTCAACAAGGATTACCAAAGTCCATTGATGGAGGCATACGTAAAGGAAGTGAGGATATTAGAGGAGCACTTTGACGGATTGCAAACAGAGCACATACCCCATGCAGAAAACAACATAGCTGATCATCTCTCAAAGTGTGCTGCACAGAAGCATCCTATGGAACCAGGAACTTTTGTTCTCCATCTCACTCAGCCCTCCGTATCCCCAGCAACAAAGGCCAGGAAAAGAAGAAAGTTTGACACCAGTAAGTCTCTCCCGTAGAGCCGTCCACTCCTGGCAGAGACCCTGCTGGATACAACTCCTCGCAGCCTACCAGACCACCCCCTCCAGTCGGGCCCATGGTCAGTGCGTACAAGGCATGTGCTCCCGCAGCAGAGGAGGCGTCGTTAGTCCTCGTTGCTGAGCCTCAGGCTCCAACTTGGGCAACGCACATTGTCCGCTTCCTCCAAACCGGAGAGCTTCCTGGCGACCAAGATGAAGCTAAAAAAGTAGTCCAGAGGGCAAGTATGTATTAGTTTGTCGATGACACTCCGTACAAAAGGAGGCCCAACAGTGTGAAATTGAAGTGCGTCTACCGGGAAGAAGGAAAGGAACTGTTGGCTGAGATGCACAAAGGAATGTGCGGCTCCCACATTGAATCAAGGGCATTAGTTGGGAAAGCATTCTGGCATGGATTCTATTGGACCACAGCCCTCCAAGATGCGGTCAAGCTAGTCACTAAGTGTGAAGCCTGCCAGTTCCATTCCAAGAAAACCCACCTGCGTGCCTAAGCTCTTCAGACAATCCCGCGCTCATGGCCATTTTCATTCTGGGGGCTCGATATCCTCGGCCCCTTCCCCCGAGCAATCGGGTGCTTTGAATTCTTGTTCGTTGCCATCGACAAGTTTACAAAGTGGCCGGAAGTGACCACCATGAGAAAGGTGACTGCTCAGTCAGCTATCTAGTTCTTGAAAGATCTGGTGTTTCGTTCTAGAGTTCTGGCAAGGATCATCACCGACAACGGCACCCAGTTCACGAGTTGTGCCTTCATGCAATATGTTCATGCCCTCGGATGCAAGATCTCATTTGCCTCTATGGCACAACCCCAGAGCAATGGACAAGCTAAGAGGGCGAACGCTGAAGTGCTGCATGGACTCAAGACAAGAACTTTTGATACGATGCAGAAGCACGATAGGCGGTGGATCGAGGAGCTGCCGGTAGTTCTTTGGTCCCTCGAAACAACACCTAACCGAGTTACCGTGTAGACTCCCTTCTCCCTGGTCTATGGGGAAGAAGCAGTTATCCCCACGGAACTCATTTACGGGTCGCCTCGAGTGCTTGCCTACGATGAAGTAGTGCAAGATCAGCACTGGTGTGACGTTGTTGTGCTACTCAAGGAGAACCGTCTCTGGGCTGCTACGCGTGTTGCATGCTATCAGCAAGCCCTGCATCGCTATCATAGCCGCAGGGTTCATGCCTGGTGTTTTGAGGAAGGTGACCTTCTCCTGAGGCGTGTTCAGTATGCCAAGGGTACAAACAAGTTGTCACCAAAGTGGGAAGGCCCTTACCGAGTAGTACAAGTCACCGGACCAGGCGCAGTCCGTCTAGAGACCGGAGATGGCACTCAGTTGCAAAACACATGGAATATTGAGCATCTCCATAAGTTCTACCCGTAAGGAGCGGCTGTCGGGCCCTGCCCGACAACCACCCATTAGTATAGGCCTTGCCTCAGTTGCATGTAACCCCTTGTACAAAGCCGAGGAGATGACCCCATGTAAGATAAAATAAAGAAGCGTTGTAGGGGGCCCAACCTAGACTGGATGCATGCATGAGCATTCCAAGATCACTTCATAAGAATTTCATGAGCATTTGCATATGCATATAGATAGGATCGCATCCTGCATTCATTCTCATCTGCATGAAGTTGCAGGTTCTTGCCATGAACTTGGCTTTGACAAGGAGTTGAGAAGATTTCTCAACACTGCGATCCCCGGCAGGCCAAAACAGATAAGTTCTACCTCTTTTCCATTCGTCTTTGGTAAGCTATAACTTATGCATTAGAGAACCTCGCCACTCTTTTTAAACTTAGGTGCTGCCATCCCTGACTTGAACGTTGCTTCTGTCAGAATGGTGGCAGTAGCCTTTGGTAAAAGGAAGTTGGCGGGGGGCTGGTCCCTTCGTCTGTAACCCGGCAGATGTGGCTCTCTGAGAGACAAAAAGGGTGCCGGCAAGATAGCCTGTCGGGGAAAACTCGTTTATTTACATTAAAGAGGCACCTTGCCTCTGCATGGACATATACATACACGGGTTCCAGGCAAGGTTTATCGTTTTCACAAACATGCGGATACAAGTACTAGCATTACAGAAACATGGACTCGAGATATTACATTATTTGAATTAAAATTTGGCAAGTGCCTACAGATTTAAGGTTGAAAAAAGATAAGTGTCCCATGATGCCTTTGTCCCTGTCTATCTCCTTCAGGGAAGGGTCAAGAAGCCAGTGGCAAACCCAGCTGGGATTCGGCGCCTCCCCAGGATCAGGATGGCACCACTTCTCGGCAAGGAGGAAGGAACTGGGGGCCGAACACGGATGCTGACGCTGCCGGAGGACCAGATGGAAGATGCGGAGTGACCGGCAAACACGACTAGTCAGAACGGTGGCCCCTATTCTTTACGCGTCATGGGTTGTCACCGCCGTCTGCATTGCTACCACCCAAAGACCTCAGCTCGTCAGCCACACCGAATGCCATGCTCTTTGGCTTACCCCACAGAGAGCATGGTCATCCCCAATGGCCCTGACGTCAGAAATCACCGCACATTTCGAAGACATGTACGAAGACGAGAAGCCCTCCTTCACAAACAGAGGATGACGCCTGGAGGAGCCAAATCCGCCCTCACCAATGGCAGACCTCCCCCAAGGCTCTTCCTCGGTGTCGCACAGGAGCGAAGAATGGGGAGCAACCGGGAGCCACGCCCCATGTTCGCCACGGGCCTTGGCATGGTGTCGCTCGCATCCCCTCCCACGAGTATCAGGGCTACGGGCGGCTTGACGACAAGTGCGCCGGACATGCCACCCCCGGGGTTACCGCCATGCAGCCCGAGTATCCTCACGACCATGAAAAATTCTAAGCTAAAGCCTGGAGGCCAGTCCCGGGCTCTCCCTTCCAGCATATCCAAGACGAAGCAAGGCAGAGGAGAATAAGAGTGCAGATGAATGCCTCCACTCCTCCCCCGCTCTTCCTTTTATAGGCAAGCGAGAAGAAGGGGGCTGGTTCCGCAACGGGTAGCAACCGTCCTCCTCCACCAATTCAAGGAAGCCTGGCCCTCGCCATTATACTCTCCTACACCACGCGCCTCCGTTACCTACCCCGCATGATGCATGCAACATACATGGCTAAGGATAAGGGCATGGTGGGAAGAGTGAATTGGTAGTTTCTACCCCATGTGTTAAAGTCATTCACGGGCCATTACTGGAGCGGCCCCACCACTATTGTCTTTACATGACGCACGGGGAAACAAACTAGCCCGGAATTAAAGCTAATGAAGAAGCAAAGAAAACCTCAAGAGACAAGCCTCCTCAGTAAGGCTGCCTATGCACTTATTAGGCCCTACCCCGACGCTGCTCGGCAGCGCGATCGGGGCAGGCCCGGGGCTTCTGTCGGTGTCGGTGCAACAAACCCTGGGTCTGTTGCCCTGACCGTGCATAGGCATGGGATCAAAATTGAAGCACCAACCCAAGGCAGAGTACAAGAAACCAAGAGATTCGACGGACCAACAAGCATATTAGAGGGACCAAGACAAAGCTAGAGAAGCAAGATATCGTCTACAGAAAGGCCTCCTTTGCCGGTCAGGCGAGCCTGGCAAGGGGCAAGGCCACCCCTAGAAGAAGGCGACCAAGGCGTCCCGGCAGGGCCTGCCGGGACTTGTAGAAGCTAAATCACCTCACCAACCACTCCATCACGACTCGCGTTGTCGATCAGTGTGGTGTCAAGCCGCAGAGTGATTAAGTGGCAGCCATTCGCCACATGGCAGCCTCTCCCTACAGGAAAACCCAAAGATGACACCCGTCTTATGACGTGTCAAACAGACAGGTGTGGAGCTGGCAAGATAGCTCGGCAAGCCTTGTCGGGCGACCAATGATGTGACATTGAGTGGTGCATAAAATGCACACTGTCAGCCCATAGAGTTAGGTATGATAGCTCTGCTTGCCAAATGACTACTTTGCCATTGCGGTGACCCCTTGATCTAGAAAAGGAGGCCCTTGGCAACCGTAGACGAGGTTAGAAGGTTGGATAACTCACACCCCCATACGCGCATAGTCATTGCCGCCCTGTGGCAACCCTTGCCGGGCAAGTGTACTGCACTCCAGCACCACATTTCCACCATCAATCCACCAAAGCAGGAGTAGTGTTTTACGCCTCGCAGCGGCCCGATCATGGGTAAAACTGCCCGTGTGATCTCTGCCATGCTGCCTCATGTTCGTCTGCTCTTTGTGCACCGCGACTCCCCTGCTGAACCAACAAGGGGCCCCCAGGTCCCATAGGTGGTCATGGTTTCCATGACATTCTAGAACTTGCGGCGGCTGGAATTGATTTTCGTCGACTCCCCTATGGTTTCTGGAATATTGGGGTATTTATAGAGCAAAGAGGCGGTGCGGCAGGTCACCGAGGTGGGCACAACCCACCCGGGCGCGCCTGGGCCTCCAGGTGCACCCAGGTGTCTTGTGCTCACCTCGGGCCCCCTCTTTGGTACTTCTTTGGCCCACTGGATGTCTTCTGATCCAAAAAAATCCACAAAAAGTTTCACTGCGTTTGGACTCCGTTTGATATTCATTTCCTGCGATGTAAAAAACAAGCAGAAAACGACAACTGGTACTTGGCACTATGTCAATAGGTTAGTCCCAAAAAGTGATATAAAGTTGCTAAATGATGGTAAAACATCCAAGAATGATAATATAACAGCATGGAACAATCAAAAATTATAAATACGTTGGAGACGTATCAGCATCCCCAAGCTTAATTCCTGCTCGTCCTCGAGTACGTAAATGATAAAAACAGAATTTTTGCATCACATATTGTTTTCTTTGTAGCATGGACATTTGGAGTTTTATATGGTTCAAAGCAATAGTCTAGTTTTGACATGAAGACTTTGATACTCAAACATATCAACAAGCAACCATGTCTTTCAAAATATCAACACTAAAGCAAGTTATTCCTAGCCCATTATTCTCAATCATTGATCCATTCATGAAACACACACGCATATTAGCAACACCCAATGCTCAAGTACAATCGTAGTGCCCCTTAGTTGGTGCTTTATAAGAGAAGATGGAGACTCAAGTAAAATAAAAATTGCATAAAGTAAAAGAAAAGCCCTTCGTAGAGGCAAGTCGGGATTTGTAGAGGTGCCAGAGCTCAAAGCAAAAAAAGTAGAGATAAAACATTTTGGGTGGCATGCTTTCCCGTCAATGAAAACGATCGAGTAGTTCCCAATACTTTCCATGCTAGATATATCGTAGGCAGTTCCCAAGCAGAAAATAAAGTTTATTCCTTTTTCCACCATACTTACACTTTCCATGGCTAACCGTATCCACGGGTGCCTTCTATACCAACACTTTCCAAGGAATTTATTATTTGACAACATAAAGTAAGTTCATTTTTCATTTCGGGACTGGGCATCCCTAATACCTTTGCCATACTCTCGTGCAATAACAAGTGAATAAACACTCATCTTGAGAATAACATATCTAGCATGGTAATATATCAGCCACCCCCTATCGTTTCATGAGCGGTATGAGCACACAAAAGAGAATTTATTTTGAAATTTAGAGATGGCACATACAAATTTTCTTAGAATGGCAAAAGAATACCGCATATGGGTAGGTATAGTGGACCGATATGGCAAAAACTGGTTTAAATGATTCTGGATGCATAAGCAGTGATCATAATTCGTGCAAATGAAGGCTAGCAAAAGATTGGGAAGCATCCAACCAAGAAATGAAAAATCTCATAAGCGAGCATTAAGCATAACTAACACCAAATAATGCAACACAAGTATGATGTAATTTCATTGCATAACTATTGACTTTCGTGCTTGCATAGGGAATCACAAACCTTAACACCAATATTCTTACTAAAGCATAATTACTCATCAACATGACTCACATATCACTATCATCATATCTCAAAACTATTACAAAGAATCAAGTTTATTTTGTTCACTGATCTTTAGGAAAGTTTTTATTATATCCTTTCTTGGATATCTATTACTTTGGGACTAATTTCATATGTTGCTTTTGATAGCTCAAACAAATTTAAGTGAAGATCATGCGCATAAACTTTTTCTTCTGTCAAAACAATTTAAGTGAAGCAAGAAAGAATTTCTCAAAAAATCACTAAGTCTCAAATAAATCTAAGTGAAGCATGAGTTCATTTCTTCAAAAATAGTAGATCACACCGTCCTCAAAAAGATATAAGTGAAGCACTAGAGCAATTCCATAGCTCATAAAGATTTAAGTGAAGCATAGAGAGCAATTCTAACAATCATAGCATAATTTTGGCTCCCTCAACTAGATGTGTCCAGCAAGGATAGATGACTTAAAACACAAAACAAAAACTAGCAAAGAATCATATCATATAAGACACTCCAAGCAAAACTCATAATATGTGACGAATAAAAATATAGCTCCAACTAACGTACCGATGGTTGTTAAAAGAAAGAGGGGATGCCACTCGGGGGCATCCCCAAGCTTAGTTGCTTGATACTTCTTGAATAATATCTTGGGGTGCCTCGGGCATCCCCAAGCCTAGCCTTTTGCTAATCCTTATTCCTTCATCCATCGCAATCTCACCCAAAACTTGAAAACTTCAATCACACAAAACTCAACAAAACCATCGTGAGATCCGTTAGTATAAGAAATCAAATCACTACTTTAAGTATTGTCGCAAACTCATTCATATTTTGTTATTGTATTATATCTACTGTATTTTAACTTTTCCATGGAGAAAACTCTTCAAAGAAAACCATAGAATCATCAACACAAGCACATAACACAACAAAAATACAATCTGTCAAAAACAGAACAGTCTGTAGTAATCAGGGAACTTCCCATACTTCTGTAACTCCACAAATTCTGAAAAATTAGGATAACGGTGGCAACTTGTATATCAATATTCTGCAAAACGAATCAACACAAAAGCACTCTTCTGTTAAAAATTGGAACTTTTCCTAGGTGCAAAAGTTTTTGTTTTTCAGCAAGATCAAATCAACTATCACCCAAATCATCCCAAAGGATTTGCTTGGCACAAACACTAATTTAAACCACAAAAACACATCTAATCAAAGGCATAATTGGCTATTTTATTGAAAACAACAATAAAACCTAAAAGTAAAAAGATATAAGTTGGGTTGCCTCCCAAAGAGTGCTATCATTTTACGCCCCTAGCTAGGCATAATGCGAAGGATCTAAGTGTTGTCATCTATGTTTTTGTTTTCCCTAGAGGTGTTTTTGTCAGGTTTTTTTGCAAATACAACATAAAACACCTCATCCATAGAGACTTTTGCACTATCAAGTTGCTTATCATTGTATCCCCTTTGATTTCCGACAACAATGGAAGAATAATGTTGTTAACATCATTGAAAACTTGTTGGATTATATCTAAAACAGGGACTTGCTTTTTAAGATTCTCATTAAATATTAGATTATTCCCAAGCAAATGTCTTAAAACATAATCACTATTATAAAGAATTTCATTAATCACGAGTTTTCCATGATTCATAGCATAAAATTCAAAGATTTCCCTAGCTTCCTGTATTATGTAGTCAAATTCATTCATGAGAACAAGAGTAGCTAAGTTTTTAGCTTTAGGATTCTCTATAACGGGTAACTCATATAACAATCTTTGCAAGGTAGGATGAGTATGAATAAATTCATTTTCAAGTTTTAGAACTAGTGCCGAAATAGCTTATGAGTAAGATTTTGTTCTCTTAAGTATAGGAGCATCATCAAGAGTTAAATTTCCAACACAATTGAAAAAATCTTGGATATGTTCTTCTCCCATAACATTCCCTTGCCCCAACACAAAAGTTTTAACATAGAAATTTCCAGATCATTCCATTTTAGGAGTTAGAACATCATCTGTTTCTTCCATACCAAAGTCACTCATGATGACAAATTCAAGCAAATAAGAGATCCAACGAAAAACAACGAATGAAAAAGAGGGCGAAAAAATGGCAAATTTTTGCGAAGTGGTGCAAAGGAAAACAAGAGGCAAATAATGTAAATTGCAAGGAGATGAGATTTGTGATTAGGAAACTGGTAAATGTTCATGATGTCTCCCCGGCACTAGCGCCAGAAATTCCTTTTGATGTCTGCTTGAACTACGTCGGTATTTCCCCAAAGAGTAAGGGATGATGCAGCACAACAACTGCTGATTATTGGGTTCCGGCAAAACCCTTAAGGTTCAAACTCTGGGGTGCGCACAAAGATCTACTCCCTACCGATCCATGCCCCAAAACCTCGCCGCGATTCTAAGCTAACACGATGAACAACACAAGGGACACGAGGTTTATACTGGTTCGGGCCACTGTTGTGGTGTAATACCCTAATCCAGTGTGTGGTGTGATGGATTGCCTCTGGAGCTGATGATGAACAGTACAGAGGAAGAACAGCCTTGCGAGGGGTGTTCTTGAGCTGGCGCGGTGTTCTACCAGGGAAGGATTCGATGCTCTCTCCTGGCTCTTGGTGAGATCTCTCCCCCTTCTACTGTGGTGGCTATCTCTATTTATAGAGGCCCTGGTCCTCTTCCCAAATATTGAGCGGGAAGGGAGCCAACAATGGCCATTTTGAAGGGGGACAACTAGTACAAGCTATACTGACTAAAGTTGGTCTTCGACTGCCAAAGGCACTGGCAATGACGCCGTCTTGGGCTCCACGGTGATCTCCGTCCTGCCGCTCTGCTGGTCTTGGTCTCTTTTCACTGATATGGAAACCTTTGCCTGATGCCTTGGTACTCTGCGCCTGCGCTTGCCCCCTTTGCACCAAAGAGGAAACAAGGACACTGCGCTGGCTGGCGCCCGCCTGGTCTCGATCATCATGGCTTGCGTCACGAGCACATCGCGAGGTACTCCTTGCCTTGATCTCTCCGCCTCCTCACGAGCCTGCATGATGAGGCCGCCCCTGAGGAAGCCTTGTGTCGTTCGCCCCGCGAGGCTTAGCCCCTCGCGAGGGTCTTGAACTTGGGTTGATGAAGGCAGGCCGTACTGGGCCACTGCTTGAGCCATGCCGCAGGCCGCAGACAGGCAAGTCTAGGGACCCCCGTTCCCAGAACACCGACAACAACGGTGGGTATTTCCCTCAGTGATGGGACCAAGGTTATCGAACCAGTAGGAGAACCACACAAAACCACGTAAACAGCACCTGCACACAAAGAACAAATACTTGCAACCCGACGTAAGAGAGGGGTTGTCAATCCCTCAGGTAAAAATATAGGTAAAATTGCAGTAGATTGGATAAATAGATCTCGCGTGAATGTGAGATAAAATAAATAACAAAAATTGCAACAAGGTATTTCTTTTATTTTTGAATTAATAGATCTAAAAATAGGCAAATATGATAAAGAAGAGACCCGGTGGCCGTAGATTTCACTAGTGGCTTCTCTCAAGAAAAATATCATGCGGTGGGTAAACAAATTACTGCTGGGCAATTGATAGAACTTCAAATAATCATGACGATATCCTGGCAATGATCATTATATAGGTATCACATCCAAGATTAGTACACCGACTCTTTCCTGCATCTACTACTATTACTCCACACATCGACCGCTATCCAACATGCATCTAGTGTATTAAGTTCATGAAGAAACAGAGTAATGCAATAAGAATGATGACATGATGTAGACAAAATCTATTTATGTAGAAATAGACCCCATCTTGTTATCCTTAATGGCAATGATACATACGTGTCGGTTCCCCTTCTGTCACTGAGATCAAGCACCGTGAGATCGAACCCATCACAAAGAACCTCTTCCCATGGAAAGAAAAATTTATCTAGTTGGCCTAACTAAACCAAAGATTCGAAGAAGAAATACGAGGCTATAAGTAATCATGCATATAAGAGATCAGAAGACTCAAATAACTTCATGGATAAAAACATAGATCTGACCATAAACTCAATGTCCATCGGATCCCAACAAACACATGGCACAAAGAGTTACATCAAATAGATCTCCAAGAGACCATTGTATTGAGAATCAAGAGAGAGAGAGAGAGAGAGAGAGAGAGGAAGCCATCTAGCTACTAACTACGAACCTGAAGGTCTACAATGAACTACGCACGCATCATCGAAGAGGCACCAATGAGGATGATGAACCCCTCCGTGATGGTGTTTAGATTGGATCTGGTGGTTATGGAACTTGCGGCGGATGGAGTTGATTTTCGTCGACTTCCCTAGGGTTTCTGGAATATTGGGGTATTTATAGAGCAAAGATGCGCTGCGGGAGGTCAGCGAGGTGGGCACAACTCACCTGGGAGCGCCTGTATTTATAGAGCAAAGAGGCGGTGTGGGAGGTCCTCGAGGTGGGCACAACCCACCTGGGTGCGCCTGGGCCTCCAGGCGCGCCTAGGTGTCTTGTGCTCACCTCAGGCCCCCTCGGTACTTCTTTGGCCCACTGGATGTCTTCTGGTCCAAAAAAATCCACAAAAAGTTTCATTGTGTTTGGACTCCGTTTGATATTGATTTCCTGCAATGTAAAAAACAAGTAGAAAACAGCAACTGACACTTGGCACTATGTCAATACGTTAGTCCCAAAAAGTGATATAAAGTTGCTATAAAATGATGGTAAAGCATCCAGGAAGGATAATATAACAGCATGGAACAATCAAAATTTATAGATACGTTGGAGACGTATGATCTTCCAACTACGCGTTGGGGATGCATGCATCTTGGATGAAGCGGCCATGCCCCAGGCAGCCTATGACGACTTCTCGGGCATCATCGGGTCCTCCAATGCTAGTCCTTTTACCCTCAACTTTGAGGCGTTCGATCAGTGCTCCTTCGACCTCTCTGACTTGGAGCGGCCTTTCATGAAGGAGGAGATCTGGCATGCTATCAAGCTATCTCCGTCGGGCAAAGCCCCCGGGCTAGACGGTTTTACCATCGAGTTCTTGCACGCTAGTTGGAGTGTCATCAAGGACGACATCTGTGAGGCCTTCGCCAAGCTTTACGCCTTTAATGGGCGGTGATACATCCATTTTGCATGATGTTGTCCTACTGTTATTTATATTGTTTTTATGCATAATAATTCTTTTTAGAGTAATTCTAATGCATTTTCTCTCATAATATGCAAGGTTCAGACAAAGAGGAGAATACCGATAGCTGGAATTCTGGACCTCGAAATGCTACGTTAGGCCACCTATTCCGCACATCTCCAAATAAGCTGAAACTTCACGAGGAATTTTTGTGGAATAAATAAGAATTGTTGGAGCAAATAAGTACCAGAGGGGGCACACCAGGGAGCCCAGGCGTACCCTGGTAGGTTGTGCCCTCCTCGGCCCACCTCCGGTGCCCCTCTTCTTGTTTATAAGGCATTTTGACCTAGAAAAAATGAGGAGAAGACTTTTGGGACAAAGCGCCGCCGTCTCGAGGCGAAACTTGAGCAGGAGCACTTTTGCCTCCGGTGGAGCGATTCTGCCGGGGGAACTTCCCTCCCGAAGAGGGAAATCATCGTAATCATCATCACCAACAACTCTCCAATCTTGGGTAGGGCAATCTCCATCAACATCTTCAGTAGCACCATCTCCTCTCAAACCCTAGTTCATCTCTTGTGTTCAATGTTTGTACCGGAACTATAGATTGGTGCTTGTGGGTTACTAGTAGTGTTGATTACATCTTGTAGCTGATTACTATATGGTTTATTTGGTGGGAGATTATATGTTTAGAACCATTATGCTATTTAATACCACTCTGATCATGAGCATGATTATCATTTGTGAGTAGTTACTTTTGTTCTTGAGGTCACGGGAGAAATCTTGCTGTAAGTAATCATGTGAACTAGATATGTCTTTGATATTTTGATGATATGTATGTTGTGATTCCCTTAGTGGTGTCATGTGAACGTCGACTACATGACACTTCACCATACTTGGTGTCGTGGAAAGGTCACGGCATATGTCCTAGCAAAAGGACTTAGTCGTGGATCCATCACAACTAGGAACCTTAAAGGGGTTAAAACGGGATAAAGGACATGGGAGTTTATACTGGTTCGGCCCCTTGCAGTGAAGGTAAAGGCCTAATCCAGTTTGAGGTGGTATTGCTTATGTCTCGATTACCAGGGAGCGAACTCGCTTGACCTAGATTTCGATCTGATGTTACTTGTCCTGAACCGCCGTGGGGTCGTCCCTTTATATACACAGGTCGATGCCCAGCGGCTCACGGAGTCCCTGCCGGCTCATAAACAGTGTCCAGCTCAGTGATTATCTATTCCTGCCTTACAATACAAGTTATATGAATATGGTGGTTTATCTCTATGGGCCTTAAGCCGCCTTTGGACCTTGGGCCCTTAACTGAACCGCCATCTTCAAATATCGTCTTGGGCTTCACATGATGAATCGTTAGAGGTATAACCCGGCCCCTCCTGGGTGGGTCATACCTAATAGTTATATCCCCAACATTAGGCCCCAGATTGATTTGAACTGGTTCATGTCAATCTTCCATACTTCAAAAAATCTTCTCTTCTTTATCTGTGCGAGAATTTATAACCTGCCATGACATCATCTTTTGGACTTGTGATAACCCGCCATGATGTCACCTGTTATTAATTCACAACATATCTCAACAGATCTTTATCTTTAATAACCACTCCAAAAATCGAGGCGTCTGGGCAGCTGGATAACCATGTTTTGGCCTCCTCGTTTTTCGTGCCCACTTATTAGTCTTTCCTTATAAATAGCCACGACTTATCTTTCCTCATTCTCCCCCTTTCCATCGTCTTCCTCCTCTCGCAACCTTCTGCCGCTCGAGCTCCACCACCGCCACGAAGCACATTGTCGTCCTCATCCTTGGCCGCTGTATCACCCTAAACGAAATAGAGAATGGTGGCACCCCTGCGCAGTTGATCTGCATCTGTAAGTACTTGCTTTTCTGTACCCCAGATCCGCATTAGGGTTTCTGAACTTCTCCGTGTTCTTCATAGTTCATCGCAATTCATCCTTAGTACTTGCACCGTGAACCTCTTTGATCTGAAAACGGTATAAAACTTATGCGGTGGTAGTTTCGCCTCCGCCTTCCATACCAGCGGATCCTTTTTCCTTGAAGAAAAGATCCCCTTAGAGCTTATGAACTCATCTGTACTGGTTTTTCTGGTCATGATTTATTTCCTTTTTTTGAACTGCCGCTGATCCCAAAAAATGATTGCACTCTGTGAAACCCGTTTGTGTGGCACTTAGCCAAAAAATTGCACCTTGATAGATCCACCTAGCCATGGTGGCTCATACCACCGGCTTTAATGGCAATGCTCAACAGATAACATGAAATTGCTCATGGAGGCTTAAATAACCTGAAATTAGTCATATACCATTAGGCCCCTTTATAAGCCGCCATTCTGAATATGTGCTGTAATACTTTTCCTCTGGCTTAAATTTGAACCGACAAGCTTATTCATTTTTAGGCTTCCTTCTTCACAATGCCGCCCAAAACAACCACTTCATGTAACTGGGTTTGCTCCATCGTCACGGATAATACGCTGGAAGACTTTGTGAAAAGCGGCTATCAGCCCAAAAAGGATGTCATGTCATACCGCACCCCTAAGCCGACAGAAGAAAATCCTCAACCCAAAGATGGGTAAGTCATTGTCTTCACTGATCACATGATCCGGGGCTTTTCACTGCCCGGCTCTAAGTTCTTCAGAGACGTTCTGCACTTTTTGGACCTCCGTCCTCAAGACATCGGACCCAACTCTGTGTCTAACATATGCAACTTTCAAGTGTTCTGTGAGGTGTATCTCGAAGAAGAGCCCAGCTTATTACTTTTCAGAGAATACTTCTACTTGAACCGCCAGAATGAATACTCCAGCGGACCTAGCTTGGAACTTGGCGGGGTCTCAATCCAACTATAATGAGACGCCATTTTTCCTTATGCGCAACCACCGAGTCATCCCAAAGACTGGAACCATACATGGTTTTACTGCCAAGATACTTCTCCGGCTGATGAGAACCAGTTGCCCGGGTTTCGCGCCCTGCGTCTCGAATCCAATCGTCCGCTCCCCGACAAGTAGAAAGCTACTGATCGCCAGAAGATCGCCCCTACCATTGCCAAAGTCAAGGCTCTGTTGGGGGACGGTTTAAATGGCATTGACTTGGTCCGGTGCTGGGTTGCTTGGCGGATCATCCCCTTGGGCCACCGCTCCGGTTTAATGTGCGCCTACACTGGTGACACAAAGGATCCTCTGTGCCATAGCCCTGAGGAGTTACCTGATGTTGTTATCACTGAGATGACAAAATCTCTTTTGAATGAGAGCCTAGCTTATTGCAGCAAGGTGGGTGATGTCTACTACACAACCTTCTTCTTGTAGACGTTGTTGGGCCTGCAAGTGCACAGGTTTGTAGGACAGTAGCAAATTTCCCTCAAGTGGATGACCTAAGGTTTATCAATCCATAGGAGGCGTAGGATGAAGATGGTCTCTCTCAAACAACCCTGCAACCAAATAACAAAGAGTCTCTTGTGTCCCCAACACACCCAATACAATGGTAAGTTGTATAGGTGCACTAGTTCGGCGAAGAGATGGTGATACAAGTGCAAAATAGATAGTAGATATAGGTTTTTGTAATCTGAAATAATAAAAACAGCAAGGTAACTAATGATAAAAGTGAGCGTAAACGGTATTGCAATGATAGGAAACAAGGCCTAGGGTTCATACTTTCACTAGTGCAAGTTCTCTCAACAATAATAACATAGATAGATCATATAACAAGCCCTCAACATGCAACAAAGAGTCACTCCAAAGCCACTAATAGCGGAGAACAAACGTAGAGATTATGGTAGCGTACGAAACCACCTCAAAGTTATTCTTTCGGATCAATATATAAAAGAGTTCGTACTAGAATAACACCTTAAGACACAAATCAGCCAAAACCCTAATGTCACCTAGATACTCCCTTATCACCTCAAGTATCCGTGGGCATGATTATACGATATGCATCACACAATCTCAGATTCATCTATTCAACCAACACAAAGTACCTCAAGGAGTGCCCCAAAGTTTCTACCGGAGAGTGAAGAACGTGTGCCAACCCCTATGCATAGGTTCATGGGCGAAACCCGCAAGTTGGTCACCAAAACATACATCAAGTGGCACATGATATCCCATTGTCACCACAGATAAACATGGCAAGACATACATCAAGTGTTCTCATAAAAGACTCAATCCGATAAGATAACTTCAAAGGGGAAACTCAATTCATCACAAGGGAGTAGAGGGGGAGAAACATCATAAGATCCAACTACAATAGCAAAGATCGGGATACATCAAGATCGTGCCATAGAGGGAACATAAGAGAGAACACGAGAGAGAGAGAGAGAGATCAAACACATAGCTACTGGTACATACCCTCAGCCCCGAGGGTGAACTACTCCCTCCTCGTCATGGAGAGCGCCGGGATGATGAAGATGGCCACCGGTGATGGGTTCCCCTTCCGGCAGGGTGACGGAACGGGCTACCGAGAGGTTTTTTGGTGGCTACAGAGGCTTGCGGCGGTGGAACTCCTGATCTATCTTCTGTTCTGGAAGTTTTAGGGTACGTAGGCATATATGGGTGAAAGAAGTACGTCGGTGGACCGAAGGGGGGCCACGAGGCAGGGGGGCGCTCCCCAGGGGGGTGGGTGCGCCCCCCAACCTCATGGGCACCTCCCTTCTTCCCTGACGTGGACTCCAAGTCCATCGGGTGGCTTTACTTCCAAAAATAACTTCTCAAGTTGATTTCGTTCCGTTTTGACTCCGTCTGATATTCCTTTTCCTTGAAACACTGAAATAGGCATAAAACAACAAATCTGGGCTGGGACTTCGGTTAATAGGTTAGTCCCAAAAATAATATAAAAGTGGATAATAAAGCCCAATATTGCCCAAAACAGTAGATAATATAGCATGGAGCAATAAAAAATTATAGATACGTTGGAGACGTATCAAGCATCCCCAAGCTTAATTCCTACTCGTCCTCGAGTAGGTAAATGATAAAAAAGAATTTTTGATGCGGAGTGCTACTTGGCATAATTTCAATGTAATTCTTCTTACTTGTGATATGAATATTCAGATCCGAATGATTCAAAACAAAAGTTCATATTGATAAAAGAAATAGTAACACTTCAAGCATACTAATCAAAGTAATCATGTCTTCTCCAAATAACATGGCAAAAGAAAGTTCATCCCTACAAAATCATATAGTTAGGCTATGCTTCATTTTTGTCACACAAAGATGTTCCCAACTTCTATACCCCCGATGACAAGCCAAGCAGTTGTTTCATACTTAAATAATCTCAAACTTTTTCAACCTTCACGCAATACATGAGCGTGAGCCATGGATATAGCACTATGGGTGGAATAGAATATGATGATGGGGATTGTGTGGAGAAGACAAAAAAGGAGAAAGTCTCACATTGACGAGGATAATCAACGGGCTATGGAGATTCCCATCAATTGATGTCAACATGAGGAGTAGGGATTGCCATGCAACGGATGCACTAGAGCTATAAATGTATGAAAGCTAAACAAAAGAAACTAAGTGGGTATGCATCCAACTTGCTTGCTCACGAAGACCTAGGGCATTTGAGGAAGCCCATCGTAGGAATAAACAAGCCAAGTTCTATAATGAAAAAATCCCACTAGTATGAAAAAGAAAACTTATGAGACTCACTATATGAAAAACGTGGTGCTACTTTGAAGCACAATATATGAGACTCACTACATGAAGAACAAGGTGCTACTTTGAAGCACAAGTGTGGAAAAAGAGATAGTAACATTGCCCCTTTTTATTTATTTCTTTTCTTTTTTTTTCTTTTTTTGGGCCTTTCTTTTCTTTTTTCTTTTTGGCCTTTCTTTTTTTCTTTTTCTTTTCTTTTTGGGCAATGCTCTAATGATGATCATCACACTTTCATTGATTACAACATATGAATTACAACTCGAAACTAGAACAAGATATGACTCTATATGAATGCCTCCGGCGGTGTACCGGGATGGTGCAATGAATCAAGAGTGACATGTATGAATTGTGCATGGTGGCTATGCCACAAATACGATGTCAACTACATGATCATGCAGTGGCAATATGACAAAAGTAAAGTATGTCATGATGATGATGAACGGAACGGTGGAAAGTTGCATGGCAATATATCTCGGAATGGCTATGGAAATGCCATAATAGGTAGGTATGGTGGCTGTTTTGAGGAAGATATAGGGAGGTTTATGTGTGATAGAGCGTATCGTATCATGGGGTTTGGATGCACCGGCGAAGTTTGCACCAACTCTCAAGGTGAGAAAGGGCAATGCACGGTACCAAAGAGGCTAGCAAAGGTGGAAAGGTAAAAGTGCGTATAATCCATGGACTCAACATTAGTCAAAAGAACTCATATACTTATTGCAAAAATTTAGAAGTCATCAAAAACCAAGTACTACGCGCATGCTCCTAGGGGGATAGATTAGTAGGAAAAGACCATCGCTTGTCCCCGACCGCCACTCATAAGGATGCACAAGCCAGGTACACTTCATGTTTCAAATTTGTTACACAACTTTAACCATACGTGCATGCTACAGGTCTTGCTAACTTCAACTCAAGCATTCTTTAAATTCATAATCACCCAACTAGCATGACTTTAATATCACTACCTCCATATCTCAAAACAATTATCAAGTATCAAATTGATCATAGCATCCAATTCACTTTCTATGATAGTTTTTATTCAAATTACCATGCTGTTTAAGACTCTCAAAATAATATAAGTGAAGCATGAGAGTTCATCTATTTCTTAAAAATAAAACTACCACCATGCTCTAAAAGATATAAGTGATGCACTAGAGCAAATGACAAACTACTCCGAAAGATATAAGTGAAGATCAATGAGTAGTCGAATAATTGTGCAACTATGTGAAGACTCTCTAACATTTTAGAATTTCAGATCTTGATGCTTATTCGAACAGCAAACAAAGCTAAAGAAAACTACAATGCAAGGATAGCACAACTCATGTGAAGAAGCAAAAAATTAGGCTCAACCGATACTAACCGATAGTTGTTGAAGAAGAAAGGTGGGATGCCTACCGGGGCATCCCCAAGCTTAGATGCTTGAGAATTCTTGAAATATTATCTTGGGGTGCCTTGGGCATCCCCAATCTTGAACTTGTGTGTCTCCTTAATTCCTCTCATATCATGGTTTCTCTTTTTATCAAAAGCTTCATTCACAACAAACTCAACAAGAACTCGTGAGATAGGTTAGTATAAACCAATGCAAAACCTTATCATTTTCTACTGTAACAAATCACTAACATTATTATTCAACATTGCATACTAAATTCCTCTGCATATTTAATACTCCTATCCTCAAATAGAATCATTAAACAAGCAAACATATGCAAACAATGCAAACATAACAGCAATCTGCTAGAACAGTACAGTCTGTAAAGAATGCAAGAGTATCAATACTTCCCTAACTCCAAAAATTATGAAATATAATTCCCACTTAGTAAATTTATCAGAGATCATTATGCAAAAAGTTTCAACATTATATCATGCTCTGACTTTTCTAGGGAATTTTTGCAACAGCGGTAAACTTTCTGTTTTCAAACAGCAACATGTATACTAGCAAAATAAGCATGGCAAAGGCTATCCTTGAATTTTTTATTGAAACTAAATATGCAAAACATTAATCTAATTAACATAAAGCAAATACTAACAAAAGAAGATGACGCCCGAAGCAAAACACATATCATGTGGTGAATAAAAATATAGCTCCAAGTAAAGTTACCGATGAACGAAGACGAAAGAGGGTATGCCTTCCGGGGCATCCCCAAGCTTAGGCTCTTGGTTATCCTTGAATATCTTGGGGTGCCATGGTAATACCCAATCTTAGGCTCTTTGCCACTCCTTATTCCATAGTCCATTGAATCTTTACCCAAAACTTGAAAACTCCACAACACAAAACTCAACAGAAAACTTGTAAGCTCCGTTAGCGAAAGAAAACAAAAGACCACTTCAAGGTACTGTAATGAACTCATTCTAAATTCATATTGGTATAATATCTACTGTATTCCAACTTATGTATGGTCATACACTCCGATACTACTTATAGAGTCATCAAAATAAGCAAACAACACAATGAAAACAAAATCTGTCAAAAACAGAACAGTCTGTAGTAATATGTAACTAACGCAAACTTCTGGAACTCCACAAATCCTACCAAATTAGTAAGTCCTAAGTAATTCGTGTACCAATCCAGAGCAAAAAGAATCAGATCAAGAGAACTTTTCTGTGAATCAACAAAACTAAATTACTGGGTGCAAAAGTTTCTGATTTTCAGCAGGATCAACACAACTATCACCGTAAGCTATCCTAAAGGTCTTACTTGGCACTTTATTGAAACAAAAGCTATAAAACATGATTACTGCAGTAGCATAATCATGTGAACACACAAAAACAGTAAGGTAAGTATTGGGTTGTCTTCCAACAAGCACTTTTCTTCAATGCCTTTCTAGCTAGGCATGATGATGACAATGATGCTCACATAAAAGATAAGAATTGAAACATAACGGGAGCATCATGAAGCACATGACTAGCACATTTAAGTCTAACCCACTTCCTATGAATATGTATTTTGTGAGCAAACAACTTATGGGAACAATAATCAACAAGCATAGGAAGGTAAAACAAGCATAGCTTCAAGATTTTAAGCACATAGAGAGGAAACTTGATATTATTGCAATTCCTACAAGCATATATTCCTCCCTCATAATAATTTTCAGTAGCATCATGAATGAATTCAACAATATAACCAGCACCTAAAGCATTCTTTTCATGATCTACTTGCATAGAAAATTCACTACTCTCCACATAAGAAAAATTCTTCTCATGAATAATAGTGGAAGTATCATAAGAGACTTGAACACTAAAAATTGTTTCCACATTAAAAGAGTAATGTTCAGAAAAAGTTAATCATAATCATAACAAGATTTGTAAATATAATCATCACTACTTTTTCTAGCATAAGTTTCATCACAATAATCATCATAAGTAGCAACTTCGTTCTCATCATAGTCGATTGAAACCTCTCCCAAGATAGTGGAATCACTAAATAAAGTTGACACTCTTCCAAATCCACTTTCGTATTCATCACAATAAAATTCAACATCCTCCAAAATAGTGGGATCACTACTTCCTAAAGTTGACTCTCTTCCGAACCCACTTTCATCAATATAATCATCATAGGTAGGAGGCATGCTATCATCATAACAACTTTGCATATCAAAACTTGGGATGCTAAAAATATCATCTTCATTAAAGATAGCATCCCCAAGCTTGGGACAAACATTAATTCCAGCAAATATATTGTCAAATATTTCATCCTCATCAAACATAGCTTCCCCAAGCTTGGGCCCTTTCATATCATAAGCATAATCACTCTCATCATTAAAAATATTGATAGCACCAATAGTATAGCAAGTATCATCATCACAATGAGTAGTAGGAGCAAGATCATTTGGGAGGGATACCTTTCTACCTTTGTTGCTCCTTCTTTTCTTCTTCTTCTTCACATTATGTGTGGGTTCAACCTTCCTCTTTGAGCTCCTTATTGATGAGATTGGTTGAATAGAAGGCTCCTCCTCGTTACCTGATTCATCATAAGAACTAATAGGAGGAGATTGGGAAGTCTCTTCCCTTTCATTAGTATTCTCTTCATCTTCTATTTTCTTTCTTTTCTTTATGTAATTGACAATATAAGGATTTTCAATGCAATTCTTTGCACAATACAAATAAATATCCTCTAGATCAAAATCAAAAAATCTATCAAGATTAAATTTTGGAATACCCTCGGTTATACGTTTCATTTCTTCATACCCCAAAAGAAGACTAAGCTCTTTATGATGCTCAAGGGTAAAATATTTGGACACGACTTGATCATGAAACAAATAGCATTGGAGCCTTAAATGACCATGTTCATTGCAAAGTTCACAAGGGGTATGAAAAATATTGAATCTTTCAGCACATTCATCTAGCTCTTCTTGCAACAATTTGGTTTCTAAATACTTATGCCTCTTGCAATATCTATCTTCCCTATCTGGTGTGTACTTGCAAGCCCAATCGACTCCACAAAAATTGACATGTTTATAGGAGGCATTTTCATCATAACTAGTGCAATCATAATTAGTACTATGGATATTCAAGGAGTTCATACTAACCACATTGCAATCATGCTCATCATTCAAAGATTTAGTGCCAACCATTTTAATGCATTCTTCTTCTAACACTTTGGCACAAATTTCCTTTCCATCATACTCACAAAAGATATTAAAAAGATGAAGCGTATGAGGTAAACTCAATTCCATTTTTTTGTAGTTTTCTTTTATAAAATAAACTAGTGCTAAAACAAGAAACAAAAATATTCGATTGCAAGATCTAAAGATATACCTTCAAGCACTCACCTCCCCGGCAACGGCGCCAGAAAAGAGCTTGATGTCTACTATGCAACCTTCTTCTTGTAGACGTTGTTGGGCCTACAAGTGCACAGGTTTGTAGGACAATAGCAAATTTCCCTCAAGTGGATGACCTAAGGTTTATCAATCCGTAGGAGGCGTAGGATGAAGATGGTCTCTCTCAAACAACCCTGCAACCAAATAACAAAGAGTCTCTTGTGTCCCCAACACACCCAATACAATGGTAAATTGTATAGGTGCACTAGTTCGGCGAAGAGATGGTGATACATGTGCAAAATAGATAATAGATATAGGTTTTTGTAATCTGAAATAATAAAAACAGCAAGGTAACTAATGATAAAAGTGAGCGTAAACGGTATTGCAATGATAGGAAACAAGGCCTAGGGTTCATACTTTCACTAGTGCAAGTTCTCTCAACAATAATAACATAGATAGATCATATAAAAAGCCCTCAACATGCAACAAAGAGTCACTCCAAGGCAACTAATAGCGGAGAACAAACGTAGAGGTTATGGTAGCATACGAAACCACCTCAAAGTTATTCTTTCGGATCAATCTATAAAAGAGTTCGTACTAGAATAACACCTTAAGACACAAATCAGCCAAAACCCTAATGTCACCTAGATACTCCATTGTCACCTCAAGTATCCGTGGGCATGATTATACGATATGCATCACACAATCTCAGATTCATCTATTCAACCAACACAAAGTACTTCAAAGAGTGCCCCAAAGTTTCTACCGGAGAGTCAAGAACGTGTGCCAACCCCTATGCATAGGTTCATGGGCGGAACCCGCAAGTTGGTCAACAAAACATACATCAAGTGGCACATGATATCCCATTGTCACCATAGATAAACACGGCAAGACATACATCAAGTGTTCTCATAAAAGACTCAATCCGATAAGATAACTTCAAAGGGGAAACTCAATTCATCACAAGGGAGTAGAGGGGGAGAAACATCATAAGATCCAACTACAATAGCAAAGCTCAGGATACATCAAGATCGTGCCATAGAGGGAACACGAGAGAGAACATGAGAGAGAGAGAGAGAGAGATCAAACACATAGCTACGGGTACATACCCTCAGCCCCAAGGGTGAACTACTCCCTCCTCGTCATGGAGAGCGCCGGGATGATGAAGATGGCCACCGGTGATGGGTTCCCCTTCCGGCAGGGTGCCGGAACGGGCTCCCGAGAGGTTATTTGGTGGCTACAGAGGCTTGCGGCGGCGGAACTCCTGATCTATCTTCTGTTCTGGAAGTTTTAGGGTACGTAGGTATATATGGATGAAAGAAGAACGTCGGTGGACCGAAGGGGGGGTACGAGGCAGGGGGCGCGCCCCAGGGGGTGGGCGTGCCACCCACCCTCGTGAGCACCTCCCTTCTTCCCTGACGTGCACTCCAAGTCCATCAGGTGGCTTTCCTTCCAAAAATAATTTCTCCAGTTGATTTCGTTCCATTTTGACTCCGTCTGATATTCCTTTTCCTCGAAACACTAAAATAGGCATAAAACAGCAAATCTGGGCTGGGCCGTCGGTTAATAGGTTAGTCCCAAAAAAAATATAAAAGTGGATAATAAAGCCCAATATTGCCCAAAACAGTAGATAATATAGCATGGAGCAATCAAAAATTATAGATATGTTGGAGACGTATCAGTGGGCCTAAGCCCTTTCTGCAAGTCTAACCCGGCACCGAAAGTAAGTCACCGAACCAGCTATTTTACCTTCATCCTCAATACTTTGTTTTAACTCAACCTTGACAATTTTCACAGGCTGATGATGACTTTTGGAATAAAGAGTATGACCATGAAGCTGCAAAGAGAGCCAGGAAGGCCAAGAAAGCCGCCAGGAGAGCCACCAAGAAGAGAGGAAAGAAGCCCAGCGCTTCTGAATTACTTCAACTGGAGGACACCTTTGAGTCAGAGGTAGCCCTTGATTCCCTTGGCTCTTTTTTAAATCATATTATTAACACTGACTATCATCAGGATGACACGGGAACGATTCAGGGAGTAGAAGAAGAGGTAACTATTATTTCCTCCGACTCTGAGCCTTTGCCAAGACAAAAAATCCGAAGAGTAACCCGGAAAGTAAGATTTTCACACCCCTTAGCTCATTTGGATCCTCACTTTATTTTGAAGCAACATCCGCACGACAGCCGGCGGCAGACCTGGACAAGCAAAGATGTGGAACTCTCCTCCGGCTTACCAAACATGCCGAGGAAGCGCCTAAGTGAGGTCACCCCTGACTTAAACTCTTTTTATCCTTTGGCGGGTATCACTCGACAACCGCTTAACTCTTCCGACTCAAATTATCAGGAAACTTCACATTCCTCTTCCGGTGACTCAATCCAGTCAAATATGCCGGCTTTCAAGAGCGCTCCTGCGTAACGACATTTTACTTATCCTTAAATCATTATAATCATTTATACTTGTACTGACCTTTTTTAATTCGTACAATGGAAAAGCAAAGCCCAGCAAGAGGGTAAAGAAGAAAAAACCGGTCTAAGAGCCGACCGTCAATGAGCCGGAGCTCCAAACCGTAGCACCTGAGGCCTCTGTTCCTGGGCCGCCGCTTGAGTCGGTTCATGACATGCCAAAAGTGACTGCAAACCTGCCTGTCGATCAAACCGCTCATGGCTCTTTAAACCCTGAAGCTTCAAGCATAGTTAAGACAACAAACCCACAAGATGTTGATGTGGAAATCACCAAGACCGGCTTTACTGAGTCGGGGATACCTATTGTGCTGGCCAAGCATTCTGCTAAGGAAGAACATGTTGAGCCACGCAAAGTACGATTTGACATCGCCAACTATGCTCATCTGGGCATTGGTGAACTATACTCTGGCTTCCTCAGCCAAGTACACAGTAGCCGTGATCTTGAAGTGGACATGGTGAAGCAGATGCATCTTAAATTTGAGGTATGAATTCTTCCTTTATTGAGTTATCCTTACTATGCCAGCCCCCAAGTCTACTGTTTATGATGAATATGTTGTAGACTTTAGATGAACATATGAGCATAAGTAATATCCTTGGGTAGAATCCTTTAAACATCCGACTTAATCCATAGTCCCCAAGGGCCGGTTTAATCAGTATGAATGAGCCGGTCCTTTATATACTTGTGTAGAAGACAATACTTACTTGTGTAGTTTTCAACAGCAATACACATTAGTCCCGAAGTGCCAAGTACTCTTGCTTGCAAAGTGCTTGGGACTTATTCACATAAGCCGCCACATAAATAAGCTTTCGGCATACATTAGCCCCCGAGTGCCAAGTGTTGTTGCTTGCAAAAGGCTTGGGACTTAATATTGTATACTAATATTTATGATTTTGATTTGGTATATGTACAAACCACCACTGCTCAACTTCAATCAAAGCTGTCTGGAAGAATTGCTTGGAGCTGCAGGAGACTGAGACCCAGAGGGCAAACTCAAATTTGAATTCAGCTTATCCGAACAAGAAAAATTGAAGGCCAACTTTGAAGTTGAGAAAAATGTCTGGGCTGAAGAAAAGATTGCCTTGACCCATCAGGCTGAAAGAGCAGAGGCGGCTCTTGAAGAGGTGACCACTGAATTGTCCGGCTTAAAACGCCATGTGCCTCAGATGGTATCGGCTATCTTTGGTAAGTCGCCTTATGAGTGTCAAGTGTTGAATTTCTCTCTTGATCATGTGAACTATCTTTAACTCATCTGTTATTACTATGCAGGCCCTAGGAGCACCAACCTCAACCAAAACATGCTTGTGAAGCTGATGGCGGTTTATACATTGGTAGAGCAGCTTTACACTGGTGCTCAGCATGCATTGGCCATAGTTGCTCTGTCCAATGAAGCCCCCACCCTCCTGGGTTATGTGCTAAGGAAGCTTTCTGTGCTGCCCCAATGGCTTAATGAAATAAAGCAATCATTTGTGAGAGCTGGAGCCGTGGCTACCTTGAGCCGAGCCAAAGCATGGCTACCGGAATTAGACCAGGCCGACATCTCTATTGGGTATCCAAGCCTCAAGGAGGATGGCACTCCATTTGAACAAAAAGACTTTGTTGCTTGTGTGAAGGAGATACGTCCTCTGGCCAGCTTGATTTCCAATGAGACAGACCTCACCAAGTATCATTCGGCTTACGGCGTGGGAAATCAGAGGCAGCCAACACCGACGTATAAAGTGACAAGCCTGATCCCCCCAATCCGTAAGCACACCTTTGCCCCTGAAGTTGACCCGTCCAGGCTAATTGATGATGAAGCTGCCTTTCAAGCTTTGAATGGCATTGACTGGTCATCATCAACCTTCCAGGACGCAGAACATGACAAAGAAGTAGAGAAGGTTGACCCGGAAGCATCAGGCCAACAAGAAAATTGATCCGCCGGGCGGTTCATATTTGTAGCCTTTTGAAAAACAAGTTTAATCAATTGGACTCTGGGAGTCATGTAATAGGGTAGCAATGGCTTTGCTCTGTTGTGCCATCGTGCACGTTTTGGTGCTCAACATCGTTAAGCCGCCCTTTTATATTTACCCTCTTTACACATATCATTTGTGTGACTTGTGCATAAGAAAATCCTTGAACTATCCTGCACATAGAAATAGATCACAAGAACCCTTGGCGGTTTACCACAGGGCGGGTCATAATATCTCACATATAACCATTGATGTGTAAAAAAGAGTCATAAACAGGGCCGGTATGAATCAGAACTTGGAACGTAACTATAATAACAATATCATACCTATGATATCGAATTTGTATTGCTGGCTTATGTGACCTGTGCAGTAAGGGTGATAACCCAATCTTTAGAAGCTAAAATTTCCAAATGTTTATAATTTTCCTATGCTGGCGACTTATCATCCAAAGTCAAGCCGGGTTAATCGAAACCACATATATCCTTCAGATGTAAAAAAGTATCAAGAGAAACCCGAAAGACTATTTCAAAAACCTTAAATCAACAAAGGGAAAAAAATGCGAGTCTTCTGATTCGAATACAATCAGTAAGCCGGACCAAAAGGGTTAATGACTATGTTCTCTTTGGTGAATACACCTATGTTTGAACAAGCAGCCCCCAAGTGGTTTTTGGCATTGCACCAATCAAGAGGCTACCGACACCTATGTTCTCTTTGGTGAAGACACCTATGTTTGAACAGGAAGCCGCCAAGTGATCTTGAAACTTTTTTAACGACTCTGATTCGAATACGATCAGAGTTGGACCAAAAGGGGTCAAGCTATGATTCAAATACGATCTAGCCCCCAAATGATCAAGTTGTTTGAACATCTATGATTCGAATACGATCTGGAAGCTGTGCCAAAGGAGTTAAGCTAGATTTGAATACGATCAGCCCCTAGTGGTCTAAATATTTAACGACTCTGATTCAAACGATCAGGGTCGGACCAAAAGGGGTTAAGTTATGATTCGAATACGATCCAGCCCCCAAATGATCAAGGGGTTTGAACAGCTATGATTCGAATAAGATCAGGAAGTTGTGCCAAAGGGGTTAAGCTAGATTCGAATACAAGCAGCCCCCAAAGGTCATTTATGATGACGAAGACACATGATCTTTGGAAGATAAAACAACGAGACCCCGCTTTATTATAATCATCATAATATATATATTGTCAAAAATATGTACATCATAAAAGCCGGTGGCTCAAGTGTAGTAAGGCCGAAGATGAGCGATATTCCACGGTCGGCGGGTCTCTTCCTCTGACTTACGTGAGTCTTTGTGCTTTCGAACATCAATAAGGTAGTATGACCCGTTGTTAAAATTCTTGCTGACCACAAAGGGCCCTTCCCAAGGTAGGGATAACTTGTGCATGTCCGTTTGATCCTGGATCAGCCGGAGCACCAAAGCACCTTCTTGAAAAGGTTCCAGACTTAACCCGATGGCTATGGTAGCGGCGCAGGTCTTGTTGATAAATCGCCGAACGGGCTGCTGCAAGGTCACGCTTCTCATCCAAGAGGTCTAGTGCATCTTGACATGCTTGCTCATTCTCAGCTTTAACGTAAGCCGCCACGCGAGGAGAGTCATGAGGGATGTCACTAGGGAGAATCGCCTCTGCTCCGTAAACCATGAAGAAAGGCGTGTTACCCGTAGACATGTTGGGGGTAGTATTGATACTCCATATGACAGAAGGTAACTCCTCCACCCAACAACCTAGCGTCCGTTGCAAAGGAACCATAAGCTGGGGATTGATGCCTCTCAAAATTTGCTGATTGGCTCTTCCAGCTTGTTCATTGGACTGAGGGTGAGCTACTGCTGATAAATCAAGATGAATATGCTCACGTTGACAAAATTCTTTCATAGCACCCTTGGACAAGTTAGTGACATTATCAGTTATGATACTGTGAGGAAAGCCGAAGCGGAAAATCACCTATTTAATGAATTGAACCGCCGTCGCCGCGTCACACTTACTGACCGGCTCTGCTTCAACCCACTTTGTGAACTTGTCAACCGCCACCAAGAGGTGGGCCTTCTTATCCGTGGACCTTTTAAAAGGCCCAACCATGTCAAGCCCCCAGACTGCAAACGGTCAAGTGATTGGATTCATCCTCAATTCTTGAGCCGGCACATGAGCTCGTCATGAAAATTTCTGGCAGCCATCACATTTACTGACCAGATCCTTTGCATCTGCGTGAGCCATCAGCCAATAAAATCCACGACGAAAAGCTTTGGCCACAAAGGACTTTGAACCAGCATGATGACCACAATCTCCTTCATGTATCTCATGAAGAATCACACAACCCTCCTCAGAAGAGACGCAACGCTGAAACGCCCCAGTGACACTGCGATGGTGTAACTCGCCATTGGCAATTGTCATTGACTTAGACCGTCGGGTTATCTGCCTGGCCAAAGTTTCATCCTCAAGTAACTCGCCCGGGGTCATGTAAGCCAAATATGGCACTGTCCAATCTCAGATAGCGTGAAGAGCCGCCACCAATTGTGCTTCCGGGTCAGGAACAACAAGATCCTCCTCTGTAGGCAATTTGACACAAGGGTTATGCAGAACATCCAAAAAGGTCTTAGGTGGCATCGGCTTGCGCTGAGATCCCAACCGGCTTAAAGCATCAGCTGCCTCATTTTTTCTGCGATCAATGTGCTCCACTTGATAACCCTTGAAATGTCCAGCAACGGCATCCACCTTGCAGCGATAAGTCGCCATAAGCGGGTCTTTGGAATCCCACTTGCCTGAAACTTGCTGAGCTACCAAGTTTGAATCGCCAAAACATCTCACCTAGCTTAAGTTCATCTCCTTAGCCATCCGAAGACCATGGAGCAAGGCTTCATACTCAGCTGCATTGTTAGTACAGGGAAACATCAACCGTAGGACATAACAAAACTTGTCACCTCGAGGGGAAGCTAAAATAACTCCAGCCCACGAGCCTTCCAACTGCCTGGACCCATCAAAATGAATTGTCCAATATGTGTTATCCAACTTCTCTTTAGGCATCTGAAGCTCTGTCCAGTCGTTGATGAAATCCACCAGTGCTTGAGACTTGATAGCAGTGTGAGGCATATACTTCAAACCATGAGGCCCAAGCTCAATGCCCACTTGGCGACTCGTCCTGAATGATATCTCCTAAAGGAGCAGAACTGACCACAGTGGTGGGATGACCCAGAAAATATTGTTTAAGCTTCCGGCTGGCCATGAACACCCCATAAACAAGCTTCTGCCAATGTGGATATCTCTGCTTGGACTCAATAAGCACCTCACTGATGTAGTAAACCGGCCATTGAACCAGATATTCCTTGCCAGCCTCCTTGCGCTCCACCACAATGGCCACACTGACAGCACAGGTATTACTAGCCACGTATAACAACAATGGCTCCTTATCAATGGGAGCGGCAAGAACTGGCGGCTCGGCTAGCTGCCTCTTCAGGTCCTCAAACGCGTCATTAGCGGCATCACTCCAGACGAAGTTATCTGTTTTCTTCATCATCTGATATAGTGGTATAGCCTTCTCACCCGACCGACTTATGAACTGGCTTAAGGCAGCAATACAACCCGCCAGACGCTGAACATCATTGATACACGCCGGCTTAGCCAAGGAGGTGATGGCCTTGATCTTGTTCGGGTGAGCCTCAATGCCTCTGTTAGAAACGAGAAAACTCAAAAGCTTGCATGCGGGCACACCAAAAACGCACTTGGCCGGGTTAAGCATCATTTTGTAGACCCAGAGATTATCAAAGGTTTCTTTAAAATCATCGATCAGAGTTTCCTTCTCTCTGGATTTCACCACAATGTCATCCACATAAGCATGAACATTGCACCCAATCTTACTATGAAGACAGTTCTGCACACATCGCTGATAAGTCGCCTGGGCACTCTTTAGCCCAAAAGGCATAGACACATAGTAGAAGGCTCCAAAGGGAGTAATGAAAGCCGTCTTCTCCTAGCCCTTAACTTCCATCTTGATCTGATGATAGCCAGAACAAGCATCCAAAAAGCTCAAGCGCCCACAACCCGCCGTAGCATCAATGATTTGATCAATACGAGGGAGAGGAAAAGGATCAGCCGGACAAGCCTTATTTAAGTCCGTGTAATCCACGCACATGTGCCAGGTGCCATTCTTCTTAAGCACTAGCACCGGGTTAGCCAACCACTCTGGATGAAAAACTTCAACAATGAACCCAGCCGCCAAGAGCCGGGCCACTTCTTCACCAATGGCCTTACGCCTCTCCTCGTCAGTGAGTTCCCTCGGTACACCCAGCATGTCAGAAGGTTTCCATGCAAAGATGTCCCGGTTCTCACGGATGAACTCGATGAGTGCGCTTTCCTATTTTTGATCCAAATTAGCACTGATACTAAACTGCTTGGATGAGTCGCCAGGAACAAAATCAACCAGCTTGGTGTCATCGGCCAATTTAAACTTCATCACCGGTTCATGCTCTATAGTTGGCTTTTTCAAAGATGTCATATCCGCCGGGTCAACATTGTCCGTGTAAAACTTCAACTCTTCTGTTGCACGGACAGACTCAGCGTAGGCAGCATCACCTTCTTCACATTCCAGGGCTATCTTCCGACTCCCATGCACCGTGATGGTCCCTTTATAACCCGGCATCTTGAGCTATAGATAAACATAACACTGTCGTGCCATGAACTTGGCGTAAGCCGGCCGTCCAAACATAGCGTGGTACGGGCTCCTGATTTTGACCACTTCAAAGGTTAACTTCTCAGCCCTGGAATCATGCTCATCTCCAAAGGCCACCTCCAGCTCAATCTTGCCCATCGGGTACGTTGACTTACTAGGCACCACTCCATGGAAAACAATGTTGGACGTCTTAAGATTTTTATCAGTTAACCCCAGGCGACGGAAGGTCTCATAATAGAGAATGTTGATGCTACTGCCTCCATCCATGAGAATATTAGTGAATTTGTATCCACCAACTTGAGGTGCCACCACCAACGCTAGATGACCCAGATGATCAACTCGGGGAGGGTGATCCGCTCTACTCCACAGAATGGGCTGCTCAGACCATCGCAAGTAACGAGGAACTGCCGGCTCAACAGTGTTTACGGCCCGCTTAGGGAGCTTCTAGCCCCGCTTGCATAAGCTTGTGGTAAAAACGTGATACTGTCCACTATTCAACTGATTTGGATTACTCTGATATCCAGATTGTTGTTGCTACTGACCTCCCTGGCCGGATTGCTGATTGTAACCACCCTGATTACCTTGATTAAAACCGCCCTGATTCCCTAGGGGGCCCTAGAAGTTGGAATTAGAACCGCCACCTCCATAACCCAGGCCCTGGAAACCGCCGCTGCCTGAGCCGCCACCCGATCCATGATTGCCATCAAACGCGTTAGATTTTTTGAAAGCCTTCATAATCGTACTATCCTTCCAAAGGTGAGTGGCTGGTTTCTCTGGCGTAGGACCTGACCCACCGGCCCGAGGAGGCGGTCTCCCCTTGTGATGTTGATTGTTGCCCTGTGCATTGGTGTTAACCACAAACTCCGAGATACCATCAACCTTGCGTTTATCATTGCCCCCTTGATTCACCGGGTTATGCTGTGGGCCCTTAGCGTTGCCATTCTTCTTTCCCTTCCCTGTCTTCTCATCGTCAGACTTGGGGTCCTTGGTACTATCTGAGTCGGCATATTTGACTAGAGCCGCCATCAGCTGGCCCATGTCATTACAATCGCGCTTGAGCTGCCCCAGCTTCTGTTTCAGAGGCTCAAAACGGCAATTTTTCTCCAACATTAATACTGTAGAGCTGGCATTCATGTTATCAGATGAATGTATGATAGCATTGACCGGGCGCACCCAATGGGTGGTGGATTCACCCTCCTCTTGCTTGCAATTAGTTAAGTCCACAATCGACATGGGCTGCTTGCATGTATCTTTAAAGTTCTGAATAAACCGGGCCTTCAACTCTCCCCATGACCCAATGGAGTTGGCAGGTAGTCCCTTAAACCAAGTACGAGCCGTCCCATCCAGCATCATGGTGAAGTATTTGGCACACGCAACATCACTAACCTCTAGTAGCTCCATGGCCATCTCATAACTTTCAATCCACGCCTTAGGGGGTAAGTCGGCCGTGTAATTAGGCACCTTTCGAGGTCCTTTGAAATCCTTGAGCAAACGCTCATTACATAGAGCCGACACCAAACAAGGAACCCCTGTAGATCTTGAGGTCACGCCTGCCTCCACCAAGGTTGTTGGATAAACCGGAAGGGGCTGGTAAGCCGCCTGCTCGGCTTCTTGACGCATTCTGTCCTGATCAACCAAATAGGAACTCCATCACGTGCCGGGTCATGACCGTGCGGCTGGTCTCGGCGCTGGGCATTGCTTGAAACGGCTAGTGAGTCCATGTGCCTGCTATAGCTCCGGCTCCGGCTCGGGCGAGGATTTCGGCTGTAGGAATATGCCTCCTGTTGCGCCAAGGCTGTATGAAGAAGTTCGCTGACCCTTCGTGTTTCAACCACCATTGGAGAGTCGCCATCCACCGAGAGAGCTGCCAATCGAGCCGCCGCAGAGATCATGTTCTCCAAAGGATTAGAATAATGACCCGGTGGCGTTGGTACATGTGGAGGTGGAGCGGTGTTCAGACGATGGGGTTCCGTCACACGTGGTTGAACCGGTGTCCCAACTCCAGGAGCCGCAGCTCGGTTTATGTCAGGCGGGTTACTGGGCCCCGCAGCGGGTGTGCGGAAGAGGTTTCTAGGCTCATAAACCGTAGGTAGATGGGACTAGTACCTTCTCTTCATGATCTCATTTGACGCATTCTGATCCATCGTAAGCTGGAAAGCCTCGGATTGAATCCGCTGGGCCCGAGCATCCAAAGCCGCTCGTTTCGCGGCCATCCTAATGTCCTCTGCCGCCAAGTCTTCCTTGGCTTGTGCTACCTCCTCACGTAACTGTGCTACTTCTATGCATCATGTTGAGCTTGATTCACCGGGTTGACCACGACCATTAATAGAGATGTCACCTTATCCATTAAAGCCATCAGAACCTTAGCCGGTGGGCGCGCAGGGCCTCCTGCCCCACCTGCCGTCACCGCTGCTGACCCGGAAGTCATTGCTGCCACAGCCGTAGAGTTCTAGCCAGGTTGTGTGCTAGCCATGAAGATCCCGACTCTATTCCGTGGCTCAAAGGGGTCCGGAATACTGTTGCCACTGGAATAGCCCCCAAGCCCACCATCTTGCAGTTGATACAACGAATCTGTCTCACTCGTGGACAACTCACCGTCAGAGTAGATGGCCATCTCATCGCCAGACATAGATCCTTTATCAAATTCCGCTCCGTGGATGCATCCCACGAAGGCATGCTTCAAGGCGGGCTGAGCCCTGGCGGGTCTTGCACGCTGAGCCGTCTCGACGATGTCGGTGCAGATGTCCGGCTCAGGGCCCGGCTCGCCGATCTTGCTGATGAAGATGTGGATACCGCCAAAGGCGACCTGGTACCCGTACTCAATTGAGCCAGCGTCGTGGCCCCAGCCCGCGTCGTCGATGTAGAGCTTGCCGCGATGACTCTTGGTCATCCGGCCCACAACATATCCCTTGAGCCCTTTGAAGTTTCACTTTAAGAACTCAAATCCACCATGCGTTGGCCCCATGGTGGGCGCCAACTATCGTGGAAAGGTCACGGCAGATGTCCTAGCAAAAGGACTTAGTCGTGGAGCCATCACAACTAGGAAGCTTAAAGGGGTTAAAACGGGACAAAGGACACGTGAGTTTATACTAGTTCGGCCCCTTGCGGGGAAGGTAATGGCATAATCCAGTTTGAGGTGGTATTGCTTATGTCTTGATTACTAGGGAGCAAATTCTCTTGACCTAGCTTTCGATCTAATGTTACTTGTCCTGAACCGCCGCCGGGTCGTCCCTTTATATACACAGGTCGACGCCCAGCGGCTCATGGAGTCCCGGCCAACAGTGTCCGCCTTGATGACTATTTATTCCTGCCTTACAATACAAGGTATACGAATATGGCGGTTTATCTCTACGGGCCTTAAGCCGCCTTTGGGCCTTGGGCCCTTAACTGAAGCGCCATCTTCAAATATCATCTTGGGCTTCACATGATGAATCGCCATAGGTATAACCCGGCCCCTCTTGGGCGGGTCATGCCTAATAGTTATATCCCCAACACTTGGGCCTAAGGGAATGCATTGTGGAGTAGTTATTAGATGATGGGTTGCGAGAGTGAGAGAAGCTTAAACCCTAGTTTATGCGCAACTTCGTAAGGGACTGATTTGGATCCAAAAGTTTAATGCTATGGTTAGATTTATTCTTAATACTTTTCTCGTGGTTGCGAATGCTTGCGAGGGGTTTAATCATAAGTAGGAGGTTTGTTCAAGTAAGAACAACACCTAAACACCGGTCCACCCACATATCAAATTATCAAAGTAGCAAACACAAATCAAACCAACATGATAAAAGTGACTATATGAAATTCCCGTGTACCCTCAAGAATGCTTTGCTTATCATAATGGACCGTTTTGGCCTATCCTTTGCCTCAAAATGATTGGGCTACCTTTCTACACTTTTGTTACCATTACCGTCATGTTCGTTACAAATTATCCTGCTATCAAAATACTCTTTACTTATAATTTTAGTGCTTGTAGAGAATACCTTGCTGAAAACTACTTGTCATTTCCTTCTGCTCCTCGTTGGGTTCGACACTCTTACTTATCAAAAGGACTACGATTGATCCCATATAATTGCGGGTCATGAGGCGGGGGTTCCAAAAACTCAATGAGGCGCTTCACACCTTTCTTCCCAAGAGACCAGATGCCTCCACTCTTGCGCATTACCATCCGATCAGCCTCATCCACCTTCTGGCCAAGCTCTTCGCCAAGGTGCTATCTCTTCGGCTAGCCCCTTGTCCATGTGAGCTCGTCTCTTCCAATCAGAGCGCTTTCATCGTGGGCTGTTGCATCCACGACAACTTCATCCTTGTTCAACAAATGACTCACAAGCTTCACAACATCCGAGCTTCAAGAGTCCTCCTCGAGATGGACATTGCCAATGCATTTGATTCAGTCTCTTGGCCCTTCCTCCTCAATGTCTTGCACCACCTCAGCTTCGAACCTCATTGGAGAGAGTGGGTCTTGATCCTCACCTCCACGGCTAGCTCATGGATCCTCATCAATGGCGTGCTCGACCCTCCTCTTCGACACTCCAAGGGGCTTCACCAGGGTGACCCCATTTCTTCGATGCTCTTCATCATCTTGATTGATGTCCTAAACTCCCTCATCCAGCGTGTTGTCAAGCTGGGTGTTCTCCAGCGGCTCACTCATCGGCACATGGCCTGCAGTGTCTCGCTAATTTATGCAGATGACGTGGTACTCTTCTGCCACCCGGACCATCAAGATCTCCGAGCAGTACGTGGGTTACTGAAGTATTCGAGGCTACATCTGGGCTCCATACCAACTTCGCGAAGTGCTCCGCTACACCTATCCCGTGTTCTTAGGACCACAACGTGGTCATCGGGATAGAGCTCGCTTATGCGATCGTCCCCTTCCCAGTGACTTACCTCGGCCTACCCTCTCTGCCAGGAAGGTGTCGGCGTCTGCTCTCCTACCTCCCGTGGAGTGGATGGAAAAGAAGCTTCCAACCCGGAGGGTGTCCTTCTCTCCTGTGGTGAGCGACTCGCACTCGTTCATCATGTTCTCTCTGCTATGCCGGTTCACATGTTCATCGCTAATTCTATCAATGGATCCATCTTGAAGAAGATCAACCAAATCATCCCTGACTTTCTCTGGAATGATAGTAAGGAGGCCTATGGCGGGCAGTGTGTGGTCAATTGGCGCATGGTTTCCAGGCCCCTGGAGTTTGGTGGGCTGGGCATGCAAGACTTGCAGCGCACGGGCATCTCGGTTAGGTGCGGTGGCATTGGCTCCAGCTCACGGACCCATCCCGCCCTTGGATCTACCTCTCGCTCCCCTGCAAGCCTGAGATCAAAGGCATCTTCCAAGATTCCATGAGCTGGACCATTGGTAATGGGTGTTCCTGTCATTTCTGGTTGGACCACTCGTTGTAGGGGCAGTCCCCTGCCGAGATCGCGCCAGCCCTTTATGCCATGGTGTTGCACCGTCGGTGCAATGCTCGCTCAGTTGCGGATGGTCTTGCCAACCAGGCTTGGATTACGGACATCTAGGGATCCCTGGGGTTCGGTTTGATGGTTCAATACATTGACATCTAGACGCACCTTCAGCACGTCACTCTTTCCAGAATGCTCGATGTCATCTCATGGCGCTGGATGGACTCTGGACAGTACACGACTGCCTCTTGCTACAAACCCCTATTTGCTGGCTCTACCCTTTCCCAGAACCATGAGTTGACCTGGCGTACCTAGGCCCCACTGCGGGTCAGATTCTTTGCCTGGCTTGCGTTACAAGATCAGCGTTGGACCGCTAAGCTCCTCTCCTACCACAACTCCCCCACAATGACCGGTGCATGCTTTGTGATTAGGCCCCCGAGACGATGCAACACCTCCTCATCGGATGTCCATTCTCGCGTGGCATCTAGCAGACATTCTCTCCGCCTATAGGCTGACGACGGCGCCGCCAATTGGCGATGAGGACTTTCTGGAATGGTGGGTGTCCTCTATGGTGTCGACCCCCTCCATTGTATGGAAAGGCCTTTCTTCCCTTTTCATCCTCGTCGCCTAGAGAATTTGGAAGCGGCGCAACGCATGTACCTTCAACGGCGAGCATCCTTGATGAGGACATGACTACCTTGGATATGACCAAAAATATTGCATACATGTATATTTGTGAGGTGATTTCTAATGCAAACTATGCAATAATTTATTTATGTCATCCAGGACAAAAATACTTCACAAACTTTTGTGTCATGTCTAATTGTAGGTGTCATGTTGAATAAACACTCAATGACGGTACTGTGATGGTCGTGGGCTAGACTAGACTAGAGGCGTGAGCCTAGAACACTAATGAGGTCATGACGTAACACAACTAGCATCAATAGACGATATGAAGTAGCTCTAGACAACAAGATAAGAGTGAAGATCAAAATAGCAGTAAAGATAATGATGTGAAACAACTGCTGAAGGAGTCCCGGACTAGGGGGTGTCCGGATAGCCGAACTATCATCTTCGGCCGGACTCCTGGATGAAGATACAAGATTGAAGACTTCGTCCCGTGTCCAGATGGGACTTTCCTTGGCGTGGAAGGCAAGCTTGGCGATACGGATATGTAGATCTCCTACCATTGTAACCGACTCTGTGTAACCCTAACCCTCTCCGGTGCCTATATAAACCAGAGGGTTTTAGTCTGTAGGAAGAACAACAATCATACCATAGGCTAGCTTATAGGGTTTACACTACTAGGAAAAGGCCTACTAATGGCGCACCGGTTTTGCCTACTAATGGCGCACTACCGGTGCGCCATTAGTAGCACGCCATTAGAATTTTTTACTAATGGCGCACCACTGGTGCGCCATTAGTATCTGGTATACTAATGGCGCACCTGGCAATGTGCCATTAGTATGTAACTCCATGCGCCATTAGTATGCCTCCCGGGGGGCCATATGTAACCATGTGCTTTGTCACACTAATGGCGCACTCTGCCTTGATGCGCCATTAGTATCCTTTGGCATACTAATGGCACACTCTGCCTTGATGCGCCATTAGTATGAATATTTGGTTTTTTTTTGCTTTTCTGATTTTTGCACAGGTTACAAAATATATTATTGGACAGAATATAGACAGCAGCACACAGCAACATCAGATTCATCGAATACAATAGAAGATTAGTCTCCGAATACAGTTCATCGTATTAGTCTCCGAATTCAAAAGACCGAACAAAGATAAAACATTACAAGTCTCAAGACCGTGAGTATCGAGTTTGTCTTCACATTACAAGTCGATATCGATCATCTAAACTACCATCACATAAAAGAGAGTTGTGGTCATCACGATGAGCATCATCGCAATCAAACTGGTCTTCATCCGGTTCCTCCAACGCTCCCTCCTCTCTCCCGCTAGATAGCGGGCATATCTCGATTCGGCCTCCGCCATAGTGGTGTACCCTTTGTAACTATTACCGCTGAAACGGTGAACCTGTCTCCGACACTCCTCCCAGTTGTCGTAGACTCCGGGAACCCTACCCTTGTACACGACATATGACGGCATCTCTATGCACAAGCCAAACAACAGACAATACATAAGCAATATGTAAGTATGCAACAAAAGGATCAGAAGAGAAAAGCAAGACATTAATAGCACGATTCATGGTCCTACTAATAAATAGCATCGATACATCTAAGTTGAACGACTGTCCAAACCAAAGAGACATACGAATTCATTAAAGTTTAATTACAACATGAGCCAATCAATGTTTCAGAACTACACATCACTACTTTCGACTCGACTCATCGGACAGGAGCGTGGATGAAGCCGTCGTCTGTCGTGATGGTCATGAAATCGCGGTCGTTGTCACCCTGCATTTGTAGCATTCCATCTATCTCACTGTTGGACGGTTGATATCTAAGGAAGAACTGCACCGAGGTATGAAGGACATCTTGATGGATGATGTCCGCAAACTCCGACTAGATGCGAAAGAATTCTTGTCTGAGGTCCGCGTCCTGGATTGCCGACAAGCTCGCGGCCCAATCTTTGAGATTATCTGGTAGCAGAAGGTGATGATGGTCCCTTACGATCGCCCGCATGTGATGGAGGGCATAGTAGGCATCCTTCTGACCGCCAGGCGGCTGCTTGACGCAGCAGAACTTCGTATTGTGTGAGAAGGTGTGCTTGTCATACTTACGAACTGCCCTGGTGAAGGTGCCTCCAGATTTGGCGTAGTCGGGGAGAACATCATCAAGAACTTTCTTGACATTTGTGTAGTCTATCTTGGAGTTACGGTTCGGGTCAAAATACGTGGCCATGGAATATTTCGGGCTTAAGAGGATGAGTGTGCAATGTGTGTCACTGCACAAAACACGTAATGTTAGAAAAAAAGAACGATCAAAATCTAAGAAATCATATGTTACGGGGCGGTTAAGGGATGACTTACTCGGGAAAGTAAGCCACAAGGAAGTTATCCTTATCTGGGTTTGCCAGAATGACGCCTTCGAGGTGTGAACTCGCAACTTGGCGGTCCCCAGCGCTGCTCAAGTGCTTGGCACGCATGTAGAAGGGGTCGACTATCACGATGTTCGGGGTCTTGTCTCTAATAATCCGCATCTCCATACTCAGCGAAAACAGCCGAACGAAGGTGTAGTGCAGCGGATGAAGGTTAAACATAGCAAAGATGTCATCAAACCGCAGGACGATCGTACCCCCGATGTCGCCATCCACAAAGCCCTTGCCCTCTGGCACCTTGGCCACGAAAACCGGGTATGCCACATCCTTCTCTCTGAGACGCCGCTTCTCCAAAGAAAGAACACTGTCGTGCAGACTCCGCATAGCACCGGTTGTAGCATTCAGCATATTTGGCGGTAGCATCGCCCTACCCGCCACATGCACCCTCCTCGAGATATCCTTAGGTGAAGGTGGCCCGTCCTGAGCACGGATCGAACTCGGTGCCGGCTGGCTCGCACCGGCGCCCTTGTTAGTCTTTCGTTTCCATCCCTTCTTCTTGATCTCCTATAATGGGACCGAGTTCTGCTCACAGACCGCCTTCTTGAGCGTGTTGGGGATGATAATATTTTGCACCTCAGCTATCTGAGGCTCGGTGAAGGCGGGAGCTGGAGGCGTCTCCTGAGAACTGAATGCCAGATGACGCCTATTGCAATTGGATTTCTCCGCCGTACCAGCTAGATTGCGGTCGTCTTGGTTGGGTTCTCGAGAAAGAGGCCCGCAGAACTCGTCAGCGTACCCATGTTCGGCAAAGTACTTATCAACTTTGGTAAATGTACTGCCGTCGTTGTTGTCGTCGTCCGGATCCTGTGCCATAGAGCTATCCGGATCCTGTGCCATAGGGATGTCCGACATAGGGATGTCCGGCAGGTCCGGTAGTGTTGCGGCGTTCTTGCCATGGCTTGGCGCCGGCACGACTGGCGGTCTTGTCTGTGGGGTGGTGTCCCCCGCCCCCAAACGAATCTGGCTCTTCGGCCAAAGCAGCGGCCAGTTTACGCAGGCGCTGAGGGTCATCTCATCTTATTCGTCGGCCCCAACGGGTCGAACCGGAGGTAACAGCTCGTCGCAGCCTGGCAGCACCCGAACCACTTCAACCCTATACACTGTGGGTGACATCGGATTACCGTGGAACATGCGGTTGCCCGGTTGAACGATTCTGCCCTTGGCGACATCGACCAACTCGGCGCCCACGAAGTGCAGAAGAGTGCAAGGAATGTCGGCGGTGCCCTGCGAAAACATGTACAGGGCGTCAGGGATGCCCAGTCAAAGGCAAGGAGATGAAGTCATCGGCCGAGAGGCTTAGTTACCGTGATGCCGTCGAGCTCGGCTAATGTCGAGGCACCGCCAACGGCGAGCGTGCAACTGACGGAGGGGGCGCTTGCTGGCGAGGTGCCGACCGGCGTACACCCGGGTGCATTAAGCTCCAATGCCCGTGCCGGCGCCGGAGACACGAATACCGCCTCCGCCCGAGACACCAATGGCGCCGCCGCCGGAGACACCAATGGCGCCGCCTGCGCGCAGTGCGAGTTGCTGGCCGTGAAGCTGGGAACCGGGGGAGGCCCCTGTTGGCCGCCCGCAATCCACGTCGTTAGCCCATGAATCAACGTAGGCACCATGGCGTTGAGCTTCGTTCCCAGTTTTTGTTCCACTTGCTCTTGGACAAGCTCCGGAATCCGCGCCACTTGTGCCTTGAGTGCTTCAACCTCGCGCGTCTGGCTTTCCGAGCTAGCCTTTTTCTCCTTCCGCACACCAGCGGTATAGTATGACCCCCATTTTGTGGACAAGCCTTTGCCGGCCACACGACCAGCTAACGTCGGCTTAGTGAGCTTATCCTTGCTTTTCATTATGTTCAACACCCTATTTAAAGGGGTGTCGATAGGGGAGCTCTGAGACGACCCCGCGCTACTGTTTTCAGTTTCCTGTGAAAGGAACGTGAACCATTTAGAAATATTGGGGATTAATTAGAGTGCAACCATATGGAGCTAATTACGCGGGGGTGTATTCCTTACCAGAACAAGCTCAAGCGCCCTAGTCTTCGGATCCGTGGTAAGCTCCTTTGTTATCGGGTCCTCCTTGTACCGGGCCCTGACATAGTTCCTGGTCTGCTTGTTACCGCTGTATTTCTCTAAGCGGGGCAGTAGGCCTTGCTTGGCACGCTCCGCGTCCTCCTTGTCCCATATAGGCTCCGCCACTCTGTAACCGCCGGGACCAAGTTTGTGTTCCCCTAAGTTCAACTCCCGCATTTCTTTCCCCCACTGACTTGATTCGGAGGTTGCACTGGTCGAGCACTTGATCTTGAACTCCTTGTACTCATCTTCGCTCATCAAAGGATATTTCGCCTTGATCTTCTCATAACTATCACCTTTATCAATCATTTTCTTCACCGCGCTTCTCCAAGTAGACAGGACCGTGCTCATCTTCGTGAGGGTGGCACTGTTCACTTTATTCCCTGAGAGGCGTCTGTTTCAAATTCGGCAGGGAACTTGTATCGTTCGTGCAGCTTCGTGAAGAGGAGGTTGCGCAAATTACCTCGGTCCTTATGCCTAAGGTTCTCGGTGTTGATCGAGACGGTGCTCCAGAGAATGCACCCGAGATGAACCGAGTACCCCTTGACTATATGTTTGGGCTCCGTTGGATTCCCGTTGGAGTCCACTTGAGTGAATTCCTCCTTGACGGTGCAGAGCGCATTCGGACGCCGGTCCTTCCTTTGCTCCTTCGATTGGCTACCATCTGTGTGTGCGCCTCCATCATTAGTGGTGGCATCCTCGGCGGCACCATCAGTGGTGTCATCCCCGACGCCACTAGGGGTTGTGTAATCAGGATCGGTGTCTTCTGCGGCGTCCTCATAGCAGTGAGTTTGTTCCGCCATCTCCTGGGACAGCTCCCAGAATTGCTTGCCGCCCGAACCACCGGCCTCATCTTTGTGGGCCATGTTTCGCTCTAAATAGGAAAAAAGTTTGGTCAAAAAGTTGGTTATTGTCAAGGAACAAGATCATGGTCTCATCATTTAGGGTTTGTCGACACCGAGGCACCCTAAAAGCCTAAGCTTTCATCATTTAGGGTTTGTCGACGCCGAGGCACCCTAAAAGCCTAAGCGTACATAATTTAGGTTCTCATCGACACCGAGGCATCCGGGGCAGCCAATTTAAGTTTTCATCATTTAGGGTTTATCGATGCCGAGGCACCCTAGGTTGGGCCTAATCACTTGGCACCTATCACTTGGCTCTATTGCCACCTATGGTTTAATACAGCAAGAATAAAGGGGCAGTTGATCCTACTTAATTAAGTACTAAGATACCCCGACCCATGCATTAGTAGCAAGTACCTCATATGTCCGACTTTTAGCAAAATCATGCTAAAATTCACGGAAAATTTCAGCATGACCTTTGCTGAAAATAGGACATATGGAGTACCCGAATTTGCCGGAACGGAAGTTAATCGACATTCCGGCAAACTCAAGGGCCTCTCGGGGTACCTGCAAAATCATCACGACACGAAGGGCCTCTCAAGGGCCTCAAGCAGCAGCGGCGTCTCCCAGGACCCCATTTTTTTGCTAAATTTTTTTGAGCAACAATCAGAGCAGAAAATTCAGCATATTTCTATACAACGGCACTGTAAAGATGAAGAACAGTTCTACAGCAGCCCATTTATATACAATAGCATCTTTGGTCATACCAATTTCTGAAACAATTCAAAGATGAAGAAATTAACTATGTATAGTTTATTCTTTTTGTACCAGGAACTATTTTAGTTTATTATTTATTGTACCAGGGAGGAATATAACAATCTTTTTGGTATATATCCTAGTTATACTACTGCAGGAAAGGAGGATCATCATACACATATATATGTGCATAAAAATCATACAAATTCAAAATCACTTGAAACCTGATCACTCGGACCACACCACATGCCACAACATACATAGTACATAGAGTTGACGATTCAGTTGCAATCATGTAGTAATGGATTGTTCTACCTAGCAGGTTGTTGGAAATGGATTGTTCTACCTAGCAGGTTGTTGGAAATTCAGTTGCTTTTTTCATTAGGGCTGGCAACCAGACATGGTCAAATTTCAATTAAGATTATCTATTGGTTCAAGACTGGCAACAAGACTTGTTCTACAAAATCAATTATCTATTGAGTAGTTCTTATGCTCATCCAGTAGCAACATCTTTCATACATGATCAGTATTCATGTACCAAATTTTTATTTAAACTGAATTTGCAAATCACCAAGAGCTCTACTAGTTTCAGACTAGATTTACACTAAATACACTAGAGTATTTGACCAGTAGTCAGTTACATTTACACTAGACTGGAGAAATTGCTGCATCACTAGACTGAAGAAATTGTGTTGTCAGTTAGGGACTGAAGAAAATGTGTTGCAGATTTTGATTTGCTTGCTGATCTTTGGTTAACTCCATAGAAGAGTATTGTACTGATTCAGTTAACTGACAGCAAGTAACAGCATGTTCTAACAGCAACAGTTTCAGAGTACTACTCCAAAATCCTCCTAGTTGTAGCTCACCTAAATGGTTGAATTCAAAGAACTACAGTGGCCTTCAGTGATTGAGAGCTTAAAATTTCCAACAATCTGAACAAACAAAGTAAAAAAGGATCAGTATCTCATTTCAGCTGATTTATTCTTCATAAGCATAGGCTTTGTTTGTTGGAAACTAGCCTGTGAAACTGAAATTTAACAGTAAACTGAATTACTGTCATTTAACAGTAAACTGAATTTTAAACTGAGTACCGGAGTAAACTTGCTGGAGTACAAATTTATCAATGGGCCATATATCGATAACATCTGAAATCATGCATTGGTGCAAAGTTGCTCCTGTACACTATAACATCTGAAAGATGGAGATCACAGAGTTGCATCTGAAAGAATCGGGGGCGAGGGGGAAGATGGAATCGGGGGCTCTGTACCTGCGGCGGCTGCGGCTGGAAGACAGCGCCGTCGACGAACTCGAGGGCGGGGGCATCGGATGCTCCTCTCGTTGATGGGGGAGGGGAGAGGCTGGAGGCAAACCCTAGACGCCAAGCGCACGAGTGCTGCAGCTAAGTGGAGTAACCTCTGCCGGAGACGACGGAGCAGGTGGCCGACGTCGTGGTTGGTGAGGAGCAGGTGGCTGACGTCGTGGTTGGTGAGGAGAGCGCGAGGAAGAGCGCCCCGTCCGAGGATGCGGTTGGTGCCTTGGCGGCCGGCAGTGGCGGAGGCCTGGAGGATGTGGAAGAAGGCGCAGACGGCAAGGAGGAGTCCGGCGAGGGTCGGGGCGGCGGGGGTGGACTCTGGTGAGGGTCGGGGCGGCGGCGTCATGGGTCGGGGCAGCGTGCGGGTGGATCTGGTGGCGAGGGAGAGAGGGTCGAAGGGGATCTGGCGAGAGAGAGGGAGGATAGCTAGGGGGAGGGTTCTAATGGCGCACCGTCCAGTCGTGCGCCATAAGTATGACTATTCTAATGCCACACCTCCCCTCGGTGCGCCATTAGAATTTTCTTTTAATCTAGCCCACTAACCATATCTACAACCTAACCCTATCTACAACAGAACCCACCCACTAGCCCGACTGGTCAGCACGCAGCACACACACCAGGAGGTCCTGGGTTCGATTCCTAGGCTCCCCAATATTTTTTTATGCATTTTAAATGTTGTTTTATATTTATTTGTGTTTAAATATGTTCAAACTTGTTTAAATCATAACAGTAATATTTTTTTATAAAAACAGTAATAATTTTTTTAAAAATATGTTCAAATTTCTTACTTGAAAATATCATCGGTGGCGGCGGGGGAGCGGGGGAGGGTGCGGGGATCGAGATCGAGATGGAGGGGGAATCGAGATCGAGATGGAGGGGGATCGAGATCAAGTGTCCTCATGAATTCAAAAGGTGCCCATGAAATTTAAAAATATTCATGATATCAAAAAGTGCCGATGAAATACAATCGAGAAATGAAGACTATGATTTAAATACAATCGATCTTAGCTAGCTATCTGTTCACAATCTTCTTGCCCTTCTTTTTGCAAATGGAGTTCTTCTGTGGAACGGACGTCCTTTAGGTAGGGTGGTCCTGCTTCTTCTTGTGGTGTGTGCTGCTACTTCATCGTCGTCGTCATGTTCGATCTTCGAGTCGCCGTACTTGTCGAAGTCTTGCTCATTGGCTACTCCATCCATTCCGATGATCTTCCTTTTGCCTCTCCTCACGACAACACGAGTGGGCTTTGGCGGGTCGGTAATGAAGAAGCATTGGTCCACTTGGGAAGCCAGTACCCATGGCTCATTTTTCGCGGTGACGTTTGCGCCCGCGGTCTTGGATTTGGCTTCGGGTATAACCATGGTGGTGAAATATCGGTCTTCTTTTAGGACGCTCTTGGCCCATCTGACACGGAACATCGGCACCTTCTCTCCAGCGTAGCTCAGCTCCCAGATCTCCTCGATCCTTCCGTAGTATCTGTCCTTGTCCTTACCGGTGTAGGATTCCATCGTTACCCCGGAGTTCTGATAACCATCGCTCTTCATGTCCTTGTCCTCGGTGTAGAATGTGTAGCCGTTGATATCGTACGCCTCATAGGTCATCAGGTTGTGCTCGGCGCCCTGTGACAAGGCGAATATGAGTTGTTCTTCCGCGGAAGAATCTTCATGTAAAGGGTACGACAGAAGCTTCTGCTTGAACCAACGCGTGAAACATGAGTTGTGCTCTTTGAGTATATCTCCGTCCGTCCTCTGTTGGCCTCGGTCATTGTACGTCTTCTCAATAAAGGTTTTGTGCTCTACCACCCAAGGATCGACCACGTCTATGTGTTGTAGCGCGACTAGGTTTGCTCTTTCAAAGTCGGCGAGTCGACCCTCGAAGTCGACATGCATTTCGCGGCGACCCTCACGGTGACCCCATCCAGCGAGCCTGCCGAGGTGCCTGTTGACGGGCAGACCAACGGGGTTCTCGATGCCTAGATAATTCGTGCAGTAGGAGATGCACTCTTCGGTCAGAAAGCCCCTGGCTATACTTCCCTCTGGACGTGACATGTTCCGAACGTATCCTTTGATGACACCATTCATCCTTTCGAACGGCATCATGCTGTGCAGGAACGTCGGCCCGAGTTGGATGATATCCTCCACGATATGGACCAGCAGATGCACCATAACGTCGAAGAATGCGGGCGGGAAGTACATCTCAAGCTCGCATAGTATCACCACGATCTCTTCCTGTAGCCTTCTGAGTTGCCTCACGCCAATCGACTTCCGAGAGATGACGTCGAAAAAGTTGCATAGGCCAAATAGCGTTTCACGGACGTGCGCGTCCATGATCCCACGGATTGCAACTGGAAGTATCTGCGTCATCAGCACGTGACAGTCGTGAGACTTCATCCCGCTGAACTTCTGCTTCGCTGGGTCTAGGTATCTGCTTATCTTCCCCGCGTAACCGTAAGGAAGTTTTACTCCTAGGAGGCAGGTGAAAAACTGCTCGATCTCCTCCTGACTTAGAGTGAAGCACGCGGGAGGGTAGTCATTTCCGGTCTTCTTGGCCTTTTTGCCTTTGCGACGACTTTCTGTGTCCTGCTTCGCCTCATCATCATCATCATCATCATCATCATCATCATTAGCGTGAAGCTCCTGCCTGATGCCCATTGATTTCAAGTCTGCCCTTGCTTTCGGCCCATCTTTGGTCCTCTCTGGCATGTTGAGCAGGGTACCAAGCAGACTCTCGCACACGTTCTTCGTGATATGCATGACATCAAGGCTGTGAGGCACACGGTGGATCTTCCAGTACGGCAAGTCCCAGAAAACAGACCTCGTTTTCCATACCTTCAGCAGCGGCTCTGGCGCCTTTCGCTTCTTTCCCGGCTCTGGCGCCTTTTGCTTCTTTCCCGGCAGTGGGCAGTCTTTCCAATTTTTCAACAGCTCGTCTATTTCCTCGCCGCTCCTCGTACACGGGCGTTTTCGGGGTTCGGTTTCACCATCGAACAGATCCTTGCGTTTCCTCCACGGGTCATCGTCGCGAAGCCACCTTCGATGTCCCATGAACACGGTTTTCGAAGACCCGGGATCTCTATCTAGCTGGCGATACGTTGTGTCATCCATGCACCTTACGCATCCAGAAAATCCGTGGACTACCTGCCCCGCGAGATATCCGTAACCGAGATAGTCGTGCACCGTCGTGAGCAGTGCGGCTCTCATAGGGAAATATTCTTTCTCTGCGGCGTCCCACGTATTGGCTGGCGTTTTCCACAGCGTGTCTAGCTCCTCCTTCAGCAGCCCCAGATACAGATTGATGTCGTTCCCTGGTTGTTTCGGCCCTTCAATTAGCATACTCATGTGAATGTACTTCCTCTTCATGCACAACCAGGGGGGAAGGTTGTACATCCACACAAACACAGGCCAGGTGCTATGTGTGCTTCTCTGGCTGCCAAACGGATTGACTCCATCGGTGCTCGCGCCCAGCACGATGTTCCTTGGATCCTTCCCAAATTCTGGGTATTCGAAGTTCAACGCTTGCCACTGGCTCGCATCCTTAGGGTGACTCATCATTTCCGTCATCTTCCCGCTTCTTCTCCTCCCTATCCGCGTGCCAACGCAGGAGCTTTGCTACCTTAGGGTCCGCGAAATACCGCTGCAGACGAGGAGTGATCGGAAAGTACCACACCGATTTTCGAGGAGCTTTCTTCCTCTTCTTGTATCGAGTGACGCCGCACACCGGACATATGGTAGACTCCGCGTGCTCGTCCCGATAAATGATGCAATTGTTCATGCACACATGGTATTTCACGTGCGGTAAATCCAAAGGACACACGATTTTCTTCGCCTCCTCAAAACTGGTCGGGCACTTGTTCCCCTTGGGAAGACGTTCGTGCCAGAATGACATGTTCTCGTCGAAGCATGCGTCGGTCATTTTGTGTTTTACCTTCATCTCCAGAGCCATGAGCGTTACTTTCAGGCGGGTATCCTCGGGCCTGCATCCTTCATACAATGGAGTAACCGCGTCTATCTCCAGTTGATCCAGCTTGGCTTTCTCTCGGGCGGCAGCTCTTGCGTTATCCGTCTGCTTGCGAAGCAGCTCTTGAATATGAGGGTCCTGCACCCAGCCTCCATCGTCGTCTGCTCCGGCATCTTCATCTTCATGATCATGCCCTTCGTCTTGATCTTCCTCATCATCATGTACGACATCTTCTACATGATGATTGTGTACATCATCATCGTCGTGATCATGTCCTGGAGATTCTTCGTCTTATCGCCCGCCCTCACCGCGGTGGTTGTCTTGTTGCCCTTCCTCATTTCTTGCCCGGCCCCCATGGACGACTTCATAGTCATCTTCATCACCTTGCCACCGATAGCCATCCATGAAACCACGCAAGAGCAGGTGGTCCCGCACCTGCCCGGAATCAGGGTCTGCAATAAGGCTCTTCAGCTTGCATCTTCGACACGCACATCTTATCTCCGTCTCGTTCTTTTGAAGCATCTCGGCCTTCGCGGAGCTCAAAAACCTATTCACGATGCCTTCGGTCATCGTGCAGACCATGGTCGCATGTGGCGTAGAGCAAAATGATATTTTAGAACCAAGAAAAAATTTGGCATGGCCTTCCCTAAAAATAGGACCAAAAAGAATGCATAGTGCCAAAATTCTCGCCGAAACGGAAATGAATCAACATTCCGGCAAAATAGTGGCAACTATCGCATTTCAAATACCGGTACCTGCAAACACAAACATATATGCAACACCACAAACACAAGCAACACCACAAACATACATAGATCTAGCTAGGCCACAAAAAGTTCATGTGCACGTTGTTGGAGCGAGCTAGGGAGAAAAAAAGTAGATCTACATCATGAAGATAGCTTTCCCCTTACTTATCTATCAAAAAAAGGTAATTTCACCACTTAATTTTGATGAATCTATGGTGGAAATGAGGTGAGGAGGAGGAGGCAGCCGAGACAAGCTTGGAGGAGGAGCTGGAGAGAATGAAGTGGGGAAAGTGAGTGGGTAGGTGGGTTGTCCAAAATATCTTGTTGGTCCCAGGTTACTAATGGCGCACCACCACAAAATGCGCCATTAGTAACCCTGGTTAATAATGGCGCACCGGCAGGTGGTGCGCCATTAGTACTTTTTGCAAAAAAGTAAAAAAAACATATGTATACTAATGGTGCACTGTGGAAAAGTGCGCCAATAGTAGTTTAAACTAGTAATGGCGCACTTTGGCATAGTGCGCCATTAGTAGGTTTGCAAAAAAGTAAAAAAAAATATACTAATGGCGCACTGTCTTGGTCGTGCGCCATTACTAGTTCTAACTAGTAATGGCGCACTTTGTCATCCTGCGCGATTAGTTTGTATGCAAAAATGGGAAAAAAATCAATAGTAGTGGCGCACCGTGAGCACGGTGCGCCATTAGTGTCTTCCACACTAATGGCGCAAGAGCAACCGGTGCGCCATTAGTATATAGTAGTGGCGCACTATTTACCTGGTGCGCCATTAGAATCAGTCCTATCTATAGCCCTTTTCCTAGTAGTGTTAGCCTCTCTGATCTCGTGGTAGATCTACTCTTGTATTACCCATATCATCAATATCAATCAAGAAGGATTAGGGTTTTACCTCCATCGAGAGGGCCCTTACTTGGGTAAAAACATCGTGTCCCTTGTCTCTTGTTACCATCCTCCTAGACGCACAGTTCGGGACCCCCTACCCAAGATTCGCCGGTTTTGACACCGACATAGGTGCTTTAATTGAGAGTTCCTCTGTGTCGTCGCCATCAGGAAGGATGCCCCATACCGTCTTTAAAGACGGCATTGTGGCTAAAGGAGCTTTGGCTATCGGCCAAACTCTCCGGATAGGCGCTTTCCTTATGACCGCCTATTCGGCCTCCGCACCGATGATGACTTCTCGGGTCATCGAAAGAAATCTTCACGTTAACTCGGAACTCGCTGAGTAGTTAGATCTGATGGAGCTCTCTTCCTTAAATGAGCTCTTGGATCGCATCGCCGCCCTGGGAGTCGCTATAGACTACGATCAGATTGGGCCTAAACCCGATCTAAGAGAGATTAATTCTCCCCAGGCTACCCACCATGTTGTTGTGGTAGAGGAACAATGCGGCAACCCTTCTTCTATCTTAAGGACTAGCTATGTCTGGATTCCTGATCCCTTCATGCCGGATTCCCACGAAGGGGAGGACGTCACTCAAGCCCTGAACCTAAAGTCAGGCAGCGGGCTAGATTCATTGGACAACATCCAAGAACCCAAGCTTCAAAGTTCGGAAACTTCTTGGCCCCTGAATTTTAGATTGGACGGGGTTCCGAATTTAATTCCACCCGCCCACCCAAACACAAGCGATCTATCCCAAATCCGGCAAGAGCCAGCAGAAACAGTACACCATTACTGGGCCAGATTCCTCCTGGTCATAAATAGGACAAAGGATTGCCGTGAGGAGGATGCAATTTCATTCTTCTGCAATAATTGCACGGACAAGGGAATCCTCAATGCAGTAAGTCGTCGTGCAATTACACGCTTCGCGGACTTGGCATCCATAGTACAGAAGTACTTTGTGATGGAAAGCGCCTGGAAAACCGAAATCAATTTTTGGGACAGTCCTGCCCTGAATACAACCCCAGTCCAAAATAAAAGGGTGCATCATCGCGAGGCACCCGGGTTAAATACCAAAAAGCAAAAGCCCTTTATAGGGCATGGAACCATACTGGAGGGATGGCTCAACGGACCCTGCAAAATTCATAGTACAGATGGCGCCACTCCAACTCATAGCCTTAGAGCATGTTGGATACTACGGCAGGTGGCCAAAAGTGGCGAAGAGCTTTTAACTCCAGAGTACTAGTCCAAGGATACCAGTATGGTATTAACAGTCTTCGAGACTCTTGCATCAAATAATATGCGGAAACAATCTCTCCGCAGCCTCGCCGAAGTCTACCAAGTAGCAACAATAAACCCATGGAGTGACATTGCTATTACCTTTAAAGCCAGTGACGAACCTAAATTCTGAACAGCCCGAGCACCAGCCGCATTGGTCCTCAGTCCAATAGTGGATGGTTTTCGCCTTACCAAGGTACTCACGGACGATGGTAGCGGACTGAACATCATTTACGAGGAAACCCTCTGAAAAATGGAAATAGACTGGAGCCGCATTGAGTGAAGCAACAGAACCTTTAGAGGAATAATCCCCAGTCGGGAAGCATGTTGTACAGGAAAAATCACACTGGATGTGGTGTTCGGCACGCCGGATAATTACAGGTCCGAGGAGGTCACGTTCCAAGTGGCCCCGTTCAGCAGCGGATATCATGCTCTATTAGGACGAGAGGCATTCACAATTCTTCAAGCTATACCCCATTACGGGTACATGAAGCTCAAAATGCCCGGGCCCAACGGAATCATCACTCTTGCTAGTGACCTGGACATAGCACTCTGCGCTGAAAATAAGACAGCCGCACTGGCCCTGGAAGCACTATCCGAAGCCCTAGCGGCCGAGGAACTTACTATGTTGCGCTCCACGGTGAATAGGGACGATGTGATACTCGATAAGAGATCCAAGTCCACCTCCTTCAAACCAGCAGATGAAATAGTCAAATTTCAAGTCCATCCAATGGACCCTACAAAAACGGCCTCCATTGGGGCACAATAAAACCCTGATGTAGACGCTACACTACGAGAATTCCTACGCGAAAATTGGGACATCTTTGCCTGGCACCCTTCAGACAAGCCAGGAATCCCACGCCGGTTGGCCGAGCACAGCCTAAACATCATAAAAGGATTCAAGCCAGTCAAACAGGCTCTTCGGCGTTTCTCCGAACCCAAGAGACAGGCCATGGGAGAGGAGCTAGCCAAATTATTGGAGGCCGGATGCATCAGAGATATAAAACATCCGGACTGGCTAGCAAACCTGGTGATGGTACCAAAGAAGGACAAATCCTGGTGCCTATGCGTCGATTTTAAAGACCTCAACAAGGCTTACCCAAAGGAGCCCTTCCCCCTCCCCCGCATCGATCAAATTATTGACGCCACCGCAGGACACGATTCATTATGTTTCCTCGACGCATACTCCGGCTACCACCAAATTAAGATGGCAGAGCCCGACCAGGCCGCAACGGCATTCATCACCCCATGCGGCCCATTCTGCTTCAACACAATGCCCTTTGGACTCAAAAACACCGGCGCAAGATATCAGCGCATGATTCAGACATGTCTGGCAAACCAGATCGGCAAAATAGTGGAGGCATACGTAGACGATGTGGTCGTCAAAACCAAGCACGTCGAAACTCTAGTAGACGACTTGAGGCTCACGTTCGATAATCTCCGAACATATGACATTAAGCTTAACCCGGAAAAATGTGTTTTCGGCGTACCAGCCGGAAAGCTCTTGGGCTTCATTGTATCCGGTAGAGGAATTGAAGCAAACCCAGCCAAGATCCGAGCTTTGTCACAATTGGATATCCCAAAGGATCTCAAACAAATACAAAAATTGATGGGATGCGTGGCGGCTTTAAGCCGCTTTATCTCCCGTTTAGGAGAAAAGGCATTACCCCTTTATCGCCTCCTCCGACACACCAAACACTTCGAGTGGACGAATGTCGCCATGGCTGGACTCGAAGAAATAAAAGCCATATTGGCAACAAACCCAGTCCTGGCCGCGCCCAACATAGGCGAACCAATGCTATTATATATCGCGGCAACTCATCAAGTGGTGAGCGTGGTGCTTGTTGTCGAATGAGAAACGTACGGACACAAGTTCCCCCTTCAAAAGCTAGTTTACTACATGTCCACTGTCCTAACTCCATGCAAGTTACGATACCCGCATTATCAGAAGATAGCGTACGAGGTGTTCCTGGCATCCCGGAAGCTGCGACACTACTTTCAAGAGTGTTCGATAACAGTAGCCTCCGAAGTACCTCTTAATGACATTATAAACAACCGCGACGCGACGGGCCAGATTGCCAAATGGGCCTTTGAGCTCCTCCTGTTCGACATAACCTATAAGCCACGGCGAGCTATTAAGTCGCAAGTTTTGGCCGTCTTCATCGCCGAATGGACTGAAGCCGAACTCCCTAAAGAGTACGGCGCATATTCCAACTAGATCATGCACTTCGACGGTTCCAAAATGTTGGCTGGTCTGGGGGCTGGCATCGTCCTAACGTCCCCAACCGGAGATACGGTTCAATACATACTCCAGATAATGTATACGGACTCCAACAACGCAGCCGAATACGAGGCCCTTCTACATGGCCTCCGGATGGCAGTCTCCATGGGCATTCAACGCCTAGAGGTGTGTGGGGATTCGAACCTCGCGATATCCCAAACAAATGGAGACTTTGATGACAAGGATCCGAAAATGGCAGCTTATCGCAACGCCGTCCTAAAAATGTCAGCTCGGTTTGAGGGGCTCCAATTTCACCATATAGCCCGGGATAACAACCAGGCAGCAGACCTATTGGCACGCATTGGCGCAAAGCACGATGTCGTCCCTCCCAACATTTTCCTAGCGAGGCTGTTCAAGCCATTCGTACTATGGGAGGGGGAATCCGGAAATAATAATCCGGACCCAACCGCACTGCCCGACACCGAACATTCTCACACAATCGGCGGTTCTGCTAACAAAGTAACATCCTCAGCCCACGTAATAATGGCAGTCATTGCCCCATGGACGGAACCATTCCTAGCCTACCTAACTAGGCAGGAACTTCCCGAGGACCAAAACGAGGCCCGCTGCATAGTGCGGCGATCTAAAGCCTATAAGGTCCATGAGGGAGAACTTCACAAGAAAAGCACAATCGGAGTCCTTCAAAGGTGTATCTCCGAAGAGGAAGGGCGGAACCTTCTGGCTGAAATTCATGCCGGACTCGGCGGGCACCACGCCGTAGCCCGGGCCCTTGTAGGCAAGGCCTTCCGTGCAGGATTTTATTGGCCGACAGCCTGGGCAGATGCTTAGGACTTAGTCCAACGATGCATCGGCTGCCAGCTCTTTGCTAATCAAAGCCACATGCCACCCACTGCTCTCAAAACTATACCCATAACCTGGCCCTTCGCGGTCTGGGGGCTTGACATGGTTGGACCCCTTAAAGGAGGAACCCACAAGCAAAGATACCTACTGGTCATGGTGGATAAGTTCACCAAATGGATAGACTTCATATCAGGGGTCGTACACCGTTACGGCGTCCCCCATAGCATCATCACTGACAACGACACGAACTTTATGGCCGACAAGGTTAAACTCTGGTGCAAAAACATGGGCATCAAACTCGACTATGCTTCAGTCTATCACCCTCAAACTAACGGTCAAGTCGGGCGAGCATATGGTCTAATCATGAGCGGCATCAAACCCCGATTAGTGCGGTCCCTTTAGGAATCTAACACGCACTAGGTAGAGGAGGTCGACTCCGTAGTGTGGGGGCTGCGGACCACTCCAAATCGCACCACCGGATTTACACCATTCTTTATGGTATACGGCGTAGATGCAGTTTTGCCCTGTGACATAATTCATGACTCACCTCGCGTGCGCATGTATGAAGAAAGAGAAGCCGAGCTCGATCGGCAAGACAGTTTGGACGCATTGGAGGAGGAGCGTGATGTGGCAAAAGCCCGTTCCGCATTCTATCAACAGCAAGCTCGAAGATATCAAAGCAGAGAAGTACGGGCCAAAACTTACAACGTTGGCGAGTTAGTTCTATGCTTGCCGGACAAGAAAAAGGACAAACTCAAGCCCAATTGGGAAGGTCCCTTTATCATTGACCAAGTCCTGACCGGTGGAGCGTACCGTCTGCGAGATGCATCGGATAACCGACTCGAGCCGAACCCATGGAACGCAGCCCGTCTCCGAAGATTCCACGCCTAGCGCCGGATTTTGAGTTCGTCTCCTTCCTCCGTCTATATTTTACATATTAGTTGTCTTTTGTTTCTCTCCTTCTTCCCCCTTTCTTATTACAGCCTTTGAAAGCTTGTTCGCGCATTGTTCGCACACACTTGACGCACTATCCGTGCTCATTATACCTGGGGGCTTCTTTAACATAAGCTTATTTATACGGGCTGCATGCTCAACACATGTGTCACACTTCCACATGTACCTTTTATTCACCATTATATGCATCAACATGACTTAAGTTTTGGCCAAGCTGGGTTGCCTGGCTTCTGTGCTTACCCCTACGTTCCCGATTGTTCGGCTAGGCGGTAAAGGGAGCACCTCTGTGATTGTTACTACTGGGTCAGCCGGATGTGTACCTCAGACTGGGTGAAGTCGAAAGCTAGCGTTCTTAAGGGAATATTCGGTCGGTGAACTAAAAGACGATTTCTTACCTATTATTTCGTATGCCCCCAGATGTTTTTCTGCTTTTTTCGCAGTCCGGACATGCACTTTAGGGCATGCCTCCCAGGGAAAGGAACCCTTAACGGAACTATTCTCCCTGGAAGATGTTTCTTACTAACCATGTAATATAACATAACTAGTTGGGCACTTGTCTAATACAGCACTAATGACCCCTACGCCTGGTCTCCACGCATGCCCCGGTTCTTATATAACCGCGAGGGTATTCGGACACACTCCGGACTATTGGGTCCCGAGGTTGAAGCGAAAAGGTCCGCTATGACAAACGATCTACAATCCGGCTAGAAGTCATTTTACATGTCATCTTAAATTACATAGTCAACTTGACTGGGCATATTCCTCTTCAATGCCATCCAGCAGGCTGTCTAGTTTACAGTCCTATTGGGAAAACTTTGCGGCCAATTCTACTTGGCCGTACACTAAGCTCACAGGGATCTCCTTCCCATCGGGCCCCGCAGGTCCGACCTCGGCCATGTGGTTTGGGTCAGCCTTCATGTACCGCGTCTTCACCATGGCCCAGGCCTCCCTGGCGCCTTGGCGGCAGGCCGGTATCTTCCATAAGCGGAAGCACTACCGTGCTCCCTGAAGCCTCTCTACAAGCTCTCCAAGGCCTTCAGGCAGGGAGACAGATGGCCACAAGGCCTGGGTGACGCCTTTCATCACCTGCCGAACTCGTTCGTGCAGTTGCAAGAGCTCGGGAAGAAGGTCACCCGTAGAACCGGGCATTTCCTCTGCAGGACGGCCTGTGAGCATACCTACGGACACAACTCTGTTAGTCGACTTCCTTGCCGAACTCTTTTTCAAAGTTCGTTCAAGAACTTACTAAAAATGCCGCGTCGAAGCCACTGATTCTCCTTAACGGAGTCAGATAGCTGGGCACGAACATCCTTTAGTTCCTCACCCAGCTGGGTGTTGGCATCTTGGAGATTATTTTTCTCCTGCCTCACCCTTGTAAGCACATTCTCGCCGGCCTTCAACCGGTGCATGAGCTGTTGCTTGTCCGGATCCATCCCGGCGCCATATGCAATATTATTGTCAGACTTATACACATGCCGCACTTCACAAATTACTTATCTTCTGAAGCATATATTACCAGAGGGGGTCTCTTTGGCTTCCCCCGCTGCGGCTAGTGCGGCCTCAAGTTGGGCTTTGCACTCCTCCAGCTCTTGGGTCAGTTGGGCATTCTTTTCTGTAAGATCCTGCACAATAAATGATCCTTAAATCAGTTATTCTAACTATTTCAAGTCTCGGGGGCTACTGGCATATATAACTGTCAAATTATCTCACCCGTATGTCTTTTACATACTGCTCCGTGGCTCTGGCTAGACCATTTTGAGCGGCACGGAGGTGCGCATCTCCCGAATTAAAGAAATCCAATGCCTCTGGGGAGAAACATGTGTCACGAAGAGCTGTCCGGCGACTCCTGTGATTCATGGCACTCTCCACCTCGGAATTGGTGGCAGATAACCTGTCGGCATCCTCTGTTGGAGGAACATCCGGCGCACGCCCTGTGTTCGCCTCCACTTCTGGACCTGGCTTTGGAGCCTGGCGAGTGGAGGACTGATTGGCAACCTCTCCAGATAAATTCCGGCGAGCGCTCTTCTTCCTGAAAAGGCACGAGCGTTAGTATGCCTCCCGGGAAAAAAGCTGGGGAGTAAGGTGACGCGCCATACCGTTGCACCGGAGTTTCAATCCGGACCGCACTTCTTTTTAGCCTGCTGGGCCGTGCTACCCCTTGTTGGCCAGCCGCCGCGGACTCGGCTTTCCGCCTCAAGGGCGCCCCCTGCGAAACACCATAGGTATACGGTGTTCAAGAACATGCATGGATGGGTCATTTTCAAAGTATCAGGACTTCGGTCTCAGTTACCTGCGAGGCGGGAAGTATTCCGGGGTAATCGGCCGTGATGGCGACCAAGGCATTATCGATGCTCAGTTGATGGAAAACCCCGTCGATCAGCTCCAATGATATGTCCGGATCCTCTTGGAAGGTCGGATCGAGGAACCATTCTGGATCCTCGGGTTGTGGAGGTGGGCTTTTTATATCCTTTACAGCCCGGCGCAGTTCCTGCGCCAAAATCACAAAACGAGATATTTAACTATGAGAGTACGGATCGGATAGGCAAAAATGAATATCCGCTTACCCAGCTTGGAGGATTGTTCATAGAAAATCCGCCCTGCGGATTGATGCGGAGGGATTCCTCCTCTTCTCCCTTGTACAATGCGGACAAGATCTTCATCAGATCGGCGACCGATCCCGGCCCCTTACGGCCGCAGCAGGTGGCATCATCCTCCCCGCTGAAATCCCACATGGGGTGGCCTCTATACTGGAGCGGCTGCACCCCCCGCATATTGCATATGGTCATGACCCCGGTCATGGTCAGTCCGGAATGAGCTAAAAACCTTATCCGGCTCATCAGGTAAATGACGTCCCTATCGTTTTCCCTCTGAGGGCTCCGTGGATGCCGGCTTAGGCATTTCTTCAAAGGAGCGTTATTGAACTCAGGGAGGCCGACCCGAACAGGGTCCGGCAGGGGAACATCTTCTATATAAAACCATGCCGAAGGCCAGTCTTCGGACGCCTTCTTCAGGGTTCCGGACAGATATCCGATCCCGGCGATGCGCCATAGTTCAGCTCCGCCCACTTGATATATCGACCCCTCTTGAGAACGGGGCACAAGACAGAACAGCTTCTTCCACAGTGCAAAATGAGGCTCAATGCCCAAAAACAGCTCGCAAAGGGCCACGAAGCCCGTGATATGCAAAATGGAGGCACGCGTAAGGTTGTGCAACTGGAGGCCATAGAACTCCAGGAGCCCCCGGAGAAACGGATGAATTGGAAATCCGAGCCCTCTTATCAAATAAGAGACAAGGCATACCCGCTCTCCTTTGGAGGGGCTGGGGACGCTCTCTGCTTGCTTTCCGCCCTTATAGGTGGCGAGTCCAGCTCGAAGCGGGACCATGAAGGCTGGGGGAAGAAATCCCTTGGTTTGGAGCACCACTAGCTCACTGTGCGGGGCAGAGCATCTTTCCCAATCTCCAGGCTGGGGGCTGGGAGGGTGAGAGGAGGAGCTGCGTTGACTGTCCATGATGGAATGGATCTCTGTCAGATGTGCTCTGATGAATGCTCGTGAAGGGAGGATGGTGTGATTCGGATCTAGATCCTCATCTCTTTTATAGACAGCTCATTTGCGCAGCTAGGGGGGTAAATGTAAAAATACCCTGAGTTTTCACATTCGTTCAACACATGGAAGACGGCCATTATTGGGCGTGGAAGCCGAGGAACGCAATATTTACAAGAAGCCGGACGCTATTCAATAGGTACACAGAATTTGGAGAAGAACTCGCCTTGCAATGCCGAAGACAATCTACGCGCGGGACTCATCGCCATTGAAGTCTGGTTCGGGGGCTACTGAGGGAGTCCCAGACTAGGGGCTGTCCGGATAGCCGAACTATCATCTTCGGCCGGACTCCTGGATGAAGATACAAGATTGAAGACTTCGTCCCGTGTCCGGATGGGACTTTCCTTGGCGTGGAAGGCAAGCTTGGCGATACGGATATGTAGATCTCCTGCCATTGTAACCGACTCTGTGTAACCCTAACCCTCTCCCGTGCCTATATAAACCGGAGGGTTTTAGTCCCTAGGACGAACAACAATCATACCATAGGCTAGCTTCTAGGGTTTAGCCTCTCTGATCTCGTGGTAGATCTACTCTTGTACTACCCATATCATCAATATCAATCAAGCAGGAGTAGGGTTTTACCTCCATCGAGAGGGCCCGAACCTGGGTAAAACCATCGTGTCCCTTGTCTCCTGTTACCATCCGCCTAGACGCACAGTTCGGGACCCCCTACCCGAGATCCACTGGTTTTGACACCGACAACTGCCAAGCAGGATATACCAACAACTTCCTCTCCAACTTTCCTCTGGAAAAATTTGTGCCAATTTTTTGATAATTTTGATATGACCTCTAATCTTGGTGATGATTCTATGACCAATGACTTATTGCATGTTTGCTTATTTAAGCAAGTTGTACCATGTAAATTTGATGCAAGTAAAGTTTATTCACCAATGTTAGGATTGTTTAATGATGAACATTCTCAACCTTTTGAAATGAATAAGAGATTCACTTATATGTGCAAACTAAGTTGCAATATTTTCATGCCTTATACTTCCTATGATAATATTTTGGCTTTACATGTTATGAACTATGAAGGTTACTCATGTATACATTTGTCATATGTGAAAAAACTAAGGGAAGTAAAAAGGGATGACATATACATATACAACATGTACACCTTGTCTCTTTTGTTAGCCACATTTCCGATTAAGCAACGCCGAGGACGGCTTTGTTTTCAAGAAGGGGAGGATGATGAGGACATGACTACCTTGGATACGAGAAAAAATATTGCAAACATGTATATTCGTGAGGTGATTTCTAATGCAAACTATGCAATAATTTATTTATGTCATCCAGGACAACATTACTTCACAAACATTTGTGTCATGTCTAATTGCAGGTGTATGGGACATTTGTACAATCCACATATGAACATAAGGGGAAAAGAGATGTTTAGGTGATGTTTAAAAAGTCATCTTGTGTCACTTTTGGGCCAAGAGAAGATAGAGTCCAAGTCTCTCATGTTCCGGATTCAGATTCGGACTGCACAGACATACCTGACTCAAAATGGTAAGAACTCTTTCATAAGGACTCCGAATTGGGCGATTTTTTTGTTGAAAAGCAGATTTCGTGCACTTTCCAAAAAAATGGATTCCTTAAAATTTGTCTAGAGTGTTGAGTTATCTACGAAACAATATGAGGTTGTAGCAGAATCCGAGTCAAACTAAAAGTCCAAAGGTGTTGTATCACCTCCACTTGGGCCCATGAGCCTTGTGCAATCTAGGGTTAGTTTTAGGCTGCCTTGGGACGTCCTCCCACCTCCTTGGCCACCACCCCTTGCTCCTATATAAGTAGATCCATCTAGTAGCTTTTTCCTTGGGTTTTGTTTAGATTAAAAGTTCAGCATAGCTGCAACTTCCCGTACTTCGTTTGTGTTCAACGACCAGACAAAGGCGTCATAGAACCCCACCTTCATTAATAAAGCTTTCCTCTTATATTCGCAATCTACAGATTGCAATCTCAGTTTCTTGCTTGTTCTTCGTTTGCTCGCAGGAAAACAGACCCTCGCGGTCAGGTTGATCGTGCTCCGGTGTGGTCAATAACCCTCGGAAGTTGCTTTAGCGATATCTAAGGCACGACGTTTCACATGTTCGTAGTCGGATCGTCAAGGTCGACTCCCACAAAAAACAATAGCCACCATCTCACGAAACATCGGGACACCTTTGGCTCTATCACCCATCTACTTTGCGACTCACTAAGCTCATCTGCGACGAAGCTCACACATGGGCCTCTGCAGGCGCCAGGGGCCTAGCGGCCATTATTCCCACGAGACATCCCTAAACTCTTATGTAGGTGCTCTACACCCCCCTCCCATATCTCTCTCACTTGGATCCAATTACTCTTGTGTAATCCGATCCCATGTACTCTCTCCCTTCCTTTCCTATCAAAGAAAAGCTACGCTTCGGCGTATTCGCGAAAAAAAGAATGTTCATATTCTCAATCCCCTTTCTCTCTCAGTTCACCCAAAATTTGCTTCTACCTGATAGCTCACATCTTCGTGCGTTTTTAGTTGCCGCATTGAGGGTGCTCGTCCTCCACCTGAAGCCACCCCAGCAGCTGGTTCTGCTATAGGTTAATCATCACAGACAGCTTGTTTGGCTAGTCGTACGGCCCATCGGTCTCCTAGGCTAGTAAATGAAGATGTATGGGTAGAAGGTCCCAAGGCTTAGCTGCATCAGGGAGAAGGCGAGATCATCTATCTGCATGATGTCGTTGATTTTGACATCCGTGTAGTTGATCTGGTCATGGATTTCATGTCCCCCAAGCTCGCAACCCCCTTGGATCCAGCTTCAGTATAAGGATGCTGACGACATTTTCTTCCCCAAGCGCACAAGCCAAAAGCATCACCTATATTTCCACTTGTGGCAGATCGGCACATCATCCTCATCAGCCACCGCAGCAGCATTATTCGAAGTTCAACCTATAGGTCCCCATTTTTTTCCATTTTCCCAACTCTGTCTTATTTCCCCTTTTTCCCTAGCTTTTTCCTATCTTCGTGCGATTCAACCAATGTAGTGTAATTAGCGAAATGATTTTTATTGATAAATATTTTATCATTTTCCTTTGATATGTTGGTAAAACATGTGATTCTTTTTTCGAGTGAATAATTAGTGTTGAATGAGGTACAAAGTAGATATTAATGAGTTAGATACTCCCTAAAGAAAATAATAAGTTGAGAAATTAAAAAAAGCGAATATATGTCAGAGCATACATACCAATGATAATTTCTTTGGATCGGAGGGATTCCTATATTTATTCATTGTTTCGTCTTGTATAATGGCTGCTCTTGTTTTTCATTTGGTTGACTCATGGCTAAGTTACTACATGATGATAGTAAGTTTTGCACATCTTGTAAAATTCGGACATCCCTAATAGGTCACTATAATATACTATGAAGTTTCGATAAGATGCATGCCAGATTACAGTATAACTGCATCTTTTTTCAAACATAAGCATTATAGAATGTTAATTTGGTGTGAGAGAGTGCACTCTACTTATTTTATTACAATTTTTTCAATATTTCCTCCGACTAATTCTTTCCCGTGTTTATGGTGAGTGCGGTACCAGTTAATATGGATAGTATTGTTTAACTAAGGATCTAAGAACAGCTGGGCTACTGTTAGAGACTGCCTTACATACACCTACATTTAATTGAAGCTCTATTATCATGTATTCCAAGAGTTTAATATCTGGATGAAGACTACTATTTTGCATAAACTGAGGCAACACGTTTTAGTTGTTGCTTCAAGCATAGATGACAAGCATAAGTAGCAGCACTTCTATGCTCTCTTGCAAAAAATCTCGGTAGTAGCTGCCAATTAGACATCTGCAGGTTAGGAAATTTTGGTGGGGTATACCCAAGCAAAAAATCTATTGCTAGAAATTTAATGGCATCATTAGTGGGGTTATTTTAAAATAGCAGAACATGCGGATGTACAATTATAACTACTCGGTTCACACTTCCCAATAATTCTAACAAATGGGACACAACAATATGACCAAAAATGAATACCAGATGAAACCGATATGTGGGGACCCCGACTCATAAGTCGAGATCACCAAATGCACGTGTACAGTGATCCCAGACATCAATGCTCACTGAACACACATAAGCTGAATAATAAGAGTCTTACATCCGTACATACCGTCTTACACAAATTATGACCATTATGGTCAAGTCTTACATTGATAAAGCCTTAAGGGCTGTACATCAAAAGAAACATAAGAGGCAGAAATCTTTGTCGATAAGTAGAACCCATGCCATCTGCCTTAACCCTACATCCATTCTGACTGGGAACCGTCCTAGTTCGCGTGTTCTTCACCAAAGAGCTCTTCCTCGAACTCCCGCTCTTCCATGCCTGGCCAATTAAATAACCAGTGGCAAGCCAATGAGTACTTTGAATGTACTCGCAAGCAACCCATGATTTGGTTCAAAGTAACAACGCAAATGTACAATAAGTAAGCAACCTAGCCCCAAGCTAGTTGAGATGTCCTATCAACTTGTGAGATATGCATCAATGAACATGGGTAACCTTGAGAACAGGTTACAAATATCAACGTAAATAGAGTTTGGATCAACGCCATTTCATTAAACATGTGAAGTCACCACCTTGACACAAATAGTTCTCTTCCACACACACATGCACCGAGATTGTGAAATTTCTGGACATAGTTTAAGTAGCACCTACCAACTGTCCATGACCGTGGACACGGCTATTCGAATAGTTTGACACTCTGCAGAGGTTGCGCACTTTACCCACAATATCCGGGAATCTTTCGTGTCATCCACGATCCCGCAGTACCTCAAGTACTCGGGGGAAGCACCTGATCATTACCTTTCCCTAGACGACACTAACATATGGTCCACTCGTTGATACTCGACCCTCGTGTATAAGCAAAAGATCGTGGGACTCTGCCCTTTTCATATTATCACGCAATCACGAAGGGACCAACCGTGTGTCCGGTGCCCTGTGAAAACAGTCATGGCCACCTATCCAAGCACGGCTCCGTCCCGAGAGTGACCTCAAGTCACCCCCGTCACTAGTAATGTGGGCACCATGCTAGTATCAGCTTAAGTAATCAATAATGCCCCGTCCCATAAAGGGGTAGAGTGGTTGCACATGTTTGGTTGGGACGGTAATCACACATAAATCTAATCCATCATTTTACACACACACACACAAAATCTCTCTTTGGTACACCATTTCTTCCTCAAGTGGTGACCTTAGTTCAACATCTCCCAAGGTCATTAGGGGCACCCGATTGGGTTTTCGAAAGAATGTAACCATGAAGAGTTCATGGTACACATGCATCATTATGCATCAACTAGTCTTTTGACATTGCACTCGTGAACAAGGTAAAGTCATGAGTAGGGGTATGCATCATGTGGTGGTTCACAACAAGTTTACCACCGTCATATTTCATCATCATGCAATCGGAAAAAGGGTACCAATGAACAAGGGGGCTGTCATGGTCAAAGGGTTGATTGCCTTGATTGGCTCGTTCTTTAAGGTCTTCAAATCCTTCTCCTTCTTCTTCTTCAACAACTTCGTCAAATACGGGATCTAATCGTCGCAAGAAATAACGGAAAAAATAAGACAATAAAAAAATAGAAAAGTCAAAGTGCTCAGAAAAATGTCAACTTATTTTTGTAAAATACTAGGAGGAAAACTAAGAAGGGGAAAATTCTTAGTTTTGGATTTGGAGTTAGGGGGACAGAGTAGTGGATTTTCAAACAGAGATTTTATTGTTCAAATTTGAATTTAATTTGAACAACGCAGAAAAGTTTAATGGATGTGTATGAAAGTTACGTCAATAAATAGGTGAGATTATTCTAAGATTTTAGGAGTTGGAATTATTGCATTTGTATAAATATTTCATCCTGTGGAATTTTTGGAAAAGTTATAGAAAAATAAAAGGAAAAAGGCCACTGTGCAACTAGGCCAGGACAGCCGCAGTGCACAGGCCCAGAGGCGATTCGGCCCAGGCGAGCCGAGTGGCACGCGCGCGTCATGTTTGAACCGGACAGGCGGGGCCCAGGCACCAGTGAGAGAGAGGGAGGCGAGGGAGAGGAGAGGCAGATAGGTGGGGCCCGCCTGTCATCCCTAACCCTGCGACAGAGGGCCGGCGAGCTCACCGGTGATGTATCCGGGCACAGCGGGGTGAGCTGATGGCACCGTTGGACTCCTCGTCGTGCCGCCGTTCGGGTGGTGCTAGAGTTGGCCGGAGGGGAGCAACGGTTCACCGGCGACGAGGTTCGTGGCGGAGGAGCGTTGGGGATCGATGGCTCCGGCCGTTTCTGACTAGAAGACGAGCGGGAAAGGGGGGAATTGATAAGTGGGTGATGGGCGTTCCAGAGAAGAAATAGAGAGGGCCGGGGGTGGTCTGTACCATGGGATTGACGGCGACCCGAGGCGGCGGAGCTCGAGCTCGGGCTCGAGCTCGGGCTCGTCTGGAGAGGGGTGAGTGGTGCAGGGGGTGATTAGGGGAGTGAGAGAGCGAGTGGTGAGGATAAAAGAGCTCGGGAAGGCCTATTTATAGGTGAGCCACGGCTTACCGTAGACCCGTGCGCCGGCGAACATTACAAAAAAAAGACACATCCGTGACATTTTGGGTCGAACGAAAAAAAATTCTGTCATACCTATGACACTTCTATGATGATAATTGTGACAAAACCCCGTATTATCATAGATGTGGTGGGATCCTACTTCTATGACAAAAAATCATGACAGAAAATGGGCTTTTCGTCCTGGGCGGGCCGGAGACGCAGCTGCATGACATTCTTTGGGCCGTCCATGACGGAAAAAACCGTGGTAGAAGCGAGGGCGAGGAAAATTTTGGGGAGTTCCCGGTTACGGTGGGCTGTTGGGGCCTGAGAGATGCGCGTTTCTCTCGTACACGTACGCGCGTGTGTGCGAGGCGTTGGCTCTAACTGAACCCGAGCGAGGCGTTGGGCTCTAACTGAACCCAAGCGATTGCACTGCAGGCTACACGTTACTGAACCTAAGCGGTCGATCGATGGCTGTTAACTGAACCTGATCGAGCGATTCCTTCGCTACTGCTGCTAACTGAAGCCGATCGATGCTGCCTCTCTGGATGAACTGTGAGCGTTGCAGGGGGGAGGGGGGGTTGGATGAACAGTGAGCGGTGGCGTTGCCTCGTGATGAACAGGACCCCATGGTGTGGAGGGCTGGATGAACAGGACGACTTCGTGGAGGGCTAGATGAACAGTAGACGGTGGAGGGGTGCCCGTGGAGGGGTGGTTGAACAGTAGCCGGTGGACTAGCGCGCGGTGGAGGCTGGATGAACAGGAGCCCGTGGAGGCTGGAGGAGGTCAATGGTGGAGATGAACAGTATCTCGTGGAGTCCCGTTTTGCGGTACGCCACACCCCTCCCGATGAACAGGACCCCCATTTCGACCGTAGCGCTCCAACACAAGTCCGTTTCGTCCAATTTACGGTACGCCCAGACCCCTCCCGATCAACAAGACCCCCGTTTTGACCGTAGGAGGTCCGTTTCCTCCGTTTTGCGGTACGCCAGACCCCTCCCAATGAACAGGATCCCGTTTCGAACATGGCCGGTCGAACACAAGGCCGTTTCCTCCGTTCTGCGGTACGCCAGGCGTCGTTTCCATCGCCTTTTCCGTCCAAGCCGGTTGGCTCCCACGCGGTCCGTTGCCTCTGATGAACACGGCGCATTCCGTTTTCTCCCCATGAACACGAGGCATTCCGTTGCCTCCCCATGAACATGATGACGACGCGGTATCTCCGTTCTGACCCAGCCATGTACACGAGCCTTGGCCGTAAGTATGCGCAAGTAGGCGTTCAAGACCCTGCCCGTATGTACGTACGTGGTCGTATTTTCTTTCTTGCACCCTGGCCGTTGTACGTACGTGTACATGCTACGTGCGCGCCTCTACTACGACACGTGTGCACCTCTACTATGACACGTGCGCGCCTCTACATCGACCAGTATGTATGTACACGTTCGCGACAAGAATGACAACGCTATGTACGCTTCGACCAGGTGGGTCCCGACTGTCAGGCAATTCCTTGCGTGCGAAGATGTAGCTGGTGGGTCCCAGCAGTCAGGGGGCGAATCATTTTTTTGCCCGTAATATGGACGCACTTCCTTGCGTGCAAAGATGTAGCTGGTAGGTCCCAGCAGTCAAGGGGGAAACATTTTTTTTTGTGAAATACGGTGGCCCGTCCGGTGGGTCCCTGCTGTCAGGTGGAGGAATAATTATTTTCCGTGTAATAAGGAGGCACTTCCTTGCGGCTGCCGTGGACCCAGCTGTCAGCCTCTCCACGTACAGTTCTCTTCCAATGGAATTCGGTCGTTGACCACATTGACCACGCCGCGCCGAGAGCACCACGGCGGTGGACGACGGTGAGGCCTAGGAAGGGGACGACACGGAGCCGGGGAAGATGCAGCAGTGGATGCCCACGCGAAGAGGAGTACGAGGGTTCACTGGTTCGGCTACGGTGTGAGGCTGCTGTCGCCACAGAATAATAGGGGGTGTGAGTGAGTAGAGGGATGGCCTTGCCAGCGGTGGGAGTAGTAGGGGGCGGTGAGGCCTCAGCGGCATCATAGCTGGCCACGGGAGGCAGGAGCATGCGGCACGACCGGCACTGGGTTGGGTGGCTGGAGCAAGAAGAACAGATGTTAAAGAAGCACTACGGCCGTTGGATGAACATCGTACTGTAATAGGAGCTAGAATCATTCATATTGACTAAGTTTACAAAGCCCTCCGTGCCCGTCAAGTTGGTAGGCCCACAAGTCAGCCTCCCACTATGGTGGGTTCCAGCTGGCAGGGGGAGTATTCATTTTTTTTGTGCGTAATAAGGAGGCACTTCCTTGCGTGCGAAGATAGCTGGTGGGTCCGACCTGTCAGCGGGGGCACGTTTTTTTCACGAAATACAGAGGCCCTTCCGATGGGTCCCAGGTGTCAGGTGGAGGAATCATTATTTTGTGAGTAATAAGGAGGCATTTCCTTGTGTGCGGCCGTGGATCCAGCTGTCAGTCTCTCCGTGCACAGTCTACTTCCGATGGTGTCGTTCGTTGACCACGTTGACCACGCCACGCCGAGCGCATCCAAGGTGGTGGACGACGGCGAGGCCCCAGACAGCAACGAGCCGTAGATGGGAAGACGCGGGAGTAGAGTCGCAGACAGAGAGCGCGTTAACTGGTTCTAGTGCGGTGTGGTTCGGCAGTTGGTGGAGAAGAACAGGAGGTGTGGAGGGGTGGAGGGATGGCCTGGCCAACAGTGGAGTAGCGCTTCATAGTGAAGCGTGCTAAGCAGAGCTGCTAGCAGCAGGAGGCGGCAGGTGGTCCCGGCGGTGCTGGAGGAAGAAGATGAGAGATTGAAGATGGATGTCGGTCGTTGGATGTAAATCCAACGGCTAACATGTCAGAATCATTTGTTGATTAAATTGACAACGACTTGTGTTGGCTTTGACTTATTGGCCCACATTTCAGCATCCAAAAATGTAGCACGTATTCAACCCATTTTATCAAAATTTACAATCCTTTTTTGCGCGGTATAATTTACAATCAATTTGACCTTTTTTTGAATTACAACCATTAGCTGGGCTGGGTGAACAAATAATGTAGCGTCCATGCGGCCCATGTATTTTATTTCCTAAAAAATTACATGCGATTTACACTTTCTCGAAATACACGATTTTGCTGGGCTGATTCTAATTATAATGTTGGGTTGGGCCATCAATGTTATCAAAAAATAATAAGGGGCTGAGCATTTTTTTATAAATATATTTAAATAATAAGTGATATTATTACATTCGTCCTTAAATCTTACCAAGCTTTTGTACACAATCACTAGGATTTTCGTACCAAAACAATCCAGGATTTTATTGTTAAGAAATTATTTTTATTAGTTAATAAGATGTGGGATATTGTTTTCTGACATATGTAAGTATCTGTTAAATATATGATGACAATAAAAATAATATATAATAACATATAAAATAATTTAAATATATATAATATAGTTAGAAGGGAAACATAAGTTGGACCTGGCGATCCTATTCTTATATAGAAAAATAGAACAAACCTCTGCGTTTTCTTCAAAACAATACATAAATTAGGCTGCCGATATTCAGGAAAAATAAAACCTCGGATGGGAGGTCCATAGGCCGGTCGATACATGACGGCCCTCAAGAAAATATAAACAGGCCTATGGACCTCCCATCCGAGGTCGTGGGTTGCGCATGTTAAAAATGAAAGCCTAGACGGGGCAGCCCAAAACCTAGCTGATACTTGCTGGACCAGTGATAATAAATGATACCTGCCAGGTCCCCGGCTTCGTTGTGAATTTATCTCCTATAGTAACTACGTTGAAGCACCTAAAAAAATGTAACTATGTTGACAAACCCATGGGCCCCAATGTCAGTATAGCATTAGGAGGAAGTATTTTTTTCGATGAGGCACTTGCTTGCGTATGACCATAGACCTGGTGGGTCCCGACTATCCACCTCTCCACGTACAGTCCTTTCCGGATTCCTATCGTTTGTTCAGCATGTTCACAATGGCAGACAGCAGCGTCGCGGCAAGCACACAAAGGTGCAGGAGGGGATCCGACCACCTGAGGAAGTGCCTTATTATTCACGAAACGACTGGAATAGACTAGTGGCCAAGTGACACTACTCGACAGCTATTCTGTCTTGGTTCGATTCCATCTCACACTTGTGCAGGGAAAATATCTCGAAGTTTTTTGCCTCTGCCTTTATTGACATGTGGGTCCCCATTGTCATCTATGCACACCACGTCCAACACTTGTCAAAACTTCATCCCACATTTTCTCTGTGTTTCGCACACTCAACATTGTGTGGGCATTTTGACTGTGCATCATATGAAGATGTGCTATGCATGAATGTTGATCAGCATGATGTTAACTGGCTGGTAGTTCCATTTTCGACCATGAATAAAACTTCCAACATGATGTTAACCCTGTTTGAAAAGGCCGTGTTATAAATGCTCTGCCTCTGAAAGTTGTAGTTTCTTATCTGAAATTGAACTTGCAGTTTCTTATCTGAAACTGAAACTTGCAGTTTCTTCTCTGAGAATCACATTCTCTGCACTTTTATACTCCTATGAAACTACATTTTTTAAGTGTTAAAAATAGATCTCTACAATTCATAAAATACTTCATATGCTCAATACTGCAAATCTGAAATTCAAAATACATTCATATCTAAAAGTACTCTCAAAATACACAACACAAAACACAATTCACAACCTGCAAATACTGACAACCCTAAGCTCCTCCTGACAATTCACAACCTGCCCGACTATTGGGCTGGGGGGGTGGGGCAGTCCCCTCCTATTCCTCGGCGGCAGACAACCGCCCCGTGAGACAATGTGAACGGCGAGGGAGAGGATGGCGGGGAAGCGTCGTCGGGCCAACTGCTTTTCTCCTCTTGCAGTTGGGTTTGGTCGACAAAGACTCCACCGTCTCGCTCTAGCAGGACACCCTCACAAACGGCACCCTGTAGATGCTCGATCCTTCAATCTCTGGTGGATGCTCCATCTGGGATCGATACTCCCACCACCGCTCCCTCATGATCGGATTCAGTGAATCTGTTTACTCCATGGCCTAGAGGAGCAGCTATATGTACTCTGGCGCGACTCCCTCCGGGAGTATCGCTGCCTTTTCGCTCTATTGCATATATTTGGCCATGGATGTCGCCGTCGCCGCTAGTTGGTCCTTGTTGTCAAACCAAGACTGTATCTCCAACATCCTAGCTAGATTCACTGGGTCGCCGTCTACGATCCTCACATATTGGTTGTACTCCTCCATCGATCTACTTCTCCACAGCACCTTCACTCCCCAGCGGTGGTTTATGAATGGAAGAGGAGAGGCGCAGCGCTAGTTTTGGATTAGAATGGGAGAGGAGCGACGCTGGTTTTGGACTGGAACAAGAGAGGAGGGACGGTGGTTTTGAAATTGAAGAGGAGAGGAGCGGCGCTGGATTTAGATTGGAACAGGAGAGGAGCGGCAGTGGTTTAAGAGGAAAAGAGCGGAAGAGCGGTGCTGGTCTTGGAAGTATTTTTTGTTGTTTTGCGTAGGGTCAAAGTTTGACCACCTACTGTATTTGACAAGCAAAATGTGAATGCATGTCACCAAAAATTGTATCGTTTGGTTCGTATCTGAATGTACTTTCAAATTATATTATTTTTGCAACGTATAACATATATTTTATGTGCGAAAATCATGGTCAATTATGACCCAGAATAAAAGGGAGACTAGTTAATGTGGGGTCGCTTTCTTAATTGAAGGGTAAATTGATTTTGATTCTGATCAAGTCACAACGCGTCGGCCCTCTTGTCCAATCCTAAATTGTTGCCGCATGCTCCTCTCCCTCTTCTCCCTTGCAAAACAACCTCCTATCCTCTCCATCATCTCCATTCCAAAACCACAGTCTCGCCTCTCCCTCTTCTGATCTTCTCCATTGCAAAACCACCTCCTCTCCTCTCCATCATCTCCATTCCAAAACACCCGTCTCGCCTCTCCCTGTTCTCTATTGCAAGACCACCGTATCTCCTTCCATCTTCCTAAGCTAGCACCAGACCGCTCAGAAGGACATCTATGGAGAGGATGCAGCAGCGAATCAGGCAGATCGCCAGCGGCGACCAGGCAAAGTTAGCTAGCTTGAAAGAGATCCTTACTTGGTTTCACAATGAGTGGGAGATTTTGAGGACGGTGCGGGCCATGTCGCAATGTATGTGAAAGAGAGAGACGGGGCGATGAGGCGGCGATGTATATGTACTCCTCGGTGGCAGTCACACCGCAGTCCTCTGAGTTCATCGAGTATCTCCTCTGAGTTCATCGAGTATCTCCTATGAGCAGACAGATTCGCCTGAGGCGACAGTCAAGCGGAGGTGGTGGGCGTACAGGTCGAAGGTCGAGCACCCAGAGGATAATGAATCGATCGAGTATGGTGTGCCGTTCGTGAGGGTACAGAGCCAGATGGAGCCACAGGAGTATTCGTTCTCCCACCGCAAGAGGAGGTCGGATGGCGCGATGTTACTTCCCCGCCGTTCTCCACGGTTCCCTCGACGCTTGCGTCGTTTCAACGGCGGCGGTAGGGTTTAAGGTAAGCTTCACGCTAACCTAATCTTCCACTTGCTCATGCTTACAATCATTGTGACAGCTATTGAAAATCATGCTTACAATCACTCTCCGAGTACTATGCCAATCACCCTAAAATAGCTCTGGACCTTTGGGTCAAAGTTGTGACACAGTGTACAAATAAAGAAAAATAGATTGGTGCTTCTTTTAGAAAAGAGTACTCCCTAGAAAACTGCCAATATAAGCTACTAGTATTTGGTTAGAGGATTTGCTGCTGAGAAAGACCCGTCAACAGAGAGCGCCACACATCCCACTGGTGGTGGTGGATGCAAATGCGTGCATGCAGCATGGTTGGTGTCGGTAATTTTTACTTGGCACACCTCGCACTCTGCATATATGCCGGTACCATACGTACATTTGTGTAGTTCCACCAAAATGCAGCTGAATAACCATGTTTGCATAGATAATGAAAAAGTGTGATTACATTATAGTGGCACTAGTTGATGAAACACACAAAATAAATAGAAGAAAATATTGCGATAGTATCATAGTATGTCATGCTGCGAGGGCGAGATGGGCCCTGCGACGCCTCATACGGTACGCCTCATACTGGACATCGTCCCAAGTCTCCCAGATACACCTTCTGATAGTGATGAACATCAGTGTACAACGATAGTACAAGGAGGCGCCTTGCGACATTCAAATCTCTATTTTTGTACAGTTCAACTAAAATTAAGCACCCCAGTTTGCAGAAACGCTTAAACATTAACAATGGGACTAGTTGATGAAACATACATTAACAAAGAGAAGCACTTTCTTTATCTACATTGGAAATGAAATGATAGAGATGACACTCACTCTATTTTAACTGTATTATGACTTCATTTTTTTAGTGACACTAGGGTCGAGCAGGTGGCAAACGAGGTGTACCGTGCATCGCAAGGATGGAGGCCGGGGGTGCTTAGACTGGGATGCTGAAGCTGGCTCTTTCAGTCACCAACATGGATAATTCAATTCATGGGACCTTTTGGTGCAGTTCACCTAAAATGATGCAATGTCCCGTGAGCTAGCAGCTTCTTCTTCAATATTTTTTAAGAAAAGGGCTCTAGCCCCGGTTCCATTTCCATCAGAAAATGAAACCCATAGAGCTTCTTCTTCATTAGTTGCAATAAAATTGAGCAACATCAAGGTTGGTTGTGAAGCTCCTGGAATGCTCAACTGTAATTTGGATATCATTTGTGCAGTTCAACTAAGATCGATCATGAAATATATATCTCTGTTTGCACAAAAAAGGTGGAAAGGAGGGTGATTAACAAGTGATGAAACATGCATCAAATGAAAAGAAGCATGTTCCTTATCTGAATGACAATCCTACAAGGACAGTAGCAATTTCTAAAGCACTGGCATTGCTAGATATTAGTGTGGGCATTAGGTTTAACTATGACAACCGTTAAAAACGACATTACTTTGGGCACGAGAGAGTAGGCGGACCAGGACAGTTGCATTTCTAACGAAAAGAACCAACTTATCTTAATGGGAAATTTAGCAGGACATGTAAAAAAGTGCCATTGATCCATATTACTGGAGGCATTACGTTCAAAACAACATTGGTTTAACATGTCCTTACTTTTAACAGTGCGACTGCTAAATTTTACCAGTGGCATTACATAAGAGTGGCTCGGGGCAACAAACATCAGAACAGGATATCTGGGTTGGTCCCATTTTTGTTCGGTATAGCCACCTTATACTGTGTGAGGCTAGCAAATCTAGTGCTAGACTTACTCTGTTGACTTGTCCCCCAGTCCCCACTTTCTTTCCTTTTTCAACCAATAGATCGGGTTTATATTGAGTTTGTACTGCGTTTCCCTTTTTAGACCTAGAGACCAGTTGGATAGCCAGTCTCTGCTACTTTTCGCCCCCATTATTTCCTCTTTGACCAAGTCCTAGATTCAGGTAACAAATCCTCCCCCACCCCCCCACCCCCTTTCTTCCTTGTTTGAACCAAGTAGTACTAGATTCGAGTGCATGAACTAGTTTTACCTCTTAAACATAAAAAAAATTGGGTGGTTTTCGAACAGACGATCGATCCTATCTACAAGGGGGCCTGAGAAATAGTAAAAGATACAAATGCAATGACGTCAGGAGCTCGGGAAGTAGAGCAAGGCTGGTTTCGAAGGAAGTTATACCTGATGGTCGCCGGGATGTCGCTAGGTGGGCGGCGAGAGGCCGCATCTGCCCACACTACGATAGAGAGGAAGAAGGGGTCGGAGGCCCTCCCTCGCCAGCGGTGCTTGGGAAAGAATGGCAAGGCAGGCTGATCGGGCGCGCCAGCAGTGGGTAAGAGCCGTCGCCGAGGACGACCGCGTGAACGTTGCACCTTCTCACCTTCCCCTGCGGAGAGGATCCCGCTAGATCTGTGACCAGCGGTGAGCAGAGAGAGAGAGTGTGTGGCCACTGTTATCGTGTTTAGATCTGGAGAGGCCGAGACAGTGTGAAGAGAGCAACACTAGCAAGCGAGTGCGGAGGCTCCTGCCTATATAGTGGAGTAGCACTAGTTTTCTTTTGTCTACTGGAGCCGGCTTGACCTCGTCAATGACTATCGAGAAGTCTTCATGCACTTGGCCCGGAGGCGCAGTTGTGGTCATTTTGATCTGAAGTGCCGGATTATAACATAACACGAAAAAATGCCACATGACAAGAAATCATGACCTCACTGCCCAAAGGAGACAACATGAATCCCGACGGACAAACTAGACAAGGGACAAAGCTCAAATTAAAGATAAACTCGTAGAGAAGGGGTCCGTCGATAGATGTCCAATTAACATCGCTGGCTTGACCTAGATGGCAGCCGAGTAGTCTTCGTGCATGTGCCCCCAATGACTAGCCCAACTCAGTTGTCGTTGTTTAACCCTCGCAGTGATATGAAGCACATGACACATAATTTTGCGAGATGACAAGAAACCTTTTTTAGATTTCTCACCACAACTACAACCATGTACAACACAGCCTGCATGATATGAAAATGATAGCCAATCCAGGCGTGTCTGCTGGAGTCTAGTCACATGCATGGACGAACTAATCTCTCATGTCTTGCAGGGATCGTCCAGGCACCAACATAGTACAAAACTTCTCTAGTACTATCGCTCATCTCCCTCTTCTATTAAGTCACCCGACTTGTGGGGCCGGGGAGTGTGCCTATGGTCGGTTCTCAATTGCGGTCCCACATGTGTGTACAAATGCAATATGACGCGCTTTGCATTCGGAGAGCAGCGTGCTAGACCGAACAACCGTCTGGGGTGCGATGCGAATGCAACGGGCGTGCTGTATACTCCATACATGTGTACCGCCATTTTCTAGAGGCTTTGCTCCATGGCGCAATCCATGGATACAAAATTAGTATACTGTACTATTTAAAAATCGAGGGCGGGGCTTTTCCTGCACGGTAGGCGGCGGGGCAGTTCCGCCTAGTCGGTTTGACAGAGACGCGAGAAGATGAGGGAGTAGGCTGCTACAAACTTAGGGCTGTGTGATTTGACAGCGAGTTACTGCTGGACAGGTGGGGCCCCGTGATTTGACTTGCCATTATCATTTTAACTGCGACGCTATGACCGGCGTGAGTCTGCTGATTCCAGACCACCTCCATACAGGTGCCTTTCCCAATGCTCCAGCATGTAGTAGAGGCTGGCTCTTGCACGAGAGCCCACTTCTCCACTTTTTCCTTGCCTCTCGTTCCTCCACATATGCAAAAATGCCATGTAAAGTGCACTATTGTACTTACTTGCTCCTACAGGTCCTAAGCTTGCCACATAGGCATAAAGTTCGATGTGGCAAGTTAATCAAGAAGAGAGAGACTAGTTTGGTGACCCAAGGTAGAAACGGTGCTAAGCGCATGTACCTAGGTAAAAAGACAATTTTGAGTCTATAGCTAATTAAATGAAGCAAACTTAGCAACAAAAAACTAATAAGCACACCATTTCATTGGAAGAGGTCACTCCTTGGCAAATGCAATAGATACTAGTACTCCCTGTGTCCCATAATATAAGAACGTTTTTGGCACTACACGGAGTACGAAGAAAGAGACAGAGAGAAGTAAAAAAATACACTTATAACCAACCTTATAGCTAACCTTGTTGTAGTATGAGTGACTAAGTGATGACTATGTATGACATGCCAACATCAGATAGCCTAACACATCGTGTTAAATCTCCAAGGGCGTGACCGCGCGTCCAACGCGACGGCCATGGTAGGCGCGACCATGATATGGGCTGCTGGCAGCCCTTGGATCTGAGATCAAACGGTCGCATGCTAAGTTGCTGAAAATTTGCAAAATAACCCTCCGGCGGCAACCGGCAAATTTCCTCCCAAGGGCCTGAGTAGGTTTCTGGGTTTGCATGCGGGTTTAACGGAGGGGTTTGATGGAGGCGAGGAGGCGTGTTCAGCCGGGCGTGTAGTGGACGACGCAGTACTATTCGATTTGACAACTACAACTAGTATATTATAAAAAACAAAGAAGAGTAGTAGAGATAGAGATAAGAATAGAGACTAGGGAGGAGCACCATCTACTGCTTCGTGGGCTACTCATGCGCTCTGTTCGGCGGCCGCAACGTCCCCTACAACCACTCCCTCCTGCGCTCCATTCGGCGGGCACTGTTGATATTTGGGGAGCGCACTCTCGCGACTGCTAGCAACGACGACTTCACCGACAAATACTTCTTCCCCGACCTTGGCAACATCTTCCTCAATGACAAGGGTGACAACCTCAATGCCAATGGTGCTGCTCCCATTGCACCGTATGTGTTTCTGTCCTTCCTGTTCGAAATCGTGGTAGAATTCATGTTTCTAGTCTGTGTACTAGACTCGATCTGTTCATCTACTATGCTAGTCCGCATGATTAGTTTAATCTCTGTTATAGCTGTCATGCTTTATTTTGTAGTAAATCTCATAGTAACTTGCTCATATATTCAATTGGTAGAACATCCCCTACATCCACTCCTGTTTCATGGACGGCCTGGTCGATGCCTCCAAGGAGCACTTCGTCTACTACTATGAGTGCCCGGTGCCATTTTGGGGCTCGTCGGTGGACATTGTGCATCACCTGACGCAGGCATGCGGCAATCACTAATGGCCCTTGGGGAAGAGTATCAAGTACAAGACGTGCTACCCGTTCACCATGCTGGAGTCGCTGGAGGATCAGCGCTACCTGCTAGTCTCGGAGGAGGACGACAGCGTCTTCCCCTTGATTGTGGCCATCGGCGAGGCCCATGCAGGCCGCTGCCAAATCTCTTTAGTGTGCGTTAGGGGCGACGCCACTGACGCTGACACGGATAGGAGGCCGATGTATGGGTGCGTGATCACTATTACTACCCCTCGAAGGTACATGCGCAGCGACACTGGCTACGTCAAGTTGACTTGGACTCTGCCGAGCTGGGACCTTCCCACCGATGTGGACATGGAAGACGCATGGTACTATTTGACCCCCAACAATGTGCATGGGGACTCCAAGGAGGTTCACCTGGACATCTGCATTACTAAGTTAAATGTTGATCATTAGTCTTCGCTCAATGTAATCCGCTGTCTAAGCATGTGGAGACTTCCATGGATGATCTTGCTCCATTGGAGTATCGCGCATGAATAAAAGTGTATCAATTTATGGTTTATTCTAGAATCTTCCATGTATGAATTTTTACTACAGTACTGGTGAAAGACTTATGATGAACCATTTCCTGCAAAGCACAATAAGAATTATTTCTTCACAAGTTTTGGATGCAGATTGAACAGTTGAACGCTTTTGCTTGCAAAAGATAATTTTTCTCTATTTCACCTGGATGTTTCTGAGCTCTAGAGATGAAATAATATCCAAAGAAACCTATCGATACTGTTACACATGAGATGACCCCCACATCCTTTGTCAAAATAAACAACACCCCGACCAATGCATTTCACTCTTTCGTGCAACACACAGGCACCTTACTACTATATATTAGTACGACCAAAAATTGAACTAACATTATATATAGTACAATAAATGATGATGCATGTCACCTAAAATTATATCATTCAAAATTGTGTCCAAATACAATATTGTTTTTGTTGACATGAACTAACATTTTGTTAGTTAAATCTTCAGTCATATTCTATGGGGGATAAACCACGACCGATGTAGTACTAATAGTGTAGAGGGCGACGCTGCACAGGAGACTCACCTCTCACCCGCTCGTGGCGCGCTCACAAAACCCAACCACTCCCAGTAATAAGTGGCCTGGTAAAATAAACAGACAAGCAACCATCACATCCCTCCGTCTTTTTTACATTTCATCTCTCTGCATTTACTTTCTTCGGTTCATCTCGCACACTCGATCCCTAGCTACGACTCCTAGGGCTAGTTCTTTTGACAGCTTCCCCAGCTTTTCCCATAAGACTAGTCACAGTGGAGAGTAACAATAAGGCGCCTCACTCACTTATTTGGGCTTCTAAACTACTACTCCGTCCTGGTTTATTCCTCACCATTGTAATTTGTGCTAAATTTTGACCAAAGATGGCAGGACCCCAATTCTATGTCACACCGATCTAGCATGTAACACCTCATATCACTTTGCGGCCTCACGCACGGTATTCCCACGGGTGTCGCCTTACCATGCCCGGGACCATCTGTGCCTTTTGGCACACGTATACAATAGTGTCGCTAGCATCCATATGACAAAGAACCCGGGCTGACATGGCTAGTCATGAACCCAAAGTGGCACTAACTTACAGGGACAAGCATACATGACCCAGCAACGAACATGTCGGTCATCAGCGAGTGAATCCAGGCTGTAGCAACTGGGCTAGAAGGACTCCGGTAAACCGGGCTGTAGCAGGCTAACAGGACTCCGGTAGACACCGCATGACATTTCCCTGAAGGGACAGACACAGGAACGAAGAAGGACACATGTCGATTAGCCTAAGTGTTCCGGAGCAGTAGCAAGCTACCAGGGCTCAGTGGAGGCACTAGGAGACATTTCCCGGTAAGAGAGGCTACTAAGGATAAACAACTAGGTAGTCAGATCCCACACATAGCAATACACATTACACGTACGCATAACATGCAAGTATGTGATGTACAACATGGCATCACAGCATAACTCAACAACTCATAGAGATAAAGGCTCAGAAGAGCCATCATTGCATTTATTGCAAACAGGGGTCAGAGGACCCATCATACAGAGCATACAAGGAACAAGCGGAAGCATTACATGTCTGAGTACAGACATCTACAAATGAAAAAGGCTGAAGAGCCTGACTATCTACAACATCCGATCAAGATCGTAGCTGAGGTACAAGCTACTCGTCGAAGTCCACGAGAACACTAGTAAGACCGAAGTCTCCGCTGCAAAAACATAAATAAAGCAACATGAGTACAAAGGTACTCAGCAAGACTTACATCAGATCCTATCATACATGCATTTGTATCAAGAAGGTAATGTGGGGTTTAGTTGCAGCAAGCCAGCTTTGACTCAGTGGCTATCCTATTCTACGACTACGAGAAACTTCTTTGAGGTGATATGGTGCACACGAGTCCACTAATCACCACACAATAAACTACTATGGATTCACCCCTGTCTCCCTACGATAAGTCCATCCATAGTACTCACACTTGTCTTGAGCATTTTATAGTATCCACTTCAAGTTGTCTATGTACCATGTAAGCATCCAAGAAGTCCATAACCGCGGACCCGGCTATTCGAATAGATCATGTTAACCCTGCAGGGGTGTACTTCTTCACACACGCTCTCGCCACTTACCGCCATGTACACGTCATGTAACTCGGCAACCTTCAAGCGAAAGCCTGGCGAGGGTGTCGGCCACGACCTGACTAACCACACAAGACTCTAGTCCAGGTTTATCGCCTATTCGGGTTCCATCCGCAAGGAGATTCGGCCGGGGTTTCGCTCACGGCCCCAAATGATGTGTGCAGGGTTCCCGAGCCCACCATCCGGGTGCCACTCGGTACACCAGGCCACGTGTGCCTAGTCTGTCCCAAGCCCACCCCGTCGGGTGCCACTTGGTAGAAAAATAGCACTACCTACAAACACCAGAAACTAGTTGCGACTCCTGGACAGAGATCAAGTGGGTTAATAAGTCGAGAGGGGCACTTAGGCATTCCAATGCGTGGTAGTAGCTAGTCATTGGACAACATACACCGAACTCAGTGCTTAAGGACGGTTCTAGTGAGACAACCCACCATGTACTCCTACATGGCCTCTCACAACTACCTTTACCAAATCGTGTTCACACACTTCACTCTCAGCATCAGAACATAGAACACTGCACTCCAATTCATTCCCAATGAATCAGACCTGACAAAACTCTAAGCAATAGCAGGCATAGCATGGTAGGAACACAACATCGCTCAATCAACTCCTACACATGCTAGTGGGTTTCAACTATTTACTGTGGCAATGACAGGTCATGTAGAGGAATGGGTTCAACTACCGCAGCACAAAGTAGCAGATGAATCGTTGTTGTCCTAATGCAATAACTGAGAGCAGGAATGAGAGAGTAGGATTGTATCGGAATGAACAAGGGGGTTTGCTTGCCTGGTAGACCAACAGAGGGGGCACTGCTCCTTAGACAAGTACTCTGGAGCACTCTCCGGAGCAGGACCTATCGAGAAGGAACGGTGTTGACAATCAATACACAAGCATATGCAACAATATGATGCATGAACATGGCATGTAGATGTGATGTTTTTTGAGCTAATGCAACTAGCATTCTGTTTGAATGAAGTCCATTTGAACCAAGGGTTCAAATGCAACCCCAAACTTAACATTTATAAATGCCATTCATATGTTTTCACCTATATAGGAGGTTTAGGTTGGTTTTTCATGCATGAAACTGGTGCAGATGGAAAGATTGCATTTTTCTGATAATTTTTCATATATAAATTATTTCAATCTGAGCTACGGTTGAATTTCTATGATTTTTTGAAGTTTTGCTAATTTTTTGGAATTTCCTGATTAAATTTAAATCCAGAAAATAAATAATTGCGTCAGCACTGCGTAATGCTTGCGTCAGCAAATCAACAGCGCTGACTGGTCAAACCTGACGTGTGGGGTCCACACATCAGTGACACGGGTTAAACTGAGGGGTTAGTTTTATCTTAATTAAAGGATTAGTGGCACTGGGCCCACTGGTCAGTGTCAGCAGGGGTAATTAGTCCTAAGCTAATCTAGTCAGGGGCGGGGCCCACGTGTTGTTGACCCAGGGAGGTCAAACCCCAGGTCGAACAGGTCAAACCTGCCGGCAACTCGACGCCGGCGAGGCCAGACGCGGCGGAGGGCCGCAGGATCGTTGCTCCGGTGACCAATCGCGCGGCGGAGAGCACCTACGCGAAGCCCAGGCTCGCGCGCATCCAGTGGTGCCCTCCGTTTCACCGAAGACGGCCTATATCATCGGCGGCGACCACTTGGGCAGTGACCGGAGTTCTACGAGGAGGGGAGAAGGGGCTACGGTGCACGGCAGGGGCCGGGGTTGGTCGCGTTCGTCTCCTGGAGACATGATGACCACGGTGGCGTGCTCGGTTGCAGGTGCTCGAAGGTGTGGCTGCGGTGGCGACATGGCCGGCGGCGAGGTGCTACGGCCATGGTGGGGAACGGGAGCTATGGAGCGCAAAAACGAGGGGGGGAAGAGGGGTTCGATAGAGGAGCTCATGGTGAGTCCTTCGGTGATCTCAGTGCGCTCGGGGACGGCTCGGAGACGACGGCATGTCGGTGGCGATCTCCGGCGGCCGATGATGAAGACGACGGCGGTGACGGCTCCACGGGGCGTCCGGCGACGCGTGGCTTGACGGAGAGGACGAGGACGACGGCGCGGAGCTCGGGGACGGCTCAGATGCTCTCGAGGGGCGCGATGGCTACGGCTACGGCGAGCGGTGGCGACGACGCGTTCGGGCGGTCGGGAGAGAAAGAACTAGGGGAGGAGGGAGAGCGAGAGAGAGTGAGAGAGGTGCGGGGCGTGCGTGGCGTCGCGCGGGTGATCCAGGCGACGAGGGGGAAAAGCAGGATGTGGTGGGGAGACGTGGCCACGGCCGGCTGTGGCGCGGCCACGCAGCAGCTCCTATTGGCAGGAGCTTGAAGAAGCTCCTGGCAGTTGGGTTGGGCTGCCTGCTGGCTGGGCCGGCCTGCTAGGCCGCTGGGCTGCACAGGGGCTGCAGGTAAGTCCAGGTAGTCTCTTCTCCCTTTTATTTTTCTATTTTTTTTACATTTGTTTTGATTTAATAATAATACTAAATCATTTTATTTACTTATACCAATTTTTGTAGGAACTAGTGGTATTATTTCAGAGCTCCTCAACAAATGGCATAATTTTTGGACATATATTATATATATAACAAATATATATCCAATGCAAATAATTATGCATTCGTTCCAAATGCCCAAAATATATACTTATGAGCTCCTAGAAATATTGGTTTGATTTTTATCTCTGTCCAATATTTTCATAGAGCAACATGAACATTTTCTTGGACCTTTTTGGAGCAATTTTTATCTAGGTCATTTCCAGAGATGATTCTGAGGGTTTCACAAATCCTCATTTCAAATTTAAATGGAATTTAAACATGATGCACACATGACTAGCTAGCCTCGAGCATACCAGAACTAGGGATGTGACAACTCGCCCCCACTTGAAAGAATTTCGTCCCGAGATTCAGGGGTCGACGGAAAGAAAGTGGGGTACTCCAGTCGAAGACGATCTTCTCGCTCCCAAGTAGCTTCTCTCTCGGAATGATGAGACCACTGAACCTTGAGAAACTTGATGTTATGACATCGAGTGACACACTCTGCTTGATCAAGAATGCGAACCGGGTACTCTTGGTATGTGAGGTTATCTTGGAGATCAAGTGTTTCGTGGTCCACTCCGCGGATGGGATCCGAGAAGCAACGCCTGAGTTGAGAGACGTGGAAGATATCATGAACTCAAGAAAGATGTGGGGGTAGTTCCAACTGGTAGGCAACCTCTCCTCGTTTAGCGAGAATGCGAAAAGGACCAATGTAACGAGGAGCCAACTTGCCCTTGATACCAAAACGATGGGTACCCTTCAGGGGAGTAACCCGAAGATAAGCTTTGTCGCCAACTTCATAAGCCATATCCTTATGATGGCGGTCATACTGTCTCTTTTGACGAGACTGGGCTGTTTTCAAGTTCTCATGAATGATGCGAACTTGCTCTTCTGCCTCCTGGATCATGTCCGGTCCAAAGAATTGCCTTTCACTGGTTTCTGACCAGTTCAAAGGTGTTCGACATCTTCGTCCATAGAGAACCTCAAAAGGAGCTTTCTTAAGACTGGATTGATAGCTATTGTTATAAGCAAACTCGGCGAAGGGAAGACATTTCTCCCAATCCATACCGAATGATATAACGCAAGCTCTAAGCATGTCTTCGAGAATTTGGTTGACCCTTTCCACCTGACCACTCGACTGAGGGTGGAAAGCGGTACTGAAGGAAAGATGGGTTCCCATGGCAGTTTGGAAACTCTCCCAGAAATGAGAAGTGAAAAGACTACCACGGTCTGAACTGATATCTAGTGGAACACCATGAAGTGACACTATCCGAGAAATGTATAAGTCAGCGAGCTGACTAGCAGTGATACTCTCTCGAACAGGAAGAAAGTGAGCCACTTTGGAAAGACGATCAATGACTACAAAGATAGCGTTATTCCCTTTCTTGGTCTTGGGAAAGCTGGTGATGAAATCCATACCAACTTTATCCCATTTCCACTCAGGAATAGCTAAAGGCTGGAGAGTGCCAGCAGGTCTCTGATGCTCTGCCTTAACGCGACGACAAACGTCACAGTTAGCAATAAACTGAGCAATTTCTCTCTTCATCCTAGTCCACCAAAACCTCTGGCGTAGGTCCTGATACATCTTAGTACTACTGGGATGAATCGTGAGAGGAGATTCATGCGCCTCCTTAAGAATCAATTGTCACAGATGTTGATTTTTGGGAACCACCAAGCGATTCTCAAAGAAAACAACACCTCGATCATCCATAGAGAAACATCCACCAACTCCCTTCTTAATGTTTCTCTTGATGCGGATAACACCCCTATCAAACTTCTGGTCAGTAATGATCTGATCCTCGAGGGTAGGTTTCACCACCAAGGTAGAAAGGAATCTGTGAGGAGCAATGTGAAGATTAAGCTTACAGAATTCCTCATGGAGAACTGGTTGGCCCTGCTGCAACATGAGATTGTTGCAATAGGATTTACGACTTAGTGCATCAGCCATGACATTGGCTTTGCCTGGGGTGTATGTAATCCCTAGATCATAATCTGAGATCAACTCCAACCAACGACTTTGTCTAAGATTCGGATCTGGTTGTGTGAAGATATACTTGAGACTCTGGTGATCGGTGTAGATCTCGCAACCTTTACCAAGAAGGTAATGTCGCCAGGTCTTGAGTGCATAGACTACGGCTGCAAGCTCTAGATCATGTGTAGGATAATTCTCCTCATGTGGATGCAACTGTCGAGATGCATAGGCAATCACATGACGATCCTGCATAAGAATACAACCTAGTCCCTATCGTGAGGCATCACAATAGATAACAAAGTCTTTAGTGAAATCCGGTGGCACAAGTATGGGAGCAGAAGTCAGGCGTCTTTTCAGTTCCTGAAAACTGTACTCACACTGTGGGGACCACTCAAACTTTTTATCCTTCTTGAGAAGTTCCGTGAGGGGTTTGGCTACTTTGGAGAAGTTTTCAACAAAGCGGCGGCAATAGCTGGCTAGACCAAGGAAACTCCTAACTTGTTTAACAGTTTCAGGTGGATTCCAATCAAGAACGGCCTTAACTCTCTTGGGATTGACAGCAATGCCCTTACCAGAGATCACGTGGCCTAGATAGGTCACTTCTGGCAACCAAAATTCACACTTGGAGAACTTGGCATAAAGGCGGTGCTCTCTGAGTTTTTCTAACACAAGTCTAAGATGTTCAGCATGCTCCTCCTCGTTCTTCGAGTAAATAAGAATATCATCGAGGTAAACCACGACGAACTTATCTAAGTACTCCATGAAGATTGAGTTCATCAAGCGGGAGAATGTAGCTGGAGTGTTGGTTAGACCGAAGGACATGACGGTGTACTCGTACTGGCCATAACGAGTGACAAAAGCCGTCTTAGGAATGTCCCCATTTCTGATCTTGATTTGGTGGTAGCCTAACCTCAAATCCATCTTGGAGAAGACTGAGGATCCAGCGAGCTGATCATACAGGTTGTTGATCCTGGGGAGCGGATATTTGTTCTTTATCATGACCAAATTAACGGGACGATAGTCTACAACCATCCGGTCCGTACCATCCTTCTTCTTGATGAAGAGGACGGGGCAAGCCCAAGGAGAAGAACTAGGACGGATGAAACCCTTTTGCAAGGACTCATCAAGTTGTTTCTTAAGCTCGGCTAGTTCTAAAGGTGCCATTTTGTAAGGTCTCCTAGAAATTGGAGCAGTTCCTGGGATAAGATCTATGACGAACTCTACATCTCTGTCAGGTGGAACACCTGGCAGTTCCTCTAGAAAGACATCCGGAAAGTCACGGACTACCGGGATATCTTCAAGGTCTGGAAGAGGGCTGGCATTAAGAGAATAGAGCTGACGCTTTGCAACTCTAGTGGAGACAGTGACTATCTTGCCAGATGGGTGTGTAAGCTGAACATACCTGGTATAACAATCAATATTGGCATGATGAGCTGTCATCCAGTCCATACCCAAGATGATGTTAATGTCTGAGGACTTGAGGGCTACAAGTGATGCATGTAATACAAGTCTATCAACAAGGATTTCATTACCATGGCTGATTCTGGTGGTCTGCCATCTAGACCCTGGGGTTTGGATTTCAAGCGGAGTTGGCATATCACAAAATGACATGTCGTGCAAACGAGCATAGCCTTCAGAAATGAAGGAGTGAGATGCTCCAGTGTCGAATAGAACCGATGCTGGATGACACTTGACAAGGAGTGTACCAAGAACGACATCCGGATCATCATGAGTGTCTTTAGCTGAGACATGATGCACACGTCCACGTTTAGTGGGGGCTGGCTTGGCACTGATCGTCTTGCTTGATGGCTTAACACAACCAACAGTCTTCTCGGGCTGGGGTGGAGCATAACTGGCCTGAGAGCAGTCACGTGCATAGTGTCCTGGCTTCCCGCATGTGAAGCAAGTCCCTGAGGTTTGACATGGACCCGCACTGACAAGCGGTCTACCAGTAGGCCTGGGTGGAACATACGACTGAGCTGGGGGAGGCACCAGATAAGATGGTCTCGGTGTATAACCAGAAGGAAGAGCGGAGTTTGGAACCCAAATCCGGCGCTTCTGAGAACTAGAACCAGAGGAAGATCCCAAATCATGGGTGTGCTTACGAGACTCCTCGTAAGTGAGCTGAGCTGTCTCTGCATTAATGGCCTTGTTCACAAGAGCCTGAAATGTATCACAATGATGCAGGTGGAGATCACGACGCAACTTGGGGTTGAGACCCTTCCGGAACCTAGCCTGCTTCTTGGCGTCCGTGGACACCTCTTCTGTGGCATAGCGGGCGAGGTTCTCAAACTCTCTACTGTAAGCATCAACAGCCATCTTACTCTGGGTGAAACTACATAACTCTTCTCTCTTTCGATCGATGAGGGCTTCAGGAATGTGATGCTCATGAAAAGCCTCGGTGAAATCCCTCCAAGTAGGAATCTAGCCAGCTGGAAGCATAGCCTCATAGTTCTGCCACCAAAGACTAGCAGGACCTTCCAGGTGGTATGTGGCATAGGTGACCTTGTCATCTTCAACTACGTTCGTGGAATGCAACTTATGAGTGATGCTACGGAGCCAGTCATCTGCATCGAGTGGCTCGATTGAATGATGAAAGGTAGGTGGGTGCAAGTGAATGAAGTCATGAATGGTCGCGGACTTATTAGACTGATGTGTTGTGTTCTCCTCGATACGTGCCAACAGGCGGTTAGACTCACGCTTGTTTCTCTCCATCTCTAACATGAACTCTGTCAACGAAGGCGGGTCGGGAGGATCCTCATCCCTACCATCTCCGTGGTTCTGGCTACGAGAAACAGAACTTCGCTTAGCTGATGACATCCTGAGAAACGAAACGAAGGACGCAATCAGCATCAACTATACGCTATAGAATGTAGGAGAAGGAAATTAGTATCTCTCGAACTCCTAGGGCAATTCCGGCAGCATAACGGCAGTAAAATGCTCAGAATGAGACATCCTGCCAAAAATGGGGTAGTACAACAACTCAACATCACCACTCAAGGTTCTGAGATCATACTAACGGGCTACACCGGAAGTACTCGAAACTGGGATATGACTCTGATCAGCCAATCCTATGGGACTACGGAGTAGTAACACGTGATCCTGATAGATGGAAGAGAAAGCCTAGTTCCTTAATCCCGTAGGAAAGGTACGATGACTCAGATCAGAAGGCCATGAGGTATAAGGAGTAAAAAGAGCCTTACGTTCCTTCCCACAATCAATTCCCTTACATAACTAAAGAATTTCTAGACTCAACTTCGACCAGTTTGGCTTGGTAATCCTACAGGCAGTCAGGCTCTGATACCAAAGCTGTCAGGACCCCGATTCTATGCCACACCGATCTAGCATGTAACACCTCATATCACTTTGCGGCCTCACACACGGTATTCCCACGGGTGTCGCCTTACCATGCCCGGGACCGTTTGCGCCTTTTGGCACACATATATGATAGTGTCGCTAGCATCCATATGACAAAGAACCCGGGCTGACATGGCTAGTCGTGAACCCAAAGTGGCACTAACTTACAGGGACAGGCATACATGACCCAGCATCGAACGTGTCGGTCATCAGCGAGTGAATCCGGGCTGTAGCAACTGGGCTAGCAGGACTCCGGTAAACCGGGCTGTAGCAGGCTAACAGGACTCCGGTAGACACCGCGTGACATTTCCCCGAAGGGACAGACACAGGAACGAAGAAGGACACATGCCGGCCAGCCTAAGTGTTCCGGAGCAGTAGCAAGCTACCAGGGCTCAGTGGAAGCACTAGGAGACATTTCCCGGTAAGAGAGGCTACTAAGGATAAACAACTAGATAGTCAGATCCCACACATAGCAATACACATTACACGTACGCATAACATGCAAGTATGTGTGTACAACATGGCATCACAGCATAACTCAACAACTCATATAGATAAAGGCTCAGAAGAGCCATCATAGCATTTATTGCAAACAGGGGTCACAGACCCATCATACAGAGCATACAAGCAACAAGCGGAAGCATTACATGTCTGAGTACAGACATCTACAAATGAAAAAGGCTGAAGAGCCTGACTATCTACAACATCCGATCAAGATCGTAGCTGAGGTACAAGCTACTCGTCGAAGTCCACGAGAACACTAGTAAGACCGAAGTCTCCGCTGCAAAAACATAAATAAAGCAACATGAGTACAAAGGTACTCAGCAAGACTTACATCAGATCCTATCATACATGCATTTGTATCAAGAAGGTAATGTGGGGTTTAGTTGCAGCAAGCCAGCTTTGACTCAGTGGCTATCCTGTTCTACGACTACGAGAAACTTCTTCGAGGTGAGATGGTGCACACGAGTCCACTAATCACCACACAATACACTACTATGGATTCATCCCTGTCTCCCTACGAGAAGGCCATCCATAGCACTCACACTTGTCTTGAGCATTTCAGAGTATCCACTTCAAGTTGTCTATGTACCATGTAAGCATCCAAGAAGTCCATAACCGCGGACCCGGCTATTCGAATAGATCATGTTAACCCTGCAGGGGTGTACTTCTTCACACACGCTCTCGCCACTTACCGCCATGTACACGTCATGTAACTCGGCAACCTTCAAGCGGAAGCCTGGCGAGGGTGTCGGCCACGACCTGACTAACCACACAAGACTCTAGTCCAGGTTTATCACCTATTCGGGTTCCATCCGCAAGGAGATCCGGCCGGGGTTTCGCTCACGGCCCCAAACGATGTGTGCAGGGTTCCCGAGCCCACCATCCGGGTGCCACTCGGTACACCAGGACATGTGTGCCTAGTCTGTCCCAAGCCCATCCCGTCGGGTGCCACTTGGTAGAAAAATAGCACTACCTACAAACACCAGAAACTAGTTGCGACTCCTGGACAGAGATCAAGTGGGTTAATAAGTCGAGAGGGGCACTTAAGCATTCCAATGCGTGGTAGTAGCTAGTCATCGGACAACATACACAGAACTCAGTGCTTAAGGACGGTTCTAGTGAGACAACCCACCATGTACTCCTACATGGCCTCTCACCGCTACCTTTGCCAAATCGTGTTCACACACTTCACTCTCAGCATCAGAACATAGAACACTGCACTCCAATTCATTCCCAATGAATCAGACCTGACACAACTCTAAGCAATAGCAGGCATAGCATGGTAGGAACACAACATCGCTCAATCAACTCCTACACATGCTAGTGGGTTTCAACTATTTACTGTGGCAATGACAGGTCATGTAGAGGAATGGGTTCAACTACCGCAGCATAAAGTAGCAGATGAATCATTGTTGTCCTAATGTAATAACTGAGAGCAGGAGCGAGAGAGTAGGAATGTATCGGAATGAACAAGGGGGTTTGCTTTCCTGGTAGACCAACAGAGGGGGCACTGCTCCTTAGACAGGTACTCTGGAGCACTCTCCGGAGCAGGACCTATCGAGAAGGAACGGTGTCGACAATCAATACACAAGCATATGCAACAATATGATGCATGAACATGGCATGTAGATGTGATGTTTTTTGAGCTAATGCAACTAGCATTCTGTTGGAATGAAGTCCATTTGAACCAAGGGTTCAAATGCAACTCCAAACTTAAAATTTATAAATGCCATTCATATGTTTTCACGTATACAGGAGGTTTAGGTTGGTTTTTCATGCATGAAACAGGTGCAGATGGAAAGATTGCATTTTTCTGATAATTTTTCATATATAAATTATTTCAATCTGAGCTACGGTTGAATTTCTATGATTTTTTGAAGTTTTGCTAATTTTTTGGAATTTCGTGATTAAATTTAAATCCAGAAAATAAATAATTGCGTCAGCACTGCGTAATGCTTGCGTCAGCAAGTCAACAATGCTGACTGGTCAAACCTGACGTGTGGGGTCCACACGTCAGTGAAACGGGTTAAACTGAGGGGTTAGTTTTATCTTAATTAAAGGATTAGTAGAACTGGGCCCACTGGTCAGTGTCAGCAGGGGTAATTAGTCCTAAGCTAATCTAGTCAGGGGCGGGGCCCACGTGTTGTTGACCCCAGGGAGGTCAAACCCCGGGTCGAACAGGTCAAACCTGCCGGCAACTCGATGCCGGCGAGGCCAGACGCGGCGGAGGGCCGCGGGATCGTCGCTCCGGCGACCAATCGCGCGGCGGAGAGCACCTACGCGAAGCCCAGGCTCGCGCGCATCCAGTGGTGCCCTCCGTTTCACCGGAGACGGCCTATATCGTCAGCGGCGACCACTAGGGCGGCGACAGGAGTTCGGCGAGGAGGGGAGAAGGGGCTACGGTGCACGGCAGGGGCCAGGGTTGGTCGCGTTCGTCTCCTGGAGACGTGATCACCACGGTGGCGTGCTCGGTTGCAAGTGCCCGAAGGTGTGGCTGCGGTGGCGACATGGCCGGCGGTGAGGCGCTACGGCCGTGGTGGGGAACGGGAGCTACGGAGCGCAAAAACGAGGGGGAGAAGAGGGGTTCGGTAGAGGAGCTCACGGCGAGTCCTTCGGTGATCTCAGCGCGCTCGGGGACGGCTCGGAGACGACGGCATGTTGGTGGCGATCTCCGGCGGCCGATGATGAAGACGACAGCGGTGACGGCTCCACGGGGCGTCTAGCGACGCGTGGCTTGACAGAGAGGACGAGGACGACGGCACGGAGCTCGGGGACGGCTCAGATGCTCTTGAGGGGCGCGGTGGCTACGGCTACGGCGAGCGGTGGCGAAGGCGCGTTCGGGCGGTCGGGAGAGAAAGAACCAGGGGAGGAGGGAGAGCGAGAGAGAGTGAGAGAGGTGCGGGGCGTGCGTGGCGTTGCGCGGGTGATCCAGCCGACTAGGGGGAGAAGCAGGAGGTGGCGGGGAGATGTGGCCACGGCCGGCTGTGGCGCGGCCATGCAGCAGCTCCTACTGGCAGGAGCTTGAAGAAGCTCCTGGCAGTTGGGCTGGGCTGCCTGCTGGCTGGGCCGGCCTGCTAGGCCGCTGGGCTGCACAGGGGCTGCAGGTAAGTCCAGGTAGTCTCTTCTCCCTTTTATTTTTCTATTTTTTTTACATTTGTTTTGATTTAATAATAATACTAAATCATTTTATTTACTTATACCAATTTTTGTAGGAACTAGTGGTATTATTCCAGAGCTCCTCAACAAATGGCATAATTTTTGGACATATATTATATATATATAACAAATATATATCCAATGCAAATAATTATGCATTCGTTCCAAATGCCAAAAATAAATACTTATGAGCTCCTAAAAATATTGGTTTGATTTTTATCTCTGTCCAATATTTTCATAGAGCAACATGAACATTTTCTTGGACCTTTTTGGAGCAATTTTTATCTAGGTCATTTCCAGAGATGACTCTGAGGGTTTCACAAATCCTCATTTCAAATTTAAATGGAATTTAAACATGATGCACACATGACTAGCTAGCCTCGAGCATACCAGAACTAGGGATGTGATAAAAGATTTAACTGATAAAATGTTACTCCCTCCGACTAGGTGTGTAAGTCATCTTACAAAACCAAATAATCCCAAAACACTTAAGCGCGGTGCATTAACTTCTACCTCGTTTCTTGTTTCTTGACATATCAACCAAAAAGAGATAAAGAGTGTGCATGCTTTTAATGACTTGAAACTATCAAGCACGACATGCAGTGGTTAGTTCATTGCATGCAATACTATTAATTAGCAAATAAACATTAACGTTTCTCATTTTCCCCTCCTCCTTGGTCACGGTGCACATCCTAAGATGACTTACTCACCTAGACGGAGGGAGTAGTGCATGTGACATGCACTAACATTTCATTATTAAATTTATGATCAAAATTTGACACAGATTACAATGGGGACCAATAAACTAGGACAGAGGTAGTAGTTATGGGATGACTAATCTAGAAGCCTAAAAGAACTGGCCCCTGGTACTCCTACTAGTAGTAGTACTCAACTTGGAATTCCAATTGCACGGCACAACTTGTTAGGCAAAAAATTCGATTCAGGGTGTAGGAAGCGGTTTGGGAATTTGCATGCCTTTCCAACCAGTGAGATACTCCGTACAAAGAGATAGAGAGAAGTAAAAAAATACACTTATAGCCAACCTTATAGCCAACCTTGTTGTAGTATGAGTGACTAAGTGATGACTATTATGACATGCCAACATCAAATAGCCTAATGCACCGTGTTAAATCTCCAATGGCGCGACCGCGCGAGCGACGCGACGGTCGTGGTAGGCGCGACCATGATACTGGCTGCTGGCAGCCCTTGGATCTGAGATCAAACGGTCGCATGCTAAGTTGCTGAAAATTTGCAGAATAACCCTCCAGTATAGGATGTTCACCCATAGGTCTAGAATCACGCCATGCAACCGTTTGATCTCAGATCCAAGGGCTCTCGGAAACCCATATCATGGGACAATAAAAAGCCACTACCCTGTCATTCACACGATGGCAGTTCGCTCCTACTCGTCCCCGCACATCCTTCAATACTACGGCGGTTCGCTCCTAGTCGTCCCGTCCTTTCACATTACGGCAGTTCCACTAATCGTAACCCTCCTCCCAAATCCATGGCGTCCCAAATCTCCACGATCGGCAGTGAGTACAAGGTTAGAACCATCACCGGTGATGAGTTCGACGTCATCTACACCCGTTCTTCCGCGACGGTGAAAGGATGCCTTTCTCGCTTCAAACGCATGTTCGAAAACTCAGATGATGAGTGGATCGCTGGGCTAGATGTTGAGTACACCACAGTCCTGGGACGAGATAAGGATCTAAAGGACAAAGAGAGGAAGAAGCCCGCCGTGATCCAGGTTTGCGTGCATGACTTATGCTTGGTCTACCACATATGCCATGCCGACGCTGAATGCCTGGATTTTAAGGACTTCCTCGAGAGCAACCTAGTCAAATTCATTACTGTTAACTTTGGTACGACAAAGAAGTCCTGGGTCAGATAGGCCTCGTTGTAGGCAACACCTTCGACCTCCAGAAGAATCGGCTGGTGTCCTCTCGTCAACCTTCAATGCTGACCCTGGCAGGAGCCATGGTTCATCCTTCGGTAAACTGGAGAAACCTCCATACACGCTTCATCGTTATGCATGGCAGTGGAATGTACTATATATAGACCACATCCACTACGCTGCAAGGGATGGCTACCTTTGTTTCAATATCTACAAGGGTTGGATGAAGAGCAAGAGCCAAGTGTGCGGTTCTAGCAAAGAAGTATCGGCCAAGAGGAAGAGGGACAAGGACGAAGTCAAGGACGTGGACGAGGACTCCGAGTAAGGTGGCAGTGTCGTTGCTCATGGTGGTTCTAATGCAGTGTCTACCGGAATAGTTGCAAAGTTTAATTTCAGGTGTGCTTAATTTAATTTGAGGGGTGTGTTGTGCTGAGCCCCCAGCAGAACTATGTTATGTTTATTCTTGTTACTTTAACTCTTCAGTACGTACATACTAGTATTTCTTACATTTCATCTTTTAGTTGGTATAGTACTACCACTCATTTCTTCACATTATATACGTACAATATATATGGCCAACATCATATAGCCAGCAGTTTAGTTGTGAAAGAATTTCAGGGTGCTTAGTTTTGTCAAAGAATTCCAGGATGCTTAGTTTTATTTGAGGGGTGGGTTGTGCTGGACACCATTATTGTGACTAGCCTTTTTAATAGTACTATATGTATAATTTGGCGACGAGCGCTCTCTATATGTACCACCTTTTTTTTAATTTCAAGTTTTGCTCCATGGTGCAATCCATCGATACTACTACTGTACAAAAGTATACATTTTTTAAAAGGTTAGAGTGTGGGGCAGTCTAGCTTGGTCGGTTTCATGAGAGGCGAGGGCCTTTGTGATTTGATGGCTCATTACTGCTGGAAGGCGGGGCCTTGTGATTTGACTGCTCGTATAAATGCGCCGACGACCTGAGGAGGAGCAAAGAACCGTGCGGTATACTCAAGTTTTCCCCTGGAGTAGTACAGCGAGGGAGAAGCACAAAACACGGCAGCCCAGTGCCATATGGCGATAAAAAATAATCTAATTTGCTAGTCATCTCATTGTTAGCATTGTTCTATTCATTCCCTAAAAAAGCATTGTTCTATTCATGCCTCGCAGAGAACGTGACACGTGCGGCGAAACACCCGAAGCAAAAGATGAAAAACAGGAGCGAAAGAAGAAGGAAGATTATCACCTCAAATGATCTAATTCGCTGTGGAGTGGTAACTGCTTCTTCATCGCCTCCACGACCTCCATCTCCTTGCACGTCTCCTCCGCCATCTTCTTCATTTTGTCCATGACGCGGGATTTCTCGATGCGAGCCTTCATCATCTGTTCCACGGCCGCATTGCGTACCTTGATAGCAGTCGGGTGCTCGATGCGGAGTGCCAACTCCTCCTTCTATTCCATGACGAGGGCCTGCGGCATCTTCATCGAGGAACTACTATTCTAATGCAGCTTCTTCCAGCCGGCGTTCTTCTCCTTCAATAGGTTGATCTCGTGGCAGAGCTTCACCTTGTCCTCCTGAAGTCGCAGAATCTCACCAGTCGCCTTCTTCTCCGAGGCAATGCTCTTCTTCAGCAGCATCACCAAGCCGACGGTCAACTCCCCCTGCTTATTGAGCTCAGCGGGCATGTCATCGAGGCTCTCCTTCAGAAACTCCACCAAGCCTTGGATGAACTCCTTCTGCTTATTGAGGTGCTTATTGAGCTGATCGGGCATGCCGTCGAGGGATAACGACTCCAGCACCACCAGCTCGCCATGTTCGCCTCCGCAGCTAGGGCTCCTGGGAGCCATCGCCTGCCCATGAGAGATCTTTCGAGCTCTCTACGTGGCAGCGAGCCCTCTTTTTTTCTACAGCCTTGGTTGCCGCTCCCTTGTTACGAGTAGTTCTCGACCTAGAGCTCTGCTCACCGGCCATGGCAACGACGGACAAAGAAGAAGCACTTATGAGGAGGAAAGGTAGAGTAATTTTCAGTTAGGTAGTTCCCCTTTTTATAACCTAAGTACTAGCACTAGTACTAATACCTGCATAGTGGGAACACGTTCAGGTTTGGTACATACTAGTAGGTGTGGGTAGGCTTTCGAATGTGATGGGAACAAGGTAAATATTAATTGATGGTTTTGGTTTCGAGGCCCAAAACGGCTCTCGATGAGTTTAACGGAACATAAATTTCGAGTACTACACCACTCAAATGCGTAAATATTATGTTGCTGTCAAAAATTGGCACAAAATATGAAGGAGACCAACGGAAGTACTACTAGCAACCCATGATTTAACTACTCGCATGCGTGCAATGGAGTAATAATGTCTTTCTTCCGCCCTCACATCCACTCAATTTGTATGCGCTGTATTAGTTGACCATGAATGAAGTGAATGACTTTACACACATCAAATTATCACATGGGGTGGATCTTGGTACAAAATTGCGTCCGCCCATGTACCCACGTGTGCGTGCGAGGGAATGAGTGCGTGCGTGGCGTGCGTGCACATCTTCGCTTCGTGCATGTACTGCCAGTATGGCTTAGGGAGGACGAGTACATTCTTCTGGAACCAGCATCACGTTACTGTGATCAATCCACGCAAGGAGGTCACGACAACGCCTCCACATGTGCCACGTGGCTTCATGAATTGTAAGAGATACACTAAGTAGCATGCCATTGGTATTCTAATTTACGTGTTTTGTACATACTCGAAGTACTAGTAAGGTACACGTGCATTGCACGCATCAGATTTTGCAACCAAATTATGAATAAATACCACACTATAGCATGTAAGCTCTGAGTCATATATGCCTGATGTAGCCCTTCGTTTAATTCTTATAGTTCATCTCATTCAAAATCAATTAGTTTTTATAAAAAATCTAAGAACGCGGGAATAGGAAAAACATGGGATTATAGTGGAATGTCATCTTGAATCCTACAGGATTGTACGAGTGTTTGATTGTGCATAGAAAAAACATAGAATTCTTTCAAAGAGGTTTGTGTGGATGGGATGTTTCCTATGAAATCTAGTGCAAATGAATCATATGGAAAAATTCCTATGGTTTACAATCCTACGAATCAAACAACCAAGATAGGAAAAATTCCTAATGATTAGAATCCTCCAAAATTCCTTTGAGAATCCTTTGAATCAAAGAAGCCCTTAATCTATTTTATGATTCATGGAATTGTGCGTTGTAAAGCATAAAGTAAAAACAAATAATGGCAATTCAACTAGACAAAAAGTTTGGGCAGTTATGATACGGAAGATTCTAGAACAAAAGAGAACCACTGTTGTTTTGAGGTTTGTGCATTATGATTAAGTTCAACCATGGAGTCTGCTAGATTGTACATGTGGCAAAATCTGGTGGGGGGCTAGAAGATGGTGCGAGGGGCCGAGTGGAGGGAGACTATGAAGGAATGCACAAGTGCGAGATCGATATTTAGAGAGAGGGGGCGAGAACGTGCGCTGTTGCACGTAGTGGCGGAGCCATAAAAAATAAATGAGCTAGGGGGCCAAGCATTGCTAATCCTTTACGAGGAGGGTCAATTCATGAACTTAAAACATTTTTAGCAGCAATTGTCTAATGATCACATTCATATTAGCCTTGACATATAGTGATGTTAGGGGGGCAGGGCCCTTACTGCCCTCTGTCTTCGCCATTGTGCACGCGTCTGAGAGATGAAGCGGAAGGCATGGATGATGAGAGGGGGACGTTGGATACATAATTAATGTGGGTGTATTAGCTATATATGTTAATACTATATAGAGAGGTATAGATTGATCGATGTGGACGTGGGAAAGAGGGTGAGACCTCATTGGATATATCGATTGATCGGTTTGTGTGGAAAACTATGAAAGACCTAGCTATATACACACATACATAGAGGAACATCGATCGTTGCACATGCACGCGTGAGATATAAAGAATGCCTGATATGATGGAGAGGGGGATGTGTGTGGGTGTGTGCCTTCATGGGAGACCGACCTAAAGAAAAAGATTGCATGTGTGCGATGGATGCCGACTTGTAGTGTGTGTGCATGCATGCACGAGAAAAAGTTATAAAAAAGGTACAATTATAAAGAGAAGACGACCGTGTGGGTGTAAAATACTAGGTGAGGTCATAATCAATGTAAAGTTGAATTCAAATATTTGAATAAGAGATCCTGATGTTTGAAACCCACACATGCATGAATATAATGGAGATCTGCATGGTGTGGTTTGGAAACGAGCATGTTGTAATGTATACACATTGAACAAGGTCAGACTGATTTGAATTTGAGATACCATTGGCAGACATCATTTGGCAACGTCGCATCCGTGCATGGAAACACTATTCTAATTGGAGATGATGGGCGGCTTTCGCATCACATATCTATATCAATACTCCTATATATATTATATTTTAATTTTTTTATATTGTGTGCGGGTAACTTTAACTTTGAAAGATGGTCATTGGATGAGGCGAATCCGATGGTCCAAAGATGGCAAATTTGAGCACTACTGGCTGTTGGATATCATCTAGATTCCACCAGATTTCGCCACATGTATAATCTAGAAGACTCCATGGTTGAACTTAAGCATAATGCACAAACATCAAAACACAAGCACTTCTTATTTGTTCTAGAATCTTCCGTATCAGAATTGCCCAAATGTTTTTCTACATGATTTGCCATTATTTGTTTTTACTTTATGTCTTACAACGCACAATTCCATGAATCTTAAAATAGATTAGCTTTCTTATAAAAACTAGATGATTTTGAATGAAATGAACTATAAGAATTAAACGAACATCTACATCATGCATATATGACTCAAAGCTTACATGCTATAATGTGGTATTTATTCATAATTTGGTTGCCAAATCTCATGCGTGCAATGCACATGTACCTTACTCTAGTCTAAATGGTGTTTGTGTGTGTGTTGTGCGTGTTGACGTGCAAATTGTCTTTTTTTGGGTACATGTTAAGCTTGTTCTTCCGAAATTTCAAGCCGCACCTTGTTATGCCGAAAATTCAAGCTAGCGTCTCTGTCTATCATGCTGCGACATTCCCGCCTCTTCAACCCGCGCCTTGTTAGCCCGAAATATTTAAGATATATCTTTGCCTTGTCGTGCTCCGACAACTCCCTCCATCTCAACCCGCGCCTTGCTATTCCGAAAATACATCGCGCGCGAAAACTCCCACCTCTGTGAAATCCCGACACGCGAAATGCCCGTGGTACCCCTAAACCGAAAGAACCGCCTCAAATCGGTGGGGGCACTTTCGTAACTTACCCGACATCTCAGACAAGCGCGCCCCTAAGCCATGGTTCCCCACTGCCATCCCATCCGCCCACCCATTCGTACACCGAGGTCACGAAAACCCGCGACGAAACCCCACACCCTGCTCCGTCCGCCACCCAGCCGGAGCCTCTTCCCCGACGACGTCGTCCACAGCAACACCTCGACGTCCCTCATCCACCGTACCGGATGAGGATCCGTCGTCGATCTCATCGTCCCGCCGGTTCAGCCACCCCGTCCTCCACCTCCAAGGAGCTGCCCCGACGTTCCCCTCGTCTTTCGCGCCACCTCCATTCCCACACCGACGTCTTCACCTGCACCACCGGAAGAGCATCATCATCACCGTTTCCTCGGATGAAGCTGCGGCCTAATCGGCGCCACCAAAGAGGTTGTACACTAATCGCCGCATTTTCTTCTTGATTCGATCTCACGGTGCTGCCGGCGCTCGGTCCCGAGCCGACACGGCGCGGCTCCATCCACGGCGGCATCGCCGGCCACTTCCTCCACGGCGTCGCTCCCTCGGCGGCGACGTCCACATCAGTAGGAGCTGCTGCTTTAGCTCTCGCTCGCGCTGCTGCTCTGCTCTTGCTCTCGGTCCCCTGCCTGGTCTGCTCTTGCTATTGCTCTTGCCTGCTGCTGCTCTCGCTCTTGCTCTTGCTTGCGATGCTGCTCCGATTTAGCTACACTTCAGTCGACTGAATCGACTTTTGGGTCAGTCGATTTTCAGGGGGTGGGGGGGGCTCGCCGGGTGAAGAAGAACCAGCCGCAGCGGGGAGGGGGCTCGCCGGAGAGGTACCCCACTATCTATCTTAGGGTTCAGGGTGGGGGCGGTGGTCGCCGGCGGTGGCGGGCGTTGGCGGGGCGGTGGCGTGGGGATCGCCGGAGAAAAAGCTCGGCACGGGGGGCCTAGAGGGATGGCCGGGGCGGCGGCGGACCGGCGGTGGGAGTGTTTTCGGGGCGGGCGGGGCGGCGCACCGCCGGCCGCGGGCGGCGGGGGCTGCTGTTTGGCCGGTGGTGGCTGGCGGCTCAGGGGGGTGGAGGTTGAAGATGAACCGCAGGCCCTTGATTTCGTATCCAACGGCTGCAAAATCGACTGACCAGAGATGAAAAAGTCAGTCGACCGACGTGTAGCCTCACCTTGCTAGTGCGTTCAGTTTCGACAGCAAAATTCAGTTTCGACAGCAAAATTCAGTTTCGACAGTTAAGTTCAGTTTCGACAGTTAAGTTCAGTTTCGACAGTTAAATTCAGTTTCGACAGTTAAGTTCAGAGATGAGCGGCTGATGTATTTTACATCTAGCACTTTGTGGTTATGTATTTTACGTCATGTATTGGAGATGCTATTAGAATTCCACTCAGGTTAACGTTGTTCGTTGTCTCTCTTGTCCTGCTTCAGCCTCGGCGTCGTACAACTCACCGGAGCTGCTCCAACGACGAAACCCTCCATCACAGCGGAGCAGTACCTCGGGCTCCATCTCCAGACGCCTAAGATCTTCTTCCCCTCCTCCGACAGCCAAGTCAGCCGGAGCATCCTCACCGGCCAACCCAATCACGCTGAGATCGACATGGCTTCGCCAAAGAGGTTGTACACTTGTTGCATCTCTTTTTTACTCTACATGTTATATATATTGTCCACTGAGCACTCGTAGTAACGGGAAATACGATTATTTTATCCTACTATATGACAAGCAGTGAGGTACCAGGCAACTTAGCTATCCGTGATGGACTCTCTTGAACGCCATCATTATTTATCTCTGCGCGTTTGAGCTGTGCATTTGTCGATGGGCCTGGGAGTTGAGCTAGTATGGCAGTGGCCTGGGTCCAAAGTAATAGAAGTAGCACAAAAACATTTTTTAGTGTAGGATTTTCCTTGCTCAAGCCTGCCTACTAGAATCGCCAGTGCTTGAAAGGAAAAGTGAATGAAAAACATAGGAATTGGAAAGTTTCCTATGGTACTACTTTTCATGAATTTGGTGCAAAGGAATGGAGCAAAGGAAAACTGTAGGATTTGTTCCTTTAGTGTCTCCTTGAAAGAAAAACCGTAGGAATTCTAATTTCCACTTCTCCTCCTTTTCATATTCCTATTCATCAAGCACAAGACTAAGAGATAGTAGCATAATAGCATTATAACCGTACATTTTCTTGTGGTTTGACTTAATCTCACCATGCTTTTTTGCATCCTGTGATCTTCCAATTGTTGTGAATCAAACACCCAGATTGGCAGAAATCCTGTGTTTTTAAATTCTCTGTTTTGCACGTGCATTCCTATCCTATTCCTGTCTATTTCCTATCCCTGCATTGTTAGAATCCTCAAATTCAAACAAGCCCTTACTCAATTACTTCTGTTACAGATATGTGTCAAAGAAAACCTTGTGTGGTTTGTCCTGCTCCTGCGGCGCTGTGTTCCACCCCAGCTCAGCTGCTCCAACGACGGAAGGGTTCACCACAGCAGGGATCCGCTCTCCAGACTGTCTTTCGCCGCCTCAGATCTTCTTCCCCGCCGCCGGCAGCCACGACAACTGCATTACCATCATCAACTGAGCAGATGACCTTGAGGACTACACGGGTCCGCAAGAGAGGTCGCACTCTTCCGTGTCTGCTTACGTTATGCGTCGCTTAATATGATGACATGCTACATTATCGTCGTGTTCACCTATTAGACTCCGAGTCAGGTCCAAACTAATGCTGAAACTTGAGTTTTTAAATGGTTGTGGGGTACATATTGGGGCAGCAATCAGTACTATCTGTCTACTATCTGGTTAATCTCCGGTGTCTACTATGAGTTTCATGTTGGGTGCAAACAAACATTAAAGGAGCCATTATCTGTATTTTTTAACTAAAGCTATTATCTGCCTGCTATCATTGGTTTTGGGTCTATCCACAGTTTGCTACCATCACTCTGGATTTGTGCATGCACTCCTTACATAATCTCACTATGTTTTATTCCTATGCATGCCAGTTATTGTACACAATGGAACTGATCATGTAGAGCAAAAGAGACGAGCCTTGCGTGGCAATAAAATTTCATGCAGACGTCGTTCCATGGTGGGCGCAAAGGCAGCCCCCCTCCACCCATTTCGGATCGTAATCAAGAGGAAGATAACTGTTCTGAGGGGGATTCAGAAGGAGAAGACCACTCCTATTTACCCCATGAGGTCTTCGCTCTAACTTGGCATGCTGATGTTGGTAATATCATGCATATGGTGCCTTGCATTGCTTACTGTATACATTAAAGATGTCATCTGCTTAGTTTAGACATGCTTTGTGTCAATGCCATCTGTTTAGTTTCTTTATCGTATATGTGAATCATGCAATGCCATCTTGTCTAGCCAGGCATCATATATGTGAATTTTGCAATGCCACCCTGGTTAGCCAGTCATCTTATATGTGAATTATATCATGCCATCATTTTTTATTACGTGTTAAATTTGTCAACAATTTTAGTACATTCAATTACTCTTCCTGTGCATCAGCCATTCGGCACGGTCATGGAAAAATCTGGAGTGGAAACAAGGTCTTCAGAGCAGACAATGCTATCTGACGAAGCGCATGTCTTGCTGGTTACCGATAGCTCCTCAGAGGAGGATTCAGAGACAGATGACCAGTCATATTCCCCCCCCCGAGGTGCATGCCCTAACTTGGCAGGGTTATGTTGCTCATATCGTGCGTATGGTATCTTGCATTGCTATGTCATTTGCTTAGTTTAGACATGCTTTGTGTGAATGCCACCTGTTTAGTGTCTAATTACCATATATGTGAATTATGCAATGCCATCTTGTTGCAAGACATTATATATGTGAATTATGCAATGTTATCTTGTTGCAAGGCATTATGTATGTGAATTATGCAATGCCATGCTGTTTAGGCAAGCGTCATATATGTGAATTATATCATGCCGTCCTTTTTTTGTATTTCTCATTGCTTTTGTCGACAATGTTTGTATATTCAACTGCTCTTCCTGTGCATCAGCCATTTGAATTGGTGATGGAGAAATCTGGAGTGAAAACAAGGTCTTCAGAGCAGACAATGCTACCTGCTGAAGCAGATATCTTGCTGGTTACAGATAGCTCTTCAGAGGAGGATTCAGAGGCAGATGACCAGTCCTATTATCCCCCTGAGGTGTATGCTCAAACTTGGCAGGGTTATATTACTCATATAATGCATATGTTGTATTGCAATGCTTAGTTTTTACATCATATACACAATATTGAATGCCATCTCCTTAGTTGACACATCATATATGCGATTGCCCTCTGCTCACTTCCTTAGTATATAAATCATATATTTGAATTATGTCATGCCATGATGTTTACATAGACAGCATGTATCTGAATTATGGCATGCCAACCCATTTTCTAAAGACATAATATAGTTATATCATCTCATCCTGTTTACATAGTCATCATATTTTAAATTATGTCATTCTATCCGTGAATTATATCATGCCATCATGTTTCCATCGACGGCATGTTTGTGATTTATGGCATGCCAACCACTTTAATAGACACATCGTATAGTTATATCATGTCATCCTGTTTACATAGTCATCATATTTTGAAGTATGTCATTCTATCCTGTTTAGTTAGCCATCATACATGTGAAATTGTGTCATGCTATCCTGTTTAATTAGCCATCATATATGTGAAATTATGTCCTGCTATTCTGTTTGCTTAGACAACATAAATGTGAATTATTTCATGCCCTGTTTTCTTCCCTACTATCCATTGCACCTGTCTATCTTACAATGTCTGTACATTCAATTACTTTTCTTGTTTATCAGCCATTTCAATTGGAGGGAGTGATGGCAGTATCTGTGGGAGTAAAAACACGGTCTTCAGAAAAGATCGTGCTACCTGTCGATGCAGATAGAACCACGGTTGTACTTGCCCAAGAACCAGCCCCACCACACATAACCCACACTCATGCAGATTGTACCCCTACCCAGTTGGACAGAGAACCAGCTACACCCCTTCTAACCCCAACCCCAGCAGATAGACACCCAGTTCCCGTTGACACAGCACCGTCTCCACCACAGAGCACCCAAACACGAGCAGTTAGTAAGGCAACTGCAGTGCCCAAATCACGAGGACCACCACTCCGAACCCGAAGTCAACGCTTAAAGCAGAAGAAGAATTGTTCTCAGGTCAGGTTCCGTAGCTATGGTTCATACTACTTTGCTCTTGCATCACTGTATTTACTGATACCAACTAATTTCAAATTTGAAGGATGCAATTGAAACTCCAATGGCGCAACAGGTATGTTTTAAACCTGTTTCTTCAACGTGTTTGGCTGTTTGCTGTTGTAACTTGCTCTATGTTGATTTCAGTTTCAATTGAATAAACAGTTATGTTCTCATGCCATGCACATTACAAGTGTTGTTATTGCTGTGTAGTTTCCCACACTTATATTCTGTCTATGCTGCTTTGTCTTAAATAGATATGATTCGAACTGTATCTATCTTGATTTGGCAACATAAACTAGAATGATATAGACCATACAGTGACCATACTACATAGATATATGTTTGTTTCATGCTGTTATCCTGTCCACCTTACTACTGAACTGGTTTACCAAAATGAGTTTCATATACTACATTGTAAACCTGAGATGTGTTTGTTTGTTTCTCTTTTAGAACGCGGATAAAATATTGGAGAAGAGTACCCTGTTATGCAATGGTAAAGGAAGTAATGCAGATAAGGTTCAAGATAGTGAGACATCCCTGTTGGTCTCCAAGAAAGCTGATAAAAACTATATTGAAGACACTGAGACAACCCCAAAGTCCTGTCTTGATGTAGTGTTCGAGTTACTGGCTACCACTGCTGGCACCAGCTCTTCGAACTCGTTGCCTGAATCAGTTCGGCTTCTTGAGTCTCAACTTCAAGTTGAAAGACATCGATCAGATGTTATGCGACAGGAAGCCGAAGGACTGAGGAAGTCCCTGCAGAATTCAGATGCATACTTTCTGGTGCAACAGCAAGCGCTGGAGGACTTAAGCGCCAAACAAGAGAAAGTTAATAAGCTTGCTAAGCATCTTGCCAGCATTATGGGTACCCAGGATATTGTTTCTTGAGCTCTTCTGAAGTGGTTTCAGTTCTGGACTTGTTTTGCTGCGGCGTTTATATGCTGTTGTGTTCCCTATATTTGCACTGGTGGCGAACTTTGATGCCCAGTGGATGTAATATGTGTAATAGCCGTGATAGCCTAGTGTAAGTTGCTTGCTTATTTATTTCCTTGTTGTCTTGTTTATTTGTTTGCTTGTAGTCAGTGCAGTTCTTTTTCCGCGGTTTGCTAGTGGCTGCAATAACCTATTTTTTAAAACTAGGCCACAATAACCATGGGCTAATATTTACTGTAGTGACACTGGGCCTCCTACGGGCCGTAGAAACAGTGGGCCTTCTACGGGCCGTAGAAACAGTGGGCCTTCTACGGGCCGTAGAAACAATGGGCCTTCTACGGCCGTAGAAACAATGGGCCTTCTACGGGCCGTATCATCAATGGGCCTTATACGGGCCGTATGATCGATTGGCCAAACATGGGCCAAACAGACCGCATTCTGGCCGTAAACGGGCTAGAGTTGGAATCGTCCGTTCATGGGCCGACCATAACGGGCCATCGTTAATAGGCCGTATTTGATGACGCTATGAAAACGGCCCAACGTATTAACGGACCACAAACGGGCCGACTGTAACCACGGGCTGAATTTGGCCCACAAGCAGAAAATGACAGTAACGGGCCGTAAGTAAACGAATGCTGGAAATAGCCCAAGAATAAATGGGCTCTGAGAAGGCCGAAAGATAACATGGGCTGGAAACGGCCCAACGGAATAACGGGCCGTTAATGGGTATAAAGTGATACACTGTTCTTTACGGGCCAGTTTCACCACGGGCCGTTAATGGGTGTAAAGTGATACACTGTTCATTACGGGCCAGTTTCACCACGGGCCGTTAATAGGCCAAGAGTTACATAGGGCCTCATATGGGCCGAAAGACGTCATGGGCCATACATGGGCCAGAAGTGAAAACGGGCTGGAATCATATTGGATGGCCCAGATGACGCTACTGGGCCTAATTCGGAATAGGGCGTAACGGGCCTTGGGTTAGCGGGCTGTAAATGGGCTATATGCGAACAGGCCGTTAACAGGCTTTCCATGGGCCGGCCCGCCACCTTTTGACCAAGTCAAACGGGCCGGCCTTTTCACAGGAATGGGCCTCTGTTGGGCCGTGCCACGTGTCGACGTATCATAGGCGCCTTCTGTCCAATGAGTGGATGACATCTGTCCCAGCGATGAGCCGACACGTGTTTCCTCCAGCCAATGATGATTTTACACGTGGAAAATCCCCATTGGTCGGGGCTGTTAACGGGTTATCGGATCCAAAACCTGACCCGATAGCTTAACGGTGTTCCGTTACGGTGGATGCCACGTGTCGGTCACCCTTGACGAAAGCACTTCTGTGACGCGCGATTTATCGTCATGGAAGTGGACACTTCCGTGATGATAATTTTGGTAATGTCATGGAACACTTCTACGGCAGCACAAGTATGACTATCTTGATTCTATCATAAAATTGTCATGGATGTACATGCATGACAGAAAACGCAACCTACTGTGACAAACACGTATCATCACAGAAGTGTATTTTTTTGTAGTGGAGGTCGTTGTCATTCCTGTGGGTCATGGGGACGTGCGTGGGCATGTCTGGGGTGCTCGTGGGTTCGGTCAAGAGCGAGGGAAAGAAGAGAGAGGGGGCAGGAGGGGCCAGAGGTGCCGTGCGTGTGAGCACGCTCACTGATGCACTCGGGCGGTCGTCGCGCGTGCGAGATGGGACGAGAGGAGGGAAAAGGAGGAGGGGGACCAGGCCGTGGCGTGCCACGGACGTCGAGGCGCATTGGCTGGCGTGAGGGGAGAGCCAAGGTGGCCCGAGGTGCTTGGCAGGGGACGGCTACAGTGCGGGAGCGCACGGTAGCGTGCTCCAGAGCCCCCAGATGGCCGCCATGTCCATTTTCTATGCAATGTGGGCGCGGCCAAAGGTGTCTGGTAGATCAAGGGGGAAGTAAAGAAGAGGGGAGAGGCACTGGATGCCCTGGGGAGCCAGTAGGAGAGGAGTGGGGTTGAGAGAGAGAGGAAAGGGGCTGTCCAGAGGGGTAAATGAGGTGGTTTCACCCCTCAATCATTGAGCTGAGTTGCAGCCATTGTTACTGGAGGTAGAAGAGGTCTAGGAGGGGCTGTGGTAAAACATAGAACTCATGGAGATTAGTGGAAGAGGCCCAAACAGGGTTTTTAGTTAACATGCAGAAGGTGTTTGATATGGTTTTGGGGTACTTGAACTAATTTCCTTCTTGTTCCACTTGGCAGGGGTGTTTGTCATGACAAAATGACAGGGTAGAAGGAAGATGAGCTCATTTGGAAGAGTTTGCTAATGGAACTTTGGCAAATCCTAGAAATTAGCAGAAATGAACTTGTGTATATCTTGAGCAAATCACTTCCCATTAATGCACCACTTGGTTTAGTGTCCTCATTTGGTCATGTGAACATGCTCACAAAAGTTGGGGTCAAGGAGAGAAAGTTGGTAGTACAAAGTTGTTCAAATTTGATTCTGGTCAGAGAGGGTTTTGGGGGGATTTGGTGATGTTATCTTGTTCTCCAAGACATGAGCCTTGGCAAGATCATCCAATATGTCATAAGTGACATGCTATAATTTTCTTGAATTTTTTAGAGAATATTTCCTTTGTAAATATTTCAAAAACTTGAAATATCCAAAAAGGGGTTTTGAGGGGTTTGACCAATATTTTGAACATGACCATGTGTTGAAACTCTTATATATGGAAAATATATGTCCACTGAGTTTCCCTAAATTTTCACAAATATTTTTAAAGCATTAAAATAATTTTAACCTATTAAAGACCATTTCTGTCCTAAATAAAAAGCATTTAAATAAAATAGCAGAATAACTTTTGGAATTATTTTTTTGTGGTTTATGGTAGTCCTATACCTAATAAGAGTCGAGCATACTCTTTGAAAGATTTTTCATACCCCAAATCAAGTACTTGTAGTGCAAACCTCAATTCAGGGCTTTTTGGAAAAGTAAATTTAGAAAATGTTTTTTTGCCAAATTATTTTTGTAAGAAAATTCTATATTGCACTATACACATGCCATGATCATTGGGGCAGAAGTTTGGAGCAAGGAGATGAAGTATAGAAGGTGGAGTTGTCTTGACTTTAAAAAGCACTTGAAAAAATCACACAGAGAAAACCAACTCAAATAAAAGCCAAATAATGCAAAAGTTTTTGTCAAACCACACTCTATCATGATATATTAGCTTAAGTGTTGTGGCATGAAAATCAGGGTGTGACAGACCTACCCCCCTTACAAGAATCCTGTCCCCGAGATTCCCAAACTAGGCGTGGAAAGGAATACGAAAACTGGACCTTGGGGTAGTCTTCACGTCCTCATACTGCTTGTGCCTCCGAGTGGTGCTCCATTGAACCTTGAAGTACTGTATGGTGTGGCTTCGTGTATAACGTTCTTCTTGATCTAGGTTGCTAATGGGTCTCTCACGGTTGGTCAGGCTAAGCTGGGGATCGATGGCTCGTGATCGATGTCCTCGTAGAGATTGGGCTTGTTAGGAAGTTGAAAACGTTTCCGGAGTGGTGTCGCGTGGAAAAACGTTGTGCACAGTAGGTGACTCAGATGGTAACCCTAGCTGGTAGTCGCCTTCTCTTTGTCTTGTAGTGACCTCAAAGGGGGGTCGACAATCTTGGTGTGAGCTTCCTTTTGGAAATGCTTGGTTCCTGTGAGAGGAGTGGTTTGCAGATACATACGGTCTTTGATGAGGAAGTTCACTTCTTGAGGGTGGTGGTTGTTATAGTTCTTCCTCCTTGACATGGCGGTCTTCAGATGTTACCTAACCAGCTGAACGGCCCTTCTTCCGCCTTCGGGTAGTCAAGTAGGTTACCAAATATAGATGACAACCAACCTGTCCAAGTACTCCATGAAGACTTATTCATGGGGTATGAGGGAGTCCCGGACTAGGGGGTGTCCGGATAGCCGAACTATCATGGTTGGCCGGACTCCAAGATTATGAACATACGAGATTGAAGACTTCGTCCCGTGTCCAGATGGGACTTTCCTTGGTGTGGAAGGCAAGCTTGGCGATACGGATATGTAGATCTCCTACCATTGTAACCGACTTTGTGTAACCCTAGCCCTCTCCGGTGTCTATATAAACCGGATGGCTTTAGTACATAGGACGAACAACAATCATACCATAGGCTAGCTTCTAGGGTTTAGCCTCCTTGATCTCGTGGTAGATCCACTCTTGTAACACACATCATCAATATTAATCGAGCAGGACGTACGGTTTTACCTCCATCAAGAGGGCCCGAACCTGGGTAAAACATCGTGTCCCTTGTCTCCTGTTACCATCCGCCTAGACGCACAGTTCGGGACCCCCTACCCGAGATCCGCCGGTTTTGACACCGACATTGGTGCTTTCATTGAGAGTTCCTCTATGCCGTCACCATCAGGAAGGATGCCTTTCCCCGTCTTTAAAGATGGCACCATCGTCAAGGGAGCTTTGGCCGCCGGCCAGACTATCCGGCTAGGCGATTTTCTTATGACCGCCTGTTCAGCCACCGCTCCGACAATGACCTCTCAGGTCATTAAAAGTGATCTTCACGTCAGCTCGGAATTCGACGAGCAGCTAGATCCGATTGAGATCTCCTCTGTAAACGAGCTCTTGGATCGCATCGCCGCCCTGGGAGTCGCTACCGACTACGATCAGATTGGGCTTAAAACCGATCTGAGAGAAATTAACTCTCCCCAGGTTACCCACCACGTTGTTGTGGTAGAGGAACAATGCGGTGACTCTTCTTCTATGTTAAAACCCAACTATGTCCGGATTCCCGATCCCTCCATGCCGGATTCCCGCGGAGGGACGGACGCTAATCAAATACTGAACCTAAAGTCAGGCATCGGACCAGATTTGTTGGAAAGTGTTCAGCAAACCAAGCTTCCGAATCCGGAAGCTTCTTGGCCTTTGAGCCTCAGATCGGGCGGGGTTCCGAACTTAATTCCACCCACCCACCCAAACATAAGCGATCTATCTCAAATACGGCAAGAGCCTGATGAAACAGTACATCATTACTGGGCCAGATTCCTCCTCGTTATGAACAGGATAAAGGACTGCCGTGAAGAAAGCGCGATTATAATCTTCTGCAACAATTGCACGGACAAGGGAATCATAAACGCCATCAGTCGTCGCGAAGTTACATGCTTCGCCGACCTAGCGACCATTGTACAAAAATAATGCGCATGGAGAGTGCCTGGAAAACCGAAACTAGGTTTTGGGACAATCCGGCCCTGAATACAACCCCAGTCCGAAATAAAAGGGTGCGTCATACTCAAGCACCTGGGTTAAAAACCAAAAAGCAAAAAACCCCTAAAGGGTACGGAACCGTACTGGAGAGATGGCTCAACGGACCCTGCAAAATCCACAGTACGGAGGGCGCCACTCCAACACATAGCCTTCGAGCATGTTGGATACTACGGCAGGTGGCCAAAAGTGGCGAAGGCTTTTTAGCCCCAGGCAACCAGCCCAACAGTACCAGTACGGTATTAACAGTCTTCGAGACTTTCGCATCAAATAACATGCGGAAACGAACAATCCGCAGCCTCGCCGAAGTCTACCAAGTAGCAATAACAAATCCATGGAGCGACACGGCTATCACCTTCAATGCCAGCGATGAACCTAAATTCCGAACAGCTAGAGCACCAGCCGCATTAGTCCTTAGTCCGATAGTGGATGGCTTTCGTCTTACCAAGGTACTCATGGATGGCGGCAGCGGATTAAACCTCATCTATGAGGAAACCCTTAAAAAAATGGAAATTGACTGGAGCCGCATTGAGCGAAGCAGCACAACCTTCATGGGAATAATCCTTAGTCGAGAAGTACGCTGCACAGGAAAAATCACACTAGATGTAGTGTTCGGCTCGCCGGACAATTACAGGTCCAAGAGGTCACGTTCCAAGTGGCCCCATTCGGCAGCGGATATCACGCTTTGTTAGGGCGAGAGGCATTCACAATATTCCAAGCTATACCCCATTACGGGTACATGAAGCTCAAAATTCCCGGACCCAATGGAATAATCACTCTCGCCAGTGATCCAGATACAGCACTCCGCGCTGAAAATAAGACAGCCGCACTGGCCCTAGAGGCATTATCCGAAGCCCTAGCGGCAGAGGAACTAACTGCACTGCGCTCCACGGTGGATATGGATGATGTGATACTCGATAAGAGGTCCAAGTCCACCTCTTTTAAACCAGCAGACGAAATAGTCAAATTTTAGGTCCATCCAACGGACCCCACAAAGACGGCCTCCATTGGGGCACAATTAAATCCTGATGTAGAAGCCACACTACGAGAATTCCTCCGGGAAAATTGGGACATTTTTGCCTGGCACCCTTCAGACATGCCAGGAATCCCACGCAGGCTGGCAGAGCACAGCCTAAATATCCTAAAAGGATTCAAGCCAGTCAAACAAGCTCTTCGGCGATTTTCCGAACCCAAAAGACAGGCAATGGGAGAGGAGCTAGCCAAACTCTTAGAAGCCGGATTCATCAGAGATATAAAACATCCGGACTGGCTAGCCAACCTAGTAATGGTACCAAAAAAGGACAAATCCTGGCGCCTCTGCGTCGATTTCAAAGACCTTAACAAGGCCTGTCCAAAGGACCCTTTCCCTCTCCCTCGCATCGACCAAATCATCGATGCTACCGCAGGGCACGATTCATTGTGCTTCCTCGACGCATACTCCAGATACCATCAAATCAAGATGGCGGAAAAAGACCAGGCCGCAACGGCATTCATTACTCCATATGGGCCATTCTGCTTCAACACAATGCCCTTCGGACTCAAAAACACCGGCACAACATATCAGCGCATGATTCAGACATGTTTGGCTACCCAGATAGGCAAAACAGTAGAGGCATACATAGACGATGTGGTCGTCAAGACCAAACACGTCGAAACTCTAGTAGACGACTTGAGGGTGACATTTGACAACCTCCGAGCATATGACATTAAGCTCAACCCGAAAAATGTGTCTTCGGAGTACCAGCCGGAAAGCTTTTGGGCTTCATTGTATCCGGTAGAGGAATTGAAGCAAACCCCGCCAAGATCCGAGCTCTGTCACAATTGGATATCCCAAAAGACCTCAAGCAAATACAAAAATTAACTGGGCGCGTAGCGGCTCTAAGCCGCTTCATCTCCCGTTTGGGAGAAAAGGCTCTGCCCCTCTATCGCCTCCTCCGGCGCACCGAACACTTCGAATGGACGGATGCTGCCACGGCCGGACTCGAAGAAATCAAGGCCATACTGGCAACAAATCCGGTCCTAGCCACGCCCAACCTGGGTGAACCTATGTTATTATATATCGCAGCAACACATCAAGTTGTCAGCGCGGTACTCGTCGTCGAACGAGAAACCGAAGGGCACAGATTCCCTCTTCAAAAACCAGTGTACTATGTATCCACTGTCTTAACTCCATGCAAGTCCCGGTACCCACATTATCAAAAGATAGCGTATGCGGTGTTCATGGCATCTCGGAAGCTGCGACACTACTTTCAAGAGTGTTCCATAACGGTGGCCTCCGAAGTACCTCTCAACGATATTATAAACAATCGCGACACAACGGGCAGGATTGCAAAATGGGCCATTGAGCTCTTACCATTTGACATAAGCTACAAACCACGGCGAGCTATAAAGTCGCAAGTTCTGGCTGACTTCGTCGCCGAATGGACCGAAGCCGAACTCCCTAAAGAGTACGGCGCGTACTCCAATTGGATCATGCATTTCGACGGATCCAAAATGTTGGCTGGCTTGGGGGCTGGCGTCGTCTTGACGTCCCCAACTGGAGACACAGTCCAATACGTACTTCAAATAATGTACATGGACTCCAACAATGCAGCCAAATACGAGTCCCTTCTACACGGCCTCCGGATGGCAATCTCCATGGGCATTCAACGCCTAGAGGTGCGCGGGGATTCAAACCTCGCAATATCCCAAGTAAATGGGGACTTTGACGCCAAAGATCCAAAAATGGCAGCTTACCGCAACGCCATCCTAAAAATGTCAGCTCGGTTCGAAGGACTCGAATTCCACCATGTAGCCCGGGATAATAACCAGGCAGCAGACGTGTTGGCACGCATCGGCGCAAAACGCGACGAAGTCCCTCCAAACATCTTCCTGGAACGGCTCTTTAAGCCATCCGTATTATGGGAAGAGGAGTCCGGAAATAACAATCTGGAGCCAGCTGCATCACCTAACTCAGACCACTCTGACACAATCGGCGGCTCAGCCAATGAAATAACACCTTCAGCCCACGAAATAATGGCAGTAATTGCCCCGTGGACGGAACCATTCCTAGCCTATTTAATCAGGCAGGAACTTCCCGAAGACCAAAATGAGGCCCGCTGCATAGTTCGGCGATCTAAAGCCTACATGGTCCATGAGGGAGAACTTTATAAAAAAAGCACAACCGGAGTCCTTCAAAGGTGTATCTCCGAAGAGGAAGGGCGAAATCTCCTGGCTGAAATTCACACCGGACTCGGCGGGCACCACGCTGCAGCCCGGGCCCTTGTAGGCAAGGCCTTCCGTACAGGACTTTATTGGTCGACGGCCCGGGCAGATGCTCAGGACTTAGTCCAACGATGCGTTGGTTGCTAGCTCTTTGCTAATCAGAGCCACATGCCACCCACCGCCCTCAAAACTATACCCATCACCTGGCCGTTCGCGGTCTGGGGGCTTGACATGGTTGGACCCCTTAAAGGGGGAACCCACAAGCACAAATACTTATTGGTCATGGTGGACAAATTCACCAAATGGATTGAGGCCAAGCCGGTTAAAACGGCAGAATCCGGACCTGTGATAGACTTCATATCCGGGGTAGTACACCATTTTGGCGTCCCCCACAGCATCATCACTGATAACGGCACGAATTTCACGGCCGACGAGGTTAAACTCTGGTGCAAAAACATGGGCATCAAGCTCGACTACGCTTCAGTCTATCACCCCCAAACTAACGGTCAAGTCGAGCGAGCAAATGGTCTAATCATGAGCGGCATCAAACCCAGACTAGTGCGGTCCCTCAAGGAATCTAACACGCACTGGGTAGAGGAGCTCGACTCCGTACTCTGGGGGCTACGGACCACGCCAAACCGAACTACCAGATTCACACCATTTTTTATGGTGTACGGCGCAGAGGCAGTTTTGCCCTGTGATATAATTCATGACTCACCTCGCGTGCGCATGTACAAAGAAAGAGAAGCCGAGTTGGATCGGCAGGACAGTTTGGATGCCTTAGAAGAGGAGCGGGACGTGGCAAAAGCTCGTTCTGCATTCTATCAGCAGCAGGCTCGAAGGTATCAAAGCAGAGAAGTACGGGCCAAAACTTACAATGGTGGCGAACTTGTTCTACGCCTGCCGGACAAGAAAAAGGACAAACTTAAGCCCAAATGGGAAGGTCCCTTCATCATCGACCAAGTCCTGACCGGCGGAGCATACCGTCTACGTAACGCATCTGACAATCGACTCGAGCCGAACCCATGGAACGTAGCCCGTCTCCGAAGATTCTACGCCTAACGCCGGACTCAGAGTTCGTCTCACTCCTCCGTCCACCTTTTTACATTTTCACTGCCTCTTGTCCCCCTCCTTCTCCCCACTTTTTTCAATACCTTTTATAGGCTTATTTGTGCATTGATTCGCACACACTTGATGTCCTCCTAGCACTCATTATACCTGCGGGCTTCTTTAACATAAGCTTATTTATACGGGCTTCATGCCCAACACATGTGTTATACTTCCGCATCTACCTTTTATTCACCATTATATGCATCGATATGACTTAAGTTTTGGCCAAGCTGGGTTGCCTGGCTCCTGTGCTTACCCCTATGTTCCCGATTGTTTGGCTAGGAGGTAAAGGGAGCACCTCTGCGATTGTTACTGCCGGGTCAGCCGGATGTGTACCTCAGACTGGGTGAAGCCGAAAGCTAGGGTTCTTAAGAGAATATTCGGTCGGTGACTTGAAAGATGATTTATTACTTACTTATTTATCTGCCCCCAGATGCTTTTTCTGCTATTTTCGCGGTCCGGACATGCACTTTAGGGCATGCCTCCCAGGGAAAGGAACCCTTAACGGAACTATTCTCCCTGGAAGATGTTTCTTACTAACCATGTAATATAACATAGCTAGTTGGGCACTTGTCTGATAAAGCAATTATGACCCCGACGCCTTGTCTCCATGCATGCCCCGGTTCTTTTATAACCGTAAGGGTATTCGGACACACTCCGGACTGTTGGGTCCCGAGGTTGAAGCGAAAAGGTCCGCAAAGACAAACGATCTACAATCCGGCTACAAGGCATTTTACATGTCATTTTAAATTACATTGTCAAACTGACTAATTGTACTCCTCTTCAATCCCATCTAACAAGCTGTCTAATTTATAGTCCTGTTGGGAATATTTCGGGGCCAGCTCTACCTGGCCGTACATCAAGCTCACAGGGATCTCCTTCCCATCAGGCCCCACAGGTCCGACCTCGGCCATGTGGTTTGGGTCAGCCTTCGAGTACCGCGTCTTCACCATGGCCCAGGCCTCCCTGGCGCCTTGACAGCAGGCCGATATCTTCCACAAACGGAGGCGTCGCCGTACTCCCTGAAGCTTCTCAGCAAGCCCTCCAAGGCTCTCAGGTAGGGAGATGGAAGGCCATAAGGCCTGAACGACGCCACTCATCGCCTGCCGAACACGTTCGAGCAGTTGCACCAGCTCAGGAAGTTGGTCACCCGTTGAACCGGGCATTTCCTCCGTAGGGTGACCTGTGAGCACACCTAAAGACACATTTATGTCAATCGACTTCCTCGCCAAATTCTTCTTTTCAAAGGAATTTGCTCAAGCACTTACTATAAATGCCGCGACGAAGCCGCTGATTCTCCTTCACGGAGCCAGACAGCTGGGCCCGAACACCTTTCAGCTCTTCTCCTAGCTGGGTGTGGGCATCCTGGAGCTTGTTCCTCTCCTGCTGCACCTTCATAAGCACCCTCTCGCCGGCCTTTAGCTGACGCAGTAGCTGTTGCTTGTCTGGATCTAGTCCGGTGCCCTCTGCAATATTATTGTCAGATTTACGCACATGCCGCACTTTGTTAACTACTTATCTTTTCGAAGTACGTATTACCAGCGGGGGTCTCTGTGGCTCCCCCTGTGGCGGCCAGTGCGGCCTCAAGTTGGGCCTTGCACTCTTGAAGCTCCTGGGACAGGTGGGTATTCTTCTCCGTAAGATCCTGCATAATAAATGATCGTTAAATCAGTTATTTTAACTATTTTAAGTCTCGGGGGCTACTGGCATATATAACTATTAAAATTAATTACCCGTATGTCCTTCACATACTGCTCTGTGGCTCTGGTTAAACCATCTTGAGCGGCACGGAGGTGTGCGTCTCCCGCTTCAAAGGCATTCAACGCCTCCGGGGAGAAACACGCGTCACGAAGAACTGTCCGGCGATGCCTGTGATTCATGGCGCTCTCCACCTCAGACCGGGTGGCGGACAGCCTGTCGGCATCCTCCGTCGGAGGAACATCCAGCTCATGCCTTGCGTTCGCCTCCCCTTCCAGACCACGCGATGGAGCATGGCTGGCGGAGGCTTGATTGGCAATCTCTCCGGACACTGTCCGGCGAGCACTCTTTCTCCTGGAAAAGTTATGAGCATTAATATACCTCCTAGGGATCCTTCCCTTAAAAACAACGGTGCGCCGTACCATTGCGGCGACGTTTCGATTTGCATCGCACTCTTCTTCTGCCTGCTGGGCCGAACTGACCCTTGCTGGTCAGCCGCCGCAGGTTCGGCTTCCCGCCTCAAAGGCACCTCCTGCGATGCACCATCAGTATAGGATGGTCAGAATTGAGCATGGATCAAATGATGGTGTCAAGACCTCGGTCGTAGTCACCTGGGAGGCCGGAAACAAACCGGGGTAGTCAGCCGTAATGGCGACTAGGGCATTATCCATGCTAAGTTGGTGGAACACCCCATCGATCAGCTCCCCCTTTATGTCCGGATCCTCTTCGGAGGCCGGATCAAGGGATCGTTTCGGATCCTCGGGCTGTGGAGTTAGGCTTTGTATGCCCTCCACGTCCCGGCGTAGCTCCTGCATCGAAATCACGAAGTAAGATACTTGACTTTGGAAGTATGGATCGGGTAGATAAACGTCCGCTTACCCAGCTCCGAGGGTTATTCATGGAGAATCCATTCAATGGATTCATGCGGAGGAAGTCCTCCTCCTCCCCCTTGTACAAGCCGGACAGGATCTTTGCCAGATCGGCTGCCGAGCCCGGCCCTCTACGGCCATGACGGGTGGCGTCATCTTCCCCGTTGAAATCCCACATAGGGTGGCCCCTATATTGGAGTGGTTGCACCCCTCGCATAATGCACGTGGCCATGATTCCAATCATGGTCAATCCGGAGTAGGCCAGTAACCTAATCTAGCCCATCAGATAATGGACGCTCCCATCATCCTCCCGTTGAGGGCTCCGCGGGCGCCAACTCAGGCGTTTCTTCAAGGGAGCATTGCTGAACTCCGAGAGGCTGATCCGAACTGGATCCCACAGAGGGGCGTCCTCCATGTAGAACCATTCCGAAGGCCAGTCTTCGGACGCCTTCTTCGGGGTGCTGGATAGATATCCGGTCCCGGCGATGCGCCATATTTCGGCTCCGCCCACTTGATATATCGACCCCTCGTAAGAACAGGGTAGGAGGCAAAACAATCTCTTCCACAGCGCAAAATGGGGCTCGATGCCTAGGAACAGCTCGCAAAGAGCTACAAAGCCTGCGATGTGCAAAATGGAGGCAGGTGTGAGGTGGTGAAGCTGGAGTCCGTAGAACTCCAGGAGCCCCCGGAGAAATGGATGTATGGGAAATCCGAGTCCCCTTATTAGATAGGGGACGAAGCATACCCGCTCTCCTTTGGAAGGGTTGGGGACGCTCTCCGCCTGCTTTCCACCCCTGAAGGTGGCCAGTCCGGCTCGAACTGGAACCATGAAAGCTGGGGGAAGATATCCTTCGGTTTGGAGCGCCAATAGCTCGCTGTGTGGAACTGAGCATCTCCCCCAATCTCCTGGCTTAGGGCTGGGAGCGCGAGAGGAGGAGCCGCGTCGACTATCCATGATGGAATGGATTTTTGTCAGAGGCGCTTCGATGATAACTTGCGGATGGAGGATGGTGTGAGCTGGATCTAGATCCTCGCCTCTCTTATAGGCGGCTCGTTCGCATGGCTAGGGGGTAAAATGTAAAAATACCCTAGCTTTTCGCATTCATATGACACATGGAAGAAGGCCATTATTGGGCGTAGAAGCCAAGGAGCGCAACATTTATAAGGAAGCCGGACACTATTCGACAGGAACATGAAGTTTGAAGGAGAACCCGCCTTGCAACGCCAAAGACAATATACGCGCCGGACTCGTCGTCGCTGAAGCCCGGTTCGGGGGCTACTGAGGGAGTCCCGGACTAGGGGGTGTCCGGATAGCCGAACTATCATGGTCGGCCGGACTCCAAGATTATGAAGATACGAGATTGAAGACTTCGTCCCGTGTCCGGATGGGACTTTCCTTGGCGTGGAAGGCAAGCTTGGCGATACGGATATGTAGATCTCCTACCATTGTAACCGACTTTGTGTAACCCTAGCCCTCTCCGGTGTCTATATAAACCGGATGGCAGTCCATAGGACGAACAACAATCATACCATAGGCTAGCTTCTAGGGTTTAGCCTCCTTGATCTCGTGGTAGATCCACTCTTGTAACACACATCATCAATATTAATCGAGCAGGACGTAGGGTTTTACCTCCATCAAGAGGGCCCGAACCTGGGTAAAATATCGTGTCCCTTGTCTCTTGTTACCATCCGCCTAGACGCACTGTTCGGGACCCCTACCCGAGATCCGCCGGTTTTGACACCGACGGGGTACATAAAGTGGGATGGTGCATTGATGGTGGTCATGGTTGAGCACTGGCCAAGGTCTTCTCGATCTAGAGCCAAAGCCTATGGTCATCATCTGACCATGTTATGGCTTGGTAGGGCATAAGGGTTTCAAGGATTTTAGTGTGTGGGTGAACGCTTATCATCTTATCCTTAAGCACGGTTTCTAAGATGCCAACTGTTCTATCCAGCCTCCAAAGAAATCACATTATATTACCGAAAGAATCATCCCGTATCGATCAACTCCAATCGTCACTTATATTATTTATATCCTCATGGCTCCCAAGAGGAGGTCTTAACAAAATCATACATGTCTACTATCTCCAAACTCAGGTTTATGGATATCCTCATGTAAAAATCCATGGGTAGAACATACAACTGCCAAACTTGAATTAAACACGAGAAACCAAGTGCTCAGCCTATTCTCCCAAGGTCCAAGATATTGCATCTCTATCCTAAGGAAACACGTCGTATGCCACTCCAAGATCTTATTTCCTTCCTATGAATCAACTCCAACAGCCCATTAACTTGCATCAATCACCAAATAGTCTATTAATTCTACAAATCCAATGTCTATGGTGTTCCACACAATCTTCTAATGTCCTATAATCCCCAAATACTTGAAAGAGCCACCTTTACTATAGTCAGTCCACCAATTCCCATCATCAGGGTCAAGTAACTTCCAACCTCAAGCTTATATAGATCCCTAAATCAACCCTGACAATTAATCCAATCTCCTAGTTTATTATCCACCGAGAAACATGGTATCATAATTGAGATCATCAGTATAAATCCAATTTAATCCGAACTATATAGACTTACTCAGCATCTAGACTCCATTAGGATCACCTATTTAATCTGAATATCATGGCCAGCTATCTCCTATCAATATCCCCTGGCTAAGTCAAATCCTTATACCTTCAGGAATTTCATCGTGCGATCATAATTGTCCTACAAAATCCAATTTACTCCACAAGTAATGAATGCTATGCTACTCTATTAACATGATCCCACCAAGTTCATCAACTAACATGAAAACCTAATAATCCACCAATAAGTCTTGGATAATTCTCAAGGTCTCTGATATAAACTCATCAAGTCATTTGTCTTATATCAATATCCTCAAATAGGTATACCCTATGGCATCATCTTCTGGTGCTATCTTAGGATGATAATGTGCTCGCTCACTATGTCCACTAGTTCCATAATGAACCAGTGCAAGGTTACAGAGGCTTAGCTGGTTCTCTTGCAATTTTGTGGGTTAAGCACTTGGTCAGGGATTCGACCTGGGTTATATCATGAAGCTCGAAGGGTCTAGGGATGGGTTTCTAATCTTGAGGGGTAAACATAACTCTGCTGGGTTGCACTTGGTTGAGGAGGCTGCAACAAAAGTCTCCAGTGCTAGTTGGTCGCCGAAGTAGAATCCTTGGTGTACCTTGTCTTGCCGGTCTTCAGTTGAGGAGTGAGGGATGAGAGGGAAAAGTAGCATAGATGGGGGGAATGCCTAAAGGGGGTTATATAGTGCAGGTGCAAACAAACAGGTGCCAAAAGGCCACACACAATTTCATTAAGATAAGATAGGTGATATAGTCGCATACATGCTGCCTAAGGCAAAAGTATGACTTATATCGAAACACAAACACATAAGAACAAGCAACAATCAACATGGTTTCATTTGAACCATCATATGGACTCGACTGCGCATAGGGGGTACACGACTCATCCTACCCTAGGGGTCCTCGGATTTGGTAGTCGTGCTTGCTTCATCACTTTGAGAGAAAGGCGTTCGGTATTCAGCTTCTAGGTTCTCCTGGGTGCCAATGGACATGCGATAGTCGGCTGCTTGTTGGGACACATCCTATTAATATGCCCCAGTTCACCACACCCGTGACATGTGACGGAAGCAAAAGGGCTGCTATTCAGTCTTGGGTATTGTCGTCTGGGGCCTGACGATGTTCCTCTATGAGGTGGATATGGAAATCCATTCCTATGCCTCCTGCGTGGGGTTTGGTTGCGAGCTTTCTGAAGTTCCTTGATTTGCTGCTCCTGATTAGAAATGTGGGCTTCTAGGGTAGTGATTTGTTGTTCTTGCTCGACCACCTTCTTCTTCTCGAGGCAGTGGAGGTGCAAAAGTGAAGGGAGATCTTGGCAAGCCTTGAGAAATGCTTCGGTAAGGTGGCGTAGAAGGTAGTCTCCCGCGTTGACGAAATGGATCTGGTACTTGAGGGTTGGATCCTCGTCTTCTGGGAAATCATCACTTGAGTCGGAGGTCTCGAAGATGGAGGAGTGCTTCGTATGCCACTTGCTGAATGGCTAGGCATCTTGTAGGCATGGGTGGTCCAATGAAGAACCACCCTTTAGGTGAGGTCTTGGCGGGCACAAAAACCTTTGCGTAGAACTCCTTCTCGAACACATCATTTTCCAGTTCATGCAGGGTATATATGGGCAGCAAGGGATAGTGGCATTGTTGGAGGCAATCTCTTAGGAGTGATGGAAATCCTGTCGTAAGGAGTCTCAAGGGGGCGACGGCCATCTACAAAAGTTGAATAGGAGGGGTCAATACTGAAAATATCCCTTAGTATTGGGAAATCTCAGAAAAGAGGCAAGGTATAGATGGTTTTGAAAATTTGTTTTATCCGAACTAACGACCATGCTAATTAAGGCTTCCTATAGTCAGGATGGCTCTGATACCAGCTCTATTGGGACTCGACCCATAAGTCGAGATCACCGAATGCATGTGTATAGTGATCCCCGAGATCAATGCTCACTGAACACATAGAAGCTGAATACAAGAGTCTTACATCCGTACATACCGTCTTACACAAATTATGACCATTATGGTCAAGTCTTACATTGATAAAGCCTTAAGGGTTGTACATCAAAAGAAACATAAGCAGCGGAAATCTTTGTCGATAAGTAGAACCCATGCCATCTGCCTTAACCCTACAGGCATTCTGACTGGGAAGCGTCCTAGTTCGTGTGTTCGTCACCAAAGAACTGTTCCTCGAACTCCTGCTCTTCCATGCCTGGCCAATTAAATAACTAGTAGCAAGCCAATAATTACTTTGAATGTACTCGCAAGCAACCCATGATTTGGTTCAAAGTAACAATGCAAATGTACAACAAGTAAGAAACCTAGCTTCAAGCTAGTTGAGATGTCCTATCAACTTGTGAGATATGCACCAATGAACATGGTTAACCTTGAGAACAGGTTACAGATATCAACTTAAATAGAGTTTGGATCAATGCCATTTCATTCAACATGTGAAGTCACCACCTTGACACAAATAGTTCTCTTCCACACACACATGCACCGAGATTGTAGAATTTCTGGACATAGTTTAAGTAGCACCTCCCAACTATCCATGACCGTGGACACGGCTATTCGAATAGTTTGACACTCTGCAGAGGTTGCGCACTTTACCCACAAGATCCGGGGAGCTTACGTGTCATCCACGATCCCGCAGTACCTCAAGTACTCGGGAAAGCACCATATCATTACCTTTCCCTAGACGACACTAACATAGGGTCCACTCGTTGATACACAGCCCTTATGTATAAACAAAAGATCGTGGGACTCTGCCCTTTTTACATTATCACGCATACACGAAGGGACCAACGGTCTGTCTGGTGCCCTGTGAAAACAGTCATGGCCGCCTATCCAAGCACGACCCCATCCCGAGAGTGACCTCAAGTCACCCCCGTCACTAGGAATGTGGGCGCCATGCTACTATCAGCCTAAGTAATCAATAATGCCCCGTCCCATAAAGGGGCAGAGTGGTTGCACATGTTTGGTTGGGACGGTAATCACACATAAATCTAATCCATCATTTTCCACACATACAAAAGCTATCTTCGGTACACCACTTCTTCCTCAAGTGGTGACCTTAGTTCAACATCTTGCAAGGGCATTAGGGGCACGCGATGGGGTTTTCGAAAGAATGTAAGCATCAAGAGTTCATGGTAGACATGCATCATTATGCATCAACTAGTCTTTTGTGACGCCCCCGATTCAATCATACACTAATCATGCACGCAAACGTGTACGATCAAGATCAAGGACTCACGGGAAGATATCACAACACAACCCTAAAAACATAAATAAGTCATACAAGCATCATAATACAAGCCAGGGGCCTCGAGGGCTCGAATACAAGTGCTCGATCATAGACGAGTCAGCGGAAGCAACAATATCTGAGTACAGACATAAGTTAAACAAGTTGCCATAAGATGGCTAGCACAAACTAGGATACAGATTGAAAGAGGCGCAGGCCTCCTGCCTGGGATCCTCCTAAACTACTCCTGGTCGTCGTCAGCAGTCTGCACGTAGTAGTAGGCACCTCCAGTGTAGTAGTCGTCATCGACGGTGGCGTCTGGCTCCTGGTCTCCAGCATCTGGTTGCGACAACCAGAAAGAAAGGAAAGGGGGAAAAGGGGGGGAAAAGCAATCGTGAGTACTCATCCAAAGTACTTGCAAGCAAGGAGCCACACTACATATGCATGGGTATATGTGTAAGGAGGCCATGTTAGTGGACTAAACTGCAGAATGCCAGAATAAGAGGGGGATAGCTAGTCCTATCGAAGACTACGCTTCTGGCAGCCTCCGTCTTGCAGCATGTAGAAGAGAGTAGACTGAAGTCCTCCAAGTAGCATCTCCAAGTAGCATCGCATAGCATAATCCTACCCGGCGATCCTCCCCTCGTCGCCCTATGGAAAAGCGATCACCGGGTTGTCTGTGGAACTTGGAAGGGTGTGTGTTATTAAGAATCCAGTTCTAGTTGTCATAAGGTCAAGGTACAACTCCAAGCCGTCCTGTTACCGAAGATCACGGCTATTCGAATAGATTAACTTCCCTGCAGGGGTGCACCACATAACCCAACATGCTTGATCCCATTTGGCCAGACACACCTTTCTGGGTCATGCCCGGCCGCGGAAGATCAACACGTTGCAGCCCCACCTAGGCATAACAGAGAGGTCAGCACGCCTTTCTAAACCTAAGCGCACAGGGGTCTGGGCCCATCGCCCTAAGCACACATGCATGTTGCGTGGGCGGCCGGAAGCAGACCTAGCCTAGTTGCATTCCAGTCCAATCTGGCGCGCGCCGCTCAGTCGCTGACGTCACGAAGTGCTTCGGCTGACACCACGACGCTGGGATACCCATAACTACTCCCGCGTAGATGGTTAGTGCGTTTAGACCAAATGGCCAGACTCAGATCAAATACCAAGATCTCGTTAAGCGTGTGAAGTATCCGCGAACGCCGAACAGGGCCAGGCCCACCTGTCTCCTAGGTGGTCTCAACCTGCCCTGTCGCTCCGCCACAAAGTAACAGTTGGGGGCCGTCGGGAACCCAGGCCCACCTCTACCGGGATGGAGCCACCTGTCCTTTCAGCCCCCTCATCAGAATCACTTGCGGGTACTCATCGAGCTGACCCGACTTTAGTCACCATCTGTATAGTATGTATGTATAGTATAGTATATACCCGTGATCACCTCCCGAGTGATCACGGCCCAATAGTATAGCAAGGCAGACTGACAAGAATGTAGGGCCAATGATGATAAACTAGCATCCTATACTAAGTATTTAGGATTGCAGGTAAGGTATCAACAGATGTAGCAACAATGTCAGGCTATGCATCAGAATAGGATTAACGGAAAGCAGTAACATGCTACACTACTCTAATGCAAGCAGTATAGAGGAGAATAGGCGATATCTGGTGATCAAGGGGGGGGGCTTGCCTGGTTGCTCTGGCAAGGAGGGGTCGTCGTCGACGTAGTCGATCACAGGGGCAACATCGGTCTTGGGGTCTACCAGAGAGAAGAGGGGGAAGAAACAGTAAATATAAAGCAAACATAGCATCACAAAGCAGAACGTGGCAATATGCTGTGCCGGGAGTGGCCTAACGTATGGCTACACGATAAAGGTGAAGGGGGAAATCAACCGGGAATGTTTTCCCGGTTCCGGACCTATGTCAAACAGATGACCGGAGGGGGAATGTCCCATGTTCAGCATGCTAGGGGCATGTGACAGCTGAACGGACCGCGTATTCGGATTCGTTGGATTTTTCTAAGCAACTTTCATATAGAAAACATTCTCATCTGAGCTACAGATTATTTTATATGAAATTACAAAGATTAAATGATTTTCTAATCTCCTGAATTTAATTTAATTCAAGAATATTAATATACATAAACTGCTAGGTGCACCCAGTGCATGCACCCAGAGTGGCTGACAGGTGGGGGTCAATCATCTGCCCAGTCAAGAGTTGACTGGTCAAAGGGGGCCCTGGGACCCTCATGTCATTGGAAGAGGCAACTAACAGTGTTTAGTTACTCTTAAAAATATATTAATTAGTGATGTGGGGCCAGGCTATCAGTGAGTCATTTTTTTACAGAGTTTATTTAACCCAAAAAAACATTAATTAGCGAGGTGCGGCCCGGTGTCAGGGAGTCAGGAGGGTCATTAGCTCATCGCTAATGAGGCCACGTCAGTGGCTAACGGCGGTGATGGCAGAACGCACCGGCGGCGGCCGTTCAGTGGACTCTGGCCACTATGTGGCCCGGGGACGGTTCCCACGGCACGTGCTCGATGTCGCGTGTCGATTGTTGACCGCGACTCGTGCGGGGGCTGCCGGAATCGACGCGGGCGACGGCGTGCAGTGGCGGCGACGTTGGAGAGCACGGAGGGAGGCGGTTGTAGGGGCGGCCCGAGCGGTAGAGCTCCGACGGGCGCGCAGTCGCGGGACAGAGGTTGGGCGCGGGCGCAGTGAGGGCGCCGAGAAGGGACGCGGTTCGCGGGCGCGTGCGTCGGACGTGGCCGGCGCTACACGGGCGCAACCGGCGCGTGGCCACGGCGGGGTGAGGCGCGGGGTTTGGTGGACGCATCGGGGCAAAGGGGGAAGAGGAGGACGGACGGTGGCTCACCCCCGTTGCAGGGGAACGCCGGCGAGGCTCGGAGGAGCCACGGTTGAGGAGGAGGTCGAGGACGACGCAGTGATGAGGACGAGGCGGCGGGGCGACGTCGGGACGAGGTGGCGGGGAGCGGCGACGACGCGGCGTCGAGGCTCGGGGCGCCGCGGGGTCGAGCCCCCAATTCAGCTCGGGTCGAGGGGGCGGGCGCCTGTGTGGCAGGCGAGACGGAGCAGGCTACGGGGCGGCGTCAGGAATGGGCACCGGTGTCAGGGCGCGAGGCAGCGCGGGATGGGATCCTCCCCGATCCAGATCCAGGCGAGTGTGGGGGGAGACGAGGGAGAGAGTGGGGTTCGTGGGGGAGTGGGGATAGTGGTTAGGTTCCCCCCCCCCTCGTGGGGATAAGGCAGGGGTGGGTCGGCCGGCTGGTTGGATGGCCAGCTGGGCCGTTTGGCCCAGTTGGTCAGGGGGCTCTTCTCTTTCTTTCTTTCTTTTTTGTAGTTTTGTTTTCTGTTTTTATTGTTTTTCCTTTTTCTTTATTTTCTCTACTGTTTTAGCTCATTTTAAAAATATAGGACTTATATAAAAACATGGTTTCTTCATGACAAATAGTTAGGGAATATTTTCAACACATCAAACATTTTAGTTTTGACTTTTGAAAACGTTAATTGTTTTAACTTTAATTCAAATTTAGAATTTGAACCTATTTCGATCTAACGTGGGATTATCAACAATAACCGAGGTGACGTGGCATCGTTAACACGGGATTACTGTAGCCTGATTACCCGGGCGTCACAAATCTCCGCCACTACAAGAAATCTCGTCCTGAGATTTAAGAGGGGGACTAGGTGGAAAGGTCTGGTTACGAAATCCTAACGAATCTTCTCGTCTTTGGTTGCTCTTCTCGAAGAGGTCAATCCATTACATTGATGTCTTCAGTTCTCTGCTTCGGGTCATCATGATGAAGTTGTCGTCCTTCCTTGGGGATCTTCATCGTACTTACGGAAAGGATAAGGGGTAGCTTCAAAAGGACAGACCTCTACAAGGTTGACTATCTGGTCGATAACATCGAGGAAGGTGGCGGAAGTTACTCTCGAATTGAATCTTAAGAAAATATCGAGAGCAAGTAAGGAGGTACCATGAGAAGTTTCAAACGGATAGGCAAGCGTTTGATGCCTGAAACAGGGCGTGAAAAGGTGTTCAGAGCAATGAGAATAAGTATTGCGTCTGATACCAGAATAGGTCACTAGGAAGGCGGCTCGTGAATTACATACGAGGTCACGTGCGAGGAACAACCTTGAGAACAGGGGGTGTACAGGAGAGTCAGGTTTCGATCCTGTTGAACTGTGGGTTATGGGCCGACATCTTGCACGGTCATGATATTAAGGCGTGTCAGAGGGTAGCCTATCAGTTTTGTCGGCAACAACATCGATACCAAGGGCGAGGGACGAGGAGAACCATTTTCCTGCTCGTTGAACGAGGCGGGCCAATAGGCAAGGTTCTCGTCCATCGGTGGCTACCGGAATGTCATCAACAATAGTAACAGGGTCTCACTGACAGAGTTGTACATCAAGGTGTTTGCATATGTTGGGAATTATTTCTGCTTAGATCATATAATTCGCAAGAAAGGTTAAACCAAACATTGGAAAGGAAAAGGTGATCTTCATATTAAACATAACAATGGAAAGGAAACTGTGTTTAATCACATATTTCAAGGGTATATCCTTCCCAAGGACAAGCAGAGCATGATATCCGTGACAGGATATAATGTAGAAAACTCTTTAGATAAGGTGAGAGAAATTTCATGACATTACCCATACAACGGTGTTAGGGTAATTGATAAGGAAAATTTAGCATTTGTGCTTCAAATGTTCTTACTAAAAATCGGAGTGCCACAGACATGCTTCGAGATAGCATTGACATGGTCTTCAAGCAAAGGTCGGACTTTGGATACACAAAGGATCCATCAGGATAAACTTATTAAACAAGGCATTCAATTTCCTCATGGAAAAATGGTTAACCTTGTTAAAAAGGAAACTATAACACTAGGTCCTTCGGCCATGTGTGCTAGGAATGACATCACCTTACCGGGTCATAAAAGACCAATGTTATAATTCTTGGAAATATGTTCCAACCATCATATCTAACCGAGGTTCAGATTCGATTGGTGTCAGGATACCTCAGACTCAGGATGCCTGAGAAGAAAAGGTGCAACGCAATTGACGAAATGACATTATAAGATTCTCGGGCAATGAACTATGGAAGCGAGTTTCGAAACAAGAGTTCATCATTAATTCAAGGAGAGGTGAGGAGGTGCCTGATTGACTCAGCGACAATTCATTGAGATTTTCAAAAGATGGATTTCCACACTTATGTGAACAAGGAGATAACATTTGTCAGATCAAATGATATAAAGAGGTATGCTCGAGGAAAACATACTCAGTTAAACATTGGTTGAAAGGTGCGCCCGAAATATGGGTTGGGTTGCACGAGCAATGTCAGAATGGTGATTCAATAATCAATAGTCCAAGAATGAACGGCCGACCATTAACTTCAAAGCAATAGGATTGCTAGAAGGGCAGAATTCAAACAGCACCATTCACTTGTGGGTACCCCGGTTGGAATCAACACGAGGACCATGAAAGAATGGTGATGGTGAGAAGCATCACTATACCAAGAATTCTCAAGAGGTGGTGAAATTCTCACAACATTCTTGACATAAAAGATGGTAATACTCCAAGGTAAAGGAGAACAAATATTGGATAGCAAGAATCTCAAGGTATATCATAGAACACGAACAAGTTTGTGTTTGAGGGAAGGCAATAAAGTGGTCGATGACAACACAATTCATCGAGGGCAAGGATTGTCTTTCTTATCATGAATTCCATTGATATCCTGGAAGAGCTCAGAATGCTGATGATGAGCACGACACATTTGTTGAGAGAATTCATGAAGATGTAATCAATTGGCGATGAAATCAAGTCAAAGGAATGATGAAGCAAAAGGTTATTGAAACCATGGGTACGACACAAACTCCAAAGCAAGCTTGCTGTCCAAAGCGAAATGATATGATGAGGAAGATCGACGTAAGCTTAGCTCATCGTCAAAAATTGTGCTCTGGGAAGAAGGACCAGGTAACGCAGTTAAAATCGGCACGACAAGGATATAGCCAAACATGCTAGGAATGACGTGATTGAGTTCAAACTCGTAAGTAATGAAGGTTACCAAGAGTTGTTTAATCGCGATGCGGACTCGAGTCAGTTATCGGTGTCTTTGAGTGTTTAATAACTCAGAGCCCGTGAAAAATTGGAATCAATGAGAATGTAGCACTTGATGAAGAACTTATAAGAAGTTATGCAGTTACATGATAATCTTGAGACACCAGGGGGGTAATACTCGATAGCAAATCAAAGTAGAGGTTGGACTGGGGTATTACTCCGCAGAAGACAAGTGCTTAAACTTGCACAAGAAATGGTATTTAAAGGAGAACATGGTCGGAACCATGATTGCAAAAGGCCAGATCCCAGATATAAAATGAACTTATACCAAAGGAATAATTAATTTAAGAGAAGCTTTAATGATACGATCTACATCATGTCCATGGGCATGAACACAAAGTTCAAGGTCGACTCCCACTTCTCCAATGCATAACATTTCATTCACTTCTCATTTTTGAAGAAGTTGTAGTGTTGAAATTTTATCTGGCAAAATACCAGAAGAGTATGACTCGTGAAAACTTTCGAGTCCACACATGTTAAGGAAAGCATAGGTTCAACCCATCGGGGTATCGTGGAAACATATACTACAAAGTTCGCAAGTAAATAACTCAAGCTCGAATTAGAGCACGGTTGAGAAAGCAGAGGATACAATTTACCAAGGCATTATGTATCATGGGAATAACCCACAAGAATTTTCAATGTGGAGGATACTAACGGATAATAACCCTGCAATGGCTCTAGCGGTCCACAACGGAGCTGATGTGAGTATCGATACTCAATAAGAGGAAGAAATAATACAAATGCATCGGATTATAGAACATCGGAAAAATTTGATGCTTACATAACGAAGGAATTATGATTTCCAAAATGAAGGATCAGAAGCAGACGCTCTAATCAAAGATGGATAGCCGAATAGACATAGGGGGTTACAATCGACGGCAACTTGATTGGTCAAGATCCAGCTCATGTTTAAAATGGCGTCTGAGTCGGGAAGATAATTCATAAGGATCAACTGATGATTCCGAGCATTCGCAACATTTCGAATCAACAGACCCAAAATGATAATGACAAAGGATGCCAACGAAGATTACTAGATATATAGAATTAACCATAATGCAGCAAGGTAAGAACTTCAGTAGCAATAGGCTGCTTAGGATTTTCGGAAGATCGAATGGTATTTCAAAGACTTTAGTGAAACACATGAACAACTGAGAAGGAGCGGATACTCGATAAGTGCAAGGAATTATCCGTATGGGTATTCATGTGGTAAAGAACTGCAAGGCAGTGAGCTCAAAGGATTTTTGGGACAACAAAGAGTATTTCGGGACATCTTGTAATGACAAGATCAACGGGGAATGATTGTATGAATGGCAAGTGTATGCAGTTTTCATAGGGGTTGACAGCGGAAGGAAATTGCAAATGCGATGGCACAAATACTCGAGGGAACATCATAGAGTAACTTCGGAATCTTCTAGTGCAGCAGGCGATCATCTGAATTAAGGGGCTCTCCGGGAGAAAGTACTTGCGAGAACCTAAAGTTAGTTTTGCTTTTAGCAAAATCATTTAACCTGAATAGAAGAGAGCTCAGAGTCCCAGAGTAAAGATCGAGGAGTAAAAGATCCTAATGTAACGCCCCGAGACCGACGCTCCAGAAGACTCCCAGCTATTCCGAGTTTCGCCGTGTGTTTTATTTTTGTTTGTTGCATTGCATCATGTCATCTCTTGCATTGCATCATGTCATCATGCCATCATATCATTAATTTTATAACTCTTTTAAATAAATTGTATGGATTTTTCGATCCATTTAAATCGAGAGAAGGGTGACTTCTCTTTATAACATACCCTCCCGATATTTAGGGAGCTATATTTAAATATTTCTTTATTTCGGAAATCACCATAACACACTTGCAAAATAATTCCCCATGCCTTTGACCTCAAACGTTGTCCAATAAATTATTTCGTCATTTTCCGGAACTCCACCAAAAAATCCAAACATTTTTGGACCTTCCTTTCATCAAGTCCTAGTTCAAACCCATTTGAATTTCAAATGAGTTTGAATTTAAATCTTTCGGTCATGCCCACTTCTATTTTTCTTGGAACAAGCATATTTTTGCGAGTCCGGAAAAATTATCCCCATGCGCAAATCTTCCCCCTAACCTCTCTTTCTTTTCTTTCTTTTCTCTGTTCTGTTTTTTATTCATTAGAGAGAGAGAGAAGAAGCCCAGCAGCCTGCAACCTAGCCGGCCTCTTAGGCCCATCTGTAGCCCAGCCGGTGCCCCCCTAACCCTAGCCGCAGCTCTGCCCGATCCCCTCGATCCATCTCTCTCCCTCTCGGTCCCTGCCCGCCGCCACACACCGCATCGACAGGGAGAGCCCAGCGCTCGATCCCCTCGCCTCCCTCCTCTCAATCTCTCCCTCTCCATCGCTCGTGCCCTCCATCGCCGCCCGAGCGCCTCCTCCGCAGCTCCTCACGCCCGATCCATGGCCTCTCTTTTCCTCTCACGCGCCACTGCCCAGCGACCGGCCGCGCCTCCGGCCACCCATTCCTCTGACGTCGTGCCGTCGTTCTGGCCGGCGAGCCCATCTCCTCCGTCCATCCCCATCGCCCCGCTACCACGCCCGACCTCCTCCTCGCCACCTCTGGAGCCCCTGCTCTGCCTCGCCTCCTTGCCATGGCCGCGTGCCACTCGAGCCAGCAGGCCGCCGCCCTGCATCGCCGGGCCTTCTCTGCTGCCCTCCGCCTCGCCAAGTCCCGTGCCCAGCCTCCGCGTCGCCGGAGCCCTGTGCAGCTGCGCTGCCTGCCTGCCTGCATCTCCACCGGCGCCATCAGTCCCCGTCGCCCGAGCGCTCAAGGAGAGGAGCTCCTCGAGCACCTGCGCCTGCGTCCGTCGTCCTCTGTGCCCAGCAGGAGCCCCACGCCGCTCGTTCCCTCCGTTTGGCCGGAGTTCGTCGGAGCCCCAGCAGCCGCGCCGCCCTGTGGCTTCGCCTCCCGCAACCCCGCGGCATCGCCTCTCCCTTGTCCCGCGTTGCCTCTGCCAGCCCTGTGCTGCTTCTTGCATCCGCCAAGGCCATCTTCAGATTTTCACCAAGTCCGTGACTGCAGCCGGTGTGCCTTTTTTTTGTCAAGTCCGACTACACGGGTACGACTACATCCTAGGTGGATTTCGTCAAGTACCCCTTTAGATGCGCCAAGTTCGACTACATGGTCCGCCAAGTACCTCTACCGATGACCCCGGACTTCTATGAAAAATGTGTACCATCTACCGTCGCTCGAAGACCCGTGTACGACTACTTCCACGACGTCCGTGAACCACTACCGTCGACCCTCGAAGACCCCGTGGGCCCCGAACATCCACGGGACATGAACAACTACTTCCACTACAATATGTACCACTACTGTCGCCACGTGAACAACTACTTCCCTCGATGTTTTTGAACCACTCCGAAACGCTCGCTTCAAAGGTATAACCCGAGACGACCGCGATGAGATGCCCTTGCATGTATGAGATGTACGATATGTTTGCACCGTGCCCGTTTGTTTCGTGCATGTTCCTCGTTTGCCATGCCGTCGACCCGTGGGAACCCGGAATCCGGGATCACCCCACCATCCTTGCATGACACGCATCCGCACGCCTCCTTTTGCACCGGTATCTCCGTGAGCTACCGGAACCGATATGTTGCCGTGGCATCATTTTCGGATATGTTGCCGTGGCATCATTTTCGGATATGTTGCCGTGGCACCATTTTTATTTCGTTGCCGTGGCACCCCTTTTGTTCCGCCATGGTGACCAGATGCTCCCTATCATGCTCATGTCAACATTTTCATAAAAATTGCATAAAACTTGCATATGTCATCCACATCATGATAACAACAATTAAAATGCTTAAAATTGTTGTTTGCTTTAATTGCTAAATGACATATGGGGATTTTTCGGAATTTTTGTTTGTTATTTCCGGCCTCATTTAAACTTGCTTAAATTGTTAGTTTAATTATGCTTCACCTCTTGCCAGGTTTAACAACATTTAATATTGATGAGTAGCATAAACGAGAGAGAACTAAACAATTTGATGTGGTGTTCCGTCAATATGCAACTTGTTGCATATTGAGCTCCACTTAACTTGTAGTATTGTTGGTGTATTTTGCCATGCCATCCTCATTAAACCGGACATGCATCATACTTGTTTGTGCATCATGTCATGTTTATGCTTATGTGTTTACCATGTTGTTTGCTTCTTTCCGGTTGCTTCTCTCGTTAGCTTCGGTTTCATTCCGGAGTTGTGAGGATTCGTTCGACTACGTCCGTTTGTCTTCTTCATGGACTCGTTCTTCTTCCTATCGGGATTTCAGGCAAGATGACCATTACCCTTGATATCACTTCTATCTTTGCTTGCTAGTTGCTTCGTTCTATCGCTGTGCTGCGCTACCTATCACTTGTTTACCATGCCTCCCATATTGCCATGTTAGCCTCTAACCTTTGACACCTTTCCTATGCAAACCATTGTTTGGCTATGTTACCGCTTTGCTCAGCCCCTCTTATAGCGTTGTTAGTTGCAGGTGAAGTTGAAGATTGCTTCATGATGCACAGGATTATGTTGGGATATCACAATATCTCTTATATTATTAATGCATCTATATACTTGGTAAAGGGTGGAAGACTCGTCCTTATGCCTGGTGTTTTGTTCCACTCTTGCAGCCCTAGTTTCCATCATACCGGTGTTATGTTCCCGGATTTTGCGTTCCTTACGCGGTTGGGTGATTTATGGGACCCCCTTGACAGTTCGCTTTGAATAAAACTCCTCCAGCAAGGCCCAACCTTGGTTTTACCATTTGCCACCTAAGCCTTTTTCCCTTGGGTTCTGCAGACTCATGGGTCATCTTTATTTTAACCCCCCCGGGCCAGTGCTCCTTCGAGTGTTGGTCCGAAATGAGCAACCTGCTGGGCCACCTCGGGGCAACTCGAGGGCTGGTTTTACTCGTAGCTTGACTTATCCGGTGTGCCCTGAGAACGAGATATGTGCAGCTCCTATCGGGATTTGTCGGCGCATCGGGCGGCTTTGCTGGTCTTCTTTTACCATTGTCGAAATGTCTTGCGAACCGGGATTCCGAGGCTGATCGGGTCTTCCCGGGAGAAGGTATATCCTTCGTTGACCGTGAGAGCTTGTGATGGGCTAAGTTGGGACACCCCTGCAGGGTTTATAATCTTTCGAAAGCCGTGCCTGCGGTTATAGGCAGATGGGAATTTGTTAATGTCCGGTTGTAGATAACTTGACACCAGATCTGATTTAAAACGCATCAACCGCGTGTGTAGCCGTGACGGTCTCTTTTCGGCGGAGTCCGGGAAGTGAACACGGTTTTGGGTTATGTTTGACGTAAGTAGGAGTTCAGGATCACTTCTTGATCATTGCTAGTTCACGACCGTTCCTCTTGGTCTCTTCTCGCTCTTATTTGCGTATGTTAGCCACCATATATGCTTAGTCGCTGCTGCAACCTCACCACTTTACCCCTTTCCTTTCCCATAAGCTTAAATAGTCTTGATCTCGCGGGTTTTGAGATTGCTGAGTCCTCGTGACTCACCAGATACTATCACAACAGTTGCAGGTGCCGATGATACCAGTGCAGGTGATGCAACCGAGCTCAGATGGGAGCTCAACGAAGACCTTGGTTGTTGCTATGTTTCGTTTCATGTTGATAAGTAGTGGTACCCAGTTGGGACGATCGGGGATCTAGCAGTTGGGTTATCTTCTTTTCTTTTGGCTTCGTCCGTAGTCGGACTATGTGTGTACTCTGAATGATGTATGAATTAAATGTTCATTGTGTGAAGTGGCGATTGTAAGCCAACTCTTTATCCCATTCTTGTTCATTACATGGGATTGTGTGAAGATGACCCTTCTTGCGACAAAACCACAATGCGGTTATGCCTCTAAGTCATGCTTCGACACGTGGGAGATATAGCCGCATCGTGGGTGTTACAAGTTGGTAATCAGAGCCATCCCCGACTTAGGAGCCCCCTGCTTGATTGTTTGCTGGCGTTGTTGAGTCTAGAACAAAAATGTTTTGAGTCTTAGGATTATATATATCGGAGAGTAGGATTCTTTTTACTCCTCAGTCCCTTTGTCACTCTGGTGAGGTCTCCTGACGTAGATGTTTTGTCTTTCCTCGCCTCAAATTTCACTAAAAAAATTTAGGATCACGCGGGTATCTTGGAATCATTCCGATGGTTTTGTGACGAGAACATTGTTCTTGGTGCCTCCTGTCTATTATGTGGCATTGACACGGGGAGTTGAGCTCCGAGGTGTTGTCGTCACAATTTTATCGTTGCAGTTCTGGAATACCTAAGTTTTGCCGACATCGAAAATCTCTTTTATGCAGTTGTTGGTGAGATAACCTCGACGCCACCCAGTACTGGGGCGGGAGTTCGGGAGTATTGCCATAACTCGTATAACGGATGCTTTTCGAAGGTTGAGGTACACGATTTCCGAAGGTTTCTTGGTTATGTGTTGACGGATGGATACAACTTGGATGTAGGTATTGTTAGTTTTTGGTGAGATATATATTGCTTCCCCTGTATCCCCAACACCAGATTGCATAACCAGAAAGTTTCGGGAGTTTTATAGGTGGGAATTCAAGTAGCTCCTAGAATATCTTTTCGACATATGCATGATATGAGATTGGGGTTCGACGTCTAGTGGTCCGCCTTTCCACGGTCGTTTTTACAGTGGTCTCGTTGTGTCTTAAAGAACCCTTGGCTATGCTGGTTCGGGGACACTTCGTATGTCATGTGCACTGCCTTGTACATGATGGTGCTATACACTCGAGTCCGTGTGGGCCCCACCACGAAAACTTCGGACGGAATCTCTATCATATGTTTTTTCCGGCTTATTCTGCAAGCCAAATCCTTTGTTTTGTTTCATTTGTGGTATTTGAGTTGCTTCGAAGTCAAATGTTGAATCCATACCTTTCCTAAACGGTGTTCTCATATTGCTATGTGAATACTAATCCTTCTTGATCATCGAGGTCATCATGTTAATTCTTTTCCAACTGGTGTGCTTCTCTTCAAGTGGATCCAATCATTCTCCCCATCCGCAAGATCAATTCTAAGTTTTCTCAATGGTGTTTGTTTCATCTGCCCCAAGTTGCCTTTGTTTTTCCCGCCCTCCCACCCTTTTTCTTCGAGGACTCAGATTTCTTAATCGGGTATCCATTTTATTGATGTGAAGTCTCTTCACTCTTTTCAATCAATGTTCTTACCCGGTGATTATCACGAAGTTGGCCAGGAGTTTCAAGTTCGTCATTCTTCGTTATTTTTCTTCTCCGGTGGATTCAATTCAAGCTTTCGGTTTTCATCATATTCCTTTCCTCGTTTCTAATGCTATCCCATGCCGGTGCATCTCATAATTGTTCACCTCTCTCTATTCTTATCCGGAGTGATCAAGATATCTCAGAAGATTCGTGTTTTCCATTCTTAATATGTTCAAACTATTTGGAGATTATTATCTCATTCAAGTCATTTAATTCAACCGGCGCAATCCCCCCCTTTCAATCAATTGTTCAACGATGTTTTCCTTTTGAGTGGGCCCATAACCCACAGGTCTTTTCCCAGGATCTTACCTGACTCTTCTAATTATCAGGAGCGATTCTCAAATTCATTTCCAAGTTTGATGTAAGAATGAATTTTCATCAGTCATATTCTTTCTCCAAGATCACCTTCAAAATATTTTCATTGTTGATTCATCATTTCTATTCTTCTTTGTTCTGAAGTGCCTCAACAATTTTGGTGGTTCTCGTCATCATTCTCAGGATGTGAAGACCGAAGAAGAGTTCCTCTTAAATCCTTACCCGTTCTTCCAGAGATTCATGGTTCTAGCTTGATGCCATCCCCTCATAATTGTTTTCGATTGTGAGAATTCTTTTCACCCATCCAGAGAAATTCAGGAGTCTTTTCAGTTTCATTCTTCGGAGCCAATCATCTTAGAATTATTCATTCCAACTTTCAGTTCTCGTTCTCCAAATTCTTCCGGTGCATCGTCCAAATATCCTCTAATCAGTTCACGATCTCTTCGTTCTCATGTATCTAAACCCCCTCAAGTATCTTCATTCATTTTCCAATTCTTCCCGGTGAATTGTGCCTTTGCTACTTTCATTTTCAATTCTTACGGTGGTTCTTTCAACATTCCTCTTCCGTTGTTATCATACCAATTCATTTGTTCTTCCCAATCCTCTCGGTGATTCGTCGAAGACTTCTTCAAGTTTGCGCTATATCTCTCTTCAATCCTTTCTACGAGAATAAGTAGTATGCCAAATCCATTGCTTGTCATCAATTTAATTTGATGAAGGATAAGCATACAATAAATCTTATTCTTATTTCCTCGAGGTGATGCAATTCTTTTCTTCTGGAGATTGTTCCTGATGAAGTAATTCTCGGTTCTAGTGTTTCATCTTTTCTTTTCCGGAGTTCCAAGTTTTCTCGGTTATATCGTCGTGAAGCTCCATCTAAATCATTGCAAGGATTCACCTTGTGTTTTCAATTTCTCTTCCTTTCTATCATTCTTTTATTACCGGAGTTCTTCATGGAGGCTCTTCATGGTGGTTCGTCAAGGATTCTTTCATTCTTCAATTGTTCTTCAAGATTTCTCTCGAAGCTAAGATCCGCCAAGCTTTACTCCAAAATTAAACATGGTGCTCAACACATGTTTTGTTTTGAGGCGTTCAAGCATTCTTTATCGTGCATTCCAAAGTGCAATTCTTTCTACCTTATCTTTCCAGGTGGTGTTATATCATTCTTGACAATTTTCATTCATGTTTCATGATTCAGATGTTGTCAAGAATGAGGTATTTTAAATCCATTAATCTCTTCGTTGGAGTTATCTCGGTATAGATTTCACCTAAAGCCTTCCCTAAGGAATGTTGCTAATTGTGGTGCTTATCAATGATCCAAGTTATCTCTTTATCACCTCGGTGGAAGAAGCTTTCTCTCTTTCATGGCCGGTTGTCACCTCATAATTTTTGAGATGTTTTCCATAAGCCAACTACAAGCTTATTCATTTCGTTGTTGATTTTCCAACAACTCCGTTCAATTCTTCTTTGCAAGGATGCTTTCCAAGCTTATTTGTGGCAGAAGTTGGCATTTTCTTCTCCATTCTGTCATTCCAATGATCTATCGTCCATTCTTTCTTCCGGAGGCATTGTGATGTTGCTCTTCTCACTCATCATCTCGAATTGTGAGGATCACATTCTTTTTGTGATTATCCATTTAACCGAAGTGTTGTGTCATCTCTTCAAGTTCTTTTCATCTTATCAAGTTTTGCCTCTCTTTTCAACCTGAGTGCTGTCTGAAATCCTTCTTACCCATTGTGCCATTCTTTCAATAGTTCCGGAGACAGTGTGTTGTTGATTTCATCAAGTATCATCCCATCTTCTCAAGTTCATGTTCAATTCCTTCCATTTACAGTCGGAGTGCTGCCAAAAATTATATCATTCTTATTCATTCTTATCTTGTTTCAACCAGAGTGGTTCCAATTCATTCTTGTCCATTGTGCTCGTCATTCATAGCTTTGCAACCTTCAAGTCCTCGTAATGTTCCTTGTTTCTATTTCTCTACTGCAATGCTCTCAATTTCGTTCAACTCCCTTGTGTTCTTTCTTTCAACTTTTCAACCTCTCAAGGTTCTTTGGTTTCACTCTTTTGTCGAAGAAGCAACTTAGTTTTACCTCCTCTCTTCCTCTTCCATTTCTCTCCGGTGCCATCCTAGATCTCGGGACGAGATCCTCTTGTAGTGGTGGAGTGTTGTAACGCCCCGAGACCGACGCTCCAGAAGACTCCCAGCTATTCCGAGTTTCGCCGTGTGTTTTATTTTTGTTTGTTGCATTGCATCATGTCATCTCTTGCATTGCATCATGTCATCATGCCATCATATCATTAATTTTATAACTCTTTTAAATAAATTGTATGGATTTTTCGATCCATTTAAATCGAGGGAAGGGTAACTTCTCTTTATAACATACCCTCCCGATATTTAGGGAGCTATATTTAAATATTTCTTTATTTCGGAAATCACCATAACACACTTGCAAAATAATTCCCCATGCCTTTGACCTCAAACGTTGTCCAATAAATTATTTCGTCATTTTCCGGAACTCCACCAAAAATCCGAACATTTTTGGACCTTCCTTTCATCAAGTCCTAGTTCAAACCCATTTGAATTTCAAATGAGTTTGAATTTAAATCTTTCGGTCATGCCCACTTCTATTTTTCTTGGAACAAGCACATTTTTGCGAGTCCGGGAAAATTATCCCCATGCGCAAATCTTCCCCCTAACCTCTCTTTCTTTTCTTTCTTTTCTCTGTTCTATTTTTTATTCATTAGAGAGAGAGAGAAGAAGCCCAGCAGCCTGCAACCTAGCTGGCCTCTTAGGCCCATCCGCAGCCCAGCCGGTGCCCCTCTAAACCTAGCCGCAGCTCTGCCCGATCCCCTCGATCCATCTCTCTCCCTCTCGGTCCCTGCCCGCCGCCACACACCGCATCGACAGGGAGAGCCCAGCGCTTGATCCCCTCGCCTCCCTCCTCTCGATCTCTCCCTCTCCCTCGCTCGTGCCCTCCATCGCCGCCCGAGCGCCTCCTCCGCAGCTCCTCACGCCCGATCCATGGCCTCTCTTTTCCTCCCGCGCGCCACTGCCCGGCGACCGGCCACGCCTCCGGCCACCCATTCCTCTGCCGTTGTGCCGTCGTTCTGGCCGGCAAGCCCATCTCCTTCGTCCATCCCCATCGCCCCGCTACCACGCCCGACCTCCTCCTCGCCGCCTCTGGAGCCCCTCCTCTGCCGCGCGTCCTTGCCATGGCCGCGTGCCACTCGAGCCAACAGGCCGCCTCCCTGCATCGTCGGGCCTTCTCTGCTGCCCTTCGCCTCGCCAAGTCCCGTGCCCAGCCTCCGCGTCGCCGGAGCCCTGTGCAGCTGCGCAGCCTGCCTGCCTGCATCTCCACCGGCGCCATCAGTCCCCGTCGCCCGAGCGCTCGAGGAGAGGAGCTCCTCGAGCACCTGCGCCTGCGTCCGTCGTCCTCTGTGCCCAGCAGGAGCCCCGCGCCGCTCGTACCCTCCATTTGGCCGGAGTCCGTCGGAGCCCCAGCAGACTGACAAGAATGTAGGGCCAATGATGATAAACTAGCATCCTATACTAAGTATTTAGATTGCAGGTAAGGTATCAACAGATGTAGCAACAATGTCAGGCTATGCATCAGAATAGGATTAACGGAAAGCAGTAACATGCTACACTACTCTAATGCAAGCAGTATAGAGGAGAATAGGCGATATCTAGTGATCAAGGGGGGGGGCTTGCCTGGTTGCTCTGTCAAGGAGGGGTCGTCGTCGACGTAGTCGATCACAGGGGCAACATCGGTCTTGGGGTCTACCGGAGAGAAGAGGGGGAAGAAACAGTAAATATAAAGCAAACATAGCATCACAAAGCAGAACGTGGCAATATGTTGTGCCAAGAGTGGCCTAACGTATGGCTACACGATAAAGGTGCAGGGGGAAATCAACCGGGAATGTTTTCCCGGTTCCGGACCTGTGTCAGACAGATGACCAGAGGGGGAATGTCCCATGTTCAGCATGCTAGGGGCATGTGACAGCTGAACGGACCGCGTATTCGGATTCGTTGGATTTTTCTGAGCAACTTTCATATAGAAAACATTCTCATCTGAGCTACGGATTATTTTATATGAAATTACAAAGATTAAATGATTTTCTAATCTCCTGAATTTAATTTAATTTAAGAATATTAATAAACAGAAACTGCTAGGTGCACCCGGTGCATGCACCCAGAGTGGCTGACAGGTGGGGGTCAATCATCTGCCCAGTCAAGAGTTGACTGGTCAAAGGGGGCCCTGGGACCCTCATGTCATTGGCAGAGGCAACTAACAGTGTTTAGTTACTCTAAAAATATATTAATTAGTGATGTGGGGCCAGGCTATCAGTGAGTCATTTTTTTACAGAGTTTATTTAACCCAAAAAAAACATTAATTAGCGAGGTGGGGCCCGGTGTCAGGGAGTCAGGGGGGTCATTAGCTCATCGCTAATGAGGCCACGTCAGTGGCTAACGGCTGTGATGGCAGAACACGCCGGCGGCGGCCGTTCAGTGGACTCCAGCCACTATGTGGCCCGGGGACGGTTCCCACGACACGTGCTCGATGTCGCGTGTCGATTGTTGATCGCGGCTCGTGCGGGGGCTGCCGGAATCGACGGGGGCGACGGCGTGCAGTGGCTGCGATGTTGGAGAGCACGGAGGGAGGCGGTTGCAGGGGCGGCCCGAGCGGTAGAGCTTCGACGGGCGCGCGGTTGCGGGACAGAGGTTGGGCGCGGGCGTAGTGAGGGCGCCGAGAAGGGACGCGGTTCACGGGCGCGCGCGTCGGACGTGGCCGGCGCTACACAGGCGCGACCGGCGCGTGGCCACGGCGGGGTGAGGCGCGGGGTGTGGTGGACGCATCGGGGCAGAGGGGGAAGAGGAGGACGGACGGCGGCTAACCCCCGTTGCAGGGGAAGTCCGGCAAGGCTCGGAGGAGCCACGGTTGAGGAGGAGGTCGAGGACGACGCAGTGATGAGGACGAGGCGGCGGGGCGATGTCGGGACGAGGTGGCGGGGAGTGGCGACGACGCGGCGTCGAGGCTTGGGGCGCCGCGGGGTCGAGCCCCCGATTCAGCTCGGGTCGAGGGGGCGGGCGCCTGTGTGGCAGGCGAGACGGAGCAGGCTACGGGGCGGCGTCGGGAATGGGCACCGGCGTCAGGGCGCGAGGCAGCGCGGGATGGGGTCCTCCCCGATCCAGATCCAGGCGAGTGTGGGGGGAGACGAGGGAGAGAGTGGGGTTCATGGGGGGAGTGGGGATAGTGGTTAGGGTTTCCCCCCCCCCCCCTCGTGGGGATAAGGCAGGGGTGGGTCGGCCAGCTGGTTGGATGGCCAGCTGGGCCGTTTGGCCCAGTTGGTCAGGGGGGCTCTTCTCAGAAAAATGTCAACTTATTTTCGTAAAATACTAGGAGGAAAACTAAGAAGGGGAAAATTCTTAGTTTTGGATTTGGAGTTAGGGGGACAGAGTAGTAGATTTTCAAACAGAGATTTTATTGTTCAAATTTGAATTTAAATTTGAACAGTGCAGAAAAGTGTAATGGATGTGTATGAAATTTACATCAATAAATAAGTGGGATTATTCTAAGATTTTAGGAGTTGGAATTATTGCATTTGTTTAAATATTTCATCATGTGGAATTTTTGGAAAAGTGACAGAAAAAGAAAAGGAAAAATGCCATTGTGCAACTGGGCTAGAACAGCCGCAGTGCACAGGCCCAGAGGCGATTCGGCCTAGGCGAGCCAAGCGGCACGCGTGCGCCAGGTTTGAACCTGACAGGCGGGGCCCAGGCGCCAGTGAGAGAGAGGGAGGCGAGGGAGAGGAGAGGCTGACAGGCGGGTCTCGCCTATCATCCCTAACACCGTGACAGAGGGCCCGTGAGCTGAGCGGCGACGTTTCCGGGCACAGCGGGGTGAGCTTATGGCACCGTTGGACTCCTCGTTGTGCCGCCGTTCGGGTGGTGCCGGAGTTGGACGAAGGGGAGCAGCGGTTCGCCGGCGACGAGGTTCGCAGCAGAGGAGTGTCGGGCGTCTATGGCTCCGGCCGTTTTCGACTTCAAAACAAGCAAGAAAGAGGGGGAATCGATAAGTGGGCTATGGGCGTTCTAGAGAAGCAATGAAGAGGGTCGGGGTAGCCTGTGCCATGGGATCAACGACGACCCGAGGCTACGGAGCTCGAGCTCGATCTCGAGCTCGGGCTCATCTAGAGAGGGGTGAGTGGTGCAGGGGGGTTATTAGGGGAGTGAGAGAGCGAGTGGTGAGGATAGAAGAGCTCGGGGAGTCTTATTTATAGGCGAGACACGGCTCACTGTAGACCCGTGCGCCGACGAGGTCGTTGCCATTGCTGTGGGTAACGAGGGCGCGCGTGGGCATGTCTAGGGTGCTCGTGGGTTTGGTACAGAGCGAGGGAAAGAAGAGAGAGGGGGCATGAGGGGCCAGAGGTGCCACGCGTGTGAGCACACTCACTGGTGCGCTCGGGCGGTCGTCGCGTGTGCGAGCTGGGGCGAGAGAAGGGAGAAGGAGGAGGGGGACCAGGTCGTGGTGTGCTGCGGACGTCGAGGCGCATCGGCTGGCGTGAGGGGGAGAGCCGAGGTGGCCGGAGGTGCTTGGCAGGGGGCGGCTACAGTGCGGGGGCGCACTGTAGCGTGCTCCAGAGCGCCCAAATGGCCGGCATGGCCATTTTCTTTGCATTGTGGGCGCGACCAAAGGTGTATGGTAGCTCTGTGGGGAAGTAAAGAAGAGGGGAGAGGCATTGGATGCCCTGGGGAGCCAGTAGGAGAGGAGTGGGGTTCAGAGAGAGGGGAAAGGGGCTGTCCAGAGGGGTAAATGAGGAGGTTTCACCCCTCAATCATTGAGCTGAGATGCAGCCATTGTTACTGGGGGTAGAAGAGGTCTAGGAGGGGCTATGGTAAAAAGTAGAACTCATGGAGATTAGTGGAAGAGGCCCAAACATGGTTTTTAGTTAACATGCAGAAGGTGTTTGATATGGTTTTGGGGTACTTGAGCTAATTTCCTTCTTGTGCCACTTGGTAGGGGTGTTTGTCATGACAAAATGACAGGGTAGAAGGAAGATGAGCTCATTTGGAACAGTTTGCTAATGAAACTTTGGTAAACCATAGAAATTAGCAAAAATGAACTTGTGTAGATCTAGTTGAGCAAATTACTTCCCCTTAACGCACCACTTGGTTTAGTGGCCTCATTTTGTCATGTGAACATGCTCACAAAAGTTGGGGTCAAGGAGAGAAAGTTGGTAGTACAAAGTTGTTCAAATTTGATTCTGGTCAGAGAGGGTTTTAGGGGGATTTGGTGATGTTAACTTGTTCTCCAAGACATGAGGATTAGCAAGATCATCCAATATGTCATAAGTGACATGCTAGAATTTTCTTGAAATTTTTAGAGAATATTTCCTTTGTAAATATTTCAAAAGCTTGAAATATCCAAAAAGGGTTTTTGAGGGGTTTGAGCAATATTTTGAACATGACCATGTGTTGAAACTCTTATATATGGAAAATATATGTCCACTGAGTTTCCCTAAATTTTCACAAATATTTTTAAAGCATTAAAATAATTTTAACCTATTAAAGATCATTTCTGTCCTAAAGAAAAAGCCTTTAAAAAATAGCAAAATAACTTTTAAAATTATATTTTTGTGGTTTATGGGAGTCCTATACCTAATAGGAGTCAAACCTACTCTTTGAAAGATTTTGCATATCCCAAATCAAGTACTTGTAGTGCAAACCTCAATTCAGGGGATTTTGGAAAACTAAATTTAGAAAATGCTTTTTGGCCCAATTATTTTTGTAAGAAAATTCTATATTGCACTATACACATGTCATGACCATTGGGGCAGAAGTTTGGAGCAAGGAGATGAAGTATAGAATGTGGAGTTGTGTTGACTTTAAAGAGCACTTGAAAAAATCACAGAGAGAAAACCAACTCAAATAAAAGCCAAATAATGCAAAAGTTTTTTTCAAACCACACTCTATCATGATTTATTAGCTTAAGTGTTGTGGCATGAAAACCAGGGTGTGACATGATACAACCTCTGTAACTAAATATAAGATTTCTTTCATTTCAATTGAACTGAAAAACAACTATCTTATATTTAGTTACAGAGGTAGTAGATCATAGCACTTAAATGAAGATCAATAGCAATGTAAACATACATATTTCAGAGACTAATTAATCACTCTGTCTCACCTTGGCTTCACTTAACCATCTAAATATCAGGTAATATTTCTCACGAATAATTTGGTAAAAGTATTGTCTTTGATATGGTTTCATACAATTGCCAACCAGCACTGATCATTTAATAATATTACTATGATACTTTTGTTGACAACATGATCAGAATAATATAGTAGTCCTTAGAACTAAAAGCATAACTTTTAACATAATTTATATATTATTCAAAGACTTCAGAGAAGTTGTAATTTTTGTCTTTTTCTTTTTGAAGGCCTTGATGAACCGATTTCTTTTTGGCTTTCATCTCTAATATCTGATAATCATCATTATGATATATGAATCTGTTCTTGAAGAGTAAATGTAAGTAAGATCCTTCTTTTATGTCCTGGAGATTGAAAATTGAAACTTATATCTTGGGCTTTGAAGCCCGTCCCATGATACATACATTATTATGCTCTGTGATGTAGAGCATTCAGTCCGATGCCAATGGTATCAACAAAAAAGGAAGAAAAATCTTATAAATTTGCCTGGAGAGACGGAAGACCTAGAAATTCTTTATTAGCTAAACTATTTTCATCCAGGGGAAGACACTAGTAATTGAGGCCATATTTCATGTTCACCTCTCTAATATGTGTTATATTTCTCTTGCGTCTTGTTTTGATATGTATCTACATTTAAATAATGAAAACATCTAGTGAGAGAATACCCTATGAGCATGGAGAGGGACAGGGTTCCTTGTTAGAGGCTTAAATCTGCACTTCACTCCCATGTGGATTGTTTAGTTGATTGAAAATTTGTAGTCCCACAAAGGACCCCACGAGTTGGTGTTGTAGTAACATAAGTTGGTCTCTAAATCATTAACAAAGGCAAAGCATAACAACAAAGGGATTTGACTATGAGAAGAAGGTTATCCAAAAATCAAGTCCCAGCTGACAACAAATTTAATTAAAAGATCGGACTGTCATACACACCGTGCATACCCTACACGAGTACATGCATAGTTGTCCTCAGAAAATTAATATGGTTGTATATTTCTTATAATTCATATCAGCGTCATCACCTGGGCTTCACTCAATAGAAGGATCTTCAGGAAATCACCGTCATCAGCTTTGCTCAAAAGTTGCTAGGTCTATGGCGTATTGTCGGAGCCAAGTGTTTGTAGTATCCTTTGGGAACCCTGGCTACAAGATCTTTAGCGGCTACCCTTTCCTCTCCTTTTATGTTTATACTCTACACTATTAATCCTTACCACATTTGTGCTAATTGTATATTGATCTCTTTTAATTTATCTAAAAGCCATCAATTGTTGGATATTTGAAAAAAAATCCTAGTGTCGACTCTACCATCAAGGAAGTCTTCAGCTTCACCTACCTGATTGTTGTACTGACTTTAGTTGTGTGCATATTCAAATTTAGATCCTAAAAGAGTTACTCCCGGATAATAATAAAATATTAAAATGATGAAAGGTTGTTACCTTGTACTACACATCTTGTAAAATGTTTGTTGGATGACTCACGATGACACACCCCTGGCCCTTTACTAAGATACATCGGATAGCAACTTAGGAATTACGCAAAGGAGTTTTTTTAACTGTTGTGCTTCCCATGTGCTCCGTTTGCATGGATACAAAGATCTTACCAACTTACCTTGAAATCCATCCTTGGACCATGTACGCATCATCCATGCAAAATGCTATAATGGATCATGCAGGCATCAGCTTGGCAATATGCTCTAATGGTGCAGCATCAAGCGCAGTCAAGTGCATGGATGCCAGAAAGAAGTATTGGTGCAGCAAAGTGGTGAAGTTGCTAGTGACACAGCCGATCCCTGTCAAGATTGTCATGCGCGTCTCACCTAGGTCATTGGGAATTGAAACGTGTTCGCATGGCTCAGACAAATCCGGCTCCTTCCATGTGCATAGCTGGGTCGATGTAATACACCAATTAAGATGCATCTTACCTGCTCCTGTAGGTCTGCTCCAATACGTGCTATACATCGCAACCATTAGCGATGTGAGTTGAGATTTCTGCTAGCGGGTGGCAGACCGACACAACCAATCTGTTTTGCAAATAGATTAGTCTTGCACGGGCACGTAACAGATTCTTTATGGACATAATATAATAATTGAGTAACAGAGTTGGTTTCTATAATGGCATAGGTGGGTAATTTTTTTATCTTGCACCACACCTTTAGATCTATTGGGTGTAGTTTATCAATTTACATAATCAATGGATGGATGTTTCTGATTATTGTGGGCTTTTTAGACTAATTCTCTTTTTTCTGGTTATCCTGTTAATTACTTTTAATATATAATAGATTCCATAGCTATCCCTCATAATAGATTCATATGGTGGCTTAATTCTCTTTCTAGGGAAGTGTTCCATACCCTTCTTTAATTGAAATTGAAACTTTATATACCCTTCTTTCATATGAATAATAGCACCTATGGTACGTGAAAAAGTCTACCAAGTATTATGGGACAAAATGGATTGCAATCAATATCAAGCACAATGAAATCAACGGACACATAATTTCTATTTGCAAGAATAAGGACATCATTTATTCTACCCAGAGGTTTCTTAATAGTGGAATCCATGATAACCCACAAGTATAGGGTATCTCAACAGTTTTTGAGGGTAGAGTATTCAACCCAAATTTATAGATTCGACACAAGGGGAGGCAAAGTATATTTATAAGTATTAGCTCTTGAGGTGTCAATGCAACCACACCTGGAGATTAATATCTGCAGCAAAGTGACCAGTAGCACAGTAATATGATAATTTTAATATTAATGGTTACAACAGTAGTAATGGTAACAGTGATACCAATGATTTTGTAGCAAGTGTAATAGTAACAGCAACAGTAGTAACTTAGCAAGAACAATATGTAGGAAATTCGTAGGCATTGGATCGGTGGATTCGTTGGATGAAGTTCATCATATAACAGTCACAACATAGGGCGATACGACACTATCTCTAGTTCATAAATATAATGTAGGCACGTATCCCGTAAATAGTCATACATGGTTATGGAAAGAACTTGTATGACATCTTTTGTCCTACCCTCCCATGGCATTGGGGTCCATATGGAAACTAAGGGATATTAAGGAGTCCTTTTAATAGATAACCGGAACAAAGCATTAACACATAGTGAATACATGAACTCCTCAAACTACGGTCATCACCGGAAAGTATCCCAATTAATTTCACACATGGGTTTATGGATCATAACATGTAATAGGTGAATATAAATTGCAAGATTGGATCTAGAACATGGATATAATGGTGAAAACATAAATGGTTCAGATCTCAAACCATGGCACCCGGGCCCAAAGTGACAAGCATTAAGCATGCCAAAGTCATAACAACATCAATCTCAGAACACAGTGGATGCTAGGGATCAAGCCCGAACAAAACTAACTCAATTACATGATGAATCTCATCCAACTCCTCACAGACCAGCATGCCTAGGAAGGGATTACTCACTGTGGTGGGGAGCATCGTGGAATTGGTGATGAAGGAGGGTTGGTGATGACGAAGATTGAAGATCCCCCTCTAAGGAGCCCCAAATGGACTCCAGATCTAGCCTCCCGATGAAGAACAAGAGGTGGCGGCTGAGGGAGTCCTGGATTAGGGGGTATCCGGACAGCCGGACTGTGTACAATGTCCGGACTATTGAAGCATGAAGATACAAGACTCAAGACTTCGGCCCGTGTCCGGATGGGACTCTCCTTTGCATGGAAAGCAAGCTTGGCGATCCGGATATTGTGTTTCCTTTCTTGTAACCGAATCCATGTAAACCCTAGCCCTCTCCGGTGTCTATATAAACCAGAGAGGTTGGTCCTTAGAAGGCCGGTCAAAATTACAATCATACCATCATAGGCTAGCTCTTAGGGTTTAGCCTCTAGGATCTCGTGGTAGATCTACTCTTGCACTACCCATATCATCAATATTAATCAAGCAGGAAGTAGGGTTTTACCTCCATCGAGAGGGCCCGAACCTGGGTAAACATCTGTGTCCCTTGCTTCCTGTTACCATCAGCCATGACGCATAGATCGGGACCCCCAACCCGAGATCCGCCGGTTTTGACTCTGACATTGGTGCTTTCATTGAGAGTTCCTCTGTGACGTCGCCACAAGGCTTGATGGCTCGTTCAATCATCATCAATGACGCTGTCCAGGGTGAGACTTTCCTCCCCGAACATATCTTCGTGTTCGGCGGCTTCACACTGCGGACCGATCCGCTTGGTCATCTGGAGCAGATCGTGTCAGGAGCGCCGGATAATTATGATGAGCATGGCTTAGACCTGCCGTCAGACGATGCTGGGATATTACCCCGGCAGAAGCCTCACATTTAAATCTGGCGCAGGATGCGTTGCCTAAGGACGGAGGGCTGGACCCCGCCCCGCAGGCCGTACCCTCATCGGCGATGGGGCCGAACACAGGCCCCACCTCTGGGAAAGCCCATGACTCCGGGCCCCCGGACTCATATCCGGTCGTAGGTTCCAGTCTGTGTGTCCCCGAGTCCGCCGAGTCTAGTTGGGCTCTGGTAAGGGAGTTCACCACAGCAGACATATTTCAGCACTCGCCCTTTGGCGACATACTAAACTCATTTAAAATTCTCTCTTTGACAGAGAATTCTGGGCCGAACTATGTCCAGCTCGGGTGGAAAGCAGGCGACGAAGAAATTCGTTACCCACCCACCACCCACTTGATAGCCATGGTTGATGATTTAACCGACGTGCTTGAGTTCGACTCCGAAGGCATCGACGGTATGGACGACGATGCACGAGAAGACTCAGAATCTATGGGGTAACGGATTCCCGCCTCGTCACATGACATATACATGGTGGATACACCCAAGGAAGACGACAATGACAATCCGTAAGATAAAACCCCTCGGCAAAAACCAAAGCGACGGCGCAGACGCCATTCCAAATCCAGCAACAGTAAAAATATCAGCAAGAGCGCCAGAAGAATGGATACTCCGGTCAACCCCGAAGGTAACAACGACCAAACGGAACCAGCGATGGAGCAGGACGAACCAGGTCACGCCGAGCATAGTTCGGAGCAAATGCCTGAAGACAATGATCCAGAGGGACGAGTTCATCAAACCGGCCCAGGACAAGAAGACAGTCCGGACGATGACGCATTCATCATTCCAGAAGAACGCATGGAACGAGAGAACCTCCACAGAGAGCTTATGGCCACAGCGAGAAGTCTGAAGAGGCAGAAGCAACGGCTTAAAGCCGCACAGGAAACGCTCAATCGCAGATGGAATAAAGTGCTAGACACTGAAGAAACATATGGCGACGATCGCCACACAAAGAGCTACCCAATACGTAAGCTACTGCCAGAATTCGACGACGAGGCCGTTCCACCAAAGAGTAACACGACCAGGAGAACAGACGTACCACTTCATAACCGCAATAAATCAACTACCGAGGACGCCCACGATCTACGTGAGCACCTGGATAAGAAAGTTGGCGCAGCTAGGTCCATCTACGGATCTAAAGGACACACCCCAGCGGGGGACAGTGGTCTTCAAAAAAGTTATGATAGCCAAACGCCAGTTCCGAATAAACACCGAACACAACAACAGCCGACAGCATGCCACAGCGTGTCCAGATACCGAGGGGCTGCTCACCCCCTGTGCTTTATTGATGAAGTACTGGAGCACGAATTCCCACAGGGCTTTAAACCTGTGAACATAGAGGCATATGACGGAACGACAGACCCAGGGGTCTGGATTGAGGACTTTATCCTACATATACACATGGCTCGCGGGGATGACCTCCATGCCATCAAATACCTTCCCCTCAAACTAAAGGGACCAGCCAGACACTGGTTGAAAAGCCTCCCCGAAAATTCAATCGGAAGTTGGGAGGAACTTGAGGACGCTTTCAGGGACAATTTTCAAGGGACTTATGTCCGGCCTCCGGATGCTGACGATTTAAGTCATATAATCCAACAGCCCGGAGAGTCCGCCTGAAAGCTTTGGAACAGATTCCTCACTAAGAAGAATCAAATCATTGATTGTCCGGATGCTGAAGCCCTAGCATCATTTAAACATAGCATCCGTGACGAGTGGCTCGCCAGACACCTCGGCCAAGAAAAGCCAAGGACAATGGCGGCCCTAACAAGCCTTATGACCCGCTTTTCCGCGGGAGAAGATAGCTGGCTAGCCCGTAAAGGCAACCAGTGACCCCAGCACATCCGAAATAAGGGATGGCAACGGGAAGCCATGGAGTAATAAAAATAAACGCCAAAACAAGGAGGAGAGCCCGGATAACATAATGGTTAATGTCGGATTCAGGGGCTCTCGACCTAATCAGCAAAATAAGCCATCTGAAGGCGGTAAAGAGGGACCGTTCGGACTGAATAGAGTCCTAGACAGATTGTGCCAAATCCAAGGCACCCCTGACAAACCTGCAAACCACACGCACAGAGAGTGTTGGGTGTTCAAGCAGGCTGGCAAATTGAATGCCGAACACAAGGGAAGGGAAACACCAAGTGAGGATGAGGATGAACCTCGCCCGCCGACACTAGGGGACAGAAAAAATTCCCACCAGAGGTTAAAACAGTGAATATGATCCACACGACTGGCACATCCTTCAGAAGGCACGAACGTGCCCATAAAGACGCGCGTGATATAGAGCCCATCATACCCACACCTAACTACGAGATGTCCCGTCCGATCACCTTCGATCACCTGGACGGCCGAGCTAGTATTCGGCGCGAAGGATCGGATGCCTTGGTGCTTGACCGAATAATCGACGGATACCACCTCACCCACGTCCTCATGGACGGTGGCAGCAGTCTCAATTTAATATATGAAGACACTGTCCGCAAGATGGGGATAGACTCATCCAGAATCAGCAAGATTATCACCACCCTTGAAGGGGTGATACCAGGCGTTGAAGCCTACAGCAGGGGCTCCGTCACACTGGAGGTAACATTTGGCTCCCCAGGAAACTCAGCGAAGAACTAGTCTTCATCATCGCACCCTTCCAAAGCAGCTATCAAGCATTGCTTGGAAGAACGACCTTCGCCCGCTTCAACGCATTGCCGCACTAGGGCTACCTCACACTCAAGATGCCCGGCCCACGTGTGCATCATCACCATTAGCGGAATAATAGAGCGCCCTTCGCGCACAGAGGAACACGCGAAGGCCCTAGCGGCCGGACTATAAGAGACCTCTAACAAAAATATGACAGGTCGTTAAGACAACGGACACGGTTAGACGAGTCCGGCAGCCCATATCAAACCAGGGCACCGTATATGTAATCCTATAGTGGATACCAGGGGCTAATAATAAAGCCCCACTCTTGGCTCAACCTTATTGGCAGGCTAGCATCTTACATTTTTACTATACATCGCATACTTACGTTGCACTCTTCTATGAGTTTCCCTTTCCCTCATCCACGGTTCGTGCGATACCCTTCCAGGATGCGGCACAACGGAGACAAAGGCGCAGACGTGCAGCAGGGGGCCGTTCAATAGGTTTCTTTTTAGATTAAGCCCCTGTGTAAACCTTTTCTATTGCCTCTTGTTGTTTAACCATCTCATGGGTTCCATACCCATAGAGGATACTGCCGTTTTTGGCATTTCGCAATGACAGATTAATGCACGTACCTGGAAACACATGGTTTATAATGAATGGGCATTCTTGAGCCCATCATCTATCATAAAGTCCGAATACCTTCGGGAGTGTTCGGCATCACGAGTTTGGCCTTATATTCATCAGCTCCGAATCATGTCTTTGGTCAAATGTTGGGTTTGCCCGACTCCTGGGTTTGCCGCCTTACGTTCCGTTATTATCGGCTAAGGTCGCCAAAGGAGAACTGCTGTGATTGTGCACTGGTTATTTCGGATGAGCACCTCAGTAGAGAAAGCCGAAAACTGACTGTCATGATACAGTGAGAGACTGGTCAACCACTCGACGACTCACCAGAATCTTTAGGATTCCTCCTCATTAACGAAGGGTCATTTCCCGGCCAGGTACATACGTGCCCGTATTCGGATGCACGCAAAGGTACCAGGGGATACATAGTAGCCCCACTTTAGAATCCCATGGCTAAGCGAAAGTGTTACAGCTATATAGTCCGGTTACCTAGTTCGTCGTGCGATCACCTCCTTAATGGACCAAGACGTTGGATCAAGAGTGATTAAGCATATTTTTTCGCGAACACCCCCGTATTGTATGCGTGGGGGCTGAAGCCAACGACTGCTAACTTTCGGATTGCATATTTATATATACATATATATATAAACGGCCGCACAGGGGACACAATCATATTTTCAAAAAAACAGTATAAATATAGCCTAATAATCAAAATAAACATTGTTTTTACAATGATTTGAATCATCACTCGAATAGGAGATTCTTCGAGCACTGCGCCTCTATCAGGCGGGCACCCTCTGTGACCTGCGCCAAGTAGTGCCCGGCCGGATGTTGGCCCCCCACCGGATCCTTTGACGCTATCATAGCGGCATCCATATCCGTCCAATACACTTTAACGCGGGCAAGGGCCATCCGCGCACCCTCTATGCATGCCGACCTCCTCATGGCATCGATCCGACGCACGGCCCCAAGGAACTGTTGCACCAAACCAAAGTAACTTTCCGGCTTAGGCCCCTTCTGCCAAAGGTGGTCTATTACAGACCGCATCGCAAGCTCAGAAAGCCTAGGAAGCTCCGCCACAGTTGCCATCTTATCACTGAACGGCAGCGGGCGAGTGGAAGCATTGAACTGCGACCAAAAAAGCTTCTCCGCCTCCTTTTCACCCTGATCTTTGAAGAACTCCACAGCATCAGCCGTACTCTTCGCCAGGTCCGCGTATGCATCCGACGAGATCCAGCATCCATCTAGGGGAGCGTACTTCGGATCGAAGAACTTCGTCCGCAGCAAATAGGAGCCCCCAGCCACGATTTTTCCGGCCTGTTGAAGCTCCTCTCACGCACCCCTCAGCTCGGTCCGTATTTCCTTGGTGGCATTAAGTGCCTTGCTCAGGTCAGCCGATTTATCCTCATGCTCCTTTTTCAGGAGCTCATACCGGTCAGCGACATTTTTTAACTCGATAGCCATTTCGGCTATATTTTCCTCGCTTCGGCGATGAGCAGCCTGTTCGGCTCTCAATTCCTCGGCCGCCTTTAGGGCAGCCGCATTGCTCACACGAGCTTGTTCCTTGGCTAGAGCAAGTTCCGCCCTCAGGGCCTCCACGGCAGCAGCACCATCTGCAGTCCAAACATATTACATTACTATGTGCCACCTTAATATTTTCCTATACAATGGAAAGACAGGACACATACATTGTGCTTTGTCCAGCCGCTCATTCATCAGAGTGATATCGGCATCAACCGACCCAATGTGCCTCGTCAGTTTGGCAACTTCAACGGACGGGCCAGTGGCCGGAGCCACAGGTAACTGCACATATTTAAAACATAAATCATTGGTTTATGACCCTCCGTTTGCTGCCTAGGGCAGTCAACTAGAGTCTCAGGGGCTACTATCTATATGGAGCACACCTACGGCATGCCTCACACCCAAAGAAATAGTGCATTCTTCATTACGTACCTCAAAGCCTCTGAGCAGGCTTGCGAATGCTTCATTCAAACCGCTTGTGGCGGATGAAATATTCATGAGCACCGCGCTCATTAATGAGCGGTGCTCCTCCGAGAGCGCAGCTTGCTCCAGCAAGCCCGTCAGTACATCCGGCCGGACATCTAACTGCGCCGGACTCTTTCCACCACCCCTCGTTGTAGCCAAATGCTCCGGGTGCAGGGCGGCTGACGGATTGACTTCCGACTTCGACAGATCCGCACTCTTCCGTGACGACACCTCGGCATCGCCCGCTTCATGAGTCGGAGAAGGGGGCGGGGTCTCTCTCTCCATCATCTCCGGAGGAAGGTCCCCCGAAGACAAACCCTGTTGAGAGGAGCTGCTGGCCGGACTACAAAAAGTTGAACCCTAGTTATTAATCTAGGAGAAACACAGTACCTTCGGATCGTAAATTGACTTACAGCTCGGTGGAGGGCTGGCCCGTTGGAGGGCATGGTGCGGTGAGGGTGCCCGTCAAGGCAAGGCCCCTTGGGGATGTTTTTTTCCCTAATTTGGGCATTTCCGCCTCCAAATCTTTGGAGGCGGCCCTCTTCTTCCCGCGCGGAGAGGAGGCCTTAGCCTCCCTTCCCCGAATATCCTCCTTGGGGGAGGTAACAATTCCCCCGGTTCGGATGCGTAGCATGTGGGGTTCGGATTCCTCGTCCCTCCCCTTGTCTTTCCCCGAGGGCATTCTGCTGAGTACCCGGTCGAGCATCTTGGCCATAGTTGGGGCGGGCGAGCCTTCAGGAAGCGGTGTCGGACACCTAATTCTCTCTGCCTTGCTGAGACATTCCTGACGCGGATGATTGTCAGAACAAACAGTCATGATAAATACAAAACAGGGTGTCCAGTATCAAGGCTACTTACTTGGGTATCTAGGCGATTACAGCTTAGGCCCGCATCCTCGATGGTGTTCGGACATACTACTCTCTATTCGAAGAATAATTTGCACATATCTTCGGGCTTCAAGCCGAAGAAGTGCTTGACAGTCCGCGGACCCTCCGGATTGAACTCCCACATCCGGAGAGGCCGGCGTTGGCACGGCAACATCCGCCAGATTAACATCACTTGCATTATGCTCACAAGGTTGATATCCCTCTCAAGAAGCTCCCAGATGCGGTTCTGCATTACTGGTACAACACCTGCGGGCCCCCAATTCCATCCTATGTCTGTCCAGGACGCTAACTGTGATGGAGGGCCCGAGCGGAACTCAGGGGCGGCTGCCCATCTTGTGCCCCTTAGGGCCGTAGCATAAAACCACCCCCGCTGCCATACATCAGATACTTCTGGGAAAGAACCCTTTGGCCATGGGGCGTCGGCGTTTCTGCTTATTACGGCACCTCCGCACTCCACATGTCGCCCCCAGATCATCTTCTGCTTCACATTGAAGGTCTTGAGCCATGAGCCAAAGTGCGGGGTGACGTGGAGAAAAGCCTCGCACACGATAATGAACAACGAGATATGGAGGATAGCGTCTGGAGCCAGATCATGAAAGTCCAACCCATAATAGAACATGAGCCCCCTCACGAAAGGATTGAGGGTGAAGCCCAAACCACGGAGGAAGTGTGGGACGAAAACGACACACTCATTGGGCTCCGGCGTGGGGATGACCTGCCCTGGAGTAGGAAGCCTGTGCTGGATATCTGTTGTCAGGTATCCGACCTCCCTAAGCTTTGCAATGTCCTTCTCTTCAATCGAGGAGGCCACCCACCGGCCTTGAGGGTCAGATCCGGACATATTGGAGGATTCCGGAGGGGTGTAGCTTAGGTTTTGGGTGTTAGAACTCGAGGTGCGAGAAGGCGCGATGAAGGTGAAAAAAGCGGCGTAGGTCTCAGCCCCTTTATAAAGAAGGTGAATATCAAGAGTCCCCTGTGTGACCGTTTGAGGCTTATCTAAAAACACACGGGTTATACCAACAGCTGTCGTGGGGTCACGCACGCTCATATTGATGGAAAATCCCGTAATAAGAGGAACACGATCTCTGCCTCGACGGTACGTGCCAATAAAACCGCCTCATAACACGAGTCGTTGTGGGGTAGGAAACGTTGGTCTGCGTTGGACCAAGCCACGATGCAAGGGCACGAGGCATGAAGATTGGCAGCAAATCAGATATATACCATGTGAAGATCATCTTGCAGATCCGGACATGATTTAAGTGTTCGACGACTACTTTGGAGTATTCGGAGAAGGAACCCGCCTTGCAATGCCAAAGACAATACTGCGCGCCGGACTCATCGTCATTGAAGCCTGGTTCAGGGGCTACTGAGGGAGTCCTGGATTAGGGGGTATCCGGATAGCCGGACTGTGTACAACGTCCGGACTATTGAAGCACGAAGATACAAGACTCAATACTTCAGCCCGTGTCCGGATGGGACTCTTCTTTGCGTGGAAGGCAAGCTTGGCGATCCAGATATTGTGTTTCCTTTCTTGTAACCGACTCCATGTAAACCCTAGCCCTCTCTAGTTTCTATATAAACCAGAGAGGTTGGTCCTTAGAAGGCCGATCACAATGACAATCATACCATCATAGGCTAGCTCTTAGGGTTTAGCCTCTACGATCTCGTGGTAGATCTACTCTTGTACTACCCATATCATCAGTATTAATCAAGCAGGAAGTAGGGTTTTACCTCCATGGAGACGGACCAAACCTGGGTAAACATCTGTGTCCCTTGCTTCCTGTTACCATCAGCCTTGACGCACAGATCGGGACCCCCTACCCAAGATCCGCCGGTTTTGACACCGACAACGGCGGCTCTATATCATGAAATGTGGTGAAACTTCCTCCCTGGTTTATCTCCAAAAATAGGATTTTATAGCGTCGGAGTTAGGGTCTGCGGGGTCACAAGGTGGGCACAACCCACCTGGGTGCCTGGAGGGGGTGGCGCGGCCTGGTGGGTTGTGCTTAACCAGGGGCCCCCTCCGGTGGTTCTTGGCTCCAGTATTTTTCTTTTATTGCAAAATAATTCTCCAAAAAGTTTTGTTCCATTCCGAGAACTTTTATTTCTGCACAAAAGCAACACCATGGCAGTTCTGCTGAAAACAACGTCGTACAGGGTTAGTTTCGTTCAAATGATGCAAATTAGAGTCCAAACAAGAGCAAAAGCGTTATGAAAAGTAGACATGACGGAGACGTATAAACTCTCTCAAGCATAAACCTTTGCTTGTCCTCAAGCAATTCAGTTGACAAACTAAAAATGGAAAAGAAAAACTTTTACAAACTCTTTTGTTCTTGTTTGCATAAATAAGACTAAGTAGCACCTAGGTTTTCAGCAAAGATCATGACTAACCATACCAGCAATAACTCCTAAAAATTATATTAACTCATATCAATGGCATAATCAACTTGCGAGCAACAATAAGATATCTCAAATGTCAACACATTGTAAAAACAATCATGATATAATATGACAACAGTGGTATCTCGCTAGCCCTTTCTGAGACCCAAAACATAAATGTAGAGCACCTCCAAAGTTCAAGCAGTGACAAAACATTGTAATTCATGGTAGAAAAGATCCAGCCATGATGCATCCAACATTAACTATACACAATGCATGAGGACGACAATAGTGCTCTCAGATCTGGCGCTTATTTGAGAAGGTGATGACTCAACATAAAATTAAATAGATAGTCCCTTCGCAGAGGGAGGCAGGGATTTGTAGAGGTGCAAGAGCTCAAAGTTTTAAAAACAAAGATAAATGCAATTTTGGGAAATACACCCTTCCTGTTTACGTCATGACCAAAAGTTATCAATATCTTCCATGATAAACACATTAGTGGTGGTTCCAAAGTGGTAAAAGTAAAGGTTTACTCCCCCTCCACCAAAAAACACACTCCACGGCTAGCTGAATCCAGGGGTATCGTCCATACCAACAACAATCCTGGGGGAGTTTTGTTTAATTATTTGCAAATTTTTTGATTTTGGGACCGGGAATCCCTATTACCGCCCCTCTCATGCAAGGATTAGAAAATAAACACTCATCATGAGAATAGCCCACCTAGCATGGAAGATACCGACTACCCCCTGTCACTCTATAACAATCCAGGCACACAAAAACAGATGTTTATTTGAAGTTTTAGAGGTCGCACATGAAAATGTACTTAGAATGGCAAGGTAATACCGCATATAGGTAGATATGGTGGACTCATCTGGAATAACTTTTGTTTCAGGGGTTTTGATGCACAAGCAGTATTCCCACTTAGTACATGCGAAGGCTAGCAAATAGGTTGAGAAGCGGCCAGCTAGAGAGCGAAAATGGTCATGAACATGCAATATGAAAAATGAACATTGGATACTAGCATGAGTAGGATATGGACACCATGAACATAAATATCGTAGAGGCTATGCTAGTTTTTTATTCAACTACATGCATGAACATGTAACAAGTCAAGTGATACGTCTCCAACGTATCTATAATTTGTTATTGTTCCATGGTATTATATTATCTGTTTTGGATTTTTAATGGGCTTTAATATGCTCTTTTATATTATTTTTGGGACTAACCTATTAAGCGGAGGCCCAGTGCCAGTTTCTGTTTTTTTTGCCTATTTTAGAGTTTTGCATAAAAGGAATCTCAAACGGAGTCCAAACGGAATGAAACCTTCGCGAGGATCTTTCTTGGACCAAAAGCAATCCAGAAGACCTGGAGTTGAAGTCTGGGACTCTATGAGGAGGCGACAAAGGCAGGAGGGCATGCCCGAGGGGGTAGGCGCGCCCCCCACCCTCGTGGGCACCTCATAGCTCCACCGACATACTTCTTTCTATCGGATTGCGGGTTCCGCAAACCCTTGAGAGGTTCGAACTCTGGGGTGCGTGCGGAGATCTCAACCTACCCATCCTGCCTACTCGCAATCCTCCTAAGCCTAGCGCGTCGAGCTCGAAGACACAAAGAGACACAACAGTTTATCCTAGTTCGGGCCACCTTGCGGTGTAATACCCTACTCTAGCATTTTGGTGGATTGCCTCGGAGGGCTGAGTATGAACTCGCACAGTGGATGAACTGGCCTCAGGAGGTAAGGTATTCTTGAGCTCGAGAGAGCTGGTGAGGTGGTCGGGTGAGAATGGATCCGATCCCCTCTATGGTGGTGGCTAAGTCCTATTTATAGTGGCCTTGGTCCTCTTCCCAAATGTTGGTAGGAAGGGATCCCACAATGGCCGGATTTGAAAGGAGACAAGTAGTACAACTTATCCTGACAAAAGTAGTCTTCGCCTACGAAAAGCCTTTGGTCGTGACGCTGCGGTGGGCTCGGTGACGACCTTCGTCCTTCCGTCCTGGTGGTCTTGGTCTTGTTGCACCAGAATGGAAACCTTTTGTTGATTCCTTGGGACTCCGCGCCTGCGGCTTGCCTCCTTGCACCGAAGAGGAAACCTGCGCTCTGCGCCCGCTGGCGCCCGCCTAGCCTTGGTTGTCATGGCTCACGTTAGCTGAGCCTCGTGAGGCATAACTTGCATAGAACTCGGCGCCCCTCGGGAGCCAGCCTGAAGAGGTCGGTCCCCTCAGGGGTCTTGGCGTCGTCCGCCTCATGAGGCTTGGCCCCTCGCGAGGGTCTTGATCTATTGATGTTGAAGCCGGGCCGTACCAGGCCGTCGATGGAGCCACGTGGTGGGCCGTTGGCAGGCAAGTCTGGATACCCCCATATCCAGAACGCCAACAGTAGCCCCCGGGCCCAAGGCGCGCTCGGACTTGGCTTCCAGGCGAAGCCAAAGGGCAAGTGTGGAGCGCCGCGGGCCCTAACCTCCTGTGGCCTTGATGACGCGTGGCGATTGATGGGACGTGGTCGTCTCCACTTCCCCATGCTGCCTTGATATTCACAAGGCCTAGTGGTCGCCATTTGTCAGAACAGCTCGCCGTTCGCAGATCATCGCGCTCAGCTTTCGTTTCTTCGTTTCCCAATATTGTCACTCCATGCCTATATCTGGCGTCGGTGCTTCGCCCCTTTTTCGGCGTCCGTCATGGCCCCCCAGCCGATGAGGAAGAAGGGGAAGCCGTGCGCCCCGGCCGGGCCTCCACTGGCCTTGGAGCCAGCTCTCGAGCAGTCGACGGTGATCAACAAGGAGGGGCTAGACAAGGTCCGCCCTGCCCTTGCGGTCGATTCCAATGATTGGAAGGCGACGGCCGTCCGTCCTGCGTCTTGGCACGTGAGTGAGATGAGTGCCACTGAGATCCCCATCTATCTCCATGCTCTCCTTGCGGGTCTGGTTCCTCCCTTCTCTCCCTTCTTCAATGTTGTAATCTCGCACTATCAGATCCACCTGCTGCACCTGCACCCCTGCTCTTTTATCCTTCTCACCGTCTCATTGCGAGGCCATGGTCGGCATTACTCCTTCAGTGGCCATGTTTTTCCATTTCTTCTTGCTCCGGTTGGTCGACGCTCGCCAATGCTCAGCGTGCGTGACCTTCGAAGCCGTGGCCGCAACCCCAGCTCGGAGATCGACTTCGAGCTTTCGCCTGCTGCGAAGGGGTTTCGGGAGCAGTGGCTGCTCATGGATGCCGGCACGTACAACCCCCAGCTCCTGAATCCTGGGGCACCGGCCTTGCCTAGCTCCTGTTGGGGCCACGAGAAGCTCTCCGACCAGCGCCTTGCTTTCGTCTGGAAGAGGCTGGCGAGGTTGCAAGAGATGGAAGTGACGGCGCCGATGGTGGTGAACGAATTCGTCAGGCAGCGTGTCGCTCCCCTTCAGCGGCATTCTTGCCCAATGTGGGACCTTGTGGGAGTCAAGGATCCCGTGAGGTTGCAGAGGCCATCACTCGCTGCTGGGACCTTGAGCATGGTGCTCAAACTCCTGACGGGCGACCCCGAGCCTGCTGACCTTCCGGGGGGTGGCTATCTCCTCTATCAGTGCTCGAACAAGGCGGCCTTCCCGGAGCAGATGCCCATTTTGGATGAGTGGGGGTTGCTTCTGGAGAGGCTTGAGGGGCCTCGCGAGAACCTGGTCTTCGTGTCACGTGCTCCCCAAGTGTGGAAGCAGGGGGGCTGTCGGTGGAAAACGATGCCTATGGGATCACAAGAATCCCTACTATGGTTGCGGGGCACGGGGTCGTGAGAAGAGCGGGATCAACAGTCAGCACAAACACACGGGTCGTTTACCCAGGTTCAGGCCGCAAGGATGCGTAACACCCTAGTCCTGCTTTGGTGTGTATATATGTGTTCTTGGAGTTCTTGAGCTAGCTACAACGAGCATCACTTGTCCAAGGGTACGAATCCTTCTGCTGGATGCCCCGGGCCTCCTTTTATAGGCAAGGGGATCGTCACAATGGCACACAGGAGGTGGCATCGGGGTACTGTGGCTAAGCTTATCGCTTGGCCATTACAGGACAATACACATTTAATGCACCCCTTAGGTGTCCCTCTCACTTTACTGTCGTTTCGCCCTGTCTTGACACGCGCCTGGGCCAGCGAGGCGGTCAGCGCCATGTAGGCTGGCAGGCCGCTGAGGTGGCACGGTGGTAGGGCCTTCACGAAGATTTGCATGCCACCACGTAGGCATGCGCTGAGTTGGCTTGGAAACCTCATGTTGATACGCAGGTGCCTGCCTAGCTGGTGGGCTGCCAGCTGCATGGGAGCGGTGGTAGAAACTTGGCGGGTGCGGGCCTGACTGTGGCCTCACAGATGTCCTCGGCAAGGGCCTTCCCAGGGACCCGGCAAGGGTCTCGCCATGGCGTCGTGGTCGTCCCCGGCAAGGATCTTGCCGGGGGTCTCGTGGGTTTCCTTGGCGAGGATCTCACCGAGGATCGTCATCTTCTAATCCTCATTTGATTTGGAGTGTTTCTTATCTTCACAAAGATCTGCATGCCATCAAGGAGGCGCCTCCCGATCCTTAGTCTCAACGTGGTTGGTGGCGTTGGAAAACCTGGGGCTCAAGGGTGGCGCGCCCTACTGGCGTTGGGTAAGTTGCACTGGCAAGGTCCTTGTCAGGGCCGTGGAGGCTGCCCCGGCAAGGGTCTTGCCGGGGGAAACCACCTCGCCTTCTTGATCTTTATGCCTCTATCTTGGTGTTGCTCCGACCATCTTGCGGTTTTGATTACCTGTCCTTGCTCTGCTTAAGCGTGGTCGTGGCGCGGCTCTCACTGCCCGTGCACAAGTAAGGGGCACAAAGGAGCGCCCCTACTTTAGTACACCGACAGGAGCCCCCGGGCCTGGGCCACACATAAGCGCAACGCGTGGTTGGGCTAGGCCCAAAACGGTGCGCAGGCAGGTGGGGCGGTTTTTACCACAGTAACTTTTTTCGTCCGCTGCGCTTCCCAACGACCTGCATTGAATGCACGACGTGGGGGTCATGCATGACGTGGGGGGCATGCGTGGGGCGGTTGTTGCAGGCATGCGTCACGTCGTAATAAATGGGAAAGAGGCGGCCCGCATTTTACCCATAAAAAGGAATAACCGCGGGCGCGCGGCTCATTTACCCTCGGTGCTTTCCCCAGTCTCGACATCGCCATCCTCATCTTCTTCCTCCTCAAGCTCCTGCTCGCCACTGCTGCACCCCCACTGCCTTCGGTCCCTCGCCCCCCTCCCAGCCGCCATGGCGCCTAAATCTGGCAAGGGCAAGGTCGTAGCCAAGGACACGAAGGAGAAGGAGACGCCGGAGAGCAAGGCGGCAGCGCGGCGGGCGCAGTTCGCCTATTTCTCCCCGTCGTCAGTCGACGTCTTCGAGCACAAGGACTACTTTAAGCCTTTGTGGGGGGCAACAATGATGGCGCACCCTGCCACGCGCGCCCTCCCCGCGGATTGCAACAAGGGCGGCTCAAAACGATACCCATTCTTCGTCGCCTTCTTCTTCTGCGGGTTCTGCCCCCCTTTTTCCGACTTCTTCAACGACATCATGCGCACTTTTGGCTTCCATTTGTTGGACCTAAAGCCGAATGTTGTGGCGTACTTGGCGTCTTCGCCCTCCTCTGCGAGCGCTTCGTCGGGGTAGTGCCCAGCATGGCGCTTTTCCGCCATTACTTCTCCCCCCGCGTCCAACCCGGGGGCGCCCTTTCTGGAACCGTCGCCTGGATCCCGAGGGCCCAGGAGAAAGGCGCCTACCCAGAAGGTGCCACGAAGGAGCGGTGGGAAGAGTGGAGGGGCCGGTGGTGCTGGATCATGGAGGAGAACCCATCGGAGTTCTGCCGAGGTGTTCGTCGGGAGCCGCTGCTCTGTGGCACAGACTGGAGTGACCTCGACCCCAATGACAAGAAGTTTTCGATCGCCACCACCAGGATTCGCCGCCTCATCGAGGCCGGGCTCACCCTTGAGATGATTGCGGCAGATTTCATCCGTCGCCGAATCGCTCCGCTGCACAAGAAGGGGAGGCCGGCCTGGGATTTTAGGAACGCGGCCGACATCATGAGGCTCCGCACTGTCATGAAGCACAACCTCATGGTGCTGGGGCACACCTGGTATTGCCGGGGGCTCCTCCAGCTCGACGTGTATGCCTACGGCAAGGTGGAGAGGACCGGCAAGGCCGCGAAGTCCGGCAAGGTCGTCAAAGGGCCCTTGTTCAGGCTGCCGCCGGGAGTGGTCCCGCTGAGCAACAACACCCGGCAGGCCAACATCCTCGCTAGGATGCCAGTCTTCAACGTGCATGGCCTTGACCCAGCCTGGGTCGAGCCCCCGGCATGCGAGGTGGAGGAGTTTTTCGACAACTTAGTCGAAGAACTCGATCATGAAGAGCCATTGGTCATCCAGGACACTACCCGGGAGTAGCTGGATTACATCGCCGCCAGAGCAGTGGAGGCGGAGCTTGCCAGGCTGGCCGGCGATGCCGGTGGCATGGAGAACGAGGCCGCCGTGGCCGAAGAAGAGAAGGATCTCGCCGAGTGGGTGAAGTCCGCCAGGGAGGCGGGCGGCGCCAACACCGAGGCCCCCTCCATCGAGGACGTGGCCGAGGAATCGTCCGAGGAGGAGGCCAGGGCCGATGACCCCTTGGCCACGAATAAGAGACGCATCCTGCATCGGGCCAGCCCTGGCGAGCCGGTTCGATCCGGCAGGGCCGAGCCGCGGTGAGGGGTTCCGGGGGAAGCGGCGCACGTGACGAGGGCCGCGGCGGTGATGAAGAAGGCCGCAGTGGCGAAGAAGAAGACGACTGCCTCTTCTTCATCCAAACCCTACCGGACTCCATCGCCTTCCCCTCCTCCTGCCAACGCTGGCACAGATGTGGCCTTTGACTTTTCTTCCCTTAGCCCGAGGAGGAAGAGGAAGGCAGCAGAAGAGGAGGTGGAGGATGAGTAAGCACTCTGCCCCTCGCCGTTTCCATGCTCACTAATTGTGCCGCCTTCCCTGATTTGACTTGTTTTTTTGCAGGGAAATGGAGACGCTGGCCCAGCGGGCAGCAAAGAGGGCCAAGGACTCAAGGGACAGCTAGCCCCTGGCAGGTACCTCAAAGGCGCCGCTGGTGGTGCAGAGCAGCCCGGACAGCAGCCCCTGACTCAGCCCCCAGCGTGCGTCCACTACCTACTCCCCATCGCCGTGCGGCAAGGTGTGGCTTTCGATACTGATCTTGCCCTGGCTGCACGAGGAGAGCAGCAGCAGGAAGAGCCACCAAGGGCCACCCCCACCACGCCACCCCCATCGACCACGCCGCCCCAAGGGGCGTCCCAGGCAAGGGTGCCAGACACTGAGCCCATGCGCACGGAGGAGGAGGTAGACTTGGGCGCCAGTGGCTCCGTCCCGGCAACGAACGTTGGCGGGGAGGGAACCGCTTCTTCTCAGCCCGGCACGGGTGAGTCATCCGATTTCCCTTACTCTTCTTTCTTCTCTTCTGAATTTTGATTTTGGCCCTGCCTCATTTCCTCCTTCGGCGTCCAGCCCCCCCCCCCCCAGCGAACCAGGAGGACACCGACACCATCATCAAGGAGGTGGCCACGGACGCCATGGCCGAGGCTGACAAGGTCGCCACCAAGGAGGCCGCCGAGATCACGGTCGAGGACGCCGACAAGGGGCTCACCGGAGAGACCGGCGAGGCTGCCGCCGAGGAGGCCGGTAGGGTTGCTGACAGGGAGGCCAGCTAGGCCGGCGCGGAGGAGGAGGTGGTCGACGACCAACCCTCCTCGTCTACTGCCTCCGGCTCCGGCAAATATCTGAAGGTGAGCGATGACTTGTTCGTCCACCTCCCTGGGACGGCGAGCACCAGGGCGCGGAGGGGGAGGTGTTCGATGATGAAGTGCTCGCCGCCGCCGGGATCAAGGTTGTCGAGGAACCGAGCACTGGTGGCGGTGGCACCCAAGAGGAGCAGCTTCTTCGGGCCATGGGCGCCAGCTTCTGGAAGCTGCGGGCGCTCCACCGAGCCTGCCTGGACAACGCGAAGTCCAGGGAGGCGACAGCGGGCCAGGTGGAGGCATAAGTAAAGAAGCGCGTCGCCGAGGCGCAGGTCTGGTTCAACCAAGCCCACGAGGAGCTGAAGGCCGCCTAAGGCCAGCTGGCGCAGCGCGAGCTGGAGCTTCTCCTGAAGCAGGCCGACATCGAGAAGACCCAAGAGTAGGCGCGGAAGGAGGCCTCCAAGGCCGAAGCCATCTGGTCCCAGCGCCAGGCCAAGCTGGACTCCCATGAAGAGGACATCGCCGCCCGTGAGACGATGCTTGCCGCCACACTCCGCGGCAAGGACGGGGAGGTCGAGAAGCTTGCCACAGCACGACCACGTGAGCTGGAGCATAAGCACAAGGAAGCACTCGATGCCCAAGCCCTGGCCCATGGCAACAAGTTGAAGGAACTGGAGGCGGAGAGGGATGACCTGAAGGCCAGGGCCGATCAGCCGATGAAGGAGAGGGACTCGGCCAGCTGCGCCCTGATGGTGGCGCAGGATGACGTCCTTGCCAAGGCCGAGCAGCTCGCCCACGCCAACAACTCCATCAAGGACCTGAAGCTGAAGCTGGAGGGTCTTGAGAAGACGCTCTCAGAGGCCAAAGCCCAGGAGGGAGCCCTGACCAAGAGCCTGGCGGAGGAGGGGCAACTGCGGAAGAACAACGCCGCCAACCATGCGGATTTCGTGAAGGGCGAGAACCTCTGGATCAGCCGCCTCGCCGACGCCGCCAACAGGATCACCAAGCAGTTGGACCACATGGGGATGCTGGAAGTGAGGTACACCCCGGAAGCGAGTACGAGCCCCAACGCCAGGCTGACCCTGTTCTTTGAGGGAGTTGTTGGAGCCCTGGAGCGATTCGACTCCAACCGGGCGAGCTCCCTGGCCAGCGAGGCCTGGACACTTTCCCGGGGCGCCATGACCAAGGTCCTCACCAAGCTAGCATACTGGAACCGCGAACTTGACTTCGACGCCGCGCTGGATAGTTTGTCGGGCGAGGCAGACCTCTCGGTGCTCGAGGAGTGCATCGAGCCCATCATCAGCCGTGTTGGCGGAATTCAGAGGGTAGAGGGCCAGCGCCGGGATTAGGCACCCCGTTTCTTGTTGCCTCTACAGGTTCACCACCAAGACAATTCATATCTTTAGTTAGAACCGCGGAAAGCAATTGATGTAATATAACTCTGAAGTGTTTTAAATCGATGCATGTTGTTTCTCTGTTCAACCCCTCCTTGTATGTCCACCCTACGCCAATTGGGCAGGCTTGCCGGTGCATGAACCCAAACCGCAACACTTTGAAGGACGGATCCTTTAGCGGCCGACAGGGTGTACTTGCTGCCGTGTGAACCACCTTGCCATTCTCAGTGCGGCTGCTCGAACTGTCGAGCGGACACGAGAAAGAATGGGAGCGTTGCCAATAGCGGAAGGCCACCCTGCCATTCTCGACGCAGCCGCTTGACCTATTGAGCGGACTCGAAACAGACCAAGGGCGTTGCCAATAACGGAAGGGTCCCGCCGCGTGCAGCTTTCTTTTACAAAGGAAAAATCTCTGAGGAGGATAACTTCATATTAAAGGGAATTACTCAGAGTTTTTGCATGACTTAGCTTTCCTGTCGTCGCGCCAACGCTTGCCGCATCCGCTGACGGGGCTGCTCGCTTGGTCGCCTTCTTCCTCGGAAACCATGGCGATGAGGAGCAGTTCGACCAGCTGCTAAACCAAATTCTCACTACTGCGCCCCCTACCTGGCGCGCCAAAGATGTCGGTGGAAAATGACACCTATGGGATCAAAAGAATCCCTACTACGGTTGCGGGGCGCGGGGTCGTCAGAAGAGCGGGATCAGTAGTCAGCACAAACACACGGGTCGTTTACCCAGGTTCGGGCCGCAAGGATGCGTAACACCCTAATCCTGCTTTGGTGTGCATATATGTGTTCTTGGAGTTCTTGAGCTAGCTACAACGAGCGTCACTTGTCCAAGGGTCCGAATCCTTCTCCTGGATGTCTCGGGCCTCCTTTTATAGGCAAGGGGATCGTCACAGTGGCACACATGAGGTGGCATTGGGGTACTGTGGCTAAGATTATCGCTTAGCCATTACGGGACAAGACGCATTTAATGAGCCCCTTAGGAGTCCCTCTCATTTTACCGCTTCTTTGCCCTGTCTTGACACGTCCCTGGGCCAGCAAGGCGGTCAGCGCCATGCAGGCTGGCAGGCTGCTAAGGTGGCACGGTGGTAGGGCCTTCATAAAGATTTGCAAGCCACCACATAGGCATGCGCTGAGTTGGCTTGGAAACCTCATGTCGATATGCAGGTGCCTGCCTAGCTGGTGGGCTGGCAACTGCATGGGAGCGGTGGCAGAAACTTGGCGGGTGCGGGCCTGGCTGTGGCCTCGCGGATGTTCTCGGCAAGGGCCTTGCCGGGGCCCCGGCAAGGGTCTCGTCGTGGCGTCGTGGTCGTCCCCGGCAAGGATCTTGCCGAGGGTCTCGTGGGTTTCCTTGGCGAGGATTTCACCGAGGTTCATCCTCTTCTAATCCTCATCTGATTTGGAGTGTTTCTTGTCTTCACAAAGATCTGCATGCCATCAAGGAGGCGCCTCACGAGCCTTGGTCTCAATGTGGTTGGTGGCGTTGGAAAACCTGGGGCTCAAGGGTGACGCGCCCTGCTGGCGTTGGGTAAGCTGCCCTGGCAAGGTCATTGCCGGGGCCGTGGAAGCTGCCCCGGCACATGGTTGGTCGCCTTCATGCTCTTTATGTCTGTGTCTTAGCGTTGCTCCGACCATCTTGCGGTTTTGATTCCCTGCCCCTGCTCTGCTCCGACCATCAAGTTTTTCAGGGTTCAGTGGAGCAATCACACCGAGAATGAAGCATCTTGGGAGAGGGAGGATTTTCTTCGGACAGAGCACCCACACCTATTTAAGGACCAGCTGAAATCTCGGGGACGAGATTTTTCCTAAGGGGGTAGGTGATGTGACACTCCGAAATTTTTGTGGTTTTTGTTTTCAACAAGAGCCTTGCTTGGTTTAAAGAAGTTCATCTAAACCCTTCTTAAAAACCTCTCATCTGAGTTTTCCCTCTAAAAAATCTTTTCTTGGATTTAGTTTCTCCTAAAAATAAAAACTTTTTGGTTTTGGGCTTTTCTTTGGTTTGGATACATTCTTGATTTTACCATGCCTCCTATGGTAAAAAATTTCCCAAAAACCCTCCTTCCACTTTGGATCAACCCAAACACTCTGTCCCAACTAATAAAATCCATTTTTGGATTTTTTATCTCATTTATTTCTTTTCCCAAAACAATTCTGTCTTTTATTTTGAGCCTAGGTAATTTGCAAGGCAAGTACCTTAATGCATTTGAATTTTGACCTCAACTCAACTCCCCTGGATAGTCCTTAGCACCCACAACCTAGAACCATCAAGATCTACTCTTCTTCTTTTCAAAATTTTCAAATTTCACCCTCTGCAAGTTTGGACCAGATTTGCCAAATTTGGTGAAATTCATATCTCCACTCCTCCAAAAATTCCACCAAAATTCAAGCAACCCCCAGTTGCAATGAGAGACCCCTCCACCAAAAACCAGCTCAAGGAAAAATCCCCACATGCCAAAATCATTCTGTCGAACACCTGGCCTGCACTGTTTCTTTGCACTTTCAGAGAGATTCAGAAGATCAGAGAGATTCAGTGTCGTTTTCTTTGTCAGAGTTCAGTCACGCGTCGACAGTGCGCCTGGCGCGTTGCGCACAGCCCCTCCTCCCTGTCCAGAGCGCAACACGCGCACTTGGCCGGTTCCTGGCGTCGGCAGCACCCTGGCCCGCTTGCGCCGGCGTCTTCCGCGGCAGCAGAGCCACCCGTGGCGGCCGAATGGAGCCTGCTTCGGCCCGTTACGCCGTTCCGCGCCGCCCTTTGCTCCCTAGCCCTCCGCGTGGCTCATGCATGCCAGCGCACCCCCGCAGCACCGTCGTCGTGGCCCGGCAAGCACAGGGCGCGCCCTCTGCCGCCGACGGGCCCGCGCCGCCCCGTTCTGCCGAAACCAGCCAGCACGCCCGATCCAACCTAGGTTAGATGCTAAACGGAGCCCGTGGACCTCCACGTCGATGATCAACCGCCTAAACCTCCCCGACAAATTGTTGCACCGCCGTAACCATCGCCGGAGAACTCTGTTCACGGCCATCGCCTCGGATCGCCTATAAAAAGAAGCCCCGAGCTCGCTCTCGTGCTCGCACCACCACTGCACCTCACCAACACCACGCCAAGCCTCTAGGAGGACCTCGAGGAGGTCTCCTCCCCCGAATCCGGCCGCCTCGTTACGCCTTGGCCTCCACCTCGATTAACTCCGGTGAGGCCGTCCCCGACACCCAAACCTCATCTGCAATCCCCTCAAGCTACCAGAGGTCTAAACCCCTCCTCAATTTGTCCTCCGCGGCACTCTCCGACGAGGCCCACGACCACCCGAACCACCGTCCGCCGGAGCAAGGGCCGCCGTCGACGTGGTGCTCGCCGGCGACCTCTACCACCACCCATCGACGCGGAAAGGTGCACTGAACACGGAGGTAACCCCTGATCCCCCTGCCTCACCGTGGATCGCCGCCGGCGACCACCACGGCTCTCGGGCACCGTCAAGCGCTGTCGCCTCTTTTGAATATTCAAACCTGACGGGTGGGACCCGCCTGTCAGCCTCTCTGTTGTTTTTTTTAAACCGTTTTCTGAAAGCGTATCCTCGAAAAATACGTTTTCCAAACTGAATCGTTTCCGGGACTTTTCTGCTTAGGCCCCTGAGAGTTTTCTGTTTCATTACACATGGATCATTGGATCAAAACCCTTATATCTTTTAAACAGAATAGTATTTTGGTTTGATTCTTTTTCTGTTCTCTTTAAAATTTCGTCTAGTTTTTTATCAGATTTATTTGAAAATTATTTGGATTACTTTTTGTGCACCTCGCGGTATTTACGTTACGTGCGTATTTTCTTATACCGTAGATACCGGAGGAGGTGACGGAGCCGCGAACTTCACCCAGTTAGACTCCGACTACTCCGAACCAGGCAAGCATGTTTGAACTCTTGATATGATGAGTGTTTGTTGCATGTTTGCATTTAGGAGTTTCATGGCATGTTTATGAACATCTCTTTGAATGTTATACTTCATGCACAAAAGTGGGAAGTAAGTTTCGGAAAGCCATATGTTGTTGGATACATATTGGCATGGCCATGTGATGGCATGAGGATGGGTAAGATGGCAGTGTTGTGGCATGCCAGTCTTATGCCAGTCTATTTGACTTCAGTGTCATCGTGAATCAAATCACAATCCCATTCATTTCCTTCCTGTACTGCCACTTGTTTTCCGCAAGGAATATGGCTTAGTAAGTTGCAAACCGTTTTCCTGGTACACACCAAGTAGAGAGGCCGGGATGAGGGTTCCATGGCCCTGGATTAAAGCCCGTCATCCGGTCAGGGGGCATGGGTGTTTCCGGTTGGGACCGAGAGGGGGGCACCCCTTAGAGCGCGCGTATAGAAATTTGATCCCATGCTATTCGAGGTTGTGACCTCCCCGTCTCAAAGTTTTTCTTGGACGTTGTCTAGGGTGATTCCTGGCATCGTGAGGTGAAATGGGTGTGTACTGGTTAAATGAGTTTCTACCGAAATACCATAAACGGAACTAGTCCTTCGTGACTACGGAAATCCGTTGGCTGTTGGTCAGTAAGTACAAACTCTGCAGAGTCACAAATTCTTTACATCATCTTATACTTGTCCAAGTACTGTATTCATCTTATCTTGTCAGATATCAGCCTCAGTGACAAAACTCCGGTGGATTACATGTGTGTAAATCCGGTTAAAAGTGTATTCTTGTGGATGGACTAACCTGTTGGTTACAATTGATATAAGCCCTTTCTGTGACGTCGCTCAGACGTCCGACTGTGGCATACTTGTTATTTACAATTGATATAAGCCCTTTCTGTGACGTCGCTCAGACGTCCGACTGTGGCATACTTGTTATTTACATTGATATAGCCCTTTCTGTGATGTCGCTCAGACGTCCGACTGTGGCATTTATTTTCAAGCCCTTTCTGTGATGTCGCTCAGACGTCCGACTGTGGCATTACTTTTCAAGCCCTTTCTGTGATGTCGCTCAGACGTCCGACTGTGGCATTTCTTTTCAAGCCCTTTCTGCGATGTCCCTCAGACGTCCGACTATGGCATTTCTTTATAAGCCCTTTATGTGGTGTCGCTTAGACGCCCGACTGCGGCATGAACTTTATTTGTTTACCTTTCAAGGCATCGCTCCAGACACCCGATCGGTTTTCAGTTATTTGTTTTACTTATGAAGTCGTGCAAAAATATTATTATTGGGATGAGCATCATTATTTTTGCTCATGACGCATTCATGCATGCATTTGTTATATCTTTTGTCTGAACTGTCTTGCGAGTACTTTCAAAGTACTCACCTGGCTTGTTGATTTGGCCAGATGTTGATGAAGGCGATCTCATGGATGAAGAGTTCGATAGCGAGTCCGACGCCTAGAGGAGTCCCAGTCAGTCCCGTGCGATCCTGCATTTGGTCACTGTATCATATCCGCTTCCGCCACCCCAGAAATAAATTCATCGAGCCTCACCCCGACGCTCGATGAGCTGCCAGTTAGGAGTCAAGTTATCCACCACCACTTTTTTTATCTCGAGCTAGTAGCATGTCACCAAACCCTTGTGCCATAACCGCCCTTATGTAAGATATTGGCGAGTTTGTAATAAATTGTTGAGCAGCCTCAGCTCAACCCTGTAATATATTTATGCTACTGGTCCTCTGTTTATCAAGTATTTGTCTACCGGTGAGGATAACTTTTCCTATACTGGGAACTAAAGATCGATTTTCTCAATAAGCATTTTATTGAAAAACCGGTCGTGACAGACTTGGTACCAGAGCCAGGCTGACTGTAGGAAGCCACTAGGTGCGATCGCTAATTGGTTATTAGCATGATAGAGTTTATTCATGTCTTTACAAATGTAGTCATTTTTCTGACAGTCGGCATAAAATTTATGATCTGATCGTTCAGAATTTTTGCCTACTTTTGTACATGGCTGGCGACGAATGTGAGTCGCGGATGTTCGCCAACGTGCCTGAGGGGTTCGTCAAGCTCCTCTCCTTCATCGTTCAGGTCGCGATGGGGCCATCCGTGCGCCCAGTCTTCACACTTTATCCACACAAGATCAACGACGGTCTGACCATGCACCAGGCCGCGGTGCAATTCAGGGGAGGGCGTGCTGAGATACGCCACTTCCGATTCTTGGGGAGAGCCATGCCTACAGAGAGGCATACTATGCAGTGTCCTTCCTGCAATGAAGACCCGTCGCTACCGCTACCTTCCATGCCACGTGCCTTACACCTGTCACTACTCATTCTCTTGCCCCCAGAGGAGAGCGAGACGAGGCCTTTGAGATGCTTGTCGAGTATCTCCGAGCCCTGGAGGCAGCCTTCGACAGCATGGTGGATGACCTCGTAGCTGCCCGCATGGACTCAGTCCATGGCTGTGCCGCCAACAGGAGGGAACTCCTGCACACCGCTCCATCGCTGACTTTTATCGCGTCCTCAGCTTCTCATTCACCTACCATTCTCGCCACTGCTCGTTGTCTGCCTACCACTGAGGAATTCAACCAGGCTATTGCACCCATTCCTGTTCGCGCTGCACCACTCATTGCACCCACTCCCGTTCGCGCTGCACCACTCATTGCACCCACTCCCATACGTGCTACCCCACCTATTTCGCCCATTCATATTCAGGTTACTCCGCCTATGGCACTTGCTCCATCAGCTCAGCGCAGCGTTCCTCGTCTGGAACCTATTAGCGAGGAGGAGGTTGATTCCCCAGCGTCACTGCGTCTCACCCTCGGCAGGCCAAGGGAGATCCTCACCATCTCCGACTGAGTACGTGTAGACGCCATGCGATGTGCCGACTTGTGTGATGTGTTTATATGTACATAGGTTGTGAGAAGTAGCCTGTTTGCGCATCATGTAGGATCTGGAGAAGTGCACTAGTCTCAATAACATGTCAGGATTATGTACGCATATCCTGAGTGATGTAATGTATAATTATGCCTGCGTGTAAGATATGTAACAGTCCTTCTCCGCGCGCAATCGTGTATTTTCGAAAAAAAATCCTGGAGTTTTATGTGTGTTTTATTGACCTTTGCAACTCTCTTTCTTGTCTTACGAGTTTCACAAAATATATCCCCAGAGTGAAAGATGTCTCGTCCGTGGACGCGCTCTATGCCAAATCAGACTGAAGAAAATTATGGCACACCACCAAACCACAATTTCACTCAGGGACAGACAAGTCAACAGGACAGTGAAACAACATTTACCCAAGTGTGTCGTCTGTATGAACAGAGTCAGCAACAACACCAGGAAATGATGAACCAATTCATCAATATGGGAAATAACCGTGGTCAGTATCAGCAGCAATCCAAGTTATCTGAGTTACAGAAAACGCGTCCCCAAACGTTTTCTCACACTAACAAGCCTCTTGAGGCCGAAGACTGGCTTCGAGACATGGAGAGAAAATTAATTATTGCACAGTGTTCAGACCGTGAAAAAGTATTGTATGCACCACATTATCTCACCGGAGCAGCTGCATCATGGTGGGAAAACTTCCTGCACATGCACCCCAACGAAAACGAAATAACCTGGGAGGATTTCAAGGAAGGTTTTCGTGGGGCACACATTCCTAAGAGTGTTATGAAAATCAAGAAGAGAGAATTTGATGACCTCAAGCAAAGGACCATGACAGTGTCAGAATACAACAGCCAATTCACTCTGCTGTCTCACTACGCCAATGAAGAGCGCATGACCGAGAGCAAGAAGATGGAAAAATTCTTGGAAGGCTTGGCACCCGCACTTAAATGCCAGCTGGTTGTACATACCTTCCCAGATTTTAAAACACTGGTGGATAAGGCCATTACTCTGGAAAATGAGCGACGCAGCTTAGAAGATTTCCGCAAACGCAAAAGGGACCAGTCTACTTTTGCTCGCAACCACAGAATCAAGATGGAAATTCAGAAGGGTGGTACACACAAAACCCCGACGAATAATTCACGCCCAATCAAGAATTTCCATGCAAGAGACAAGGAGTTCACATACCGCCCAGGCGTTACTTGTTACGCTTGTGGAGAAGAAGGGCACTATGCCAAACAGTGCCCCAAGCCAAGGAACTCAACCCCGAAGCCTAACAATGGTGGCAATAATTCAGCGCCAAAGCGAAACAATTTCAACCCCAATAACAACCACCGGAAGGGTCACCTGAACCACGTGACCAAAGAGGAAGCACAGAACGCCCCGGATATCGTACTCGGTACGTACCCTGTCAACACAATACCTGCCATGGTTTTGTTTGATTCTGGAGCTTCTCACTCATTCATTTCGAAGAGTTTTGCTTTGCAAAATAATTTTTCGATGCTTCCCTTGGAAAAATCAATGATCATCAAGTCCCCTGGAATTAAGCTAGTGACGCAGAGTTACTGTCAAGGTGTGGCTATTGAATTTGAAGGATTGAAGTTTTACGCCAACCTTATTGTATTGAAAAGCAAAGGATTGGATGTCATCCTAGGGATGGATTGGTTAACCACCAACAAAGGTTTTATTGACTGCTTCAACCGGACCGTGATTCTCACACACCATCACGGAAAGACAATAAAAGTTTCAGCCAAAGAGAGACAAATACCCCGGCAACCAAGATTAAACAAGGTGGACGTTTCTGAGCTAAACAAGGTTCCAGTAGTGTGTGAATTTCCAGACGTATTCCCAGAAGAATTACCAGGCATGCCACCGGACCGAGAGATAGAATTCAGCATTGAGCTAGCACCCGGAACCGCTCCTATTTACAAGAAACCATACAGAATGGCACCATCCGAATTGGTAGAATTGAAGAAGCAAATAAAAGAATTATTGGAGAAAGGATATATACGAGCCAGTTCCTCACCTTGGGGTTCTCCAATTTTATTTGCCAAGAAAAAGGATGGAACACTGAGATTGTGTATTGATTATCGAGCTCTTAACATGGTCACAATCAAGAACAAATACCCAATGCCCCGAATAAATGATTTATTTGATCAGCTCGCACAGGCCAAAGTCTTCTCAAAAATTGACTTGAGATCAGGATACCACCAATTAAAAGTGCGAACAGAAGATATTCCCAAGACAGCCTTCACTTCCAGATATGGACTGTATGAGTTCACAGTAATGCCATTTGGGCTAACCAACGCCCCCGCATATTTTGTTCACCTCATGAACAAAGTATTTATGAAGTATATGGACAAGTTTGTTGTGGTATTCATCGATGATATTCTGATATACTCCAAAACACCAGAAGAGCACGCCGAGCATCTCAGGATTGTACTAGGAGAACTCAGGAAACATCAACTGTACGCCAAATTCAGCAAATGTGAATTTTGGCTAAGACAGGTGGGTTTTCTGGGCCACGTACTCACCCAAGAAGGTATTGCAGTAGACCCGGAAAAGGTCAAGGCCGTACTTGGCTGGAAACCACCAGCTAGCGTAACGGACGTACGGAGTTTCTTGGGAATGGCAGGCTATTATCGGAGATTTATTGAAGGATTCTCCACCATAGCAAAGCCAATGACGCAGTTGCTCAAGAAAGGCAAGAAGTTTGAATGGACGGAAGCATGTGAGAAAAGCTTCCAAGAGCTAAAAAGCAAATTAACAACGGCACCAGTATTAATTGTGCCAGACATACACAAGAATTTTGAGGTGTATTGTGACGCATCCCGGAAAGGCCTCGGATGCGTATTGATGCAAGAAGGCAAGGTAGTTGCGTATGTCTCCAGACAACTTCGCAAGCATGAGGAGAATTATCCCACTCATGACTTAGAATTGGCAGCGGTCATCCATGCACTCAAGGAATGGAGACACTTCCTACTTGGAAATCGTTGTGAAATATACACAGACCATAAGAGTCTTAAGTATATTTTCACACAGCCGGAACTTAATTTACGGCAACGACGCTGGTTGGAGTTGGTGAAGGATTATGATGTTGGGATTCACTACCATCCCGGAAAAGCAAATGTTGTGGCAGATGCCCTTAGTCGGAATCCGAGCCCAGACAACGACAGTATACCAAATTTGAGGCCAGAATTTCAACAGGAATTTGCCAAACTCAATTTAATAATGGTCACCGAAGGCAGTGTGTCGAACTTGGAAATACAGCCTACCCTGATGGAAAAGATCAAGGAGGCTCAGCATGGACACCCCAGCATTGATGGCATAAAAAGGAAAGTGAGTTTGGGCAAGGCCTCAGAATTCAACGTAGATGAGCAAGGAGTATTGTGGTACGGAGAGAGACTTTGCGTACCAAATATCAAGGACCTCAAGCAGCAGATTTTGGCTGAAAGCCACACCGCTCCGTATTCAATCCATCCTGGAGGAACAAAGATGTACAAAGACCTTCAGGAAAATTTTGGTGGCACGGTATGAAGAGAGACATAGCCACGTTCATTGCATGCTGTGACTCTTGTCAACGCATCAAGGCCGAGCACCAGAAACCAGCCGGGCTGTTACAGCCAAACAAGATACCCGAGTGGAAGTGGGACGAGATTGGAATGGATTTCATTGTTGGACTACCACGGTCGCAACACGGAATAATGCCATATGGGTCATAACCGACAGATTAACCAAAGTGGCACATTTTATTCCGGTGAAGACAACTCACACCACTCAGAGGCTGGCCAGACTTTATCTTGCCCGTATCGTCCGCCTGCATGGAGTCCCAAAGACTATCATATCTGACAGAGGCACACAGTTCGTCTCTAGATTTTGGGATCACCTGCAACAGGCACTGGGAACCCAACTATCATTCAGTACCGCATACCACCCCCAGACTGATGGGCAAACTGAACGCGTAAACCAAATTCTAGAAGACATGCTGAGAGCCTGTGTCCTCACCTACGGAACCAGTTGGGAAGAAAGTTTGCCATATGCAGAGTTCGCATACAACAACAGTTATCAAGCCAGCTTGCAAATGGCACCCTTTGAAGCTCTATATGGGAGAAGATGTCGTACCCCACTAAACTGGTCAGAAACCGGGGACAGCCACATCTTCGGCCCAGATATGCTCAAGGAGTCTGAGGAGAAAGTTAAGACGATTAGAGATCGACTCAAGACAGCTCAAAGTCGGCAAAAGAGTTATTACGATAGAAAGCATCGGGAAATCAGTTTTGAACCCGGAGAGTTTGTATACCTAAGAGTTTCTCCTATGAGGGGTCTGCAGCGATTCAGGATTAAGGGAAAGCTAGCACCAAGATTCATCGGACCATTCCGTATAGTGGCCCGAAGAGGCACGGTAGCCTACCAGCTAGACCTACCCGGAGATTTATCCGATATCCACAACGTGTTCCACATCTCGCAGTTGAGAAAGTACGTGAGCAACCCAGAGAAGCAAGTATCGCATGAAAATATTGACGTACAACCAGACCTCACCTACCGGGAGCACCCAATAAAAATATTAGAAGAGTCTGAGAGGAGGACCCGACAGAAAACCATCAAGTTTTTCAGGGTTCAGTGGAGCAATCACACCGAGAATGAAGCAACTTGGGAGAGGGAGGATTTTCTTCGGACAGAGCACCCACACCTGTTTAAGGACCAGCTGAAATCTCGGGGACGAGATTTTCCCTAAGGGGGTAGGTGCTGTGACACTCCAAATTTTTTGTGGTTTTTGTTTTCAACAAGAGCCTTGCTTGGTTTAAAGAAGGTCATCTAAACCCTTCTTACAAACCTTTCATCTGAGTTTTTCCTCTCAAAAATCTTTTCTTGGATTTAGTTTCTCCTAAAAAGAAAACCTTTTTGGTTTTGGGCTTTTCTTTGGTTTGGATCCATTCTTGATTTTACCATGCCTCCTATGGTAAAAAATTTCCCAAAAACCCTCCTTCCACTTTGGATCAACCCAAACACTCTGTCCCAACTAATAAAATCCATTTTTGGATTTTATCTCATTTATTTCTTTTCCCAAAACAATTCTGTCTATTATTTTGAGCCTAGGTAATTTGCAAGGCAAGTACCTTAATGCATTTGAATTTTGACCTCAACTCAACTCCCCTGGATAGTCCTTAGCACCCACAACCTAGAACCATCAAGATCTACTCTTCTTCTTTTCAAAATTTTTAAATTTCACCCTCTGCAAGTTTGGACCAGATTTACCAAATTTGGTGAAATTCATATCTCCACTCCTCCAAAAATTCCACCAAAATTCAGGCAACCCCCAGTTGCAATGAGAGACCCCTCCACCAAAAACCAGCTCAAGGAAAAATCCCCACATGCCAAAATCATTCTGTCGAACACCTGGCCTGCACTGTTTCTTTGCACTTTCAGAGAGATTCAGAAGATCAGAGAGATTCGGTGTCGTTTTCTTCGTCAGAGTTCAGTCACGCGTCGACAGTGCGCCTGGCGCGTTGCGCACAGCCCCTCCTCCCTGTCCAGAGCGCCACACGCGCACTTGGCCGGTTCCTGGCGTCGGCAGCACCCTGGCCCGCCTGTGCCGGCGTCTTCCGCGGCGGCAGAGCCACCCGTGGCGGCCAAACGGAACCTGCTTCGGTCCCTTATGCCGTTCTGCGCCGCCCTTTGCTCCCTAGCCCTCCGCGTGGCTCATGCATGCCAGCGCACCCCCGCAGCACCGTCGCCGTGGCCCGGCAAGCACAGGGCGCGCCCTCTGCCACCGACGGGCCCGCGCCGCCTCGTTCTGCCGAAACCAGCCAGCACGCCCGATCCAACCTAGGTTAGATGCTAAACGGATCCCGTGGACCTCCACGTCGATGATCAACCGCCTAAACCTCCCCGACAAATTGCTGCGCCGCCGTAACCATCGCCGGAGAACTCCATTCACGGCCACCGCCTCGGATCGCCTATAAAAAGGTGCCCCAAGCTCGCTCTCGTGCTCGCACCACCACTGCACCTCACCAACACCACGCCAAGCCTCTAGGAGGACCTTGAGGAGGTCTCCTCCCCCGACTCCGGCCGCCCCGTTCCGCCTCGGCCTCCACCTTGATTAACTCTGGTGAGGCCGTCCCCGGCACCCAAACCTCGTCTGCAATCCCCTCAAGCTACCAGAGGTCTAACCCCCTCCTCAATTTGTCCTCCGCAGCACTCTCCGACGAGGCCCACGACCACCCGAACCACCGTCCGCCGGAGCAAGGGCCACCGTCGACGTGGTGCTCGCCGGCGACCTCTACCACCACCCACCGACGTGGAAAGCTGCACTGAACATGGAGGTAACCCCCGATCCACCTGCCTCGCCGTGGATCGCCGTCGGCGACCACCGCGGCTCTCGGGCATCGTCGAGCGCTGCCGCCTCTTTTGAATATTCAAACCTAACGGGTGGGACCCGCCCGTCAGCCTCTCTGTTTTTTTAAACCGTTTTCTGAAAGCGTATCCTGGCAAAATACGCTTTCCAAACTGAATCGTTTCCGGGACTTTTCTGCTTGGGCCCCTGAGAGTTTTCTGTTTCATTATAGATGGGTCCTTGGATCAAAACCCTTATATCCTTTAAACAGAATAGTATTTTTGTTTGATTCTTTTTCTGTTCTCTTTAAAATTTTGTCTAGTTTTTTATCAGATTTATTTGAAAATTATTTGGATTACTTTTTGTGCACCTCGCGGTATTTACGTTACGTGCGTATTTTCTTATACTGTAGATACCGGAGGAGGTGACGGAGCCGCGAACTTCACCCAGTTAGACTCCGACTACTCCGAACCATGCAAGCATGTTTGAACTCTTGATATGATGAGTGTTTGTTGGATGTTTGCATTTAGGAGTTTCATGGCATGTTTATGAACATCTCTTTGAATGTTATACTTCATGCACAAAAGTGGAAAGTAAGTTTCGGAAAGCCATATGTTGTTGGATACATATTGGCATGGCCATGTGATGGCATGAGGATGGGTAAGATGGCAGTGTTGTGGCATGCCAGTCTTATGCCAGTCTATTTGACTTCAGTGTCATCGTGAATCGAATCACATTCCCATTCATTTCCTTCCTGTACTGCCACTTGTTTTCCGCAAGGAATATGGCTTAGTAAGTTGCAAACCATTTTCCTGGTACACACCAAGTAGAGAGGCCGGGATGAGGGTTCCATGGCCCTGGATTAAAGCCCGTCATCCGGTCAGGGGGCATGGGTGTTTCCGGTTGGGACCGAGAGGGGGGCACCCCTTAGAGCGCGCGTATAGAAATTTGATCCCATGCTATTCGAGGTTGTGACCTCCCCGTCTCAAAGTTTTTCTTGGACGTTGTCTAGGGTGATTCCTGGCATCGTGAGGTGAAATGGGTGTGTACTGGTTAAATGAGTTTCTACCGAAATACCATAAACGGAACTAGTCCTTCGTGACTACGGAAAATCCGTTGGCTGTGGTCAGTAAGTTCAAACTCTGCAGAGTCACAAATTCTTTACATCATCTTATACTTGTCCAAGTACTGTATTCATCTTATCTTGTCAGATATCAGCCTCAGTGACAAAACTCCGGTGGACTACATGTGTGTAAATCCGGTTAAAAGTTTATTCTTGTGGATGGACTAACCTGTTGGTTACAATTGATATAAGCCCTTTCTGTGACGTCGCTCAGACGTCCGACTGTGGCATACTTGTTATTTACAATTGATATAAGCCCTTCCTGTGACGTCGCTCAGACGTCCGACTGTGGCATACTTGTTATTTACATTTGATATAAGCCCTTTCTGTGATGTCGCTCAGACGTTCGACTGTGGCATTTATTTTCAAGCCCTTTCTATGATGTCGCTCAGACGTCCGACTGTGGCATTACTTTTCAAGCCCTTTCTGTGATGTCACTCAGACGTTCGACTGTGGCATTTCTTTTCAAGCCCTTTCTGCGATGTCGCTCAGACGTCCGACTGTGGCATTTCTTTATAAGCCCTTTATGTGGTGTCGCTTAGACGCCCGACTGCGGCATGAACTTTATTTGTTTACCTTTCGAGGCGTCGCTCCAAACACCCGATCAGTTTTCAGTTATTTGTTTTACTTATCAAGTCGTGCAAAAATATTATTATTGGGATGAGCATCATTATTTTTGCTCATCTCGCATTCATGCATGCATTTGTTATATCTTTTGTCCGAACTGTCTTGCGAGTACTTTCAAAGTACTCACCTGGCTTGTTGATTTGGCCAGATGTTGATGATGGCGATCTCATGGATGAAGAGTTCGATAGCGAGTCCGACGCCTAGAGGAGTCCCAGTCAGTCCCGTGCGATCCTGCATTTGGTCACTGTATCATATCTGCTTCCGCCACCCCAAAAATAAATTCATCGAGCCTCACCCCGACGCTCGATGAGCTGCCAGTTAGGAGTCAAGTTATCCACCACCATTTTTTTTATCTCGAGCTAGTAGCATGTCACCACACCCCTGTGCCATAGCCGCCCTTATGTAAGATATTGGCGAGTTTGTAATAAATTGTTGAGCAGCCTCAGCTCAACCCTGTAATATATTTATGCTACTGGTCCTCTGTTTATCAAGTATTTGTCTACCGGTGAGGATAACTTTTCCGATAATGGGAACTAAAGATCGATTTTCTCAATAAGCATTTTATTGAAAAACCGGTCGTGACAGCCGCCGTGCCCGAAGAAGAGAAGGAGCTTGCAGAGTGGGTGAAGTCCGCCAGGGAGGCGGGCGGCGCCAGCACCGAGGCCCTCTCCGTGGAGGACGTGGCCGAGGAATCATCCGAGGAGGAGGTCGGGGCTGATGACCCCTCGGCCACGAATAAGAGACGCGTCCTACGTCAGGCCAGCTCTGGCGAGCCGGTCCGATCCGGCAGGGCCGAGCCACGGCAAGGGGTTCCGGGGGAAGCCGCGCGTGTGACGAGGGCCGCAGTGGCAAAGAAGAAGGCCGTGGTGGCAAAGAAGAAGACGGCCACCTCTTCTTCATCCAAACGCTACCGGGCTCCATCGCCTTCCCCTCCTCCCGCCAACGCCGGCATAGATGTGGTCTTTGAATTTTCGTCCCTCAGCCCGAGGAGGAAGAGGAAGGCAGCAGAAGAGGAGGTGGAGGACGAGTAAGCTCTGTGCCCCTCGCCGTTTCTGTCCTCACAAATCATGCCGCCTTCCCTGATTTGACTTGCTTGTTTGCGGGGAAATGGAGACTCTGGCCCACCAGGTAGCGAAGAGGGCCACGGCCTCGAATGGCAGCCAGCCCCCGGTGGGTACCTCAAAGGCGCCGCTGGTGGTGGAGAGCAGCCCGGACAGCAGCCCGTGGCACAGCCCCCGGCTCAGCCCCCAGCGTGCGTCCACTACCTACTCCCCATCGACATGCGGTGGGGTGTGGCTTTTCGGTACTGATCTTGCGGTAGCTGCAGGAGGAGAGCAGCAGCAGGAGGAGCCACCAAGGGCCACCGCCACCACGCCGCCCCCATCGACCACACCGCCCCGAGGGGCGTCCCCAGCAAGGATGCCAGACACTGAGCCCATGCGCACGGAGGAGGAGGAGGTAGACTTGGGCGCCGGTGGCTCCGTCCCGGCAACGAACGTTGGTGGGGAGGGGACCGCTTCTTCCCAGCCCAGCACGGGTGAGTCATCCGATTTCCCTTACTCTTCTTTCTTCTGTTCTCAATTTTGATTTTGGCCCTACCTCATTTCCTCCTTCGGCATCCAAGCCCCCCCCCCCCGGCGAACCAGGAGGGCACCGACACCATCATCAAGGAGATCGCCGCGGACGCCGTGGCCGAGGCTGACAAGGTCGCCACCGAGGAGGCCGTCGAGACCGCGGCCAAGGATGCTGCCAAGGGGCTCGCCGGAGAGACCGGCGAGGCTACCGCTGAGGAGGCCGGCAAGGGCGCCGCCGAGGAGGCCGGCAGGGCCACTGCTTTGGAGGCCGGCAAAGCCGGCACCGAGGAGGAGGTGGTCGACGACCAACCCTCCTCGTCTGCTGCCTCCGGCTCCGGAAAGTATCTGAAGGTGAGCGATGACTTGTTCGTCCACCTCCCCGGGACGGTGAGCACTAGGGCGCCGGCCGAGGGGGAGGTGTTTGATGACGAAGTGCTCGCCGCCACCGGGCTCAAGGTCGTCGAGGAACCGAGCGCTGGTGGCGGTGGCACCCAGGAGTAGCAGCTTCTTCTGGAAGCTACAGGCGCTCCACCGCGCCCGCCTGGACAAGGCGAAGTCCAGGGAGGTAATGGCGGGCCAGGCGGAGGCAGACGTCGAGAAGCGCGTCACCGGGACGCAGGCCTGGTTCCCCCAGGCCCAAGAGGAGATGAAGGTCGCCCAAGGCTAGCTGGCGCAGCGTGAGCTGGAACTTCTCCTGAAGCAGGCCGACATCAAGAAGACCCAGGAGGAGGCAAGGGAGGAGGCCTCCAAGGCCGAGGCCATTCGGTCCCAGTGCCAGGCCGAGCTGGACTCCCATGAAGAGGACCTCGCCGCCCGTGAGATGATGCTTGCCGCCACACTCCGCGACAAGGACGAGGAGGTCGAGAAGCTTGCAGCAGCGCGGACCCGTGAGCTGGAGCATAAGCACAAGGAAGCGCTCGATGCCCAAGCCCTGGCCCATGCCAACAAGGTGAAGGAACTGGAGGCGGAGCGGGGCGGCCTGGAGGCCAGTGCCGATCTGCTGACGAAGGAGAGGGACTTGGCCAGCTGCGCCCTGACGCTGGCGCAGGATGACGTCCTTGCCAAGGCCAAGCAGCTCAACCGCGCCAACGACTCCATCAAGGACCTGAAGCTGAAGCTGGAGGGTCTTTGGAAGACGCTCTCAGAGGCCAAAGCCCGGGGGGAGCCCTGACCAAGAGCCTGGTGGAGGAGGGGCAGCTGGAGAAGAACGACGCCGCCAACCACGCGGATTTCGTGAAGGGCGAGAACCTCTAGATCAGCCGCCTCGCCGACGTCGCCAACAGGATCACCAAGCAGTTGGCCGACATGGGGATGCCGGAAGTGAGGTACGCCCCGGAAGAGAGTATGATACCCAACGCCAAGCTGACCATGTTCTTCGAGGGCGTTCTTGGAGCCCTGGAGCGATTCAATTCCAACCGGGCAAGCTCCCTGGCCAGCGAGGCCCAGAAACTTTGTCGGGGCTCCATGACCAAGGTCCTCACCAAGCTGGCATACTGGAACCCCGAACTTGACTTTGACACCGCGCTGGATAGCTTGTTGGGCGATGCAGACCTCTCGACGCTCGAGGAGCGCATCGAGCCCATCATCAGCCGCGTTGGCAGAATTTAGAGGGTAGAGGGCTAGCGCCGGGATTAGGCACCCTGTTTCTTGTTGTCGCTGCGGGTTCACCACCAAGACAATTCATATCTTTAGTTAGAACCGCGGGCAACAATTGATGTAATATAACTCTGTAGTGTTTTAAATCGATGCATGTTATTTCCCTGTTCAACCCCTCGTTGTACGTCCACCCTACGCCAATTGGGCAGGCTTGCCGGCGCGTGAACCCAAACCGCAACGCTTTGAAGGACGTATCCTTTAGCGGTCAGCAGGGTGTACTTGGTGCCATGAGAACCACCTTGCCATTCTCAGCGCGGCCGCTCAAACTGTCGAGCGGACTCGAGACAGAACGAGAGCGTTGCCAATAGCGAAAGGCCACCCTGCCATTCTCGACGCAGCTGCTTGACCTATTGAGCGGACTCGAAATAGACCAAGGGCATTGCCAATAACGGAAGGGTCCCACCGCGTGCAGGTTTCTTATATAAAGGAAAGATCTCCGAGTAGGATAACTTTATATTAAAAGGAATTACTTAGAGTTTTTGCATGACTTAGCTTTCCTGTCATCGGTGAATGCTTGCCGCATCCGCTGACGGGGCTGCTCGCTTGGTCGCATTCTGCCTCGGAAACCATGGCGATGAGGAGCTGTTCGACTAGCTCCTAAACCAGATTCTCACTACTGCGCCCCCTACCTGACGCGCCAAAGATGTCGGTGGAAAACGACACCTATGGGATCACAAGAATCCCTACTACGGTTGCGGGGCGTGGGGTCGTGAGAAGAGCGGGATCAGTAGGCAGCACAAACACACGGGTTGTTTACCCAGGTTCGGGCCGCAAGGATGTGTAACACCCTATTCCTGCTTTGGTGTGTATATATATGTTCTTGGAGTTCCTGAGCTAGCTACAATGAGCGTCACTTGTCCAAGGGTCCGAATCCTTCTCCTGGATGCCTTGGGCCTCCTGTTATAGGCAAGAGGATCGTCGCAGTGGCACACAGGAGGTGGCTCCGGGGTACTATGGCTAAGCTTATCGCTTAGCCATTACGGGGACAAGACGCATTTAATGCGCCTCTTAGGTGTCCCTCTCACTTTACCGCCGCTTCGCCCTGTCTTGACACGCGCGTGGGGCAGCGAGGCAGTCATCGCCATGTAGGCTGGCAGGCTGCTGAGGTGGCGCGGTGATAGGGCCTTCACAAAGATTTGCATGCCACCACGTAGGCATGCGCTGAGTTGGCTTGAAAACCTCATGTCAATATGTAGGTGCCTGCCTAGCTGGTGCGCTGGCAGCTGCATGGGAGCGGTGGTAGAAACTTGGCTGGTGCGGGCCTGGCTGTGGCCTCATGGATGTCCTCGGCAAGGGCCTTGCCAGGGCCCCGGCAAGGGTCTCGCCATGGCGTCGTGGTCATCCCCAGCAAGGATCTTGCCGGGGGTCTCGTGGGTTTCCTTAGCGAGGAACTCGCCGAGGTTCGTCGTCTTCTAATCCTCATCTGATTTGGAGTGTTTCTTGTCTTCACAAAGATCTGCATGCCATAAAGGAGGCGCCTCCCAAGCCTTGGTCTCAACGTGGTTGGTGGCGTTGGAAGACCTGGGGCTCAAGGGTGGCGCGCCCTGCTGACGTTGGGTAAGCTGCCCCGGCAAGGTCCTTGCCGGGGTTGTGGAGGCTGCCCCGGCAAGGGTCTTGCCGGGGGAAACCACCTCGCCTTCTTGCTCTTTATGCCTCTATCTTGGTGTTGGTCTGACCATCTTGCAGTTTTGATTCCCTGTCCCTGCTCTGCTTAAGCGTGGCCGTGGGAGCGGCTCTGACTGCTCGTGCACAAGTAAGGGGTACAAAGGAACGCCCCTGCTTTAATACACCGATAGTGGCGCTCGCCGCCAGCAGCTGTTGAAGGTCCTCTGGAGACCTGGCGCCGTTGGTGGCCCAGGAGATCGGGGCTCCTAAGGCTCAGAAGGGGATCACCGTGGAGCCGACGCCACCCCATGCTCTGGAGGCAGTGGTTCATGAAGCTCGGGGCGATGGCTTCGAGGTGGCTGCCGGCGGTGAGGCGCCCACTAACGGCTCCGGAGTTACGGGCCAGAAGACCCCGCCAGGCGCCCCTGCCCCTAGGGCCTCTGCCCCGGATGCCCCGCCGAGCGCTCCTCTGCCCGAGGATCACCCTCCGGGGCCTGGTCGGCCCCGCATGAGCCTTGAATCACTCCTGAAGAGGAAGAAATCTTCGTGCCGCAGCGATGGCACCCGTCGGCTGCAGAAGCTGAGGAGATATGTGGCTGTCGATGATTAAGTACCTTGCTTTTGATTCCTTGTGTGCCAAGTTTTATCGTGACCAAGGCCTTGCAGGGCTTCCGCAAAGTCGAAACCTCGGGAGGCGAGCGCCTCCAAGGATCCCAGCTTGACGCCAGCACGCAGCCCTCGGCGCTCAGGCCCTGCGCAGGGCATGATGCCAACTCCGGCTGCCACGATGCAGCAAGGGAGCCCCGGCCCTGAACTTCCTGCTCCTCCTCTCCGCAGCTCAGCCTGTGAGACGGGGGACGCACCGGGGATCCTTCCTATAGTCGTCGCAGCCATGGGTGCGCCCCTTGCGCGACCTTCGTCTTCAGGTTGCGGGGCTACACCGGCCAGCCCTCGGCCGGCGGCGGGCGTGACGCCCGGTGCCTCCTCGGTAGCCCCCAGGGCTGAAGAAGGCCTTGGGGATGCGCTGGCGCTCGCACGCAGGCGCAGTGCCGTGCGCTTCAAGCTCTTCGCTGAGGTGATGCATGCGATGATCCAGCTTGGCGGGGATCTTGCTAATGTTGACACCAGGCTTGAGGCGGAGGGCCGCCGCCTAGCGCATGAGCGGCAGCAGCTGAAGGTTGCCATCAACCTCGGGTGACTTCAGCGCGACGAGGTGATTGTCTCCAACGTATCTATAATTTTTGAATATTCCATGCTATTATATTACCCCTTTTGGATGTTTATGGGTGTTTATTTTACACATATTTATCACTTTTGGGACTAACCTACTAACCGGAGGCCTAGCCCATATTGCTGTTTTTTTTGCCTATTTCAGTATTTCGAAGAAAAGGAATATCAAACGGAGTCCAAACGGAATGAAACCTTCGGGAGCGCGATTTTTGGAACGAACGTGATCTAGAGGACTTGGAGTGCAAGTCAAGAAGCAGCCGAGGCCTCCACGAGATAGGAGGGAGGCCCCCCCCTATAGGGCGCGCCACCCTGTCTCGTGGGCCCCTCGGGTGGCCACCGACATACTTCTTCCTCCTATATAAGCCTACGTACCCCAAAAACATCCAGGGAGCAGACGAAACACAATTTCCACCACCGTAACCTTCTGTATCCGCGAGATCCCATCTTGGAGCCTTCGCCGGCGTTCTGCCGAAGGGGGAATCGACCATGGAGGGCTTCTACATCAACATCCTTGTCCCTCCGATGAGTTGTGAGTAGTTTACCACAGACCTATGGGTCCATAGTTATTAGCTAGATGGCTTCTTCTCTCTTTTTGGATCTCAACACAATGAAAACTCTTTTTGGAGATCTATTCGATGTAAACTCTTTTTGCAGTGTGTTTGTCGAGATCCAATGAATTGTGGGTTTATGATCAAGTTTATCTATGAATAATATTTGAATCTTCTCTGAATTCTTTTGTGTGTGATTGAGTTATCTTTGCAAGTCTCTTCGAATTATCAGTTTGGTTTGGCCTACTAGATTGATCTTTCTTGCCACAGAAGAAGTGCTTAGCTTTGGGTTCAATCTTACGGTGTCCTTACCTAGTGACAGAAAGAGTTGCAAGGCATGTATTGTATTGTTGCCATCGAGGATAACAAGATGGGGTTTATATCATATTTGTTGAGTTTTTTCCTCTACATCGTGTCATCTTTCTTAATGAGTTACTCTGTTCTTATGAACTTAATACTCTAGATGTAGGCAGGAGTCGGTCAATGTGTGGAGTAATAGTAGTAGATGCAGACAGGAGTCAGTCTACTTGTTGCGGACGTGATGCCTATATACATGATCATGCATAGATAATCTCATAATTATTCGCTTTTCTATCAATTGCTCGACAGTAATTTGTTCACCCACCGTAATACTTATGCTATCTTGAGAGAAGCCACTAGTGAAACCTATGGCCCTCGGGTCTATCTCTTATCATATTTGCTTCCAATCTACTTTTATTTGCATCTTTACTTTTTGCATCTATATTATATAATACCAAAAATATATTTATCTTATCTTATTATCTTTATTAGATCTCACTTTTGCAAGTGGCCGTGAAGGGATTGATAACCCCTTTATTGCGTTGGTTACGAGTTCTCAGTTTGTTTGTGTAGGTGCGTGGGACTTTTGAGGAGCCTCCTACTGGATTGATACCTTGGTTCTCAAAAACTGAGGGAAATACTTACGCTACTTTGCTGCATCACCCTCTCCTCTTCGAGGAAAACCAACACAAGCTCAAGACGTAGCAAGAAGGATTTCTGGCGCCGTTGCCGGGGAGGTCTCCGCTCAAGTCAAGACATACCAAGTACCCATCACAAACCCATCTCCCTCGCATTTACATTATTTGCCATTTGCCTCTCGTTTTCCTCTCCCCCACTTCACCCTTGCCGTTTTATTCGCCCTCTCTTTCCCAATCTCCTCCTCTCTTTTTCGTTTGCCTTCCCGTTGCCATGGCCGAATAAAAAAGAACTAAGGGCCCTTTCCTAGGTTCTAGTACCTTGGATAACCCCTCTATCCTCTCTAAGCTCATGAATAATGACGCTATAGAAAGACCCACCGGGGTCTCCAATGAAAGATTGAATAATTTTGATGAGGATGACTCTGAAATTTTTCGCTATTTACTTGATGAGTCTTTAAAAGATGCTTGGGATAGGTTATTAAGGATTCAGGCTAGCTATGTGCCACAATATCAATTGAAGATTACTTAAAAAGTTTTTATGTTGGCTTGCCCGCTTCTTTTAAACAAGCTTTAGATTCTATTTTTGAAGGAAGTTTTCTTGAAAGGGATGCTATAGATACTTATAAAAAAATGAAAACCATATTTGGGCACCCTATGAACGATAAGGTTGAATCAACTACTCTCTTGTGCTTTTATAAAAATGAAATTATTCAAGAGATGAAGTCTAGTTTAGAGGCAAACTTCCGTAACGTGCTTAATCTTACTTCTTCCATTAATGGCCATGTGCTTACCTTAAATAGAAGAATGAATGCTATAGAGAGGAGATCCTCCATTCCTAGTGCCAAAGATGGCACTCGTTAGATCTATCTTTGCTTTTATGCCTAGCTAGGGGCGTTAAACGATAGCGCTAGTTGGGAGGCAACCCAATTTTCTTTATGTTTTTTGTTTTTGCTCCTGTTTAGTAATAAATATTGCATATACCTTCTGTTTGGATGTGTTTTTGTCTTTTAATTAGTGTTTGTGCCAAGTAGAACCTATAGGATAACCTATGATGATAGTTGATTTGATTTTGCTGAAAAACAGAAACTTTGCGCGCACGAATATAATTTTGTTAAATCACAGGAACGTTATTTTGCGTTGATTATTTTTTATGCTGATCAATAAACAAATTTTCCAGGACTTCCTATTTTGATAGGATTTTTAGAGTTCCAGAAGTTTGCGTTAGGTACAGATTGCTACAGACTGTTCTGTTTTTGACAGATCCTGTTTTTCGTGTGCTGTTTGCTTATTTCAATGCATCTATGGCTGTAAAATAGTTTATAAACCATAGAGAAGTTGGAATATAGTAGGTTTAACACCAAAATATATAAAGAATGAGTTAATTGCAGTACCTTATGTGGTGGTTTTTTTTTTCTTTCACTAACGGAGCTTATAAGGTTTCATGTTGAGTTTTGTGTTGTGAAGTTTTCAAGTTTTGGGTAAAGCATTTATGGACTATGGAATAAAGGGTGGCAAGAGCCTAAGCTTGGGGATGCCCAAGGCACCCTAAGATATTCAAGGATAGCCAAAAGCCTAAGCTTGGGGATGCCCCGGGAAGGCATCCCCTCTTTCGTCTTCGTTCATTGGTAACTTTACTTGAAGCTATATTTTTATTCGCCACATGATATGTGTTTTGCTTGGAGCGTCGTGTATTATATTAGTCTTTGCCTTTTAGTTTACCACAATCATCCTTGCTGTACACACCTTTTGGGAGAAGCCACTTTTGTTAGAATTTGCTAGAATACTCTATGTGCTTCACTTATATCTTTTGAGCTTGATAGTTTTTGCTCTAGTGCTTCACTTATATTTTTTAGAGCACGGTGATGACTTAATTTTGAAGAAATTACTAGTCTCTCATGCTTCACTTATATCATTTTGAGAGTCTTTTAGAACAGCATGGTATTTGCTATGGTTTTAAAGTTGGTCCTAAAATGATGAACATCCAAGTTGGATATAATAAAAACTATCATAGAAAGTGAATTGGATGCTATGATCATTTTGATGCTTGATAATTGTTTTGAGACATGGAGGTAGTGATATTAAAGTCATGCTAGTTGGGTGATTATGGATTTGAAGAATGCTTGTGTTGAAGTTTGAGATTCCCGTAGCATGCACGTATGGTGAACCACTTTGTGATGAAGTTGGAGCACAATTTTATTTATTGATTGTCTTCCTTATGAGTGACGGTCGGGGACGAGCGATGGTCTTTTCCTACCAATCTATCCCCCTAGGAGCATGCGCGTAGTGCTTTGGTTTTTGATGACTTCTAGATTTTTGCAACAAGTATATGAGTTCTTTTGACTAATGTTGAGTCCATGGATTATATGCACCCTTTCACCCTTCCATCATTGCTAGCCTTTCTTGTGCTGTGCAACTTTCGCTGGTACCATACACCCACCATTTACCTTCCTCAATACAGCCACCATACCTACCTATTATGGCATTTCCATAACCATTTCGAGATATATTTCCATGCAACTTTCCACCATTCCGTTCATATGACACGCATTACTTTTGTCATATTGCTCTTTGCATGATCATGTAGTTGATATTGTATTTGTGGCAAGACCACCTTCATAATTTTCATACATGTCACTCTTGATTCATTGCATATCCCGGTACACCGCCGGAGGCATTCATATAGAGTCATATCTTGTTCTACCTTTGAGTTGTAAATCCATAAAAGTGTGATGATCTTCATTATTAGAGCATTTTCCTAGCGAGGAAAGGATGATGAAGACTATGATTCCCCCACAAGTCGGGATGAGACTTCGGACTTTATGAAAAAAGGCCAAAAAGGAAAAAAAAGGCCAAAGAAAAAAAGAGAAAAAAAAAGAGAAAAAAAGAGAAAAAAAGAAAAAGAAAAAAATATAATAAGAGAAAAGGAGAGAAGGGACAATGGTACTATCTCTTTTTCCACACTTGTGCTTCAAAATAGCACTATGATCTTCATGATAGAGAGTCTCATATGTTGTCATTTTTCATGTACTAGTGGGAATTTTTCATTATAAAACTTGGCTTGTATAATCAAATGATGGGCTTCCTCAAAGTGCCCTAGGTCTTCGTGAGCAAGAAAGTTGGATGCACACCCACTTAGTTTCTTTTGTTGAGCTTTCATATATTTATAGCTCTAGTGCATCCGTTGCATGGCAATCCCTACTCACTCACATTGATATCTATTAATGGGCATCTCCATAGCCCGTTGATACGCCTAGTTGATGTGAGACTATCTTCTCCTTTTTTTTCTTTCCCACAACCACCATTCTATTCCACATATTGCTTTCCAATAGCCTGCACCTCGGGAGCTCTCGAGCCACGATGACTGCGGCCCACATGTTTGCCTGTTCCCTGCGCGTGTGCGGTGCGGTTGCTGCAGCGTAGTTTGTAGACCGCGCGACGGCGCGGTTGTGGTGCGACGCCTGTGGGGAAGGCTATGCCCTGCGACCCCCGCGGCCGGCCGCCCCAGGCAGAGTGCGGGCCGCGAGCAGGGCGGAGTGGAGATCCTCCTCGTCGGCAGGCGTCATCATGGAGGCCCGAACCACCCAGTGCTCGAAATGTGCCCTCGGGGCGTCGGCCATGGCGTTGGTGGAGCGGCGGGGGACTGGTCGACGGAAGAGAAGACCTGAGGCACCCCTACGTGACGTGCCAAATGTCAGATTACAGGTTTCACAAACCCTTGAGAGGTTCGAACTCTGGGGTACCTGCGGAGATCTCAACCTACCCAGCCTGCCTTCTCGTGATCCTCCTAAGCCTAGCACTTCGAGCTTGAACAGAGAGAGAGACACGGCAGTTTATCCTGGTTCGGGCCACCTTGCGGTGTAATACCCTACTCCAGCGTTTTGGTGGATTGCCTCGGAGGGCTGAGGATGAATCTCTACTCCTAATGGAGCAGTTGATGAATAGTCCGCGCGGTTTATTTCGTCATCATCCCATCTGTGCCAAAAAAAACCTTGGCCAAAAAAACTCTCCTGCCCAGAGCAGATCGATCTCCACCGCCGACCAGACCTTCGCATGCCCGATCTCACGCTCGATCGCACGCGCGATCCACCCCTACTCCCCCTCCCCGGCCGATCCATCCCGGTGCCCCGGCTGATCCACCCCTACGCCCCCTCCGCGGCCGATCCAAACCTTCGCCGTCGCGCTAGCAGGAGGCGGCTATCTGCTGTGGGATCGGGCGAGGTGACGCCGGCGATCACGACCCCGATCCGACGGCGACCCCCTTCTGCTCTTCTCCCTCTCCTCTAGGGTTTTGGTGCCGCCATCTCCGCACTTCCAGAAGGAGATCGGGAGAGGCTGAGCCCAGAGCTAGATGAAGGAGAAGAGAATGTCCATGGATCATTAAGGGGCGGCGGCGACACGAGGCTGATGAAGGTGTTTGTAGGTGGCCTGGCGTGGGAGACGAGCAAGGAGGGCGTGCGCGTCCACTTCGAGCACTTCAGCGAGATCCTCGAGGCCGTCGTCATCGCCGACAAGGGCACCGGCAGATCCAAGGGCAGCAAATTCGTGAGTACTCACCCAAACAATTCTCTCTTCCGCTCATCATCAATTGATCTTCAGTAGTTAATTCTCTTGATTAATTATTCAGTCCAGTTAATTGATGCTATGCCTAAATGGATGCTTGGTAAGTTATGTTCTGGAGGCGGAGGCGGCCATCAAGACATGGTGAATGGCGTCCAGAGGGCCAACTGCAACCTAGCTCGCCTACCTTGGGATCCAGAGGTCCAAGGCACCACAACCAACTGCCTCTGCATCCATATTCTGGTAATTTATTAGTTCGATGCTTTGATTAGCTATTACTGAATTATATGATTAGTTAGGGAGAATTAAGTGCCAGGCCCGTCTTAGTTTGATTGTTAGTCGTTGACCATGTGCAGTCAATTAATTAGATGCTTTCATTAACTTCTAATTTGCTGAATTATTATTGGTTAAGCACCGTGCAGGTATTCATTTGATTGTTAGTCGTTGACCATTAGCATCAAGCTAGCTAGGTGTGCGTGCATGCTACACATATATATCAGTTGTTGCAAGTTACAATCATCTGCCAACTCTCTTTTCAGGAAAAAAAGATGCCAACTTAATTAATCACTCATGTCGAATTGTAGACGCACTGACCAGACGATGCAAAGTTACTGTTTAGTTTGACATTTTTAGTAGAAGGTTTAGTGTCAATCTAGATTTGCTAGGACTAATTTGAAAACTACCGGTGTTATAGATTTGCTAGGACTAATTGATCTGCTTGCATGCCTAATGCCCTTTGTGATGTTTTCCACTATCAAGATTACACTTCTAGAAAATGTGTTTATTTTGTTAGTTTCAATCTATAACAAAATCTAATTTGATTCCACTCTGGACAATCTACAAACAGATGCTAATTCTCCATGATTATTAAGTTGTCCGAAATCTTAATTCCGTCTTTCCTATTGCTGGTTTATTTCAGTTTAGTGTGGTAATCGGCAACAACCAAGTTAACAAATCTTAACTGAAGTATGTGTTTTAAATCTTCGGTGGTGATTTTTTTTTCTTGTGAGTAGACCAATACAAACTGTAGTATGTATTCTGAATTTTGTTCATGTGATTAGATGCATATGAACTGAACTACTGAAGCTCTGTTATTCTTTCTAAGGCGACAATGGCCGCAACTCCATCTAAACTCGAAACAGATATCGGCCATCTCTTATTCTTTCTAAATCTTAACAGAGGAAAAATTTCACAAGCTTTAGATGGAGTCTGGCGTGTTATTCAAATTTGATTCAGAATAGAAACAGATATCGGAAACTTGAATGTACTAACGTGACATGATTCAGATTGCATTGGCTGACATATGTAATGATCTTCATATAAAAGGGGAAATTAAATCAATCACATGTACCTCCGGGTTGCCCGACGCATATGTTTGAGAAGCAGTACATGAGATTACCGAGGAAAGCTATGAAGAGAAGCATACAAATATACTAAGATGACACCTGATTCCCTAGGTGTGCATGACATACTGATCATCATTTGAACTAATCTATGATCTTGTTTGCAATTTCAGGGTGGTGTAGCAAGCAAGCAAGAATTGGAGAGGTATCATTATGAGCTAATCTGGACCATGTACAGAGTTGACAATAGTTCAAAAAATATCTGTGCACTGAAGGTTGAGATTCCAATTCACATGTACATTGTTCTGCATTTTCTACAGTCTTCGGTGCATGCTTGGAGAAGAGGCTAAGATGAGAGGCTTCAATCTGGAGATGACAAGGATAGTCACCTGGTGCAACTAAAGGTTCGGTTTCATACTTGTGAAGTTGTGATGATATTGTTCAGGTAGTACTCCCTGACTGATTTCACTTGTACTATTTCTTCACAGAAGGTACTAAGATATCTTGTCATACTAATATTTAATTTCTACTGATACTTTGTGAAAATACTCAGTTTTCTTATACTAAAATATACCTGTTTACTTTTGTACTGAAATGTACCTTCTTACAAATATTTCATAGGAAGGAGGAGGTTAAGGGAGAAAAAGGCATGTGGAGACACGAGCCAGCTCAAGGAGAAGTTAACCCATAAATTACTTAAATAATAATTTAATAAACCTCTAATTTACCTTACAGAATAAAAGGCCTATGATGAAAGAATAGCATCCAGAAAAAATACAACTAGATAACGGCACAATTTCATATGTGAGAATGACAAATTAGAGAGCTTAAACATTAAGTTGCCTCCAAAGCTTTGCAAACCGCAATGGTACAAAACTAAGTTCAGTTCTTACTGGTTTCTTACTGCATGAAGAACTCTCGTCGTTACCATTTTCCAAACCTGTAGCAAGCAATGCATTAGATGACAATTCAAATTATTGGACACCAAGACTGCTGAGAAGCATTATTGTAACAAACATGGAAAGAGCTTACATCCATGACATCATCATCCCCATGCCTCTGACTTTTATCCCTTTGTTCAGGTGTCAAGTAGTTGGCCATTGGCGGAAGTTAGGTCCAGGGGGAGACTCCGGTGTCCAGGAACTCTGCCCAGGAAAGACGTCAATCATAAGTTCCAGGTAAATTCCACTAACCAACCCTTTGCACAAAGAATTTATAGAATTGATAAGAAAGTGGAAAACAGGTGCTCAGGCAAGTAGTAACATACAAAGCACACGATGGAAGAGATGGCGTTCCCAGAGATGTGAATCACATGGGTGCGGCATCAAGAATGGTGAGAAGTCTGTGAACTTGTTCATCCTCCATGTAGACCCATCCTTCAAAAACAATGTTTTTTACAGATCAGCATAAGAAGCACCAGTTATAGCTTGACCACAACATGGAGAAGAAAACTTTATTTGACTTAAGAAATCATTTCACTTTGGTGACACAATGTGAAATCTCCAAACAGTCCAACAAGATCAGATACATAAAAGACTATCTTTCCCGACAGCATACATCTTTAATCTTACAACACTGATTCAATCGAATAATATCCTTTGTTCTTCATGCATTTTCCTTTCTTTTTATTTTGATACTATCTCCAAACTTTGTGACAACATGATCAGATATTATCAGATAGTAGAGAAAATCTAACATATATTTGCTTGGATTACCTAGCTGCAAAGCAGAATCTGAACTGGAAGACACATCCACACATAATCATGTGGTACCAGGAAATTACCGAAACTCTTTCTACAGTCTTCGGTGCATGCTTGGAGAAGAGGCTAAGATGAGAGGCTTCAATCTGGAGATGACAAGGATAGCCACCTGGTGAAACTAAAGGTTCGGTTTCATACTTGTCAAGTTGTGATGATATTGTTCAGGTAGTACTCCCTGACTGATTTCACTTGCACTATTTCTTCACAGAAGGTACTAAAATATCTTGTCATGCTAATATTTAATTTCTACTGATACTTTGTGAAAATACTCAGTTTTCTTATACTAAAATATACCTGTTTACTTTTGTACTGAAATGTACCTTCTTACAAAGATTTCATAGGAAGGAGGAGGTTAAGGGAGCAAAAGGCATGTGGAGACAAGAGCCAGCTCAAGGAGAAGTTAACCCATAAATTATTGAAATAATAATTTAATAAACCTCTAATTTACCTACAGAATAAAAGGCCTATGATGAAAGAATAGCATCCAGAAAAAATACAACTAGATAACGGTTGTAACAACAAGAAATTATATGACCAAGAACATAACTGAAGAAGTGTGATTAAGGGGGAGCTTTGGAATAGATAAAAGCAGTCTCAAGCACCAATAGGATATGAAAATAGCAATGCTCATCCAGACTCATCTCTTTGGTTCTAACAGTTGCATAACTCTAGGGGTCCCTAACGGCTTTGTACATCCCAGTCATAGTGAAATTTCAGTTTTCAGTTCACAAACATCTTTCGGAGAAGTGACATTACCACACATGGCCATTGAACATGAGGATTGTCCAAGGTTCCACCAAATACACAAACGACACCTGAACAGGTGCGGAAGGGCACATATCAGTATGGCCCGTGTGGGGTTCAGGGATTACCATTTTTGCGAGCTCTGCGAGGACGCTGGAGGCGTGGTCGGCATGGCGTCACGAGAAGCAGTGGTGGATGGCGTCGACCTGCGTGCGGACCCTGCCGGGCGACCGCCTCCTGGGAGTGGAGGCAGACGATCTCGGGGCCGAAGGAGCCCTCGTAGTCCTTGTTGTCTTCATGGGCATCGGTGTTTCCGAGCGGCGACGAGACGACGGCGGCGGCGGCCGAGACAGACTGCGCTTCTGTGCCTTGCGTCGCGAGCGCTGGGGTGCTTGTCGAAGGCCGGGGAGGGGGAGGGCATAAGCAAAGAGGTGGGCTGGTGCAGGGAGAGGAGGGCCCGGACGCCGCCGTCGAGGGGAGGGGAGGCACCATGGATGGGAGTAGCTGTGAGGGGAGAAGGTGAGAGGAGCGGCTCTGAGTGGAGAAAGTGAGTGGCTGTACTATGAGGATAAGTTTTTTTAGTTTGTGAAAAATTTGGTTTGTCTCACTTTTATTTACATGTTTATAATATAAAAATGTCATTTATATGTTTATATATTTATATGCTTCAGATTTCTGGATAAGTGTTTCAACTGATGGATTCGGATGAAACTTTCAAAATGTCAACTGACACTGCCATTGATGTAACGATATCATCAAGTTTTACTCAACTACAAGATGAGATGCATACAAATAACTATTATTTTTTGTATGTGTGATGCACATGATAACTTAAAGGGTGTATTTTTATATATGTTTATTTTTGAAGAATGAAATGGATTATGTCGATGTTTAAAAAGAATCCATCGACAAGGGTCCCGAGGCGACGTCGTTCGGAGGAGACGAAAATTCAGCGAGTTTTATAGAGTGAAAAACGTGCAAGCGAGGATAGCCCATAATAAGAACATTAAAGGCAAAATAAATAAATGTTACACATGGGATATTATTTTTACTGTGATTATCGTTCTGTTCTTTCATCCATTTTTTTATTCATGTGATTTGGCTCATTGTGATATCATAACGGCAGATTATGTCTGCACCCCTAAAGATATTACCATCATTGCATCAATCATGTATGTTATGAAAAAAGTTTGCAAAACATTAACATTGCCAATGAAATGGATTTAAATTATTTTCCATTTGTTATCTTTTATATACATGCAAATTTTAACACCTGTTATGTTTATATATAATACCAGCAAAATACTTAAATGGCCGTGGTGAGTATTCTCCGTTACACATTTTAAGACCTTCAACTGAAGTATTCATGTTAACTACATATATTGCTTGTGTAAGATGGTTATGAGTTGAGGAAGAAGTTTTTATTATGCTTGCTCAAATATCATACAAATAAAGCTAAAAACAACATTACTGATATTGTGCGAGAATTTCTTAATCGAATCAAGAATATCTTAATTAGTAATAATTCTTAGTTGGATCATCGCTCTTATGTATGAATCATCAACTTGCTTTTATGATCTATTTATATTGCAAGTAAAGTGGACTTCAATTATTACGCGGTTGCACTCGTGCTATTGTGTCTTTATTACATGTAAAATTTAACATGTGTTTATATAACTCCAGTGAAATATTTCAAAAGCCCGTGACAACGCACGGGCATTCTACTAGTTAGTACAGTGGATGACCTGGCTTCAGGAGGTGAGGTGTTCTTGAGCTCGAGAGAGCTGGTGAGATGGTCGGGTGAGAATGGATCCGATCCCCTCTATGGTGGTGGCTAAGTCCTATTTATAGTGGCCTTGGTCCTCTTCCCAAAGGTTAGCAGGAAGCGATCCCACAACGGCCAGATTTGAAAGGGTACAAGTAGTACAGCTTATCCTAACAAAAGTAGTCTTCTCCTGCGAAAAGCCTCTGGTCGTGACACTGCGGTGGGCTTGGGGATGACCTCCGTCCTGCCGTCCTGGCAGTCTTGGTCTTGTTGCACTAGAATGGAAACCTTTGGCTGATTCCTCGGGACTCCGCGCCTGCGTCTTGCCTCCCTTGCACCAAAGAGGAAACCTGCGCTCTGCACCCGTCGGCGCCCGCCTGGCACCCGCCTGGCCTTGGTCGTCATGGCTCACGTCAGCTGAGCCTCGGGAGGGTTAACTTGCATAGAACTCTTCGCCCCTCGGGAGCCAGCCTGAAGAGGCCGATCCCCTCGGGGTTCTTCGCATCATCCGTCTCCCGAGGCTTGGCCCCTCGCGAGGGTCTTGAGCTATTGATGTTGAAGCTGGGCCGTGCCAGGCCGTCGCTGGAGCCACGTGGTGGTCCACAGGCAGGCAAGTCTGGATACCCCTGTATCCAGAATGCCGACACTTTCGCCTATATACTATTATACCCTAGAAACATCAGGGGGAGCCACAAAACCACTTTTCCACCGCCGCAACCTTCTGTACCCGTGAGATCCCATCTTGTGGCCTTTTCCAGCAATCCGCCAGAGGGCGAATCGGTCATGGAGGACTTCTGCATCAACACCATTGCCTCTCCGATGAAGTGTGAGTAGTTTACTACAGACCTTCGGGTCCGTAGTTATTAGCTAGATGGCTTCTTCTCTCTCTTTGATTCTCAATACAAAGTTCTCCTCAATGTTCTTGGAGATCTATTTGATGTAATACTCTTTTGCGGTGTGTTTGCCGAGATCCGATGAATTGTGGATTATGAACTTGTTTATCTATGAATACTATTTGGTTCTTCTTTGAATTCTTATATGCATGATTTGATATCTTTGCAATTCTTATATTTAGTTTATCCTACTAGATTGATCTTTCTTGCAATGGGAGAAGTTTTTAGATCTGGGTTCATTCTTGCGGTGTCCTTTCCCAGTGATAGTAGGGGCAGCAAGGCACGTATTGTATTGTTGCCATCGAGGATAAAAAGATGGGGTTTATATCTTATTGCTTGAGTTTATCCCTCTACATCATGTCATCTTCCTTAATGTGTTACTCCGTTATTATGAATTTAATACTCTATATGCATGTTGGATAGCAGACGATGTGTGGAGTAATAGTAGTAGATGCAGAATCCTTTCGGTCTACTTGACCTAAACGTGATGCCTATGTTCATGATCATTGACTTAGATGTCTTTATAATTATGTGCTCTTATATCAATTCCTCGGCAGTAATTTGTTCACCCACCGTAATACAAGTTATCTTGAGAGAAGCCACTAGTAAAACCTATGGCCCCTGGGTCTCTTTTCTATCATATTACATCTCTTTTATTTACATCGCATCTCGTTTACTATTTTGCAATCTTTAACTTTCCAATCTATACAACAAAAATACCAAAAATACTCACTTTTATATCGCTATTAGATCTCACTTTTGTGAGTAACCGTGAAGGGATTGACAACCCCTTTATCGCATTGGTTGCAAGGTTCTTAATTGTTTGTGCAGGTACTAGGTGACCAGTGTGTCATCTCCTCCTGGATTGATACCTTTGTTCTCAAAACCGAGGGAAATACTTACGCTACTTTGCTGCATCACCCTTTCCTCTTCAACGGAAAACCAACGCATGCTCAAGAGGTAGAAAGAAGGATTTCTGGTGCCGTTGCCAGGGAGATCTACGCCAAGTCAAGCCATACCAAGTACCCATCATAAACTATTCTCCCTCGCATTATATTATTTGCCATTCGCCTCTCCTTTTCCTCTCCCCCACTTCTAAAATGATTTTTGAAAACCTTTGCCGTTTCTTCGCCTTTCTTTCGTTCGACCTTTTGTTCGCTTGTTTTACCATGTGCCTTACTTTTGCTCGCATCTTCGCTTGCTAAAGGTTTATGGATCCTCATCCACTTGCTAATAGCTTTAAGAGATCCAATTATGATGGACCTATTGCTTGTGAGTTGAGTGCACTAGATTATCTTTATGAGGTTTTGCTTGAAATTCATGAATCTGAAAATTGTGATGAAGTACTTTATGAAGTGATTCACGATAGATCTTTGAATAAAAAGCATGATTGCAATGATTTTACTATAAATTCTATTGATGTCAATTGTGCTAAAAAATTGCAAAACCCTAATCTTGCGGATGCTAGTTTTGCTATGTCTACTATTTGTTGCAATGATCATGATTGGGGTGATTCTTCTTATAATCCTAAAAATTTATTTTAGCCCCATAATGAATATTAGATTGATAATAGTGATTGCAATATTATTGATAGTGGGTTTGGAAGAGTGTCAGCTTTAGATCCCACATATTTGGAGAATGTTCAATCTTATGAATTTTTTGATAAAAGTGGGTTTGGAGAGGTCATGACTTTAGTTAATGTTAATCCCACTATTTTGGAAGAGTGACAACTTCGCATGCATGTGGATCGTGTTAAAAATATTTTATGTGTGTCACACCCTAGCTAGTTCATGCACTAGAGTGCTTGCATCATGTTTATCATTCATCAGAAACTTGAAATGGGGATGACAGAATCCCCAGCACCCCCTGAAACCAACTAGGGTTTACTAAAAATATTTCCAATGAACCTGAAATGCCCTTCTAAAATGTTCATCACCTCTACCTTGGTCTTAAACCACTGCCAAAAGTGATGCACAAATTTCTAGGTCATCCTAAGGTCACTGGATTAAATCATTAGTTATTTGAGCTTGGGCATTTAAATAATATAAAATATTTCAAATGCTCAAATAATCCCAAACTAAAATGTTCCATGCTGGATATATTCCAAACAGTGGCCATGTGCAGTTTGGTGATTTTTGGAGATGCCTAAGTATTTTTAGAAATGCAACAAACCTACAGAAATAAAATAAAATAGAAATAAATGAAAAACCCACTTACCTGGCCAAACCCACGCCCCGGCCCACCTGGCGGCCCAGCACTATGTTGGCCCGTGCCAGCCAGCTGCTTCGTCCCCGCCAAGCAGGCAGGGAGGTGATGCCGACGAGCGCGAGCTCGCCACGGCACCACCTGCTTGCCGCTTCGCCGCTGGACGGGCTGGACGACCTCCACGTCGCGCCCCCGACCCCCTGGACACGTCCACTCGCCCCCTGTCTCTCACCCTCACTCCCCTCCGCCATGGCCGACGCTGCTGCAGCCACGCCGCCGACATAGCCGTAGCCACCGACGTCTCTGCACTGCCCGACCGTGTCCACGAGCTCCGCCACCATCCTCTCCGTCGAGCAGGCCGAGCCCCGAGCGCTCGCACGCTCTGCACCGCCTCCACCAACCCCGTCTTCGTCGATCATCGCCGGAGATCCACTTCGCCGTCGCTGTCGCAGCAGCCCGTCCCCGACCTCGCCGTCAACCCCGTTGCAACCACCGTGAGCCTGGCTACCTCCCCATCCTCTCTGTTTTCTCTCTCGAGCCCCGTAGCGACTGCACGAAGCTCACCCGCACGCGCCGCCACCGAGCTCGTCGCCGACGAGGCTCCGGCCATGCCATGACCGCGCCACCTTGTCCGTTAACCCTACCGCGCCCCCAGGAGCTCACCGCACTACTCCACGCGCCTCGCCGTGCCTCCTAGCGACGAGTCCAAGCTTGCCCGAGCTCCGTCCGCCGCCAAACTCGTCGCCGGCGTCGTTTCCGGCGACGCCGAGCCCAACCACCACCACCACTGGACGCGGCTCACTCCCCGCATCACGTAGATGTGCTCCGCCGTTGATTTGGTCGCCGGAGCACAAAACCCGCACCGCACCGCCGCGTTTGGCCTCGCCGGCAGCTAAACGCCGGTGAGTTTGACCCCGCTGACCCCGTTTGACCACGGGTGGGCCGAGTTTGACCCCCCTAGGTGAATGACAGGTGGGACCGAGCCCTGCTAATTAACTAGGATTAGTACTGATTAAAAATAGTTAGATTAATAACACTGACACGTGGGACCCACTGGTCAGGTTTGACCTGGACCGTCCTCGTTGACCACTAACGTCACCCTGACGTAATGCTGATGCAGTAATTTAATTGCTGGAATTATTCTTATACAGGAAATTCCAGAAAATACCACAAACTTCAAAAAATCATAGAAATTAATTTGTAGCTCCAAATGCAAAGTGTTATATATGAAAAAAGATCAGAAAAATCCAATCTATCCATCTGTACTGGTTTCATGCATGTTTAAACAAGTTAACCTGCTGTTTAGTGAAGAGCAAGATAAAGCACTTTAAAGGGCCATGTATGAGCTTGAAACTTGAATCTTTGATTCAAAATGGTTCAAACCCATCTGGTCTTAGTTGCACTAGCCCAATACACTCATTTTGCCATGTCTCATGCATGCATAATATTTTTGCACATTGTGTGGTGATGATTGAATATCGGTGCTCTCTGTGGCAGGTTCTGCCCCCGAGGAGTATCGTGAATACCCTAACGAAGAGCAATACCAGTCCACGGACCCGCAAGGCAAGCAACCAATCATTTGATCATATCGATACAATCCCATGTTCTCGCCTCTGCTCTCTTTTACTGCATTAAGACAACGCGATTCAAACTGCTGTGTGCTACGGTAGTTGAACCCATTTCCTCTGCATGGCCTGTCATTGCCATAGTAACTAGATGAAACCCACTAGCATGTGTAGGAGTTGATTGAGCCATGTGTATGTGTTGTTCCTACCTTGCTATGCCTGCTATGCTTAGAGTTGTGTCAGGTCTGGTTCATCTGGGTGATGGGCTAGAGTGAAATGATCATGTCGGTAATGAGAGTGATGTGTTGAACATGATTTGGTAAAGGTGTCGATGAGAGGCCATGTAGGAGTACATGGTGGATTGTTTCATTGGAACCGTCCTTAAGCACCGAGATCTGTATATGTGATTTAAGAGTCATCTACTACCATACATTGGGATCCTTAATTGACTCGCTCAACTTCTTATCCACCCTAGTCCTCTGTCCAGGAGTTGCGAGTAGTTTCTGGTGTTTGTAGCTTACTGGAGGCCGTGGGCAGCGCTGACCCGTGGGGTGGGCTGTGATGCGGTAGGTATGTGGCACGGTGTACCGGATGCCCGTTAGGTATCTTGGGAGCGCTGCACACATCATTCGGGGCCGTATATGGAAACCTCGGCCTAACTCCCTACGGATGGAACCTGGATAGGTGATAAACCTAGACTAGAGACTTAGGTGTTTAGGTAGGTCGTGGTCTACACCCACGTCGGCTTTCGCTTGAAGTCTGCCGAGCACATGTCGTGTGCAGATGCTAAGTGGTGGAAACATGTATGAATAAGTACACCCCTGCAGGGTTAACATCATCTATTCGAATTGCCGCGTCCGCGGTAAAGGACTACTTGGTTGCCTATACAGTTCATAGACAAGTAAATGGATACTACTAAAAGCCTTAAGATAAGCGTGAGTGCCGAGGATGGCTCTTCCGTAGGATGACGGAGGTGGATCCTTGGTAGTGTATTGAAGTGGTGAGTAGTGGACTTGAGTGCGCAAAACCATTTCAAGTTGGAGTCTCGTAGGATAGCTTAGCCAAGAGTCAAAGCTGGCTTGCTGCAATAGCCCCACCATCCCTTCTTGATAATGTGCATGTATGTAGGATCTGATGTAAGTCTTGCTGAGTACCTTTGTACTCATGTTGCTTAATTTACAATTTACAGAAGATGCTACAACCCCTTCTGATGGGTTCTTCATAGACGTCGATGTCGACGAGTAGGCTGAAGCCCAGGTGGTGATCCTGAGCTCACGATGGACCATGTAGTATAGTCAGGCTTACCCAAGCCTCTTTTATTTTCCTAGTTGTCTGTACGCAGACAAGTTACTTCCGCCGTTGGCTTGTATGTTTGTATGACTTGAATGCTGGGTTGTGTGACCCGTACTTGTGTGTATGATATGTATGGCTCTCTGAGCCTTTAAATAAAGTACTTGAGTTGTAGAGTCATGTTGTGATGCCATGTTGTATTTGCACATATCGAGCATATTGTGTGTATGATTGAAATGCTTGGTATGTGTGGGATCTGACTATCTAGTTGTTTATCCTTAGTAGCCTCTCTTACCGGGAAATGCCTCCTAGTGCTTCCACTGAGCCATGGTAGCTTGCTACTGCTCCAGAACACTTAGGCTGGCCGGCATGTGTCCTTCTTTGTTCATGTGTCTATCCCTACAGGGAAATGTCACGCGATGAATATCGGAGTCCTATTAGCCTGCTACAGCCCGTTTTACTGGAGTCCTTCTAGCCCAGTGCTACAGCCTGGATTCACTCGCTGATGACCGACACGTTCGTTGCTGGGTCATGTATGCTTGTCCCTATAAGTTAGCGCCACTTTGGGTTTACGACTAGCCATGTCAGCCTGGGCTCCTTGTCATATGCAACTATCATATACGTGTGCCAAAAGGCGCAAACGGTCCCGGGCAAGGTAAGGCGACACCCGTGGGATTACTGTGCGTGAGGCCGCAAAGTGATATGAGGTGTTACATGCTAGATCGATGTGCCATTGAGTTGGGGTCCTGACAATGTGATAGCTATTTTGTTGAATTTGCTTATGATCCACATGTAATTATTATGAGAGAGAAAAATATGGTTGTAGAAATTTTCATGTTACTAAATTATCTCTCGTTATGTTGAGATTGCTATTGTTTCTTTCCACTTCCTTGCATATACTAGTTTTTGCAGGCTATGATAATTTGTTTGCTTATAAGATGCCTATGCATAGTAAGTATGTTAGAGTTAGATGTGTTTGTCACGTGTTTCATGATGCTCTCTTTGCGCTTTAATTCTTGTCTTTCATGTGAGCATCATCGAAATCTCAATACCTAGCTAGGGGCGTTAAACGAGAGCGTTTGTTGGGAGGCAACCCAATTTTATTTTTTGTTAGTTGCTTTTTTCTCCTTTTTAGTAATAAATAATTCATCTAGTTTCTGGTTAGATGTGTTTTTATGTTTTAGTTAGTGTTTGTGCCAAGTAGAACCTTTGGGAAGACTTGGGTGCAGTCTTTGCGATCTTGCTGTAAGAAACAGAAACTTTTGCGCTAAGGAGAATAGCTGTCATTTTTTTACTGGAGAGTGACTTTAGGATGTTTCTTTTTGCATATGATTAATATACAAATTCATCTAGTCCACAAATTTATTTCAGAATTTTTAGAGTTACAGAAGTATTCTAAAGTTACAGATTTCTACAGACTGTTCTGTTTTTGACAGATTCTGTTTTTCGTGTGTTGTTTCCTTATTTTGATGAATCTATGAGTAGTATAGGGGGGTATGAACCATAGAGAAGTTGTAATACAGTAGGTTTAACACCAATATAAATAAATAATGAGTTCATCGCAGTACCTTAAATGGTGGTTTATTTTCTTATACTAACGAGGCTCATGAGATTTTCTGTTGAAGTTTTGTGTTGTGAAGTTTTTATGTTTTTGGGTAAAGATTTGATGGATTTTGGAATAAGGGGTGGCAAGAGCCTAAGCTTGTGGATGCCCAAGGCACCCCAGGATAATTCAAGGACAACCAAAAGCCTAATCTTGGGGATGCCCTGGAAGGCATCCCCTCTTTCGTCTTCGTCCATCGGTAACTTTACTTGAGGCTATATTTTTATTCACCACATGATATGTGTTTTGCTTGGAGCGTCTTGTATGATTTGAGTATTTGCTTTTTAGTTTACCACAATCTTACTTGATGTACACATCTTTTGGGAGAGACACGAATGAATCAGAATTTATTAGAATACTCTATGTGCTCCACTTATATCTTTTGAGCTAGACAATGTTGCTCTAGTGCTTCACTTATATCTTTTTAGAGCACGGTGGTGGTTTTATTTTATAGAAATTATTGATCTCTCATGCTTCACTTATATTATTTTGAGAGTCTTTTAGAACAGCATGGTAGTTTGCTTTGGTTATAAAATTAGTCATAATATGATGGGCATCCAACATGGGTATAATAAAAACTTTCATATAAAGTGCGTTGAATACTATGAGAAGTTTGAATCTTGATGATTGTTTTGAGATATGAAGATGGTGATATTAGAGACATGCTAGTAGAGTAGTTGCGAATTTGAGGAATACTTGTGTTAAAGTTTGTGATTCCCGTAGCATGCACGTATGGTGAACCGTTATGTGATGAAGTTGGATCATGATTTATTTATTGATTGCCTTCCTTATGTGTGGAGGTCGGGATCACGCGATGGTTAAATCCTACCAACCCTTCCCCTAGGAGCATGCGTGTAGTACTTTGTTTTGATTACTTGTAGATTTTTGCAATAAGTATGTGAGTTCTTTATGACTAATGTTGAGTCCATGCATTATACTCACTCTCACCCTTCCATCATTGCTAGCCTCTCTAGTACCGCACAACTCTCGCCAGTACCAAGCACCCACCTTATACTTTCCTCAAAACAGCCACCATACCTACCTATTATGGCATTTCCATAGCCATTCCGAGATATATTGCCATGCAACTTTCCACCGTTGCATTTATTATGACATGCTTCATCATTGTCATATTGCCTTGCGTGATCATGTAGTCAACATCGTATTTGTGGCAAAGCCACCGTTCATAATTTTTCATACATGTCACTCTTGAATCATTGCACATCCCGGTACACCACCGTAGGCATTCACATAGAGTCATATTTTGTTCTAAGTATTGAGTTGTAAGTAAATAAAAGTGTGATGATCTTCATTATTAGAGCATTGTCCCATGTGAGGAAAGGATGATGGAGACTATGATTACCCCACAAGTCGGGATGAGACTCCAGACTAAAAAAAAGAGGCCATAAAAACCCAAATAAAAAATGAGAGAAAGAGAGAAGGGACAATGCTACTATCCTTTTACCACACTTGTGCTTCAAAGTAGCACCGTGATCTTCATGATAGAGAGTCTCCTATGTTGTCACTTTCATATACTAGTTGGAATTTTTCGTTATAGAAATTGGCTTGTATATTCAAATGATGGGCTTCCCCAAAGTGCCCTAGGTCTTCGTGAGCAAGCAAGTTGGATGCACACCCACTTAGTTTCTTTTGTTGATCTTTCATAAACTTATAGATCTAGTGCATCTGTTGCATGGCAATCCCTACTCACTCACATTGATATCTATTGATGGGCATCTCCATAGACCGTTGATACGCCTAGTTGATGTGAGACTATCTTCTCCTTTTTGTCTTCTCCACAACCACCATTCTATTCCACCTATAGTGCTATGTCCATGGCTCACGCTCTTGTATTGCGTGAAGATTGAAAAAGTTTGAAAATACTAAAGTATGAAATAATTGCTTGGCTGAAACCGGGGTTGTGCATGATTAAATACTTTGTGTGATGAAGGAGAGCATAGCCAGACTATACGATTTTGTAGAGATAGCTTTCTTTGGCCATGTCATTTTGAGAAGACATGATTGCTATGTTAGTATGCTTGAAGTATTATTATTTTTATGTCAATATTAAACCATTGTCTTGAATCTTTCGGATCTGACATTGATGCCACAATAAAGAAAATTACATTGATAAATATGCTAGGTAGAATTCCACATCAAAAGTTCTGTTTTTATCAGTTACCTACTCGAGGATGAGCAGGAATTAAGCTTGGGGATGCTTGATACGTCTCCAACGTATCTATAATTTTTTATTGTTCCATGCTATTATATTACCTGTTTTGGATGTTTAATGGCCTTTAATATGCTCTTTTATATTATTTTTGGGACTAACCTATTAACCGGAGGCCTAGTGCCAGTTTCTGTTTTTTTGCCTATTTTAGAGTTTTGCAGAAAAGGAATATCAAACGGAGTCCAAACGGAATGGAACCTTCGTGAGGATCTTTCTTGGACCAAAAGCAATCCAGAAGACTTGGAGTTGAAGTCTGGGACTCTACAAGGAGGCCACGAGGCAGGAGGGCACGCCTAGGGGGGTAGGCGCGCCCCCACCCTCCTGGGCCCCTCGTAGCTTCACCGACGTACTTCTTTTGCCTATATATACTCTTATACCCTAGAAACATCAGGGGGAGCCACAAAACCACTTTTCCACTGCCGCAACCTTCTGTACCCGTGAGATCCCATGTGGGGGTCTTTTCCAGCGATCTGCCAGAGGGGGAATCGATCATGGAGGGCTTCTACATCAACACCATTGCCTCTCTGATGAAGCGTGAGTAGTTTACCATAGACCTTCGGGTCCATAGTTATTAGATATATGGCTTCTTCTCTCTCTTTGATTCTCAATACAAAGTTCTCCTTGATGTTCTTGGAGATCTATTCGATGTAATACTCTTTTGTGGTGTGTTTACCGAGATCCGATGAATTGTGGATTTATGAACTTGATTATCTATAAATATTATTTGGTTCTCCTCTGAATTCTTATATTCATGATTTGATATCTTTGCTACTCTCTTCAAATTATCGGTTTAGTTTGGCCTACTAGATTGATGTTTCTTGCAATGGGAGAAGTGCTTAGCTTTGGGTTCAATCTTTTGGTGTCCTTTCCCGGTGACAGTAGGGGCAGCAAGGCACGTATTGTATTGTTTCCATCGAGGATAAAAAGATGGGGTTTATAACATATTTGAGTTTATCCCTTTACATTATGTCATATTGCTTAATGTGTTACTCCGTTCTTATGAACTTAATAATCTAGATGCATGATGGATAGCGGTCGATGTGTGGTGTAATAGTAGTAGATGCAGAATCGTTTCGGTCTACTTGACACGGATGTGATGCCTATGTTCATGATCATTGCCTTAGTTGTCTTCATAATTATGCGGTCTTCTATCAATTACTCGATAGTAATTTGTTCACCCACCGTAATACATGCTATCTTGAGAGAAGCCACTAGTGAAATCTGTGGCCCCCGGGTCTCTTTTCTATCATATTACATCTCTTTTATTTACATCGCATCTTGCTTACTATTTTGCAATCTTTACTTTCCAATCTATACAACAAAAATACCAAAAAATATTTACTTTGCTATCTTTATTAGATCTCACTTCTGTGAGTAACCGTGAAGGGATTGACAACCCCTTTATCGCGTTGGTTGCAAGGATCTTGATTGTTTGTGCAGGTACTAGGTGACTTGTGTGTCGTCTCCTACTGGATTGATACCTTAGTTCTCAAAACTGAGGGAAATACATATGCTAGTTTGCTGCATCACCCTTTACTCTTCAAGGGAAAACCAACCCAGGCTCAAGAGGTAGCATCAAGCCACTTGAAACATTCAGAGGAGGATACCATATCATCATACTACATCACAATCATTTTAAGGTGATGTTGACATCCAAGATAAATCATTATCCACTCCTAGCTACTTAAGCATGACATGATAAACTATAATCTCTAATTGTCATTGGAAACATGTTCGATCTAATATGTTGAATCATAGATACTAGGTTAAACATATTTAGAAAAACAGTAAAAAAGTTGAGTTCATACCCATTTCTCTCTGGCACAGTCAGTTCATTAAATATCGTCGTTATTGCCTTTCACTTGCACGATTGAGTGATATGAAAATAATTATAGTGCAAGAGTGTCGTGGACTAAGCTGGAATCTGCAAACATTTTATTCAAAAGGAGAAGACAAGGCAATTTGGGCTATTTGTTAGATCAACAATAATGCATATGAGAGCCACTCCACATTTTCATCGTGGTCTTCCCCTTGGTATAACTCAATAAAAAGAAGAGAAATTCAGAGAAACACACTAAAATATTTTTGGAGTTTTTAGTTTGTATTTTTCTTGAAGAAAGCAAATTGAAGAAAAGGAAAACAAAAACGAGAAAAACTATTTACACGGGAAAGATCCCTACAAGCAAAAGAAGAATTGAGAAATGTTTTTGGGTTTTCTTTTAATAATACAACTAGTTAAACAAGAAAGAAAACCCGAAAAGAAGCAAGAATTTTTTCGAGTTTTCTCAGAGTTTTTGAAACACCCAATAAGAAATTGACAAAATAATCTAGCATGGATAATACAATGAAAAAGTGTGAACACTGACAACTGGAATAAAATGTGTGAGCATGAATATAATGTTGGTGGAAATACGTACTCCCCCAAGCTTAGGATTTTTGCTTAGCTTGGTAGTCACCATCCGCAGTCTGCATAGTAGTCAGAGTGGTAACTTACGGAGGCTCTTGGTGCAACCACCTCAGCTGGCCGAGCTGCCTCGATCTCCGCCTTGTACGAGCGGGCCTTGCTCTCAAGAACATAATATCATATTTTGTTGTAATAATCAAAAAGAGCAGGCGCAAGCAATGCAACATGCACAATGGTTTCTTTATTGAACCTCAAGTTATAAGTATAATCAGTGATTTTTCCCTTAAGGAACTTATGCCACTTCATGGCCTCAAAGTCTAAGCACTGAGTAGGTACGATGGGGTCATAAGGCAGAGGTGTAACACCAACCTATCTAGATAAACGAGAAGCATAAATCCCATCATAAAAATAACCACTACCAGCATTATGCTCCAGCGTATGTGCAACAATCGCTCCAAGATTATAACTTTTAATTCCGGTCAGGGCAGTGTGTATAAGGCTCAAGTCAGGAGCACATAGTGTGCTACAATCTTGCTTGCCCATGATGCATTTGCCATTAAAGAGTGCAAAGTATTGAATGGATGGGAAATGAATACTTTTTGTTCTACCTTGTGTCACTCCTCTATCCTCACCATAACAAAGACTAGTCAAGAATGTCTCATAGTGAGCTCTTGGTGGCTCGTCTAGCGAACCCCAAAATTGAATTTTACAGATATTAGAAAACATCTCTAGAGGCATGGAAAATGGATTATCATACAAGTTAAACAAAACTCTAGACTCACAAGGAAAATATTTAAATTTCTTAGTTAATGTTTATCTGAGATTGAGATGCTGAATGCACTTATCTACAATGTAGGGGCCGAGATCAGCGTTGCGAACATACTGCTCAAATTCTTCCTTAATACCTGCACTCACCATAAAATCATGACACATCCATAAGCATGATTTGGTAGCTGCATCACGCATTTCGCTTGGGCTTGGTTCAACATAAGACCAACGTATCGAGCCACTACTAGATGATGCTCCATAGACCTCCTCCTCGAAGAACTCCTAAAGAATTGCCTTTTTATTTGCAAACAATTTCTAAAACATTTGGGACACAAAACTTTTGTCAGCAAAACTTCACATGATTGATAGCAACTACTCATAAGGATGCATAGAGACCATATCAAGAATTCAAACTACTTAGAACTCTAAGAATTCAACATGCAAACTCATCTACAATAGCACCAATAGTAGCTAATTATTCAAAATACAAACCACAAAAGAAAAAAACTAATTGCTCTAAATTAGAGCAATGGAGGCGTCACATACCAAGTAGCAATCCCCCAAAATAGTTTTGGAAATGGAGCTTCGAGCAAAGAGATCAAAATTTGTGGGTTTGAAATCAAGAACACGAGAGAAAGAGAGAGAGAGAGAGAGAGCAATGGTGATTTTTTTCAGGAGGTAGGAGATGACAAGGGCCAAAGAGATAAGTGAGGGAACCCACGTGGGGACCACAACCCACCAAGGCGCGCCTGGGGTTGCTGGCGCGCCCTAGTGTCTTGTGGTCACCAGGTGCACCCCCTTTGATGTTATTTGCATCAAAAATTCAGAAATATTCCGAAGAAGACAGTGTTAAATTTTCAGGGCATTCTGATCACTTTTGTTTTGGGTCATTTTTATTACACGGAAAATCCAGAAAACAGGATAAACATGGCACTCTATTTTATTTAACTAAGAAAATATAAAACAAAAGGTAAGGACAGAAGGTAGTGTCTACTAAATTCATCAACTTCATACCTCTCAAAAATTGTCCATTAATAAGGTTGATCAAGTCTTATTAACAACCACCTTTGATTAACATCAAACCGAAGAACTTCCGTAAAACACTAGGTTACCTCAACAGGGATATGCATGTCCCCAACAATAAGTATATCAAATTTCTTTTTGGCAGTAGGTAGAGGTAGTTGAAAACTTCTAATGGTGAGTGTCAGAGATTTTGCAATAACATTAATACCATTCACTTGGAATTGTTTCTTCGGAAAGTGCATCGTATGCTCGTTACCATTGATATGAACAGTGACCTTGCTTTTATTGCAATCAATGACAGCCCCTGTAGTATTAAAAAAGGGTCTACCAAGGATAATCGACATGTTGTCATCCTCGGGCATCTCAAGTATAACAAAGTCAGTTAAGATGGTAACATTTGCAACAACAACAGGCACATCCTCACAAATACCGATAGGTATGACAACTGATTTATCAACCATTTGCAAAGATATTTCAGTAGGTTTGAGTTTATTCAAATCAAGTCTTTTATATAAAGAGAAAGGCATAACACTAACACCAACTCCCAAATCACACAAAGTAGTTTTAACATAATTTCTTTTGTTGGAGCAAGGTATAGTTGGTATTCCCGGATTTCCATGTTTTTAGGTACTCCATCCTTAAAAGAGTAATTAGCAAGCATTGTGGAGATTTCAGCTTCCGGTATTTTTCTCTTATTAGTGATGATGTCTTTCATGTATTTTGCATAAGGGACCATCTTTAAAATATCAGTCAAGCGAGTGCGCATATCCTAAGCATTTCAGCAAAGCGTTCAAATTCTTCATCATCTTTCTTCTTAGTTGGTTTATGTGGAAAGGGCATGGGTTTCTGAACCCATGGTTCTCTTTCTTTACCATGTTTTCTAGCCACAAAGTCTCTTTTATCATATATTTTATTTTTAGGTTGTCAGTTATCAAGATCAACAACATGTTCTATCTCAACATCATTGTCTCGTTCTTTGCCATTGTCTAGTTGAGAGTCTTCATGAACATCATCATTATATTTTTCATTATCACTAGGTGAATGTTCATTACCAGAATGAGTTTTAGCATCTGAGATAGAGACATCATTGTTATCTTCAGTAGGTTTTTCTATTTCAAGTACACAAGAGGTATGAAAAGTCCTATCATTTTTCTTCTTCTTTTTTTATTAGAAGGACTAGGTGCATCGTCCTATTCAATTCTTTTAGGGTGTCCCTTAGGATAAAGTGGTTCCTGATTCATTCTACCTCCTCTAGTTACTACTCTAATAGGATGGTCATTTATATTATTATTCATTTCAACAAGCAATTCTCTTAGAGATTTAGCAACTTGTTCTAACTGAGTATGAACCATAGAGGCATGTTTTCCTACACCTCTAACATCATTAGAGATTATAAATAACAAGTTACTCAAGTGAGCAATCATATCAGAATTGTATTTCATCCGTTTCATAACATTTACATTGAAGTGATCTTGTTTTCTAATGTAGTTATCTTTCCCTAATAATAAAGCACAGATTGACTATGTCGGGTTCACCGTCGCGTACTTTTTACACAGAGGTCCTTGTGGTTTTTAGGTAATTAACCCGCGGTAAAAAATGTTTCGTTCATGGGCTGGGCTGACGCACGGGGGAGCAGTTCTGCAAAAAGAAATACACCAGCACAGCTCTTGTAATGCCCCAAGACCGACGCTCCAGACGCCTTTCATGTTTTTCGTTGTCGTCGTGTGTTTTGTTTGTTTGTTGCATTTCATCAACGCATCATAAGCATTGCATCCACATGTTTTTTCACAAAACTCGTAGCCGTTCGCAGTTGCCCTCTCTCTCTTTGCCTCCGGTGTCATTTTGTCAGGCCCTTATCCTCGTTGACCTCTCTCAGACCCCTCATGTGTGTGTCCGAAACTTACCCGAACCCAAACCGGTCTGTTGTTATCGATGGATCCGGATCATCTCCAAACATCCCTAGAACATCTCCGTTTTCTTAATTGGACTCCCTAACCTGTTTATTTTCGACCGTTCAATTCTAATCGGAGGGTCCGTTTTGCCATAAGCTAACCAACCTACCCATATAACCAACCTAACCCTAGACCTAGGATGTCCCATCCATCCAATCCCTCACCCGCCGCCGCCACTCTCTCCCTAGGGATTCTCTCCTCCTCGTCTTCCCCAATGAGCTAACCGCCATCCGTCTCAGATCCACCTCCCTCCGACCGCCTCCCGTGTTTTCCGTGCCACCGAAATCCCCTTGCAGCCAACCTCTCCTTCCCTCGTTTTGACCACCACCAACCGGAGCCCGCAACCATGATCCAAATCCTCACCGCGCAGCCGCACGCCCGAGGCCCCGAGCTCCTCCCGCTCGATCCCTCCCGAGCTTCTCCATGCCGTGCTCCTTCCTCGAGCCCTGCGCCTCTCCTCAAGTTCGCCTGCCACCGTCCCCGGTGAGAAGTTCTGCTAACAGCCACCAGCAGGCCAGCCACGTTCGCGCCTCTCCTTCCGTTCCCTGTCTTCTCCTGTTGTCTTTCCCTCTCATGCTCTCTCTCTCTCCCAGGTATGTCCATGCAGGAGCCACAAGGAGGAACCCGCCATCACCAAGTTCTTGCCGTGTGCGCCTGGATCTACCATCCCTGGCTCCTTCGCGCTCGATTCCCGCCATTCCTGAGTCCCGTCGCCCCGCTAAGTACCTCGCCGGAGAACCACGCGTCCGCTCGTTCCCTGCTTCAAACATCAGAACACGGTACCCTGCCTGCCTCCCCTACCCTGCACCCTGAACCGCCCGAGCTCGTGGATGCCCGGCGCCCGAGGCCTCCCGCCTTCCTAATGCTCGTCGTAGAGCACTAGTGCTCCAAGCCCGGCCCTTATGCAGCTCGCCGGTGAGCACATCTGGCCACCCGCGTCGTGGTTCCCCCCTTTTCTTCCCGTTTCTTCTCCCTGCATCTCTTCTCTGAATTCACTCGCTCTCTATATTTCCTCAAAGGAGTTGAGCCGCCGTCGTCCTATTTGACTCCCACCATCAGGAACCATGTCCCCTCGTCAGATCCGGTGGATCCCCGCGCCCGTTCCCGACCACCTTCGCTCCGGACCCGTCCTCTCTGCCTCGTCGTCGTCGGAGTCCAAGCCGCCCCGCTGCATCCTCTACTTCCCCTGCTAGCTGCGACCGGTAGATGCACGCCTGCATCGATGGGGTGAGCGCTCCCGAGCCCGTTGACTGCGCCCCTGCCTCCAGATCGCCAAGGCCCAGCCTGACTTCGACCCAGCTCCGCGCCAGCGCCCGCGTGGGCCGCACCACCCAGCCGGCCCAAGTGCCGTGGTGAGCAGCCCCCCCCTCTGTTGGCCCAGCATGTGTAGATTCGGCCCATGTCATGTTTTTTTCCGTTCTGTGATTTTGTCCAATTATCTAGAGAGTGCAGATTTATAGAAAAACCCTCATGTTCATGCATGTAATAACTAATTAACCATGCATCGGTTTAAAATGTTTTATATATGTAAAATGCCTAAAATTTCATCTACTTTAATAGTATCTAACTCTCATCCTTGTTTAAAATGTTTAACTTGCTGTTTGCATTAATTTGCTAAAATGCCATGTTAAAATGATTTATTTCATAACTATTTAACCGTAACTCGGTTGTTGATAAACTTTATATGTAAATGGGGTGGAGAATTGCATAGATTAACTTTGTGCACTTTGTTTTACTGCTTAACAACAATAAAATATGGTTTAGGGCAGAACAGTAGCTAATCTAAAATATGCATACGGGGATTTTCCGGAATTGTTGTTTGTTGTTTCGGCCTCATTTAAACTTGCCTAGATAGGTAGTTTAATTATGCTTCACCTATTGCCATGTTTAACAACATTTAATATTGTTTGGTAGCTTAAACGAGATTAAACTAAATATGCCAATGTGGTGTTTTGTCAATATGCAACTCGTGGCATATTGAGCTCCACATAACTTGTAGTATTGTTTGTTGCACTTTGCCATGCCATGCCTCATTAAACCAGACATGCATCATACTTGATTGTGCATCATGCCATGATTATGCTTGTGCGTTTACCATGTTGTTTGCTTCTTTCCGGGTCGCTTCTCTAGTTAGTTTCAGTTTCGTTCTGGAGTTGTGAGGATTCGTTCGACCACGTCTGCTTGTCTTCTTCATGGAGTCGTTCTTCTTCCTAGTGGGATTTCAGGCAAGATGACCGTCACCTTGGATCTCACTACTATCATTGCTATGCTAGTTGCTTCGTTCTATCGCTATGATGCGCTACCTATCACTTTATCTTCAAGCCTCCCAAATTGCCATGTCAGCCTCTAACCTTTTCACCCTTCCTAGCAAACCGTTGCTTGGCTATGTTACCGCTTTTGCTCAACCCCTCTTATAGCGTTGTTAGTTGCAGGTGAAGTTGAAGGTTGCTCCATGGTGGACAGGATTATGGTTGGGATCTCACAATATCTCTTATTTAATTAATGCATCTATATACTTGGTAAAGGGTGGAATACTCGGCCTTATGCCTGGTGTTTTGTTCCACTCTTGCCGCCCTAGTTTCCGTCATACCGGTGTTATGTTCCTTGATTTTGCGTTCCTTACGCGGTTGGGTGATTTATGGGACCCCCTTGACAGTTCGCTTTGAATAAAACTTGTCCAGCAAGGCCCAACCTTGGTTTTACCATTTGCCTCACCACCACCTATACCCTTCCCTTGCGTCGGCCAACCCGAGGGTCATCTTTATTTTAGTCCCCCGGGCCAGTGCTTCTCTAAGTTCTGGTCCAAACCAAGCCACCTGCGAGGCCCCCTCGGGGAACCTCGAGGTCTGGTTTTACTCGTAGCCTGTCTCATCCGGTGTTGCCCTGAGAACGAGATATGTGCAGCTCCTATCGGGATTGTCGGCGCATCGGGTGGCTTTGCTGGTCTTGTTTTACCATTGTCGAAATGTCTTGTAAACCGGGATTCCTAGACTGATCGGGTCTTCCTGGGAGAAGGAATATCCTTCGTTCACCGTGAGAGCTTGTGATGGGCTATGTTGGGACACCCCTGCAGGGTATAAACTTTCAAGAACCGTTCCCGCGGTTATGTGGAAGATGGGAATTTGTTAATGTTCGGTTGTAGATAACTTGACACCAAATACAAATTAAAACGCATCAACCGCGTGTGTAGCCGTGATGGTTTCTTTTCGGCGGAGTCCGGGAAGTGAACACGGTTTTGGGTTATGTTTGACGTAAGTAGGAGTTCAGGATCACCTCTTGATCATTGCTAGCTTCACGACCATCCCGTTTGCTTGTCTTCTCGCTCTTACTGGCGTATGTTAGCCACCATACTTGCTTAGTCGCTGCTGCAACCTCACCACTTTACCCCTTCCTTTCCCATTAAGCTTTGCTAGTCTTGATACCCATGGTAATGGGATTGCTGAGTCCTCGTGGCTCACAGATTACTACAACAACAGTTGCAGGTACAGGTTATGCGATGATCTTGACGCGAGAGCGATGTTGCTTGTTTTGGAGTTCTTCTTCTGCTTCTTCTTCGATCAGGGGATAGGTTCCAGGTCGGTAGCCTGGGCTAGCAGGGTGGATGTCGTTTGAGTTTCTGTTTGTGTTTCATCCGTAGTCGGATGATGCTCTTATGTATGATGATGTTGTATTCGTGTGGCATTGTATGCCTCTTGTATGTATCCCCATCTATTTATGTAATGTTGATGTAATGATATCCACCTTGCAAAAGCGTTTCAATATGCGGGTCTATCCTTGGTGGTACCTTCGAGTTCCTCTTGGATAGGGTCGCATATTGGGCGTGACAAGCTGGTATCAGAGCCTCGACCGACCATAGGAGCCCCCTTGATTGTTGGTCGTTGTTGAGTCTAGAAGAAAACTATTTTGAGTCTTAGGGTTATATATATCGGAGAGTAGGATTCTTTTTACTCCTCAGCCCCCTTCGTCGCTCTAGTGAGGACTCTCGACGTAGATATTTTGACTTTCCTCTCCTCAAATTTTCTCTAAATTTTTTTAGGATCACCTGGGTATCTTGGGATCGTTCTGATATTCTTGTGAAAAGAACATTGTTCTTGGTGCCTCCTGACATTTAGGGGTTGTGGCAGTGTCCCGGGGAATTGAGCTCCAAGGTGTTGTCGTCACAATTTTATCGTTGCAGTTCTGGAATACCTGAGTTTTGCCGACATTGAAAATCTCTTTTATGCAGTTGTTGGTGAGATAACCAAGACGCCACCAAGTACTGGGGAGTTCGGGGGTATTGCCATAGCTCGTATAACGGATGCTTTTCGAAGGTTGAGGTACACGATTTCCGAAGGTTTCTTGGTTATGTGTTGACGGATGGATACAACTTGGATGTAGGTATTGTTAGTTTGGGTGAGATATATTGCTTCCCCTGTGTCCCCAACACCAGATTGCATAACCAAAAAGTTTTGGGAGTTTTATAGGTGGGAATTCAAGTAGCTCCTGGAATATCTTTCCGACATATGCATGATATGAGATTGGGGTTTGACGTCTAGTGGTCCGCCTATCCACGGTCGTTTTTACAGTGGTCTTGTTGTGTCTTAAAGACCCCTTGGCTATGCTGGTTCGAGGATACTTCGTATGCATGTGCACTGCCTTGTACATGATGGTGTTGTACGATCGGGCCCGTGTGGGCCCCACCATGAAAACTTCGAATGAAATCTCTATCATATGCTTGTTCCGGCTTATTCTGCAAGCCAAATCCTTTGTTTTGTTTTATTTGTGGTATTCGAGTTGCTTCGATGTCAAGTGTTGAATCCATACCTTTCCCTAAACGGTGTTCTCATATTTCTATGGGAGTACTAATCCTTTTGATCATTGAGATTGTCATGTCAATTCTTTCCAACCGGTGTGCTTCTCTTCAAGTGGATCCGATCATTTCAACATTTGTGAGATCAATTCGATGTTTTATCAACGGTATCCGTTTCATCTATCCCCAAGTTGCCTTTGTTTTCCCGCCCTCCCACCCTTTTTCTTCAAGGACTTAGATTTCTTAATCAAGTATCCATTTATTCATGTGAAGTCTATTCACTCTTTTCAATCAATGTTCTAATCCGGTGATCCTTCGTGAAGATGCTCACAAGCTTCAAGTTCATCATTCTTCATTCTCGCATTCTTTTTCGGTGGATTTAACTCAAGCTTTCGGTGTTGATCATATCCCTTTTCCTCGTTTCAAATGCGATCCCATGCCGATGCACCTCTTAATCTTTCGCTTCTCGCTATTCATTTTTCCTGAAGTGCTTAAGATATCTCATAAGATTCGTGTTTTCCATTCTTAATCCGTTCAAGCTATTTGGAGATTATTATGCCATTCAAGTCATTTAATTCAACCGGTGCAATCCCCCCTTTCAATCAATCATTCAATGATGTTTCCTTTTGAGTGGGACCTAACCCATAGGTCATTTCCCAGGATCTTACCTAACTCTTCTAATTATTCCGGAGCCATTCCTAATTCTTTTTGAGTTTGACATAAGAATGAATTTCATCAGTCAGTTGCCATCTTCAAGATCGATTTCAATTCTTTTCATTGCTGATTCAACCTTTGCTCTTCTCATTCTCCCAGAGTATCTCAGTAATTTTTGGTGGCGTTTCTCGTCGTCATTTGAAGACCGAGGAAGAGTTTCTCTTAAATCTTGGTCCATTCTCTTGAAGATTCATGGTTCTAGCTTGATGCCATCCTCATAATTGTTTTTGATTGTGCCAATTCTTTTCTTACTATCCGGAGCATTTCATGAGTTGTTTCCATTTCTTACCTCCGAAGGCCATCATGTCATAATTCTTCATCCTCATCTTGTAGCTATCGTTCTCCAAATCTTACCGGTGAATCATTCAAATACCCTCTAATCAGTTCATGATCCTTTCGTTCTCATGTATCTAAATCCCCTCAAGTATCTTCATTCGTTTTCCAATTCTTCCCGGTGAATTATGCCTTTGCTACTTTCATTTTCAATTCTTATGGTGGTTCGTTCAAGATTTCACTTCCTTCGTTATCATATCAATTCATTCGTTGTTTCCAAATCCCACTGGTGGTTCCATCAATAGCTTCTCAAGTTTGCACTATATCTCTCTTAATCCTTTCTAGAAGAATAAGTAGTATGCCAAATCCATTGCTTGTCATCAATTTATTTTGATGAAGGATAAGCATACAATAAATCTTATTCTTATTTCCTCGAGGTGATTCAATTCTTTTCTTCCAGAGATTGTTCATGATGAAGTAATTCTTGGTTCTAGTGTTCATCTTTTCTTTCCGGAGTTCCAAGTTCTCTCGGTTATATCATCGCGAAGCTCCATCTAAATCATTGCAAGCCTTCACCTTGTGTTTTGAACTTCTCTTTCTTTCTATCATACTTTTATTACTGGAGTTCTTCATGGAGGATCTAGATGGTGGTTCGTCAAGGATTCTTTTCATTCAACATTTGTTCTTCAAGACTTCTCTCGAGGTGATGATCCGCCAAGCTATACTCAAAATTAAACATGGTGCTCAACACATGTTTTGTTTTGAGGCGTTCAAGTATTCTTCTTCTTGCATTTAGAAGTGCAATTCTTTCTAGCTTAGCTTTTGAGGTCGTGTTATATCATTCTTGGCAATTTCCATTCAGGTTTCGCGATTCACATGTTGTCAAGAATGAGGTATTTTAAACCCATCATTTTCTTCCTTGGAGTTATCTTGGTAAATATTTCACCTAAAAGCCTTCCCGAAGGAATGTTGCTAATTGGGGTGCTTATTAATGACCCAAGTTCTCCAATTATCCTCTTGGTGAAAGAAGTTTCTCTTATGTTCATTGATCTCAACCAATCAATCGTTTTTGTTAGTGGCCGGTTGTCACCTCATTATTTTGAGATGTTTGCCATAAGCCCACAACAAGCTTGTTCTTTTCGTTATTGGTTTTCCAACAACTCCGTTCTAACCTTCTTGGAAGGGTGCTTTCCAAGATCATTTGTGGCAGAAGTTAGCATTTTCTTCTCCATTCTGTTATTCCAATGATCTATCTTCTATTCTTTCTTCCGAAGGCATTGTGATGTTGCTCTTTTCATTCATCATCTCGAATTGTGAGGATCGTGTTCTTTTCATGCTTATCCATTTAACCGGAGTGTCGTGTCCTCTTTTCAAGTTCTTTTCATCTTATCAAGTCTTGCATCTGTTTTCAACTGGAGTGCTGTCCGAATTTGTTCTTCCTTGTTCCTTGTTTATCTTGTTTCAACCAGAGTGGTTTCAATTCCTTCCTGTCCATTGTGCTCGTCATTCATAGCTTTGCAACCTCCAAGGTTCACATGGTGTTCCTTGGTTCTCTTTTCTACTGGAGTGCTCTCAGTTGTGTTCAACTCTGTTGTGTTCTTTCTTTCAACTTTTCAACCTCTCAAGGTTCATTGGATTCACTCATTTGTCAAAGAAGCAACTTTGTTTTACCTCTTTCGCTCTTCTCCAGTGCCATCCTAGATCTCGGGACGAGATCCTCTTGTAGTGGTGGAGTGTTGTAATGCCCCAAGACCGACGCTCCAGACGCCTTTCATGTTTTTCGTTGTCGTCGTGTGTTTTGTTTGTTTGTTGCATTTCATCATCGCATCATGAGCATTGCATCCACATGTTTTTCACAAAACTCGTAGCCGTTCACAGTTGCCCTTTCTCTCTTTGCCTCCGGTGTCATTTTGTCAGGCCCTTGTCCTTGTTGACCTCTCTCAGACCCCTCGTGTGCGTGTCCGAAACTTACCCAAACAAGAACCGGTCTGTTGTTACCGATGGATCCGGATCATCTCCAAACATCCCTAGAACATCTCCATTTTATTAATTGGACTCCCTAACCTATTTATTTTCGACCGTTCGATTCTAATCGGAGGGTCCATTTTGCCCTAAGCTAGCCAACCTACCTATATAACCAACCTAACCCTATACCTAGGCTGTCCCATCCATCCAATCCCTCACTCGCCGCCGCCACTCTCTCCCTTGGGATCCTCTCCTCCTCGTCTTCCCCACTGAGCCAACCACCATCCGTATCAGGTCCACCTCCCTCCGACCGCCTCCCATGTTTTCCGTGCCACCAAAATCCCCTTGCAGCCAGCCTGTCTTTCCCTCGTTTTCACCACCACCAACCGGAGCCCGCAACCACGATCCAAATCTTCACCGCGCAGCCGCACGCCCGATGCCCCAAGCTCCTCCCGCTCGATCCCTCCCAAGCTTCTCCATGCTGTGCTCCTTCCCCAAGCCCTGCGCCTCTCCTCAAGTTTGCATGCCATCGTCCCTGGTCAGAAGTTTTGCTAACAGCCACTAGCAGGCCAACCACGCTCGTGCCTCTCCTTCCGTTCCGTTTCTTCTCCTGTTGTCTTTCCCTCTCATGCTCTCTCTCTCTCCCAGGTATGTCCGTGCAGGAGCCGCAAGGAGGAAGCCGCCATCACTAAGTTCTTGCCGTGCGCACCTGGAGCCGCCATCCTCGGCTCCTCCGCGCTCGATTCCCGCCGTTCCTGAGTCCCATCGCCCCACCAAGTACCTCTTCGGAGAACCACGCGTCCGCTTGTTCCTCTGCTTTGAACATCAGAACCTGGTACCCTTCTTGCCTCCCCTGCCCCGCACCCTGAACCGTCCGAGCTCATGGATGCTTGGTGCCCGAGGCCTCCCGCCTTCATGATGCTCATCGCCGAGCACTAATGCTCCAAGCCCGGCCCTTCTGCAGCTCGCCGGTGAGCACATCTGGCCACCCGCGCCCGTGGTTCCCTCCTTCTCTTCCCGTTTCTTCTCCCTGCATCTCTTCTCTGAGTTCACTCGCTCTCTGTATTTCTTCACAGGAGTTGAGCCGCCGTCGTCCTGTTCGACTCCCATCATTAGGAACCATCTCCCCTCATCAGATCTGGTGGATCCCCGCGCCCGTTCCCGACCACCTTCACTCCGGACCCGTCCTCTCTGCCTCGTCGTCGCCGGAGTCCAAGCCGCCCCGTTGCATCCTCTGCTTCCCCTACTAGCTGTGACCGGTAGCTGCGCGCCTGCATCGATGGGGTGAGCGCTCCCGAGCCCGTTGACTGCGCCCCTGCCTCCAGATCGCCAAGGCCCAGCATGACTTCGACCCAGCTCCGCGCCAGCGCCCGCGTGGGCCGCACTACCGAGCCGGCCCATGTGCCGTGGTGAGCAGTCCCCCCCTCTGTTGGCCCAGCATGTGTAGATTCGGCACATGTCATGTTTTTTTTCATTCTGTGATTTTGTCCAATTATCCAGAGAGTGCAGATTTACAGAAAACCCTCATGTTCATGCATGTAATAACTAATTAACCATGCATCGGTTTAAAATGTTTTATATATGTAAAATGCCTAAAAATTTATCTAGTTTTGTAAAATGTTTTACCTATATAATGTTTTATATAGGTAATTAACCCGCGGTAAAAAACGTTTCGTTCATGGGCTGGGCTGATGCGCAGGGGAGCAGTTCTGCAAAAAGAAATACACCAGCACAGCTCTCCACCTCGATGCCTAAAGGTACGTCACCGCCGCCGCCTCCACCACGCGGCACGGCCTTCTTCCCCAGCCATTCACCAACACAGACTCTCCTCCTTGATGCCTACAGGCACGGCACCGCCGCTGCCACCATGCACTTCCTCCCCTGCCGCTCCGCAGCCATGCCAGGCACCGAGGACCAGCGGGTCAATGCCGCCGTCCACTCCGGCCTCCGACACACCAGCCCGAACCGCCGCTCGCAGGCGTGGGGGATGGAGAACCTCGAGGGGCACGCGGGAGCTAATGCGGGGGAGGGTCTGGGCAGCGAACAATCCGGGCTTCCTCCATCCTCACCGCCGTCCTTGGACACTGCGGGGGCGGGTCTGGGTGGTGACCCGACCGAGGTTCTCCCACCGCCGCCCCCACATCTCCCCGGGGCGCCCCGTACAACGGGGCGCAGGCAGCCAAAGGATCCGCGTACCTGGCCGAGCACGTCTCGCTAAACGGGACCTTTGACAAGGCGGCGTGCTACCAGGCCACGGGGGCCACGGAGATGACCAAGCTACTAGGCCACCACCGAGATGGTCGATCCCATGGTCCCCAAGCAGTCATACGAGGATGGTAATGGTGCCAGCATACAAGCCTTCTCTATCTGATTTCATTGCCTGCCTGCTACTTTGTTGCTAATATGTTGTTGCTCGCTCTTCCGTAGCTGTGGCTTTAGTGGAAGAGGCTAGATTATCGCTAGTACAGCGAGGTGCTATACAAACAATTTTTAATCCCTTTCCGCGATGGCATTTGGAATATTCGCCTAGTGAGTGACTGCGATAGGGGGGTCCTTCCCACACGACCTCCTGGCACACACACTCGGCAAAATGAGGTCGTGCGTGACCGGCAAGCAATCAAATACGGTTATACGTACAGTAGTGCTAAAAAATTTCAATTATATAGGCGAAATCATTTCCGGTCGTAAGTTCATCCCACACAGTCAGTCCCCGCTAAACGTTTTTGTTTATATGTACATCCCACGCAGTCACTCCAAGGAATTTTTTTCTTTTCGCAGGTACATCACACACAATTCCCCCGTTAAAACGTTTGTGATAGCATTTCCATTGCACATGGTATTAACAATTTTATCATTTGCGTTATTGAATGAATCAAACATGGTGCGTAGAATAAACTGTGTGGCAAAGGCTGTCCATCACACACAGTTTTTATGTGGTAAACGTTTGCGCCATGTGGCCTAACATAAATAGTTTTCAAGAGGATGTCGTGTGTGATTGTTCATTAATCCAACACGGTTTATTCCTAAAAACTGTCTGCGTTGCCTGAGGTCATTGCCCACGCTGTTTTCTCAATAACCGTTTGCAATAGAAAAAACCCGAATAGCATGCTAATTATCCTATTAATAATCCATTTATTGATCTAATTGACATTTCATATTAAGCACACAATATATTTCATTTTCATAATTGAAATACATTAAAGTACAACATCATATAGCTTCAGCACTCAACTACCCCATTACACAACTACACCAGCACAAAGTTTCACATGCTACATCTATAAACTTTAGAAATTAGCATCATAGATGGTACATAGATAGATGTATCTCATCTGGAAAGCTGCTGAAGCAGAAGGCGAATATTGAGCCTTCATTGATGTTGAAGGTCTTTGCAACTTTAGGCCAATGCCTGTGGATGATTGACTGTCCATCCTTCGTCCTCTTCAGGAACACTTCAATATTGAACCGTGGGTGTTGTATGAATACCTTCCTCGCCTCCTGACCATGCAGGTGGTTTGAGAGGTAATCATCAGTGAACTACTTTGGAAAGGCCTGAAAACAAGGATGTGCATAAATATATTCTCTATATTGGAAATGGGGCAAAGGAATAAAAAAGGCAGGGTACAATATTTAGTACCATCATGTATTGAACTGATGTTTTCTTCATCGTGCAGACAAAGATCTTGTTGTTTTTTGTCGCTAATTTCTTTATCCTAAAAATCTTTCTAAGTTTCTTGACTTGACTGATATTCATGGACAACTCATTTCCCCATATGCAAAAAGGGTCAAACAGTGGGTCAATACCTCTGACAACCGGATGTACATGCGCAAGACAAAATTGTTTAAAACCTAAGTATTAGAATGGTTCCTGCATTTGCACAACAATGTGCTATTAGACAAAGGACCATGCATGTACAAACCTCGATTGTAAACCTCAGTACTTCCCATTGTTTCCGTGCAACACGTATAAGGTAGTTAGTGATCAGGTTAAGTGAGGGTTCGCATGCTATTAGTAAAATATGTTGATGAAAAATAAGCACATTGCAGATTCATTAAATTAACTCAAGCCACGTATCCAAACCAAGCATGATTAAGAACTAGGAAATATAGAAATTCTATATGTTTCCCATGTATTAAGTGCAGCCAAATTAGATTATTCCGCACATGCACAACAATACAAAATTCTACCCATGACAATTGGACATTGCGTTGCAAAATTGTACCAAGAAGTTAACTAAACACCACAACAAATGAACCAAACATTAACTGAGCACCACATTGCACAATATAACATACTCCTAATAGAAGATCAGACAGTTAACCAAACAAAGCATGCTTAACAACTTGGAAATATATTATTTGTATTTGTTTATCATGTATTTAGTATAGCCGAATTTGATTTATTTCTCACATGGTATACAATAACAGAATGCACCCACAACAATTGAACATCACATTGTAGAATGGAACCAAATAGTTAAGTAAACACCACAACAAATGAACCAAACGTCAACTGAGCACCACATTGCACAATGTATAACATACTAGAAGATCAAACAATTAACAAAACCAAGCATGCTTGACAATGTCGCATTTAGGGATCCGACAACCATTGAGAGGTTCTAACTCTAGGGTGCGTGCAGAGATCTCAACCTACCCAGCCTGCCTACTCGCGATCCTCCTAAGCCTAGTGCGCCGAGCTCATAGAGACACAAAGACACAGAGATTTATACTGGTTTGGGCCACCGTTGTGGTGTAATACCCTAATCCAGTGTGGTGTGGTGGATTTCCTCGAGGGGCTATGGATGAACTAGTACAGTGGATGAACAAGCCTCAGGAGGTGAGGTGTTGTTGAGCTGGTGTGGTGCTCTATTTGTTCTTGTTTTGGTCCCTTTCTATGGTGGTGGCTAGTCCTATTTATAGTGGCCTTGGTCCTCTTCCCAAATATGAGCGGGAAGGGATTCCACAACGGCGGGATTTGAAAGTGGACAAGTAGTACAGTCTATCCTGACAAAAGTAGTCTTCGCTTGCGAAAAGCCTCTGGTCATGACACTGCGGTGGGCTCGGTGATGACCTCCGTCCAGCCGTCCTGGCGGTCTTGGTCTCATTGCACTGAAATGGAAACCTTTGGATGATTCCTCGGGACTCCGCGCCTGTGGCTTGCCTCCCTTGCACCGAAGAGGAAACCTGCGCTCTGCGCCCGCCTGGCGCTCGCTTGGCATTGGTCGTCATGGCTCACGTCAGCTGAGCCTCATGAGGTAGCTGCATAGATGTCTCCGCCCCTCAGGAGCCCTCTTGAGGAGGTCACTTCCTTCGGGGGTCTTGGCATCATTCGCCTCGCGAGGCTTGGCCCCTCGTGAGGGTCTTGCTGTGTTGGTGTTGAAGCTGGGCCGTACGAGGCCGTCGATGAAGCCAGGAGGTGGGCCGCAGGCAGGCAGGATTGGATACCCCCATGTCCAGGACGCCGACAGTAGCCCCCGGGCCCAAGGCGCGCTTGGACTTGGCTTCTAGGAGAAGCCAAAGGGCAAGTGCGAAGCGCCACGGGCCCCAACCGCCTGCTGTCTTGATGACATGTGGCGATTGATTGGATGTGGACGACTCCGTTTCCCCATGCTGCCTCGGCAACTGCTTCCTTATGACAAAAGGGGTGCCGCCTGCCGCCAGGCTTTCATTGCTCCTTCTTCGTCTTGCTCCAGATCCCTTTCTCCCCATAGCAGAAGAACTCGCCAGATCTGTCGATTTCCCCCCAAATCTTCTGCTCGATGGCCGCTGAGAGGACCGCGGCTCCTGCTCCGGCCGCCGGCTCCGCCAGGTACGAGCCAGGGCTGCTGGCGCCCTACGTTACTGGGGAGAAGCTCCAGACCACGCTCCTCCTGACGGCGAGCGACGATCATGAGTGGAAGAAGACCGCACTCTGGGTTTCTGCTGCTGCATCGAAGCCCGCGGGTGGCAACTTCTTCCCCTTCTTCATGCATAGCGTCTACTCAGGGTTGGTACCTCCAATCTCCCGCTTTTTCTATGCCATCCTTCACCACTATGGTCTTCACGTGCTCCACATCCATGCCAACTCCATCCTCCTTCTGTCCCTTTTCACCTTTTATTTTGAGGCATTCATGGGGGTGAGGCCCTCCGTTGCCCTGTTCCACCATTTCTTATACCTTCGCAAGACCGGCGACAATCCGGTTGGGTGCATTGGCTTTGTTGCCGCGTGATACGTCTCCAATGTATCTATAATTTTTGATTGTTCCATGCTATTATATTACCCCTTTTGGATGTTTATGGGCTTTATTTTACACATTTATATCATTTTTTGGGACTAACCTACTAACCGGAGGCCCAACCCATATTGCTATTTTTTTTGCCTATTTCAGTATTTCGAAGAAAAGGAATATCAAACGGAGTCCAAACGGAATGAAACCTTCGGGAACGTGATTTTTGGAACGAACATGATCCGGAGAGCTTGGAGTGCAAGTCAAGAAGCAGCCGAGGGCTCCACGAGATAGGAGGCCGCGCCCCCCTGTAGGGCGCGCCCCCCTGTCTCGTGGGCCTCTCGGGCGGCCACCGACGTACTTCTTCCTCCTATATATACCTACGTACCCCAAAAACATCCAGGAGCACCACGAAACACAATTTCCACCACTGTAACCTTCTGTATCCGCGAGATCCCATCTTGGAGCCTTCGCCGGCACTCTGCCGGAGGGGGAATCAACCACAGAGGGCTTCTACATCAACATCCTTGCCCCTTCGATGAGTTGTGAGTAGTTTACCACAAACCTACAGGTCCATAGTTATTAGCTAGATGGCTTCTTCTCTATTTTTGGACCTCAATACAATGTTCTCCCCCTCTCTTGTGGAGATCTATTCGATGTAAACTCTTTTTGCGGTGTGTTTGTTGAGATCCGATGAATTGTGGGTTTATGATCAAGTTTATCTATGAATAATATTTGAATCTTCTCTAAATTCTTTTATGTATGATTGAGTTATCTTTGCAAGTCTCTTCGAATTATCAGTTTGGTTTGGCTTACTAGATTGGTCTTTCTTGCCATGGGAGAAGTGCTTAGCTTTGGGTTCAATCTTGCGGTGTCCTTACCCAGTGACAGAAAGGGTTGCAAGGCACGTATTGTATTGTTGCCATCGAGGATAACAAGATGGAGTTTATATCATATTGCTTGAGTTTATCCCTCTACATCATGTCATCTTGCTTAATGCGTTACTCTGTTGTTATGAACTTAATACTCTAGATGCAGGTAGGAGTCGGTCGATGTGTGGAGTAATAGTAGTAGATGCCGGCAGGAGTCGGTCTACTTGTTATGGACGTGATGCCTATATACATGATCATGCCTAGATAATCTCATAACTATGCGCTTTTCTATCAATTGCTCGACAGTAATTTGTTCACCCACCGTAATACTTATGCTATCTTGAGAGAAGCCTCTAGTGAAACCTATGGCTCCCGGGTCTATCTCTTATCATATTTTCTTTCAATCTACCTTTATTTGCATCTTTACTTTTTGCATCTATATTATAAGATACCAAAAATATATTTATCTTATGATACTATCTTTATTAGATCTCACTTTCGCAAGTGGCCGTGAAGGGATTGGCAACCTCTTTATTGCGTTGGTTGCGAGTTCTCAGTTTGTTTGTGTAGGTGCGTGGGACTTTTGAGGAGCCTCCTACTGGATTGATACCTTGGTTCTCAAAAACTGAGGGAAATACTTACGCTACTATTGCTGCATAACCCTCTCCTCTTCGAGGAAAACCAACGCAAGCTCAAGACGTAGCACCGCGCGGGGTGGTAACGCAATCTCCCACGCCGGGAAGAAGGTCGAGGATGCAGTGAAGAGGTGGGTCTTGATGGATGCCAAGAGCTCCCAGAGCTTGCTGAAGCTGCTGACCGCATTCCCCATCGCTGAGAAGTGGTGGCGTTTCGAGAAGATCACTGACCCTTCCCTGATGCCGTTCGTGAAGAAGATGGTTAAGGAGCTGAAGAGCACGAAGCTGACAAGGGCCATGCTCATCGGGGAGTTCCTGAAGCAGCGCATCACGCCACTCCAAGACCGCCCCTGGCCCTTGTGGGAGCTTGGTGGTGATGGCAAAAAAATATGCCCGCGCCAAGGTGTTGCTCTACCTTGCGGGGAAGGACCCGAGGAGGAGCTAAACAAGGTGTTGCTCTACCTCGCGGGGAAGGACCCGAGCGACCCTCTGGAAGACTGGCTTCCATTGTACTGCCATGATGACACAGAGGAGGTTATCGCGGCCATGCCTGTCTTCGACGAGCTCGGGTTCGTGCGGCTCGGGTCTTCCTTGCCGCCACTACAAAAAAATACGCTTCTGTGATGATACGTGTTTGTCACAGTAGGTCGCGTTTTTTGTCATGCATGTACATCCATGACGATTTTATGACAGAATCAAGATAGTCATACCTGTGCTGTCGTAGAAGTGTTCTATGACATTACCAAATTATCATCACGGAAGTGTCTATTCCATGACGATAAATCACTCGTCACAGAAGTGCTTTCGTCAAGGGTGACCGACACGTGGCATCCACCGTAACGGAACGCCGTTAAGCTATCGGGTTGGGTTTTGGATCCGATAACCCGTTAACAGCCCCGACCAATGGGGATTTTCCATGTGTAAAATCATCATTGGCTGGAGGAAACACGTGTCGGCTCACCGTTGGGACAGATGTCATCCGCTCATTGGACCGAAGGCGCCTATGATACGTCGACACGTGGCACGGCCCAACAGAGGCCCATTCCTGTGAAAAGGCCGCCCCGTTTGACTTGGTCAAAAGGTGGAGGGCCGGTCCACGGAAAGCCTGTTAACAGCCTGTTCTCATATAGCCCATTTACAGCCCGCTAACCCAGGGCCCGTTATGCCCTATCCGAATTAGGCCCAGTAGCGTCATCTGGGCCGTCCAATATGATTCCAACCCGTTTTAACTTCCGGCCCATGTGTGGCCCATTACTTCTTTTGGCCCATATGAGGCCCTTTGTAACTCTTGGCCCATTAACGACCCGTGGTGAAACTGGCCCGTAATGAACAGTGTATCATTTTATACCCATTAACGGCCCGTTATTCTATTGGGCCGTTTCCAGCCCAAGTTATCTTTTGGCCTTCTCAGGGCCCATTGATTATTGGGCTCATTTGCAGCATTCGGTTACATACGGCCCGTTACTGTCATTTTCTGCTTGTGGGCCAAATTCAGCCTGTCGTTACAGTCGGCCCGTTTGCGGACCGTTAATACGTTGGGCCGTTTTCATGTAAAAAATCCGTTGGGCTGTTTTCATAGAGTTATCAAATACGGTCTATTAACGGCCCGTTATGGTCCATGAATAGTACGACCCATGATTGGCGAAATGATGATACGCCCCGTAGAAGGCCCATGGATCTACGACCCGTATGAGGCCCATGGATCTACGACCCGTAGAAGGCCCATGGATCGTACGGCCCGTAGAAGGCCCATGGACCCTACGGCCCGTAGAAGGCCCATGAACCCTAAGGCCTGTATAGAAGGCCAATGGATCATATGGCCCGTATAGAAGGCCAATGGATCCTATGGCCGGAAGAAGGCCCATGGATCATACGGCCTACAGGAGGCCCATGGTTACAACAGTCCGTGTGTTGCCATGATTATTTTGGCCTAGTTACCAAAAATAGGCTATTGTAGCCACTAGAAAAACACAGAAGAAGAACTGCAGTGACTACAAGCAAACAACTAAACAAGACAATAAGGAAATAAATAAGCAAGCAATTAACGTTAGCCTATTACCGCTATTACACATATTACATCCACTGGCATCAAAGTTCGCCACCAGTGCAAATATAGGGAACAAAGCAGCATATCACATACATTGGCCGTCAAAATTGGCCACCAGTGCAAATATAGGGAACAAAGCAGCATATTACATACACTGGCCATCAAAATTGGCCACCAGTGCAAATAAACGCGGCAGCAAAACAAGAGCATAACTGAAACAAATTCAGAAGAGCTCAAGAAATGTTATCCTGGGTATCCACCATGCTGGCAATAAGCTTAGCAAGCTGATTAGCTTTGTCCTGTTTGGCGCTAAAATCCTCCAACGCTTCCTGTTGCACCAGAAAGTATGCATCTGAATGCTCTAGGGACTTCCGCAGTCCTTCCACTTCTTGTCGCAGCACAGCTGATCGATGTCTTTCAACTTGTAGTTGAGACTCAAGAAACCGAACTGATTCAGACAGTGAGTTTGAATAGCTTGTGCAAGAGGTAGTGGCCAGTAACTCGAACACTAAACCAAGACAGGACTTTGGGGTTGTCTCGCTGTCTTCAAGATAGTCTTCCTTAGCTGTTTTATCAGCTTTATTGGAGACCAACAAGGATGTGTCACTATCCTGAACCTTATCTGCATTACTTCCTTTACCATTGCTTAATAAGGCACTCTTCCCCAATATTCTATTAGCATTCTAAAAGAAGAAACAAGCAGACACATAACAAGTTTAGCATGTACTAGTATATGAAACTCATTTCAGTGAACTAGTTCATTAGTAAGGTGGACAGGATTAAACTACCAAGTCTTCTATTGCCAAGTACTAGTACATAATAAAAGCATCAAACAAACATATATCTATGTCCTATGGTCACTGCATTGTCTTGCCAAATCAAAATAGAGACACGGTTCAAATCATATCAGTTCAAGACAAAGCAGTAGTGAAAGAATATAAAGCGTGGGAAACTACACGGCACAACAAGATTTCAGATGGGTACCACGGGTCTACATGTACAACAACACTATTGGCTCTGTTGTGATGCTAGTAATGTGCATGATATGAAAGTCAACTATATACACAGTTGAAATTGAAATCAAAAGAGCTATTGATAAGAGCAGACTTGTTAAAGAAACATGCGTGAACATACCTGTTTTTCCATTGGAGTTTCGATTGGATCCTTCAATTTAAAAATAAGTTTGTATGAGTAAATACAGTGATACAAGAGCAAAGCAATCATAGTTAAAAAAGGCGCGCTAAGCGAGCGCTTAAGCGCGCCTAGGCTCTAGGCGTTGGCAAAATGCATTGCGCATAACTACGCTTAATCTGTGCATAACTGCGCATAAGCATGCGCTTTGGTCAGTAATGCGCAAGGCGGTGGCAAAACGCACAATTAACGCCTATCGCCTTTTTGAACTATGATAGCAATGGAATCTTAAATTAGAACAGTTGTTCTTCAGGTTTAGGCACTTGTTCTACATGAACAGAGTATAGTAAGACGCAAGAATATAATAATTAAAAATAGAAAATGAGCTCATAGACCTTACCACATTCTTGGTTCGGGACCAGTACAGAACAAGGCGTTCCCAGTCATCGTCCAGTAAATGTGTCTCAGGAGAATGTAAGGGAATTTGATGAGTTTCTTTGGCGGTGAAGTACGTTTTCTTCAGGTAATTCCGATACTGCCACCAAGCATTCTTGAAGATAGCTTAGGTATTAGCACAGGTTACCTCATCCTGAGTTTCCAAATCGGTCCTTCTCTATAGAGAAAAATGGGAAAATTTGCTGTATTATAACCATCATGGAGGTAGGATGTATGGGACAAAGCAAAGTAATTGCCATGAATACACATAACTCCTGGACAAACACCTGCAACTGGAGTTTTCCTTCATCTTCAGTATAATATTTCCAAGATGGGAAGATACGCACATACGATTTAACAACATCAAATGCGATAGATGCTAAACTACGACTAGCTGGTTGTGCTTCCTCCACAGGAATAGGCGTACTAACTGGTGGAGTTGGGGTTCGCCGTGATAGTACTGGCCCTTTGGGCACCGGAGCTGCCTTACTAACTGCTCTTGTTTGGGAGCTCTCTGGTGGAGATGGTGCTGTGTTAACAGGAACTGGGTTACTATCGGCTGGGGTTGGGGTTAGATTGGGTGAAGCTGGTTCTCTGTCCATCACAGCAGGGGTACAATCTGCGAGAGTTTGGGTTATGTGTGGTAGGGCTCGTTCTTGTGCATGTACACCGGGGTGCTATATCCACCAAGAGGTAGCACTGTTTTATTTGAAGACCGTGTTTTTAGTCTGCTAGATACTGGCATCACCCGCTCCAATTCAAATGGCTGATAAACAGGAAACAGAGTTGAATGTACAGACATTGTATGAGAGACAAATGCAATAGATGGTGTGGAAAAAAGGGGGCATGAAATAGTTGACATGTATATTGTTTAACTAAAACGGATAGCATGACATAATTTCACATATATGATGTCTATCTAAACTGGATAGCATAGCATAACATAATTCAAAGATATGATGAATAACTAAACAGGATTGCATGACATAATTCACCTACATGTTATCTAAGTAATCAGGATCGCATCATTTAATTCACATATGTGATTTATATGCTAAACAGAGGGCATTGATATGATGTCTAAACTAAGAACATGGTGTTGAATATTGTGTACATGATGTCTAAACTATGCAATGCAAGACACCGTACGCATGATATGAGCAGTATAACCGTGCCAAGTTAGAGCATACACCTCAGTGGGGGAATAGGACTGGTCATCTGTCTCTGAATCCATCTCTGAGGAGCTATCGGGACCCAACAAGAGATCTGCTTCGATAGGTAGCACTGTCTGCTCTGAAGGCCTTGTTTTCCCTCCAGATTTTTCCATCTCCCACCCAAATGGCTGATTCACAGGAAGGATAGTGTAATGTACACACATTGTCGACAAATGGAAATGTAATGAAGAAAAGGATGGGCAAGATATCATTCAAATATATGATGCCTGGTTAAACAGGATGGCATTGCACATTTCACATATATTATGGCTGGCTAAAAGACATGAGACTGCATAATTCCCATATATGATATAGAAACTAAACATGTGGTATTACATAACATGTCTAAACTAAGAAGATGACATATATGATGTCAAAAGTAGGCACTTCAAGGCAACATATGCATGATATGACTAACATCATCATGCCAAGGTAGAGCAAACACCTTCGGGGGTAAATAGAAGTGGTCAGCGGCATCTGAATCCGCCTCAGAACAGATATCTTCCTCTGGATTACAATCTGGAGAGGGGTGGGGAGAGTTTGTCATTGAACCCACCATGGAGCGATGTCTGCATGACATTGTATTGCTGTGCAAAACTCTTCTCTTTTTCTCTACTTGTTCAACATGACTGTGTACAAAATCTGACATGCATACAAAAACAATGGTGAGATTGTGTAAGGAGAGCATGCAGAAATTTAGAGTGATGGTAACAACCAGTGGATGGATCCAAAAATAATGATAGCAGGCTGATGATTGCATTAAATTAATAGAAAGACAGATGATGATTGCTTTACTATTTGTTTTCCACCCAAGATGAACAACATAGGTATACCCTAGGTGAACCAGATATTAGACATACATACTATTCATTGCTGCCTCGATATGTGCCCCACAAATAATTTAGGACTCAAGTTTGAACATTAAGTTGGAGCTGACTTGGGAGTCCAAGAGTTGAAAGACGGTTAGGAGTCGTGATGTCTGGTTTGGTGGATGCTTCTGTCGATGGAGCAGCTCAGGTGAGGTGGACGACATCGTGGCAGGAGCAGGGCAAACCACACAAAGTTCCCTTCGACACGTACCTGTAACTGAAGTAATTCTGTAAGGGCTCATTTGGCTTGCATGATTCTTAAAACACAGGGATAGGAAAACACTGGAATAGGATATGAAAATGCACATGGTAAATAGACCATTTGTAAACACAGGATTTCTGTCAACTTGGGTGTTTGGTTTACAGAAATTGGAAGAGCAGAGGAATGCAAAGAAACATGGCCAAAATAAAGTGAAACCATATGAAAGCGTGTACAGTTAGAATGTTATTCTGGCACTAATGCACTTGGTCTTATTTTCATGCATAGGATTTTGAAAAGTAGGTCCAGGTGGATGTTTTGCTTCATTCCTTTCAACAAAATGCATGAATAATTGAATAGTAGAGTGCCATTGGAAAATTCCCTATTGCTATGTTTTTTCGTTGAACCAAAATAGCCCTAATGGATCGACGTGAATGTATAGTAATAAGTGATGCAACAAGTGTACAACCTCTTTGCCGTAGCCATGTCGACCTCAACATCATTGGGTTGGTCGCTGAAGCAGTTGAGGAAGAGGTGGCTGTTGGAGGTGTGGAGGAAGATCTGAGGAATCTGTAGACGGTGTCCAGGGCACTGCTCTATTGTGATGGATCGTTCTGTCGTTGGAGCAGCTCCAGTGAGCCGTAAGACGTCAAGGCTGAAGCTGCACAAGACATACATCGTCAATCTCAAGTGGGATTCTAATAGCATCTCCAATAGATGATGGAAAATGGATGTAAAATTAACATCACCAAAAACCACCTGACTACAACAGATGAGGTAAAAGCTGTTGACTCTGAACTTAACTATCGAAAGTGAAATTTACTGTGGAATCTGAATGCTACTGTCGAAGCTGAACGCAATGGTAGCAGAGAGGCACTTGACATGTAGTTTAGGGAGGGTCTGCAGTTCATCTTCAACCTGCACCCCCCTGAGCCGCCGGCCCCAGCGCCGCCTCGCCGCTCCGAAACAACTCGCCACCGTCGCCCCGGCCAGCCCTCTAGCCCCCCCGCCCCCACCCTGAACCCTAAGATAGATAGTGGGGTACCTCTCCGGCGAGCGCCTGTCCCCGCAGCGGGTGGTTCTTCCTTAACTCCGGCGAGCCCCCCAACACCTGAAAATCGACTGACCCAAAAGTCGATTCAGTCGACTGAATGGTGGCTTAATCGGAGCAGAGCAGCAGCACGAGCGAGGGGGAGAGCGGCAGCAGCAGCTGGGCGAGCGAGCGATCGAGTGAGAGCCGGAGCAGCAGCAGCAGCGCGAGCGAGCGAGCGAGAGCCGGAGCAGCAGCAGCATATCCAGCTGGTATGGACGCCGCCACCGAAGGGGCCTCGCACTTGGGGAGAGCCGCCGTGGAGATGTCGCCTGCGGCGCCGGCTTCAAGGTAGCCACTCCATGGGGGTGCGGGATGGTACACCGTCGGCGCCGGGGGGTCGAGTTAAGGAGAAGGTGCGATGCGATGAGTGTGCAACCTCTATGGTGGCGCCGAGTAGGGCTCGGCTTCGTCCGAGGAGTCGGTGAGGATGTTGCGGTTCCGGTGGAGTAGGTTAAGGCGGCACTATGGGGATGGAGTAGCCGCGATAGACGAGGCGATCGTCGGAGCAGCTCCTTGGAGGTGGAGGACGGGGCGGCTGAACCGGCGGGACGGTGAGATGGACGACGGATCCTCATCTGGGGAGATGGAAGAGGGATGTCGAGCTGTTGCGGTGGACGACGTCGTCGGGGAAGAGGCTCCGACTGGGCAGCGGTGACGTGGCAGACGAATGAGGGCGGGGTTTCGCAGCTGGAGCTGAGAGGTTATGGCGGCCTGGAATTTCGAATGGCGAAAAGGGGGCTATGGGAGGGGGTGAAGCATGACTTAGGGACGTGCTTGTCCAAAATGTAGGGTGTGTTACAAAAGTACCCCCCACCAATTTGAATTAGCGGCCCTTTCGGCTCAGGGTCAGAAGGGGGATTTCACGTGTTGGGATTTAGCAGCTGGAGGGAGTTTTCGCGCGCATTGTAATTTCGGGATAGCAAGGCGCGGGTTGTGAAGGCGCCAGTTTTGAGAGCACAATATCTGATTTTTGGGATATAACAAGACGCGGGTTGAATTTTAGGGACAAGCCTAACGTGTAGTAATATTTTACTTGTACGTACCAAATCAATTCGCACTTCCCCCAACCAAAAAGAAAACGAAAAAAATAAAACTATTCACACCACACAAAGAGAGAGTCTTGCCCCGTTTTACTATACAAATGCTATTCAAAGCTACTCCCTCCTTTCATCTATATAGGGCGTAATGCGTTTTTTGATGCTAACTTTGACCAAATATTAGAGCAATGATATATGACATGTAGCTTACACAAAGCACACCGTTAAATTCATCTGTGAAAGGTTCTTTCAATGATATAATTTTCACATTGTGCATGTCATGTACTATTAATCTTGTGAATAGTCAAAGGCGGTCTTAAAAATCTAATTACACCCTATATAGATGGAAGGAGGGAGTATGAATCCATGTTATGTCCGATTAAATTTTTTCGCTTGCTATATAATGCATGTAAGCTACTCATACCAACATTTTAGTGCATTCCAAATGTCTATACTACCGCTACAATTCGAACTAAATTTGAGTTCATTTCTCTATTTCAATGAGAATCAACAATCATGATTGTTGCCAACTTCAATCATCATTTGTGTATTACCTTAATAACACACCACATGATTACTATAGAGATAGATATGAACTATGTGTACTACATGAACTCGAATTATATTTGAATACACTTGATGTTGATTCCAAATAATAGTACATTTGATGTACTAACTATATATTCATAATCTAAACCATGTTCCATACGTACACCGTGTTTATCACACAAACTATAGTGCCTCGCCCCCTACATTATGACAAGAATTTAGACCTGAGTTGCAAAAGCCATACATTAGCCCAAATTATAATCAATGTTCTACATTATGATATCTTCTTCAAGTATCCGTATCCACTTTTTTTATAATGAATTATGATCTTTGTTCGTCTTTTACACCTTCACGATCCTCTTCTATTTGTAGCTAGCTAGCGCTAACTTTCTATCGTGCATGCACACGCCCGCCCCCCTCACACACCCTTAGCGTCCCCTCCATCGCGCACGTTCATTATTTCTCTTTAGGTCGTCCACCAGCGGTGTGTGTAGGCCCCCGGCTCCTTCTTTCTGGCACACACCGGTCGATATACCTCTCTAGCCAAGTGTGCCTACAACAAACACATATATACTTCCTCTCTTATCTTCTCACCGTCCATGCCCCCATATGCCCAATACGATTCCACACAGGTGCACACTCCCGCCCCTCTTTTCATTTATCACATGCTCGCACACTCCTCCCCCCTCGACATGGTAGGCCTCTCGCACCACCTCCTAGCCACACCCTGTCCCCCTGTCTGCCTCTCCGGACCTTATTTGCTTCTAACACATGCAGGCATGTATATGAACTGATCTCCCTACATATAGCCAGGTCGACTATAGTTCGTTTTCACCAAGCACCGATACACTTACCTCAGTAGTTATGTCTCTCCTTTTCTCGGACACACGACAGTTGATCTTCCTATGTAGTTACGCATGCTTACCACAACCATATCTTCTCCCCTCATCATCCTTGAATACCTCCCAACCCGTCTCTCACACGCACGTGCATAGACAGACAGACATCCCCCACCCTCTCTTATTGATATTGCACTCATACCCTCCGTTTGTCTAGCAGGCCTCTCCCACCATTTGTGAGACGCTACTCCACCACCAACCCTCCGACGCTCTACCTTTGTCTTTTTCCCAAACTTATTCCTCTGCTACACATATCCATGGATGTCGATCGATCTCCCTCAATACATAGCTAGGTATCTCTCCTTCCCCACACATATACTAGTCGATCGGTCTCTACCCCCCCGACACACACACCGATAGTCGAACGTTGTAGGTAGGTATCCATGCCACGAAGAAGTACTGCACCTATGCCCTCTCAAATTCTAGTAGGCCAGCCGCCTTGTATCTTTGACGTGGGTAAACACAAATTCAATGTCACTCTTTATCGATCGCGCAACCACACACTTCATCCCTGTTTTCAATTCTATCGATATCTCACGGCCATGACTCCGTTTCACACACATTGTATATGTTACATTTTTCTGATTGAGATATCATCAACACATTGCCTTTGTTTCGCAAAAACCATCTCTCTCACACCCACCCACGTACGTACCTGCACCTAAAGAAGAAGTGCACGCAGGACGCACGTACTCATGTCTCGTTCCCGGCCACACCCGCGCGGGAACACGGTGGAGTTCGTTTCTATACGAAAAGGCAGCCCACGTGATAATTTGACGCGTGTAGCAGTTGTTTACTCGAAGGAGGGTTGGGTACCAAGCCTAGAATATAAAACGATTGCCGTGGGGAAAATGGAAAATGGGTTTGTCTCTCGTCACACCATCTCACACAAGGCCGTTGTGGCCTATCTCTCTCAGCGTTGGTCAGTGATCCGGCCGCATCCCGTCCGCCGGCGGAAAGGGAGGATGTGCATTGTCTCTCCGTTCGACGGTGTTGAGGCAGCTGGTCCCGATCAGTGGTACCCGCCTTTCTCTCTGACCAAGCTCCGACGCGGTAGGGCCTTCGCCACTTGCTCGCTGCCGTAGTATGGGCAGATCCCGGCCGCCGGCGCCCTCCTAGTAACATCCCGACTACCCTCAGTGTCACATCCCTAGTTTTGGTATGCACTAGACTAGCCCTTCACTGGTGCATCATGTTTAAATTTTATTTAAATTGAAATGGGGATTGCTCAAACCCTAGCACCAGATCAAATCAACTAGGTTCAAATAAAAATATTCTCAATGAACCCAAAATGCTCTTCAGAAAAGTTCATTATTTTTGGATTAGTCTAGAACCTCTCCCAAAAATGGTGCACATTTTTCTAGGCCATTCTGGATTTTTGAATTAAATCATACGGTATTTGCATTTGAGCATTTAATTGCTAAATAATATTTTAAATACTCAAATAATCACAAAATGAAATGTTTGCTGTTGGAAATATTCCAAATAGTGACATTGAGCAGTTTCATGATTTTTGGAAATGCCCTGGCATTTTTATTAAAGCCAAACACAATTATAGAAAATAGAAAATGAAAATAAAAGAGAGAGAGTTAGTACCTGGCCTCACCGTGCAGCCCACCTGGCCGGCCCAGCTGGCGGCCCCGCCATCTGGCCCAGCCCACCACCGCAACCCCTCTGTCGTCTTCCTCCTCTGCCAGGAGGAGAAGCAGCTGCGTGTGGCGCGCACAGCCACCCGCGGCCACCTCCTGCTTCTGCCGACGCCCTGGATGACTCCAGACGACGCCACGCACCCCCCTGGACCTCTCTCACTCTCTCCCGACCTCTTTCCCCTCCTCTGCTCTCTCTCCCTCTCGCGCCCGAGCGCAGCCGCAGCCGCGCCGCCGTAACGCCGCAGCCTCCATGCTCCCCCCGCCTCCCCAACGTGCCCACGAGAATCGCCGCACCTCCCTCGTCCTCTCCTTCTAGCCACGCCTCGCTGGAGGCCCTGCATCGATGCCATCTTCATCACGTTCGTCACCGGCCGCCGGAGATCCCTCTCGCCGCCCCACTCGCTCCGGTGCTTCCTCGAGCACGCCAAGGCCACCTCTGCAATCGCTATGAGCTCCGCCAATGTTTCCCCCTCTCCCTGGCTCGTTTTCTTCCTCTAACACCGATACCCGTCGGAGCCGAGAGCTCTTCACCGCCGGCCATGTCGCCGCCGTAGCCCCCGTTGCCTAGAGCTGCAACCGAGCACGCAGTCGTACTGAGTGCACCGCCAAGATGCCATAGCACCCCTTCGCACCCTCTGCTGTTATCCCTAATGCCGACCCCGAGCTCGCCCGAGCTCCGGCCGCCGCCGCGAGCTCAACTCCGGCGGGTATAGCGCACCCCGCCCGCTCCTTCCTACTCCGTTGGATGCGGAAGAGCACGGGCTCCCTCCTGGTGGTCTCCCCGCACCTAAACGCAGCCCTTAGCGCCGGCTAGTAGCAGCTCCGCCGCGCGGGATGGTCGCCGCCGGCCAAACTCCGGCGAGCCAACGTGGCTCCGTCATTAGGAGCTAACCCAGCCAGCTAAACACCCTACAACCACTGATACCTGGGCCCGCTAACTAATTAACCCTGGATTAGCTCCTGTTTAGGTTAAACTAACCCTACGAGCCCCACAGGTCAGTTTGACCTGGCCACGTCACACGTTGACTGGCCCCACGCGTCAGAATTGACCCAGATGACGTGGCCGTTGACTGGGTCCACATGTCAGCGACACTAATCAGCCCCAGTCACTGACCAGTGGACCCCACTAGTCAGGTTTGACCTGAACCTGCCCTGTTGACCTGATGACGTCAGGGTGATGTCGTGCTGACGCAGTAACTCTTTTCTGGATTTAATTTAATTCTGAAAATTCCAGAAAATGTTTAAAACTTGTAAAAATCATAGAAATTCAACCATAACTTCAAATGAGATAAATTATATATGAAAAATGACCAGAAAAATCCAATCTATCCATCTGTACCATTTTCATGCATGTTAGAACAACTTATGACTATTGTTTAGGACAATTAAATTAAATGACATTTAAATAACCACATGTGGAGTTTGAATTTGAATCTTGGATTCAAACCAACTTCATTTAACCTGGTTTTAGTTGCATTAGCACAAACCACAGCATATTGCCATGTCACATTCATGCATCATATTGTTGCATTGCATTGATTGTGTTTCTTCTTTGTTGTCGGTCCTTGTCCCCTCTCAGTAGACGTGTACCGACGATGAGTTTGATGACACCGATGAAGAACTTTATTATCTTCAGAAGTGCCAGGCAAGCAAAACCCCCTTGTTCATTCCGATACAATCCCACTCTCTCGCTCCTGCTCTCTTTTACTGCATTAGGACAACAACGATTCAACTATTACATGATGCGGTAGCTGAACCCCTTTATCCTCTGCATGACCTGTCATTGCCACAGTAAATAGATGAAACGCACTAGCATGAGTAGGAGTTGTTTGAGCCCTGATGTGCCTACTCATTCATGCTTATCTGTCATGCCTGCTATTGCTTGGAGTTGTGTCAGGTCTGATTCATCGGGGATGAATTGGAGGTGTGTGAACATGTCCTACTGTGTGTGAGCTAAGTGTGTGAACACGATTTGGTAAAGGTAGCGGTGAGAGGCCATGTAGGAGTACATGGTGGGTTGTCTCATTGCAGCCGTCCTCAGGAACTGAGTTCTGTGTTTGTGATCCATGAACAGTTACTACCACGCATTGGAATGCTTAAGTGCCCCTCTCGACTTATTAATCAACTTGATCTCTGTCCAGGAGTTGCAACTAGTTTCTGGTATTTGTAGGTAGTGTTAGTAGTCTACCAAGTGGCACCCGGTATAGGTGGGCTTGGAACAGACTAGGCATAGTGGCACGGTGTACCAAGTGGCACCCGGATTGTGGGCTTGGGAACCCTGCTCACATCGTTTGGGGCCGTGAGCGACACCCCAGCCGGATCTCCTTGCGGATGGAACCCGAATAGGCGATAAACCTGGACGAGAGACTTGTGTGGTTAGTAAGGTCGTGGCCGACTCCCTCGCCAGGCTTCCGCTTGAAGGTTGCCGAGATACATGACGTGTACATGGCGGTAAGTGGCGAGAGCGTGTGTAAAGAAGTACACCCCTACAGGGTTAATATGATCTATTCGAATAGCCGTGTCTATGGTAAAGGACTTCTGGATTGCCTGCACAGTTCATAGACAAGTGAAAGTGGATACTCTAAAATACGCAAGATAAGCGTGAGTGCTATGGATCAAGAACTTTGCTTGATTATATCAATAGCAAGAATGTGAACAAGCAAAGGCATATGACAAGAGCAAGAATGTGAACAGTGAGCTGACTAGAGAATACCAAGTTAAGTAGGTCTCTAAACAGTGCATGCCTTGGACTTAGCTAGTGAAAATTAATGGTTAGGAGTGCTACATATCAATAGGACACTAGTAAACTCGACCATTTTAAACTTTTGCAATGATAAAAGAGGATCAACAAGTTTAAATGATGACTGTGCCAAATGGTTCCTAAAGAGAGCATGATCCCAAGAACAAAATGAACTGGAATTAAATCTTGTGATCAAATCACTTATTTACAGAGATAAAGCAATGATTATATTATTATTAGTCTCACCATAGGAACATACCACCGATCCCGAGAACATGGTATACACCTGGCTCGACCAATTATTAGTTTTTTTTATTGTGTCCCCAAAGGAACATACCACCGATCCCAGGAACATGGTATACACCTAGTTTGACAATTACATTTTTATTTATTTATTACTGTCCAAGCTACCAGATTTCACATGCCACCGATCCAGGGAACATGACATGCTACTGTAGGTAGACCAGACTTATTTATTCATTATTACTTATCTTAAATGAACAACGCATAAGCACAAAAACAGGAATCATCACTTCTCCATGTCTGGTTCACATGCTACCGATCCAGGGAACATAGCATGCTAATCCATAGTGGTTAGGTGATTGCTCTCAATGGGGACACACTTGGCACAAATTCAGCATCTAAACGTGGTGATCTAGGTGTATCGAGGTAAAAGCAGAAAATGATTAAGTTTTCTAGTGTACCCGGGATTTGAGCACTCAAAACTAATAACTTCCACTACTTTCAGCAAGGCAAGCATTGTATAGATCACTAGTTTACAAGGCATTCAACACTCAGTTCACATATTCACATCAATCGCCCTATGTCGACGGTAAAATTCAATGGGACGGTATTTAAGAAATGACTCAAGCAACCCAAATAACGGTTGATTACAGCATGTATAATGTATGATGGTATTCAGATTGGGGTCATGAAACAGCTCACCGGGTTTTGATGGTGTAACACTCGCTCGATCATCTCTAAGCTGCTCCTCTTCTCCTTTGCTTCCTCATGGATGCTCCAGCTTCACTCTTCATCGTGTGTGCCCCATTGCTTCTCCTCATCGCCATGCTTTGGGTCCACCAGGATCCCATGGGATGTCATCTCGAACTTGGTCAGCATGTATTGATTCATGCACAAGCAAAAACCTGAAATAGGACTCACACAAACAACAACTACAAGTGATAGGGTAGATGCCCTCTAAATCATCAATAGAGTACCCAATTACATAAGCATAGCTATAAAGCACATGTTTAGAATGGTAGAAATGAGCAAAGTCAACACTAACATGAGGATGATATTTTTCATTAAGCTCAAGACTAGCATAAGAATGATATGTTTCATTAAGCATAGGTCTAGCACGAGGAAAGTAAATGTGATCATCATTAATGTGAGTAATGCCACTAACAGGGTATATATGATCATATCCAAGCAAATACTTTTTCAAATCTACTTTAACAGATGGCATCATGTAATGCAAGGTGGTAGCAAAGAAATCACAAGGCATCATGTCATCAAGAGGATTGAGTAAACCTGACACATCACGCTCTGGTACGACAATAGGCAAATGAATCTCATGTTCTTCATCTTCATCTACAGCAGCTTCTTGTACTTCTTCAGGAGTAATAGATGATGAGTCTTCAACTTGATCACTTGGGAATTGCAGCTCTTGACCATCTTGTTCCTTGTCTTCTAGTTCATCTTCTTCAATCTGAGGTATCTCTTGCTCAAGGCACTTGCTATCTTGCTCAACGAAATGTGAAGGTGTTGGAACCTCACATGTATCCATGGATATCTCAGCCACACTCAACTCAAGTTGTGAAGAAATAGTGCTGCCAGCGTTGATGTTCTTCTCAATCTTCCTTACTTCTTCCACTAGCTCTTTTCCACTCTTGATCTTCTTCATTTCATCTAGTATAACCTTCCTAATAGGATCATCCTCGGCACTCGAAGTGAACTCGAGACTAAGCAATGTGAGCTTCTCTATATCATCAAATTCATCTTGTGTGCGCACTTGCACATGAGATTGCTCGAAAGGTGCTGGAGTTGTTGGTTGACCAAATGGAGGACCATTTAACTCCATTGGACACATCTCCTGGTATTGAGGTATATGAGTAGGAGGTGAATAAATCTGTTGTGGAGCATAGTTATGGTTCTCCTCATTGTACCTAAATCCCTACATATGATTACTAGAACCAAACTGTGAGATCTCAGGGTTGTTGCTCCTATATGACATATTCTGGTTTTCAGGCCACCCATGTGTGTAATTGTTTTGGTATGAGCTAGGCTGTGGGGCGAAGCTCATGCCATAACAATCGGGAGGGTGAGAGTAACCACGCCGACATTCAGCGGGTGAATGGCCCTGAAATCCACAAATATGGCATGTAGGAGCAACATAAGGATGACCTCTAGAATAAGGATCATAAGAGCTAGGCCTATCCTCAAAAACTACCTCTCGCTGCTGAGCTAAATCATCTAATCGAAGGGAAATCTTACCTATCAGTTCTTGAACACTTTCTGTGCTGTTTGTAGTGTTGCTCGCATAAGCCTGATGATCTGAATAGTAAGCCATAACTGAGAGGATAATCCAACCTGCAAAAAGGAAGAGAAAACAAAAAGATACTAACTAAAACAGGGGTTAGTGGCTAGAGATATATCACAAATATATAGCACAAAGGAAAAAACAAGAAAAACCTAGTCTAAAGCCTCACACAAACGCTCGACGCTAGTCCCCGGCAACGGCGCCAAAATGATCAATTGAAAGTATAGCGGGGTTTTTACGCCCCAAACTACGGATGTCGTGTTCTTCACAGGGACTAAATGATCAGCGATGATGCTTGGCTAAAGCTAGGCTAGACAATTTAAGTGACGATTACAAGGAAAATAAACCTAAGCTATCTAAGACAGTTCCAGAAAATCAACAGACAAAGTAAATGAAAAGAAGCAAAGGGAGGTTCAGATTATCTTCACTATATTTTTGGTATTTTTGTTTTACTAGAGATAATAAAACATCAACACATGCATACATAGACTACAAAAGGAAATCTACAATAAAAGAACACATATATTACTAGAAAGTATGTAAAAGGGGCAAAAGTAAGATTACGGAATAAGGAAAGAAATTTCACATCACAATCACACTCACATATGTATACATCACAGGTACTTGATATCACCACACAAACATATATAACTAACATACAATGTAACAGACGGAAGAAACAATAATGTGTCAAGGACAGAAATATATCACCATACAAATATATATTTATATCACAGGTACAAAGCTACCACAGGTACTACACGATGAACTCCTTTATTCAAGAAGTACAAAACACAAGTGATGGGTTTAACTACCACACATAAGAACAGAGAGTCATATGCCACAATTCAGTTTTCAGATCAACAATTTAAAACCACACAAGCTTGAGTCTGAAACTAAACATATCATAGCACTAGACAAATCTGAATATTACATTCGATCTCAAATCTACAGAAATTTAGAGAGAGGGAGATGGCAGCAGCAGGAGATTGAGGGAGAAGAAGTAGCAGCAGGTTGGAGGGGGAGGAAAAGCAATAGGGCAAGAGGAGAAGGAGGCAGCAGCAGGAGGTTGGAGAAGGGAGAAGCAGCAACAAGCTTGAGAGAGAAGAAGAGAGCTGCGGCTGGGGTTAAGAAGAGGAGCAGCAGCAGGGGCGTGAGGAGAAGGAGCAGTAGCAGTTTTAGGGAGAAGAGAGCAGCAGCGAGATTGAGAGAAGAAGCAGCAACAGGGGAAGATAAAGAAGAAGAAGCAACGGGGGAAGGAGCAGCATCAAGACGGAGGAGAGGAGGAGCAACAAGAGAAGTTGGGGAGCGGCAGCAGGAAGTGAAGGGGAAGGAGCAGCAGGGGGACGTTGGGAGGAGGAGAGGTTCAGAGAAGAGCTTCGGCAAGGAAGAGCAGCAGGGGGCACAGGAGATGAAGAGGCAGGGGAATGAGCAGCAGCAGTCGGGCACAAGCAGAGGTGAGGACTTGCGCGGGGCACCAGACAACCACGACCTCTAGTCTGGTAGGGCGCGTGAGGTTGTGGTGGCTGGATGTGATGGCGCTGGTGGATGGATGGGTTGCGGTAGCGCGGATGGAGATGATGCGGCGTTGTGGAGTAGGTGGAGGTGCTGGGTGGTGCGCCGCCACGCCGGCCTGGCCGCGGCGGCGGCCGGAGGTGGAAGAAGGAGGCGGGGGAAAGAGGGGATGGAGATGCCAGGCACGATCGGATCCCTCCAGCGCCTAGGGATTTTGTTCCCCTCCTCTAGTCTACACTTTGTGATTTGGCCCTCTTTCTTCTCTTCTTTCTTCACAAGAAGATCCTCCCACTTCTTTATCTAGTCCCCTGGTTACTTGTCTTCATCTCACACAAGTCTCTTCTTCCTTCTCTTCTCTTCTTCCTTCTCTTCTCTTCTTCACTCTTCTCGATAGCCACATAGACAGAATCTTGACGATTATAGTGCCTTAGCGCACTTTTCTGCAAAAGAAGCAAGCCACAAGTAAATGATCCCTTTATATGATTTTCATTCAAATATGCAATTTATAGCACGAAATGAATGAATATATCTCAATGAACCGTATATTTGAGTGCCAAAAGATGTATATGAAATGTGCTTATCACCTGCACAGTTCATAGACAAGTGAAATACTCTAAAATACGCAAGATAAGCGTGAGTGCTATGGATGGCGTTCTCATAGAGAGATGGGAGCGGATCCATAGTGGTGTATTGATATGGTGAATATGTGGACTCGTGTGCGCCACCTCAAAAGAGTTACTTGCAGTCGTAGTTCAGGATAGCCACTGAGTCAAAGCTGGCTTGCTGCAGTTAAACTCCACCACCCCCTTTGTTGATAATGACGCATATGTAGTTAGTTCTGATGTAAGTCTTGATGGGTACATTTGTACTCACGTTTGCCTATTTTATGTTTTTGCAGAGAGACTTCAGTCTCACTAGTAGTTCCCCGTGGACTTCGACGTTTAGCTTGTTACCTCAGCTACGATCTTGTGCCCTCAGCAGGATCTGGTAGTTAGTCAGGCTTCTCAGTCTTTTTCATTTGTAGTTGTCTGTACTCAGACATGTTAAGCTTCCGCATGTGCCTTGACTTGTATGTTTTGAATGTTGGGTCATGAGACCCATGTTTGTAATATCTCGCTCCTCGGAGCCTATTGAATAAAATACTTGAGTTGTAGAGTCATGTTGTGATGCCATGTTGTATTTGCACATATCGAGCATATTGTGTGTATGTTATTGAAATGCTTGGTATGTGTGGGATCTGACTATCTAGTTGTTTATCCTTAGTAGCCTCTCTTACTGGGAAATGTCTCCTATTGCTTCCACTGAGCCATGGTAGCTTGCTACTGCTCCGGAACACTTAGGCTGGCCGGCATGTGTCCTTCTTCGTTCCTGTGTCTGTCCCTTCGGGGAAATGTCACGCAATGAATACCGGAGTCCTGTTAGCCCGCTACAGCCCGGTTCACCGGAGTCCTACTAGCCCAGTGCTACAGCCTGGATTCACTCGCTGATGACTGACATGTTCGATGCTAGGTCATGGATGCCTATCCCTGTAAGTTTGTGCCACTTTGTGTTTATGACTAGCCATGTCAGCCCAGGCTCCTTATCATATGGATGCTAGCGACACTATCATATACGTGTGCCAATAGGCGCAAACGGTCCCGGGCAAAGGTAAGGCGACACCCGTGGGGATACCGTGTGTGAGGCCGCAAAGTGATATGAGGTGTTACATGCTAGATCAATGTGGCATTGAGTCAGGGTCCTGACAGCTTTGGTATCAGAGCTTGACTGCCTGTAGGATTACCAAGCCAAACTGGTCGAAGTTGTGTCTAGAAATGCTTTAGTTATATAAGGGAATTGATCGTGGGATGGAACGTAAGGCTCTTTTTACTCCTTTACCTTATGCCTTCTGATCTGAGTCACCTTATCTTCCCTGCGGGGTTAAGGAACTAGGCTTTCTCATCTTTCTATAAGGATCACGTGTTACTAATCCGTAGACTTATAGGATTGTTGGTTCTAAGCTTCGAATCTGTTCCTACTACTTCCATGTAATCATAGCCAGCCTCAGATTCATGATACTACGATGATCGAGTGGTTATGCCACCATTTTTGTAGCTTGTCTCAAATATTTTCGAGCATTTACAGCCGTTATGCTGTCCGAGCCGTCCCAGGTTTCTAAACAATCTGATGCATTTGCAAAATCCTTTCCCTCTGGTTTCGATGTTCCTTTAGGCCAGGTTAATCACACTAATTGTTGAGTTGAGGTATTCTATTGCCTCGACATATATGTTGGAATTATTATTATGACCCTAGGTGTCTCAGGGGATCATCTAGTAATATAGCCGTGTTTTGTGTTTCCAGTGTGATGATTCTGGCCATCATTCTCGAAAGCATCCCGTGATGCCACTTAGTAGTGGGTATCCTATTCCTTGGCTCTTGAACCCGAGACTTACTCTACCTACTTCATGTTGTTAGTGTTTGCTAGTTCCTTTAGGTTATTAGTAACCTTTACGATAGTCCTCGAGGTCCGTGATATTTCCTTCTTCCAAATACCATGAACTGCTTATGGCGGAAGTTCTTTGAACCAAAAGATCGCAACCAGAGTGCTCTTGATGAGCCCTCCATCATAGTTGTGAATCTGCCAGTCCTTCCTCTTCAGCATGGGTTATCCGGAAGAAATATGTTGAACTTGTTCGACATACTAACCTATGTATCCACAACTCAGAAAGATATATGTTCCTTTGAGTTGTCCCTCTGTAGTTGTATTCCGGTCCTTGTCTATCAGTTGATAGTCAAGAGTATGTATGCGTTCGCTCATCGATGCTTACTATTCTTGTGGTCCGTCAAGCCGTTCTATTCCAGAATGACTAGGAGAAATAAACTCCAGTACCTCATCCATTTCCAGGATTGGGTCAAAGTAGTTGTAATCCGCAAATCAAAATGCCAACCCAGCTTTTGATTATGTTCTACCCTGGAGTATTACCCTCTTTATGTCAGGATTTTCATGGGAATTGCACACCATCCTATGAACTCTTGATACAGTGATACTTCTCGACATCATTATTCATTCCTCGGTTCCGTGTTATTGTAACCGGAACACCGACAAGTGAATCGTGATGTGTGAAATCTATGCTCCTAGCAACTCCGTTGCTTGGTAGTTAACGGACAATAATTTCATTCTTAGCGTGTTGGTTTTTGAATCATCATTCTAAGATTGATCGTGCTACCTAGGCCTTATTTCTGGTGCAGTCTTGATCAAAGAGTTAGGATTATCCAATCCCTTGCTTATTTAACCATATCGTCTTGCCCTGAAAAGCAAGATTGTTCTTGAGCTTAGTGACATATCGGTGGTTCGTGATTTTCCGTATATCTTCTTAGAAGTATTACCAGGTTGTCACCTGACTGCTATGTTGAGCTCGTGATCAAGTTGGTTTCTTGTAAACCACCCTTTCTCCAAGAATCCGTGTTGGATACCCTTGAGCTAGTTGGTTAAGCTAAACGACAACTTGGAGAGTTGGAAGATAAAAGCTTACCTAACCTAGTTCGTTTCAAAGGGATATCCTGGTGTTGGTGTGTTAGTTGAAGGAAGATGATATCTTCATCGATTGGTCCGTGTGGTCAGTTGTTGGACCTATTATCTTATAAAAACTTTGATTTGAGTATGGGCTATCGTCAAATCAAATCAGAACTAGCGATGTTCGTAATGTTGTCTCACTCGCGATTATCCCTCGAGCATACACCGTTACATCTTTTGGGTCTGACCAATGCTATGTCCTTGTTCACATAATTATGGAATTCTATTTATAAGGTCATCCCGATGACTTGTTGTTGAGCCCATCAGCAACATTTTATCTTCTCCATGATCATGTTGAACCTCCATCTAGTGTTGGAAACTTTTGTAAACATTACCTTTGTGTTCCATTGATGAGGTATATGTTCGGATGAAAGAAGTGACTTTCTCTAATTCATGTGCACTTGGTGTAAGTTGCCGTCGTGGATCCAAGAAAGATTGTTTTGCTTCCTTTGGAATCATCCCAAGTCAGTCATGCATGTGCGAAGTATACATCGGATTGTGAGATTAGCTACCTCCATTCTATATGTGTCCCTAGCACACCAAGGCACTGATTGACTTGTTCAAGAAAAAGGAGTTGTTGTGCTAATCCTAGGTCATGCACAAGACTTCATTACCCTAGATGATGGTTCCCAACCTGAACTCAGTAGTGTTTTACTATAAGACTAGCACGTGGTCATGCTTGTCTGGGAAAGCGTGTTCACATGTGTGTAGCAGAACCAGCTCATGTTTTGGAGCTTGCTATCATAGTTCATTTCCCGAGAATCTCGCAATGTCATCTCGTCGATTTGTGTTGCAAACTTTCACTTTTCTTTCTAGACTTGAAGAGTCTGGAATATCCTGACACCAACTAGACCTGAATCTCAGGCAGATATGATGGTTGGAACATTTCCAAGAACTATAATATTGGTCTCTTGTAACCCGGTAAAGTGGATGTCGTGGCCAACACACCCAACCGAAAGACCTATTATTGTAGTATCTTGATTGAGGAAGTTGGCCACATCCCATAAGGATTTCGTAGGATTTATTTCCTAGTTGTCCCTTATGGATTTTTGTGTTCCCGAAGTCCAACCTTTTACTTGATGTTCTAGATACCAACCCATGTAAATGGGTAACGCTAGCACATCAAGGAGAACATTAGAAGCGGAGTGCTAAATGTCTCTCGGTCGATCATCCAGACTTTGTCCCCTTGGCCCCGCCAAGGTTAAATCTGAGAAGGTGTTATCTTCCTTTGCATCTGCATCTTCCACCGGTATCCATCATGGTAGTACGTTGTGTTGCCAGGATCCTTGACACGGATATTGGTAAAACCTTGACGAATTTGGAGATGCTCAAGTTCTTGAGAGCACACACAAGCACTAGGTGTTATCATCAGCACTAACTGGGATTGCTCCTAGTTTCCTCGGTTAAGCTATAACTTTTCAAACAGTGGACCCACTCTCTACTGTCGAGCTTTTCCCCAGTTACTAAAATCATTCCTTGTGTTGTTTTCAACAAGGTAATCCACATCATCCATTCTAATTCGGGTATGCCATTCTACCGAACCCCTCCAAACGATCGCTCGAGAATTGCCTTAGGCTGGTATAAAGAGTTTCAATGATCTCTGAATCAAAGGTAATTCTTTTTTCCACTTAAGGGGATATTTCTATAAGTCACCTTCCCTAAGGTGCCCCGTTATGGTATCATGGCAACTCAACTCCTCGCTACATTGACAATCGTTTACCACCTTCTTAAGTGTGGAATTGTTGTCTACCTAGTGAACCCTCGTCATCTGTTCCACTCCATCCCTCTAGATGTATGCTTCGTGTCTCAGCTCGAGAGATGCTGCTATGTCTCATCCCATGAGTTGATCCTAAGTTGTTCGGTCTTCGAGAAGATCGATTCTTCTAGAGTTTTCCTTTCCTCTTCTTGTCATGTTAGTTGGAGTTCTCAGAGGAAGACATCGAGACAAAGATGGTGATCGAATCAATGTTCTCATGAAGTGCAACCTGGACCGTGAAGATTGTGTTAGTTGCGTTCCCCTTCCATCTTACCCTACGCTTGAATCTCGGGACGAGATTCTTGTTTAGTGGGGTTGAGTTGTCACATCCCTAGTTCTGGTATGCACTAGACTAGCCCTTCATGTGTGCATCATGTTTAAATTTTATTTAAATTGAAATGGGGATTGCTCAAACCCTAGCACCAGATCAAATCAACTAGGTTCAAATAAAAATATTCTCAATGAACCCAAAATGCTCTTCAGAAGAGTTCAATATTTTTGGATTGGTCTAGAACCTCTCCCAAAAATGGTGCACATTTTTCTAGGCCATTCTAGATTTTTGAATTAAATCATATGGTATTTGTATTTGGGCATTTAATTGCTAAATAATATTTTAAATGCTCAAATAATCACAAACTGAAATGTTTGCTGTTGGAAATATTCCAAACAGTGACATTGAGCAGTTTCATGATTTTTGGAAATGCCGTGGCATTTTTATTAAAGCCAAACACAATTACAGAAAATAGAAAATGAAAATAAAAGAGAGAGAGAGAGTTAGTACCTGGCCTCACTCGTGCAGCCCACCTGGCCGGCCCAGCTGGCGGCCCAGCCATCTGGCCCAGCCCACCACCGCAACCCCTCTGTCGTCTTCCTCCACTGCCAGGAGGAGAAGCAGCTGCGTGCGGCGCGCACAGCCACCCGCGGCCACCTCCTGCTTCTGCCGACGCCCTGGACGACTCTAGACGACGCCACGCACCCCCCTAGACCTCTCTCACTCTCTCCAGACCTCTTTCCCCTCCTCTGCTCTCTCTCCCTCTCGCGCCCGAGCGCAGCCGTAGCCGCGCCACCGTAACGCCGCAGCCTCCATGCTCCCCTCGCCTCCCCAACGTGCCCACGAGAATCGCTGCACCTCCCTCATCCTCTCCGTCTAGCCACGCCTCGCCGGAGGCCCTACATCGACGCCATCTTCATCATGTTCGTCGCCGGCCGCCGGAGATCCCTCTCGCTGCCCCGCTCGCTCCGGTGCTTCCTCGAGCACGCCGAGGCCACCTTTGCAACCGTTGTGAGCTCCGCCATCGTTTCCCCCTCTCCCCTTGCTCGTTTTCTTCCTCTAACACCGATGCCCATCGGAGCCGAGAGCTCTTCGCCGCCGGCCATGTCGCCGCCGTAGCCACCGTTGCCTAGAGCTGCAACCGAGCATGCAGCCATACTCAGTGCACCGCCAGGACGCCATAGCACCCCTTCGCACCTTCTGGTGTGCTCCCTAACACCGACCTCGAGCTCGCCCGAGCTCCGGCCGCCGCCGCAAGCTCAACTCCAGCGGGTATAGCGCACCCCGCCCGCTCCTTCCTGCTCCGTTGGATGCGGAAGAGCACAGGCTCCCTCCTGGGGGTCTCCCCACACCTAAACGCAGCCCCTAGCGCCGGCCAGTAGTAGCTCCGCCGCGCGGGATGGTTGCCGCCGGCCAAACTCCGGTGAGCCGATGTGGCTTCGTCATTAGGAGCTAACCCAGCTAGCTAAACACCCTACAGCCACTAACACCTGGGCCCCGCTAACTAATTAACCCTGGATTAGCTCCTGTTTAGGTTAAACTAACCCTACAGGCCCCACAGGTTAGTTTGACCTGGCCACATCACACGTTGACTGGCCCCACGCGTCAGAATTGACCCAGATGACGTGGCCGTTGACTGGGTCCACATGTCAGCGACACTAATCAGCCCCAGTCACTGACCAGTGGACCCCACTGGTCAATTTTGACCCGAACCCACCCTGTTGACCTGATGATGTCAGGGTGATGTCGTGGTGACGCAGTAACTCTTTTCTGGATTTAATTCAATTCTGAAAATTCCAGAAAATGTTTAAACTTGTAAAAATCATAGAAATTCAACCGTAACTCCAAATGAGATAAATTATATATGAAAAATTATCAGAAAAATCTAATCTATCCATCTGTACCATTTTCATGCATGTTAGAACAACTTATGACTACTGTTTAGGACAATTCAATTAAATGACATTTAAATAATCACATGTGGAGTTTGAATTTGAATCTTGGATTCAAACCAACTTCATTTAATCTGGTTTTAGTTGCATTAGCACAAACCACAGCATATTTCCATGTCACATTCATGCATCATATTGTTGCATTGCATTGATTGTGTTTCTTCTTTGTTGTCGGTGCTTGTCCCCTCGCAGTAGACGTGTACCGACGATGAGTTCGATGACACCGATGAAGAACTATATTATCTTCAGAAGTGCCAGGCAAGCAAAACCCCCTTGTTCATTCCGATACAATCCCACTCTCTCGCTCCTGCTCTCTTTTACTGCATTAGGACAACAACGATTCAACTATTACATGATGCGGTAGCTGAACCCCTTTATTCTCTACATGACCTGTCATTGCCACAGTAAGTAGATTCATCGGGGATGAATTGGAGGTGTGTGAACATGTCCTACTGTGTGTGAGCTAAGTGTGTGAACACGATTTGGTAAAGGTAGCGGTGAGAGGCCATGTAGGAGTACATGGTGGGTTGTCTCATTGCAGCCGTCCTCAGGAACTGAGTTCTGTGTTTATGATCCATGAACAGTTACTACCACACATTGGAATGCTTAAGTGCCCCTCTCAACTTATTAATCAACTTGATCTCTGTCCAGGAGTTGCAACTAGTTTCTGGTGTTTGTAGGTAGTGTTAGTAGTCTACCAAGTGGCACCCGGTACAGGTGGGCTTGGGACAGACTAGGCACAGTGGCACGGTGTACCAAGTGGCACCCGGATGGTGGGCTTGGGAACCCTGCTCACATCATTTAGGGCCGTGAGCGACACCCCGGCCGGATCTCCTTGCGGATGGAACCCGAATAGGCGATAAACCTGGACGAGAGACTTGTGTGGTTAGTCAGGTCGTGGCCGACTCCCTCGCCAGGCTTCCGCTTGAAGGTTGCCGAGATACATGACGTGTACATGGCGGTAAGTGGCGAGAGCGTGTGTGAAGAAGTACACCCCTACAGGGTTAATATGATCTACTCGAATAGCCGTGTCCGCGGTAAAGGACTTCTGGGTTGCCTGCACAGGTCATAGACAAGTGAAAGTGGATACTCTAAAATACGCAAGATAAGCGTGAGTGCTATGGATGGCGTTCTCGTAGGGAGACGGGAGCGGATCCATAGTGGTGTATTGATATGGTGAATATGTGGACTCGTGTGCGCCACCTCAAAAGAGTTACTTGCAGTCATAGTTCAGGATAGCCACCGAATCAAAGCTGGCTTGCTGCAGTTAAACTCCACCACCCCCTTTGTTGATAATGACGCATATGTAGTTAGTTCTGATGTAAGTCTTGCTGGGTACATTTGTACTCACGTTTCCCTATTTTATGTTTTTGTAGAGAGACTTTAGTCTCACTAGTAGTTCCGTGTGGACTTCGACGTTTAGCTTGTTAACTCAGCTACGATCTTGTGCCCTCGGCAGGATCTGGTAGTTAGTCAGGCTTCTCAACCTTTTTCATTTGTAGTTGTCTGTACTCAGACATGTTAAGCTTCCGCATGTGCTTTGACTTGTATGTTTTGAATGTTGGGTCGTGAGACCCATGTTTGTAATATCTCGCTCCTCGAAGCCTATTGAATAAAATACTTGAGTTGTAGAGTCATGTTGTGATGCCATGTTGTATTTGCACATATCGAGCATATTGTGTGTATGTTATTGAAATGCTTGGTATGTGTGGGATCTGACTATCTAGTTGTTTATCCTTAGTAGCCTCTCTTACTGGGAAATGTCTCCTAGTGCTTCTACTCAGCCATGGTAGCTTGCTACAGCTCCGGATTAGGCTGGCCGGCATGTGTCCTTCTTCGTTCCTGTGTCTGTCCCTTCGGGGAAATGTCACGCGATGAATACCGGAGTCCTGTTAGCCCACTACAGCCCGGTTCACCGGAGTCCTGCTAGCCCAGTGCTACAGCCTGGATTCACTCGCTGATGACCGACATGTTCGATGCTGGGCCATGGATGCCTGTCCCTGTAAGTTTGTGCCACTTTGTGTTTACGATTAGCCATGTCAGCCCGGGCTCCTTATTATATGGATGCTAGCGACACTGTCATATACGTGTGCCAATAGGCGCAAACGGTCCCGGGCAAAGGTAAGGCGACACCCGTGGGGATACCATGTGTGAGGCCGCAAAGTGATCTGAGGTGTTACATGCTAGATTGATGTATTGAGTCGGGGTCCTGACACTCAGGTACAGCTTCCTCCAGCCTTGCTCCACTGCCCATCTTCCCACGTTGCTGCATGTGGATTTTCTTTAGTTGTTTGCTTAAATCGTATCTCGGCCGGCGTATGTTCCATCTTGCAATCTCGTCCTCAAACCATTTTTGATATACCACCATGTGCTATCTTTCCCTTTTTACATGGAACATGCTTCTTTTTTGTCGGCGTATGTGTCTTCAACTCGTGTTATTGGGCAGTAATTGTTTCCTTTCGACATCCATTTGCAAATAGGGCTATCCATTTTCACCTTGTTGCTATTGCGACCTTTTGGTGAACTACAAAAATCACTTTTCTGAAGAGTGTTTTGTGCAGTTCCACCAAAATGTCACACGGGCAACATTTTTACATTTCTGTGGGACTGCGGAAAGGGAGATTGGTTTTGCTATCCTCCTCATCCAACTCCGTGCCTAATCTTCTCCAACAAGAAGTTAGTCCTAAAGAGAGATCGTAGAGGTGATCGGCTTGTATTTATGTGTGTTATGTTTCATCATCTAGTTCCACTATTATTGTAATCACACTGACCGGATATCTTTGCAAACAGGGATGGTTCGCTCGATTTTAGTGGAGCTACACAAAATGATCGGATTGTGGTGTCCTTCATACACCTCTTTTCTGGCTACAGAGCTGGGTGAAACTAGCTGCCAAGCAATGAACATTGTGCCAAGGAAATGGAGCCATGCCTACGAACAACATCGATCAATTATATTTTTTTTCTTTATTTGTACACCTTCTCACAACTTTGTCTTCAGTTGTGATGTGAATATTGGCACTGATCTGCGAACCATTGAGATGCATTAGCCATGGTAGTTTCATTTGTATTTGATGGAATGTTGTAACGAGATAATCTCGAGGCAAGACACATGAATCCTAAGTTGAAACCTTTTTTTTCCTGTGGGAACCAAAGTTCAAAACTTCATAGCATCACAGTACAATTTCATCAAAATTATGCATACATATAAACAAATCCTAAAGGATTGATAGCAATGCCAGAAACTATTCAACTTCGTTTCGTCGGCATGTTGGACATCCTTCATCCGGCTCCACCTGCCATGCAGCAATATTGAGTGCACAACACAACTTCAGGGAAAGATTCACCCCGGTTGTTGCGCCGCAGTAGTAATGACTAATGAGCAGTCAAATCACAGAGCCCCACCTTCGCCACAGTAAGTTGCTCGGACGAAGCAACCATCATTTCTCTGTTCCTTGAATCCGCTGGTACTCCCATATTCCCACAGTAATAAGTTGCTCGGGCGAATCAACCATCCCTATATCCGCTCACGTGTGATGACCACAGGAGCTATCCATTCAGATTGCATGTTAAAAAAATAAAGGTCGATAACTAATGCGGCAAACTTTCAAAAAAACTAATGCGGCACCTCGGGCCAACGTGGCCAGATCGCATTTTGCACGAGAAATTACACACCATGTTTCGTTGACATGTGGTCCCGTTCCAACATATTAGTGAGACGGCGGCGAGTAGTAGGAGTATTTCTGAACGGACGTGTAGGCCGGGGCGCCTCTTTGTGAACCGTGGCAAACTGGCAACCATCCATCGACTCTTCGCCTTTCCCTCTCGATATGGAACTGCTGTCGCACGCTCTTCCTCTCCCTCCTCTATTTTCCTTCAGCCTTTCACCCTTTCTTCTGCCATTGTTCGATCGTCTTCTCCATGGAGGGAACAGGACGGAAACGACCCCGTTATTCTTGCCCCGATCTGAAAGATGATGTGGTGGAGGAACTCATTGATCGGTGCGATGTCATCACCTAGGCTAGCATGGCAGGTTCGTTCAAGCTCATTCTCGACTCAACTAATAACATCATGACAAGGAACCCAAGAGTCAAGGAGGAGTTTGATCTCCCCTATCTTCTTCACCGTGACCCTGATGACTGGTGCCCACACGACGGAGGCCTCGCCCTATGCAAGTTGATGCCGCTTGATAATGATACGTATAATGTTAAGATGCCATCGCTTGAGGGCAAGGCTTGGGCAGGCGCAAATGGAGATTGGGTTGTTTACATCGGGTCCAACTACGAGTGGGAACTTGTGAACGTGTACACTCATGACCGGGTTTGTAACGCCCCGGATACAACTTTCCATATTCGTAACTCCAACTCTTGCCTTTTCCAGAGATGCAACGTGATAATTCCTTCGTGGTCGGGTTTTTGTTTTCATTTTGCATTTTGTTCATGTCATGCATTTCATCTCATGGCATCATGTGCATTGCATCCACATGTTTTCATAAAACTTGCATCCGCCCGTAGTTGCCACGTCCCCCTTGCTTTCATTGACCATTCCGAGACCAATCGGTTTTTCGCTTCCCTCTTGACCGTGCCCACCTAACCTCTTGCTAGCTTGGAGCCCCCTCGCGTGCGCGTCTGAAATTTCCCTATACCCGACCCGGGCTGTTGTGACCAATGGGTCTGGATCATCCCCAAACATCTATAAAATATCTCCTTTTCTTATTTTTACTCCCTACCTATTTATTTCTCAACCATCCGATTACGATAGGAGGGACCAAATACCCCTAAACCTACCCCACTTGCTATACAAATAGACCAACCCTAAAAACTAGGGATCCTGTCCCATCCATCCACTCCCGAGCGCCGCCACTCTTCCTGTCTCTTCCTCATCGGGATCCTCCCCGATCCAAAAATCCTCCCTTGTTTTCAACAACAGACCAACCAGCCACTGATCCAACCCGTCCACCTCCTCCCGCGCGTCCCCGAGATCGACCTTGTCACCCGCGCGTGCAGCTCCTCGCCGGAGCAGGCGACCAGGCCGCAGCCGTGCCCCCTCCCCTGAGCGCTCGTCCCTAAGCCCCGCGCTCTAGCGCTCGATCTCCTCGAGCGAGCTCCTGCCTCGTTCCCCTCCGGCCTCGCCCGTCCTTCGCGCATAGCAAGCCGCAGCACCACCGGAGCTCCCTCCACCGACGAGCATCACCAGCAGATGAGCCCTCGCCGCCTGGTCCTCTCTCTCCCTGCACCCGCCCTTTTCCCTCTCTGGTTCTCCCCTCACCTTGTCTCTCTCTTTGCTCTCTTCACAGGAGCACACCAGCGCCATGGAAGCCTCCCGATGGACCCCGGGCTCCTCGCCGCCTCACCGGAGCAAGCCAGCAGGCAGGCACCCGTGGCGCCCTCTCCGTCGTCCTTCCCCTCTCTTCCCTGCCTCCCCTTCCATCTTTCTGTTCTTCTCTCTCTCACCTCCCCTTCTCTGACCCGCCGCAGGTTCGCCATGGGCTCCCGATGGAGCACTGCTGTCAGGGAACCTCGTCGAAAACCACCAGATCCGGCTGGCCTCTACCGCCATTGACCGTTCCTGCCAGATCCCGCCGGCTGGGCCCTGTCCCCGGCCACCCACTACTAGGAAAAGGCCTACTAATGGCGCACTGGTTTTGCCTACTAATGGCGCACTATCGGTGCGCCATTAGTAGCACGCCACTAGAATTTTTTAGTAATGGCGCACCGCTGGTGCGCCATTAGTATCTGGTATACTAATGGCGCACCAAGCAGTGCGCCATTAGTATGTAACACCATGCACCATTAGTATACCTCCCGGGGGCCATATGTAACCATGTGCTTTGTCATACTAATGGCGCACTCTGCCTTGATGCGCCATTAGTATCCTTTGGCATACTAATGGCGCACTCTGCCTTGATGCGCCATTAGTATGAATATTTGGTTTTTTTTGCTTTTCTGATTTTTGCACAGGTTACAAAATATATTATTGGACAGAATATAGGTAGTAGCACACAACAACAGCAGATTCATCGAATACAATAGAAGATTAGTCTCCGAATACAATTCATCATATTAGTCTCCGAATTCAAAAGACCGAACAAAGATAAAACATTACAAGTCTCAAGACCGCGAGTATCGAGTTTGTCTTCACATTACAAGTCGATATCGATCATCTAAACTACCATCACATAAAAGAGAGCTGCGGTCATCACGATGAGCATCATCGCGATCAAACTGGTCTTCATCCGGTTCCTCCAACGCTCCCTCCTCTCTCCCGCTAGATAGCGGGCGTATCTAGATTCGGCCTCCGCCCTAGTGGTGTACCCTTTGTAACTGTTACCGCTGAAACGGTGAACCTGTCTCCGACACTCCTCCCAGTCGTCGTAGACTCCGGGAACCTTACCCTTGTACACGACATACGACGACATCTCTATGCACAAGCCAAACAACAGACAACAGACAATACATAAGCAATATGTAAGTATGCAACAAAAGGATCGGAAGAGAAAAGCAAGACATTAATAGCACGATTCATGATCCTACTAATAAATAGCATCGATTACATCTAAGTTGAATGACTGTCCAAACCAAAGAGACATACGAATTCATTAAAGTTTAATTACAACATGAGCCAATCAATGTTTCAGAACTACACATCACTACTTTCGACTCGACTCATCGGACAGGAGCGTGGATGAAGCCGTCGTCTGTCGTGATGGTCATGAAATCGCGGTCGTTGTCACCCTGCATTTGTAGCGTTCCATCTATCTCATTGTTGGACGGTTGATATCTGAGGTAGAACTGCCCCGAGGTATGAAGGACATCTTGATGGATGATGTCCGCAAACTCCGACTGGATGCGAAAGAATTCTTGTCTGAGGTCCGCGTCCTGGGTTGCCGACAACCTCGCGGCCCAATCTTTGAGACTATCTGGTAGCAGAAGTTGATGATGGTCCCTTACGATCGCCCGCATGTGATGGAGGGCGTAGTAGGCATCCTTCTGACCGCCAGGCGGCTGCTTGACGCAGCAGAAATTCGTATTGTGTGAGAAGGTGTGCTTGCCGTACTTACGAACTGCCCTGGTGAAGGTGCCTCCAGATTTGGCGTAGCCGGGGAGAACATCATCAAGAACTTTCTTGACATTTGTGTAGTCTATCTTGGAGTTACGGTTCGGGTCGAAATACGTGGCCATGGAATATTTCGGGCTTAAGAGGATGAGTGTGCAATGTGTGTCACTGCACAGAACACGGAATGTTAGAAAAAAAGAACGATCGAAATCTAAGAAATCATATGTTACGGGGCGGTTAAGGGATGACTTACTCGGGAAAGTAAGCCACAAGGAAGTTATCCTTATCTGGGTTTGCCAGAATGACGCCTTCGAGGTGTGAACTCGCAACTTGGCGGTCCCCAGCGCTGCTCAAGTGCTTGGCACGCATGTAGAAGGGGTCGACTATCACGATGTCCGGGGTCTTGTCTCTAATGATCCGCATCTCCATACTCAGCGAAAACAGCCGAACGAAGGTGTAGTGCAGCGGATGAAGGTTAAACATAGCAAAGATGTCATCAAACCGCAGGACGATCGTACCCCCGATGTCGCCATCCACAAAGCCCTTGCCCTCTGGCACCTTGGCCACGAAAACCGGGTATGCCACATCATTCTCTCTGAGACGCCGCTTCTCCAAAGAAAGAACACTGTCGTGCAGACTCCGCATAGCACCGGTTGCAGCATTCAGCATATTTGGCGGTAGCATCGCCCTACCCGCCACATGCACCCTCCTCGAGATATCCTTAGGTGAAGGTGGCCCGTCCTGAGCACGGATCGAACTCGGTGCCGGCTGGCTCGCACCGGCGCCCTTGTTAGTCTTTCGTTTCCGTCCCTTCTTCTTGATCTCCTGTAATGGGACCGAGTTCTGCTCACAGACCGCCTTCTTGAGCGTGTTGGGGCTGATAATATTTCGCACCTCAGCTATCTGAGGCTCGGTGAAGGCGGGAGCTGGAGGCGTGTCCTGAGAACTGAACGCCAGACGACGCCTGTTGCAATTGGATTTCTCCGCCGTACCAGCTAGATCGCGGTCGTCTTGGTTGGGTTCTTGAGAAAGAGGCTCGTAGAACTCGTCAGCGTACCCATGTTCGGCAAAGTACTTATCAACTTTGGTAAATGTACCATCGTCGTTGTCGTCGCCGTCCGGATCCTGTGCCATAGGGCTGTCCGGATCCTGTGCCATAGGGATGTCCGGCAGGTCCGGTAGCGTTGCGGCGTTCTTGCCATGGCTTGGCGCCGGCACGACTGGCGGTCTTGTCTGTGGGGTGGTGTCCCCCGCCCCCAAACGAATCTGGCTCTTCGGCCAAAGCAGGGGCTAGTTTACGCAGGCGCTGAGGGTCATCTCATCTTCTTCGTCGGCCCCAGCGGGTCGAATCGGAGGTAACAGCTCGTCGCAGCCTGGCAGCACCCGAACCACTTCAACCCTATACACTGTGGGTGGCATCGGATTACCGTGGAACATGGGGTTGCCCGGTTGAACGATTCTGCCCTTGGCGACATCGACCAACTCGGCGCCCACGAAGTGCAGAAGAGTGCAAGGAACGTCGGCGGTGCCCTGCGAAAACATGTACAGGGCGTCAGGGATGCCCAGTCAAAGGCAAGGAGATGAAGTCATCGGCCGAGAGGCTTAGTTACCGTGATGCCGTCGAGCTCGGCTAATGTCGAGGCACCGCCAACGGCGGGCGTGCAACTGACGGAGGGGGCGCTTGCTGGCGAGGTGCCGGCCGGCGTACACCCGGGTGCATTAAGCTCCAATGCCCGTGCCGGCGCCGGAGACACGAATACCGCCTCCGCCGGAGACACCAATGGCGCCGCCGGAGACCAATGGCCCCGGAGACACCAATGGCGCCGCCTGCGCGCTGTGCGAGTTGCTGGCCGTGAAGCTGGGAACCGGGGGAGGCCCCTGTTGGCCGCCCGCAATCCACGTCGTCAGCCCATGAATCAACGTAGGCACCATGGCGTTGAGCTTCGTTCCCAGTTGTTGTTCCACTTGCTCTTGGACAAGCTCCGGAATCCGCGCCACTTGTGCCTTGAGTTCTTCAACCTCGCGCGTCTGGCTTTCCGAGCTGGTCTTTTTCTCCTTCCGCACACCAGCGGTATAGTATGACCCCCATTTTGTGGACAAGCCTTTGCCGGCCACACGACCAGCTGACGTCGGCTTAGTGAGCTTATCCTTGTTTTTCATTACGTTCAACGCCCTATTTAAAGGGGTGTCGAAAGGGGAGCTCTGAGACGACCCCGCGCTACTGCTTTCAGTGTCCTGCGAAAGGAACGTGAACCATTTAGAAATATTGGGGATTAATTAGAGTGCAACCATATGGAGCTAATTACGCGGGGGTGTATTCCTTACCAGAACAAGCTCAAGCGCCCTGGTCTTCGGATCCGTGGTAAGCTCCTTTGTTATCGGGTCCTCCTTGTACCGGGCCCTGACATAGTTCCTGGTCTGCTTGTTACCGCTGTATTTCTCGAAGCGGGGCGGTAGGCCTTGCTCGGCACGCTCCGCGTCCTCCTTGTCCCATATAGGCTCCGCCACTCTGTAACCGCCGGGACCGAGTTTGTGTTCCCCTAAGTTCAACTCCCGCATTTCTTTCCCCCACTGACTTGATTCGGAGGTTGCACTGCTCTCGCACTTGATCTTGAACTCCTTGTACTCATCTTCGCTCATCAAAGGATATTTCGCCTTGATCTTCTCATAACTATCACCTTTATCAATCATTCTCTTCACCGCGCTTCTCCAAGTAGACAGGGCCGTGCTCATCTTCGTGAGGGCGGCACTGTTCACTTTATTCCCTGAGAGGCGTGTGTTTTCAAATTCGGCGGGGAACTTGTATCGTTCGTGCAGCTTCGTGAAGAGGAGGTTGCGCAAATTCCCTCGGTCCTTATGCCTAAGGTTCTCGGTGTTGATCGAGACGGTGCTCCGGAGAATGCACCCGAGCTGAACCGAGTACCCCTTGACTATATGTTTGGGCTCCGTTGGATTCCCGTCGGAGTCCACTTGAGTGAATTCCTCCTTGAGGGTGCGGAGCGCATTCGGGCGCCGGTCCTTCCTTTGCTTCTTCGGTTGGCTGCCATCTGTGTGTGCGCCGCCATCATCAGTGGTGGCATCCTCGGCGGCACCATCAGTGGTGTCATCCCCGACGCCACTAGGGGTTGTGTAATCAGGATCGGTGTCTTCCGCGGCGTCCTCATAGCGGTGAGGTTGTTCCTCCATCTCCTGGGACAGCTCCCAGAATTGCTTGCCGCCCGAACCACCGGCCTCATCGTTGTGGGCCATGTTTCGCTCTAAATAGGAAAAAAGTTTGGTCAAAAAGTTGGTTATTGTCAAGGAACAAGATCATGGTCTCATCATTTAGGGTTTGTCGACAACGAGGCACCCTAAAAGCCTAAGCTTTCATCATTTAGGGTTTGTCGACGCCGAGGCACCCTAAAAGCCTAAGCATACATCATTTAGGTTCTCATCGACACCGAGGCATCCGGGGCAGCCAAGTTAAGTTTTCATCATTTAGGGTTTATCGATGCCGAGGCACCCTAGGTTGGGCCTAATCACTTGGCACTAATCACTTGGCTCTATTTCCACCTATGTTGGGTTTATCATCTAGGGTTTATCGATGCTAAGGAGAATTCTAAGTTGGGCCTAATCACTTGGCTCTATTGCCACCTATGGTTTAATGTAGCAAGAATGGCAGGACAGTTGATCCTACTTAACTAAGTACTAAGATACCCCGGCCCATGCATTGGTCGCAAGTACCCCATATGTCCTATTTTTAGCAAAGTCATGCTAAAATTCACGGAAAATTTTAGCATGACCTTTGCTGAAAATAGGACATATGGAGTACCCGAATTTGCTGGAACGGAAGTTAATCGACATTCCGGCAAACTCAAGGGCCTCTCGGGGTACCTGCAAATTCATCACGACACAATTGTCGGAGACAAAACCCAGCAAACTAGCAAGATGATCATCATCTTTCCAAGACAGTAGCTCAAGTTTTTGACAGTAGCCTCTGAAGAAAACAACATTGCAACATTCAAGTTCAGACATACACACTGAACATTTGACCAGTTACCTCTGAAGAAAAATATACGCTGACTATTGGACACAAAGAAAACAGCTATTGTAAACATTAAGTCATGGTAGTGTGCGCTGAAGCAATTACAGTATAGGAACAACAACACAACAGTAGCAAATACAAGTCCTCAGTAAGTGTAAGAGAAGTGTACTAGAGCTGTAAACAGACTTAAAAAACCCACATGATGTTATAACTGTATACACTGAACATGATGATACCAAATGGGAAGGAAAATTGTATCACTCTAGATTAGTGTAGCCACTATCTAACAAAACCAGAATGTTAACAAAATTACACCATGATGATACCAAATTCTTGTAGCAGTACAATGAGTTCACAGGATAAAAAAATCATCCACATTCACCAACCCAAACTGGTGGAGATACAGCAAACCAGAACCTCCCAGGTTTCTGCCATTTTATTTTTCCCACCGTATATGTTTTTTGATTCATGTCATGGTACTTGCTGTCAAACCAAGTATTTTCTTTCTACATAATCTGGGAAGTTTCCTTCTTACTGTCTCACTATCTTACTGTCTCACTACAAAAAACTAGTATGCTTAGTTGAGACTAGTATGCTTAGTTGCATTATGACAGGCAAAGTGTCACGATTCAGACAACAGAGCAGCTAAGCATAGCAAGTGGATAGTTTAGTCAGTATACTAGTACTCTTTAGAAAGCATGAGACATATATTACCTGGAGGAGACTTCGTCGGAGAGTTGCCTGTGAATTGAAAATACAACGAGATCAGCAAAGGACAGTAAGATATATACTGAAATTATCATAACAAAATGCCAGCTACTGCCATGGTCAAAGAATAGATTATGATAGCTGGACAAGTACAGGTCAAACTAGATAATTTTCAGAACCGGTTTAACCACCGCAGGATAAAACAATGCATCCAAGACTGGGCTTAGACTAATATCCTCATAGCATAATCTGACATCAAGCAAATATTATAAGAACAGTGAAAATGTATGTTCACTGCAAATGAATATGGACCAAGTGTTCTCATTAACTACTTAAAGAATTAGTTCCATATTGTTGCATGAGAATTGTAGAGAGAAAAGATACATGGTTCTACTTCTGGGATTGGTTACATCTCTTATTGTTCACATTCTTGTCAAAGGACTTTAACCATTAATTATCAGAAGAACTAATGCACATTTAAACACCCTGAATCCGGAAGAAGTAATACAACACTACATAGTACCTCTGTAGTTTCCATGCCAAACTTTGGGTGATATCAAACCATTAGAAAGCATGATCATGAGAACAACATCAGTTTGAAAGATATTGTAACCCCTCCTGGTAACAAATATTCATCTACTCATTTGTAGATACCTAGGAGTAACAAGACTGCACTTGCCAATAATGTTTTATTTATGCTTCCCAAGGACCAACTCCTAAACTGAACACAAAAAACTGTGTGCACATCTGCAAGTTGTAGAAGGAAAAGGTGCAACACTAAAAAAACTATCAAACTAACAGATCCATTAATCAATTATGGACTTCTTACATGTTACATCTATCATTAGTGGCCAGAAAGAATAGTAATTAATGTTTCATATTGTTGCATGAATCCAAACTCACTGGAAAATTCACTAATTGAGCCTAGCTACTTAAAGAAAGAATCTCTAGGCGGATGCTTAGTTGAGACTAGTATCCTCTAAAATGCATCTAAATGCAAGCTCAGAGATTTGAACATTTGGAAAACCCTAGCTACTTAATTCTCCAACCCCCTTTCCTTGTCCAAATTTCTCCAACCCCCAACCCTAGAACACATCAGAAGGAAATAAAGAGGGGGAAGAGGGGGAAGCGGCTCGGGTGCTCACTTGGGAGGTCGAGGGCGACTCGGGGCAGCCGGAGCTAGTCGAGGCGGCGCGAATTCGGCGTCGAGCGGTGGCGGTCCTCCTGGGCAGGCCGCGCGGTCGAGGGCGTCGAGCGGTGGCGGTCCTCCTGGGCGTCCGAGCTTGTCTGGGTCCTCGTAGTCGAAGAGGAAGACGGCGGCGATCCTCCTGGGCAGGCCGCGCGGTGTTGGACGGCGAGCACGTCGAGGGCGCAGGCGGGGCCGGGGGGGGGAGGGGGCACTTGGGCGGGAGGACGTCGAGGGCACTCGGCTCGGGGACGGCGAGGGAGGCGGCGCTCGGCTCGGGGATGGCGAAGGAGGCGAGGGGGGCGGCGAGGGGGACGGCGAACACGGGTGGCAGCGGGTGAGATCGATGAGGCAGGGGAGAGATTAGAGAGATTGGGGATTTAGTGTGTGTGTGGGGGGGGGGAAGCTTTCTAATGGTGCACCACCCTCTCGTGCGCCATAAGTACGACTATTCTAATGGCGCACCACCCCTCGGTGCGCCATTAGAATTTTGTTTTAATCTAGCCCACTAGCCCTATCTACAACCTAACCCTATCTACAGCAGAACCCACCCACTAGCCCAACTGGTCAGCACGCAGCACACACACCAAGAGGTCCTGGGTTCGATTCCCAGGCTCCCCAATATTTTTTATGCATTTTAAATGCTGTTTTTATATTTATTTGTGTTTAAATATGTTCAAACTTGTTTAAATCATAACAGTAATATTTTTTTATAAAAACAGTAATAATTTTTTTAAAAATATGTTCAAATTTGTTACTTGAAAATATCATCGGCGGCGGCGGTGGAGCGGGGGAGGGTGCGGGGGGTGCCCGTTGGCGGCGGTGGAGCGGGGGAGGGTGCGGGGGGCCGGGTGCTCGTCGGCGGCGGTGGAGCGGGGGAGGGTTGCGGTGGGTCGTCGGCGGCGGTGGAGCTAGCGGGGGAGGGTGCGGGTGGGATCGAGATGGAGGGGGATCGAGATCGAGATGGAGGGGGAATCGAGATCGAGATGGAGGGGGATCGAGATCAAGTGTCCTCATGAATTCAAAAAGTGCCCATGAAATTTAAAAATATTCATGATATCAAAAAGTGCCCATGAAATACAATCGAGAAATGAAGACTACGATTTAAATACAATCGATCTTAGCTAGCTATCTGTTCACAATCTTCTTGCCCTTCTTTTTCGCAAATGGAGTTCTTCTGTGGAACGGACGTCCTTTAGGTAGGGTGGTCCTGCTTCTTCTTGTGGTGTGTGCTGCTACTTCATCGTCGTCGTCATGTTCGATCTTCGGGTCGCCGTACTTGTCGAAGTCTTGCTCATTGGCTACTCCATCCATTCCGATGATCTTCCTTTTGCCTCTCCTCACGACAACACGACTGGGCTTTGACGGGTCGGTAATGAAGAAGCATTGGTCCACTTGGGAAGCCAGTACCCATGGCTCATTTTTCGCGGTGACGTTTGCGCCCGCGGTCTTGGATTTGGCTTCGGGTATAACCATGGTGGTGAAATACCGGTCTTCTTTTAGGACGCTCTTGGCCCATCTGACACGGAACATCGGGACCTTCTCTCCAGCGTAGCTCAGCTCCCAGATCTCCTCGATCCTTCCGTAGTATCTGTCCTTGTCGTTGCCGGTGTAGGATTCCATCGTTACCCCGGAGTTCTGATAACCATCGCTCTTCATGTCCTTGTTCTCGGTGTAGAATGTGTAGCCGTTGATATCGTACGCCTCATAGGTCATCAGGTTGTGCTCGGCGCCCTGTGACAAGGCGAATATGAGTTGTTCTTCCGCGGAAGAATCCTCATGTAAAGGGTACGACAGAAGCTTCTGCTTGAACCAACGCGTGAAACATGAGTTGTGCTCTTTGATTATATCTCCGTCCGTCCTCTGTTGGCCTCGGTCATTGTACGTCTTCTCAATAAAGGTTTTGTGCTCTACCACCCAAGGATCGACCACGTCTATGTGTTGTAGCGCGACTAGGTTTGCTCTTTCAAAGTCGGCGAGTCGACCCTCGAAGTCGACATGCATTTCGCGGCGACCCTCACGGTGACCCCATCCAGCGAGCCTGCCGAGGTGCCTGTTGACGGGCAGACCAACGGGGTTCTCGATGCCTAGATAATTCGTGCAGTAGGAGATGCACTCTTCGGTCAGAAAGCCCCTGGCTATACTTCCCTCTGGACGTGACATGTTTTGAACGTATCCTTTGATGACACCATTCATCCTTTCGAACGGCATCATGCTGTGCAGGAACGTCAGCCCGAGTTGGATGATATCCTCCACGATATGGACCAGCAGATGCACCATAACGTCGAAGAATGCGGGCGGGAAGTACATCTCAAGCTCGCATAGTATCACCATGATCTCTTCCTGTAGCCTTCTGAGTTGCCTCACGCCAATGGACTTCCGAGAGATGACGTCGAAAAAGTTGCATAGGCCAAATAGCATTTCACGGACGTGCGCGTCCATGATCCCACGGATTGCAACTGGAAGTATCTCCATCATCAGCACGTGACAGTCGTGAGACTTCATCCCGCTGAACTTCTGCTTCGCTGGGTCTAGGTATCTGCTTATCTTCCCCGCGTAACCGTAAGGAAGTTTTACTCCTAGGAGGCAGGTGAAAAACTGCTCGATCTCCTCCTGACTTAGAGTGAAGCACGCGGGAGGGTAGTCATTTCCGGTCTTCTTGGCCTTTTTGCCTTTGCGACGACTTTCTGTGTCCTGCTTCGCCTCATCATCATCATCATCATCATTAGCGTGAAGCTCCTACCTGATGCCCATTGATTTCAAGTCTGCCCTTGCTTTCGGCCCATCTTTGGTCCTCTCTGGCATGTTGAGCAGGGTACCAAGCAGACTCTCGCACACGTTCTTCGTGATATGCATGACATCAAGGCTGTGAGGCACACGGTGGATCTTCCAGTACGGCAAGTCCCAGAAAACAGACCTCGTTTTCCATACCTTCAGCAGCGGCTCTGGCGCCTTTCGCTTCTTTCCCGGCTCTGGCGCCTTTTGCTTCTTTCCCGGCAGTGGGCAGTCTTTCCAATTTTTCAACAGCTCGTCTATTTCCTCGCCGCTCCTCGTACACGGGCGTTTTCGGGGTTCGGTTTCACCATCGAACAGATCCTTGCGTTTCCTCCACGGGTCATCGTCGCGAAGCCACCTTCGATGTCCCATGAACACGGTTTTCGAAGACCCGGGATCTCTATCTAGCTGGCGATACGTTGTGTCATCCATGCACCTTACGCATCCAGAAAATCCGTGGACTACCTGCCCCGCGAGATATCCGTAACCGAGATAGTCGTGCACCGTCGTGAGCAGTGCGGCTCTCATAGGGAAATATTCTTTCTCTGCGGCGTCCCACGTATTGGCTGGCGTTTTCCACAGCGTGTCTAGCTCCTCCTTCAGCAGCCCCAGATACAGATTGATGTCGTTCCCTGGTTGTTTCGGCCCTTCAATTAGCATACTCATGTGAATGTACTTCCTCTTCATGCACAACCAGGGGGGAAGGTTGTACATCCACACAAACACAGGCCAGGTGCTATGTGTGCTTCTCTGGCTGCCAAACGGATTGACTCCATCGGTGCTCGCGCCCAGCACGATGTTCCTTGGATCCTTCCCAAATTCTGGGTATTCGAAGTTCAACGCTTGCCACTGGCTCGCATCCTTAGGGTGACTCAGCATCTTGTCTTTTTTATTTATCTCCGGATCATTTCCGTCATCTTCCCGCTTCTTCTCCTCCCTATCCGCGTGCCAACGCAGGAGCTTTGCTACCTTAGGGTCCGCGAAATACCGCTGCAGACGAGGAGTGATCGGAAAGTACCACACCGATTTTCGAGGAGCTTTCTTCCTCTTCTTGTATCGAGTGACGCCGCACACCGGACATATGGTAGACTCCGCGTGCTCGTCCCGATAAATGATGCAATTGTTCATGCACACATGGTATTTCACGTGCGGTAAATCCAGAGGACACACGATTTTCTTCGCCTCCTCGAAACTGGTCGGGCACTTGTTCCCCTTGGGAAGACGTTCGTGCCAGAATGACATGTTCTCGTCGAAGCATGCGTCGGTCATTTTGTGTTTTACCTTCATCTCCAGAGCCATGAGCGTTACTTTCAGGCGGGTATCCTCGGGCCTGCATCCTTCATACAATGGAGTAACCGCGTCTATCTCCAGTTGATCCAGCTTGGCTTTCTCTCGGGCGGCAGCTCTTGCGTTATCCGTCTGCTTGAGAAGCAGCTCTTGAATATGAGGGTCCTGCACCCAGCCTCCATCGTCGTCTGCTCCGGCATCTTCATCTTCATGATCATGCCCTTCGTCTTGATCTTCCTCATCATCATGTACGACATCTTCTACATGATGACTGTGTACAGCATCACCGCCGTGATCATGTCCTGGAGATTCTTCGTCTTCTCGCCCGCCCTCGCCGCGGTGGTACTTGTCTTGTTGCCCTTCCTCATTTCTTGCCCGGCCCCCATGGACGACTTCATAGTCATCTTCATCACCTTGCCACCGATAGCCATCCATGAAACCACGCAAGAGCAGGTGGTCCCGCACCTGCCCGGAATCCGGGTCCGCAATAAGGCTCTTCAGCTTGCATCTTCGACACGGACATCTTATCTCCGTCTCGTTCTTTTGAAGCATCTCGGCCTTCGCGGAGCTCAAAAACCTATTCACGATGCCTTCGGTCATCGTGCGGACCATGGTTGCCTGCGGGGTAGAGCAAAACGATATTTTAGAACCAAGAAAAAATTTGGCATGACCTTCCCTAAAAATAGGACCAAAAAGAATGCATAGTGCCAAAATTCTCGCCGAAACGGAAATGAATCAACATTCCGGCAAAATATTGGCAACTATCGCATTTCAAATACCGGTACCTGCAAACACAAACATATATGCAACACCACAAACACATGCAACACCACAAACATACATAGATCTAGCTAGGCCACAAAAAGTGCATGTGCACGTTGTTGGAGTGAGCTAGGGAGAAAAAAAGTAGATCTACATCATGAAGATAGCTTTCCCCTTACTTACCTATCAAAAAAAGGTAATTTCACCACTTAATTTTGATGAATCTATGGTGGAAATGAGGTGAGGAGGAGGAGGCAGCCGAAAGCTTGGAGAAGGAGGTGGAGGGAATGAAGTGGGGAAAGTGAGTGGGTAGGTATGTGGCTGTCCAAAATATCTTGTTGGGGTCCCAGGTTACTAATGGCGCACCACCAGCAAATGCGCCATTAGTAACCCTGGTTACTAATGGCGCACCTGCAGGTGGTGCGCCATTAGTAGTTTTGCAGAAAAGTAAAAAAAAAATATATACTAATGGCGCACTGTGGAAAAGTGCGCCATTAGTAGTTTAAACTAGTAATGGCGCACTGTGACACGGTGCGCCATTAGTAGTTTTGCAAAAAAGTAAAAAAAATATACTTATGGCGCACTGCCTGCCCGGTGCACCATTACTAGTTAGAACTAGTAATGGCACACTTCTACCTGATGTGCCATTAGTATGTATGGAAAAATGGAAAAAAAATTAATACTAGTGGTGCACCGAGTGTATGGTGCGCCATTAGTGTCTTCCACACTAATGGCGCATCAACAACCTGTGCGCCATTAGTATATAGTAGTGGCGCACTACTTACATAGTGCGCCATTAGTATCAATCATATCTATAGCCCTTTTCCTAGTAGTGACCGGTGCCCACGCCAGGACCCTCCAGCGCCGCCGCGGCCTTCCTCCTGCTGCTCGATCCCCTGCCTTGCCCTGTTTCTGTTCTTCAGAAACGAACAACAACGACAGCGAGCGCGTCGCTCGACCGGGTCCTGCCCGCGTTGACCATGCCTCGCCCCGGCTCTCCAGATCCGGCCCAAGCCGCTCCACTCGCCCAGCCTGCGTGCCTCACCACCGACTGGACAAAGCCCATTGTGAGCAGCCCCCCTCCAGTCCCTCTCCTGTACAATATCGGCCAACCAGATTCGGCCCAGTGTATTTTTTTCCATGCCTACGATTTTGTCCAATTATCCAGTAAACTGCAGTTTTATAGAAAAACCCTCCATCTTCATGCATATAATAACTCATGAACCGTGCAACGGATTAAAATGTTGTGAACATGAAAAATGCTTAGTTTTCCATCTACTTTCATAATATCCAACTCCCATACATGTTTAAAATTCTTAAACCTATTGTTTGTTTAATCTTGCATAAATGCCATGCTAAAATGATTTACTTCATAACTAAATAACCGTAGCTCAATTTTAAATGTTCTTTATATGTAAATGGGCTAAAAAATGCATAGATTAACTTGCTGCACTTTATTTCCCTGTTTAACAACATTAAAATATTGTTTAGGCAGAACAGTACCAAATCCATAATTTGCATATGGGGATTTTCCGGAATTGTTGTTTGTTGTTCCGGCCTCATTTAAGCTTGCCTAGATAGGTAGTTTAATTATGCTTCACCCCTTGCCATGTTTAATAACATTTAATATTGTTGTGTACCTAAACCGAGAGAGAACTAAATAATTGATGTGGTGTTTCGTCAATATGCAACTCGTTGCATATTGAGCTCCATTTAACTTGTAGTATTGTTTGTTGCACTTTGCCATGCCTTGCCTCATTAAACCGGACATGCATCATACTTGAGTGTGCATCATGCCATGATTATGCTTGTGTGTTTACCATGTTGTTTCCTCCTTTCCGGTTTGCTTCCCACGTTAGCTTCAGTTTCGTTCATCGGAGTTGTGAGGATTCGTTCGACTACGTCCGTTCGTCTTCTTCATGGACTCGTTCTTCTTCCTAGCGGGATTTCAGGCAAGATGACCGTCACCTTGGATCTCATTACTATCATTGCTATGCTAGTTGCTTCGTTCTATCGCTATGTTGTGCTTCCTATCACTTGTTCTTCAAGCCTTCCCAAATTGCCATGAACCTCTAACCTTTGTCACCCTTCCTAGCAAACTGTTGCTTGGCTATGTTACCGCTTTTGCTCAGCCCTTCTTATAGCGTTGTTAGTTGCAGGTGAAGTTGAAGATTGCTCCATGGTGGATAGGGTTATGTTGGGATATCACAATATCTCTTATTTAATTAATGCATCTATATACTTGGTAAAGGGTGGAAGGCTCGGCCATATGCCTGGTGTTTTGTTTCACTCTTGCAGCCCTAGTTTCCGTCATATCGGTATTATGTTCCCGGATTTTGCGTCCCTAACGCGGTTGGGTGATTTATGGGACCCCCTTGACAGTTCGCTTTGAATAAAACTCCTCTAGCAAGGCCCAACCTTGGTTTTACCATTTGCCTCACCACCACCTACTTTTCCCTTGGGAGTCGCTCTCTCGAGGGTCATCTTTATTTTAGCCCCCCCGAGCCATTGCTTCTCTAAGTGCTGGTCCGAACCGAGTAGACTGCGGGGCTCCCTCAGGGAAACTCGAGGTCTGGTTTTACTCGTAGGATGTCTCATCCGATGTTGCCCTGAGAACGAGATATGTGCAGCTCCTATCGGGATTGTCGGCGCATCGGACGGTTTTGTTGGTCTTGTTTTACCATTGTCGAAATGTCTTGTAACCGGGATTCCGGGACTGATCGGGTCTTCTTGGGAGAAGGAATATCCCTCGTTCATCGCGAGAGCTTATCATGGGCTAAGTTGGGACACCCCTGCAGGGTATAAACTTTCGAGAGCCGTTCCCGCGGTTATGTGGCAGATGGGAATTTGTTAATATCCGGTTGTAGATAACTTGACACCAGATTCGAATTAAAATGCATCAACCGCGTGTGTAGCCATGATGGTCTCTTTTCAGCGGAGTCCGGGAAGTGAACACGGTTTTGGGTTATGTTTGACGTAAGTAGGAGTTCATGATCACCTCTTGATCATTGCTAGCTTCACGACTGTTCCATTTGCTCTCTTCTCGCTCTTATTTGCGTATGTTAGCCACCATATATGCTTAGTCGCTGCTGCAACCTCACCACTTTACCCCTTCGTTACCCATTAAGCTTTGCTAGTCTCGATACCCATGGTAATGGGATTGCTGAGTCCTCGTGGCTCACAGATTACTACAACAACAGTTGCAGGTACAGGTTGTGCGATGATCATGACGCGAAAGCGATGTTTGTTTGTTTTGGAGTTCTTCTTCTGCTTCTTCTTCGATCTGGGGATAGGTTCTAGGTCGGCAGCCTGGGCTAGCAGGGTGGATGTCGTTTGAGTTTCTGCTTGTGTTTCATCCGTAGTCGGATGGTGCTCTTATGTAAGATGATGTTGTATTCATGTGGCATTGTATGCCTTTTGTATGTATCCCCATCTATTATGTAATGTTGATGTAATGATATCCACCTTGCAAAAGCGTATCAATATGCGGTTCTATCCTTGGTGGGACCTTCGAGTCTCTTTAGGATAGTATCGCAGATTGGGCGTGATAAGTTGGTATCAGAGCCAGGTCCGGCCATAGGAGCCCCCTTGATTGTTGGCCGTTGTTGAGTCTAGAACAAAAATCTTTTGATTCCTAGGATTATATATATCGGAGAGTGGGATTCTTTTTACTCCTCAGTCCCTTCGTCGCTCTGGTGAGGTCTCCTAACGTAGATGTTTTGACTTTCTTCTCCTCAAATTTCTCTAAATTTTTTTAGGATCACGCGGGTATCTTTGGATCGTTCCGATATTCTTGTGACGAGAACATTGTTCTTGGTGCCTCCTGACATTTAGGGGTTGTGGCAGTGTCCCGGGGAGTTGAGCTCCGAGGTGTTGTCGTCACAATTTTATCGTTGCAGTTCTAGAATACCTGAGTTTTGCTGACATCGAAAATCTCTTTTATGCAGTTGTTGGTGAGATAACCTCGACGCCACCCAGTACTGGGGAGTTCGGGAGTATTGCCATAGCTCGTATAACGGATGCTTTTCCAAGGTTGAGGTACACGATTTCCGGAGTTTTCTTTGTTATGTGTTGACGGATGGATACAACTGGATGTAGGGATTGTTAGTTTGGGTGAGATATATTGCTTCCCCTGTATCCCCAACACTAGATTGCATAACCAGAAAGTTTCGGGAGTTTATAGGTGGGAATTCAAGTAGCTCCTAGGATATCTTTCCGACAGATGCATGATTTGGGATTGGGTAAATCCCTATCATATGAATTTGTTCTGGCTTATTTCTGCAAGCCAATCCTTTGTTTTGTTTTGAGTTGTGGTATTTGAATTGCTTCAATGTCAAGTGTTGATTCCATACCTTTTCCCTAAACGGTGTTCTCATATTTCTATGGGAGTACTAATCCTTCTTGATCACTGAGGTTGTCATGTCAACTCTTTTCCAACCGGTGTGCTTCTCTTCAAGTGGATCCGATCATTTTCAACATCCGCAAGGTCAATTCTAAGTTTTCTCAACGGTGTTTGTTTCATCTGTCCCCAAGTTGCCTTTGATTTCCCGCCCTCCCACTCTTTTTCTTCAAGGACTCGGGTTTCTTAATCATGTATCCTTTTATTTGTGGGAAGTCTCTTCATTATTTTCTTTCAATGTTCTTATTCGGTGATTTCCCATGAAGTTGCTCAACAGTTTCAAGTTCATCATTCTTCATTCTCGTATTCTTTTCCGGTGGATTTAACTCAAGCTTTCGGTGTTGATCATATCATTTTACTTGTTCAAATGCTATCCCATGCCGGTGCATCTCATAATCGTTCACCTCTCTCTTTTCATATCCGGAGTGCTCAAGATATCTCAGAAGATTCATGTTTTCCATTCTTAATATGTTCAAGCTATTTGGAGGTTGTTATCTCATTCAAGCCATTTAATTCAACCGATGCAATCCCCCCTTTCAATCAATCGTTCAATGGTGTATATTTTAGTGGGCCCTAACCCACAGGTCTTTTCCTAGGATCTTACCTGACTCTTCGAATTAACTGGAGCGATTCTCAAATTCATTTCCAAGTTTGACATAAGAATGAATTTTCATCAGTCATATGCCTTGTCCAAGATCTCTTTCAAATTCTTTTCATCTTTGGCTCAACCTTTTTCTTTTAATCCTTCCGGAGTGTCTCAAAAATTCTTGCTGGTGTTTCGCCTCATCATTCTCGAATTTTGAAGACCGAAGAAGAGTTCCTCTTAAATCCTTACCCTTTCTTCCAAAGATGCCTAGTTCAAGCTTGATGCCATCCTCTCATAAGTGTTTTTGACTGTGACAATTCTTTTCTTACCATCTGGAGCATTTCTTGAGTTGTTTCCATTTCTTTCCTCCGAAGGCCATCATGTCATAATTCTTCATTCTCAGCGTGTAGCTATCGTCCTCCAAATCTTACCGGTGCATCGTTCAAATACCCTCTAATCAATTCATGATCTCTTTGTCCTCATGTATTTAAATCCCCTCAAGTATCTTCATTCATTTTCTAATTCTTCCCGGTGAATTGTGCCTTTGCTATGTTCATTTTCAATTCTTACGGTGGTATGTTCAAGATTTCTCTTCCTTCGTCATCGTATCAATTCATTCATTCATTCGTTGTTTCCAAATCCCACCGGGGGTTCCATCAATACCTTCTCAAGTTTGCGCTAATTCTCTCTTAATCCTTTGTACGAGAATAAGTAGTATGCCAAATCCATTGCTTGTCATCAATTTAATTTGATGAAGGATAAGCATACAATAAATCTTATTCTTATTTCCTCGAGGTGATTCAATTCTTTTCTTCTGGAGATTCTTCATGATGAAGTAATTCTCGGTTCTAGTGTTTCATCTTTTCTTTTTCCGGAGTTCCAAGTTTTCTCGGTTATATCGTCGCGAAGCTCCATCTAAATCATTGCAAGGCTTCACCTTGTGTTTTCAACCTCTCTTTCTTTCTATCATCCTTTTATTACCGGAGTTCTCTATGGAGGCTCTACATGATGGTTCATCAAGGATTTAAGTCACTCTTGAGATGTTCCTCAAGATTCTTGTTGGAAGAGCTCAAGTATTCTTCTTCTTGCATTTCGAAGTGCAATTCTTTCTACCTTATCTTTTGAGGTGGTGTTATGTCACTCTTGACAATTTCCTTCATGTTTCATGATTCATATGTTGTCAAGAATGAGGTATTTTAAATCCATCATTTTCTCTTTGTTCAAGAGATCTTTTCGACCAATCAACTTCTTCGTTGGAGTTATCTTGTGTCAGATTTCACCTAAAGCTTTTCCTTAAGGGTTGTTGCTATTTGTGGTGATTATGCATGACCCAAGCTTGCTCTTTATCCTCTTGGTGGAAGAAGTTTTCATTTCTTTGGTGCTCTCAATCAAATCAATGGTTTCCATTAGTGGCCGGTTGTCACCTCAGCATTTTGAGATGTTTTCCATAAGCCCACAACAAGCTTGTGCTTTTCGTTGTTGATTTTCCAACAACACCGTTCAATTTTTCTTTGCAAGGATGCTTTCCAAGCTCATTTGTGGCAGAAGTTGGCATTTCCTTCTCCATTCTGTTATTCCAATGATCTATCTTCTATTCTTTCTTCCGGAGGCTTTGTGAGTTTGCTCTCGTTGACCCATCATCTCGTTTTGTCAAGTTCATGTTATTTTCTTGCTTATCCAAGTTCTTTCTTCTTATCAAGTTCTACCTCTCTTTTCAACCTGAGTGCTGTCTGAAATCCTTCTTACCCATTGTGCCATTCTTTCAATAGTACTGGAGGCAGTGTGTTGTTGTTTTCATCAAGTATCATCCCATCTTCTCAAGTTCATGTTCTATTCCTTCCATGTTCAACCGGAGTGCTGCCCGAATTCTTCCTCTCTCATCTTGTTTTAACCGGAGTGGTTTCGAATTCTATCTTGTTCATTAAACTCTTGATTCATGTCTTTGCAACCTTCAAGTTCTCGTAATGTTCCTTGTTCCTCTTTTATAATAGTTTGTTTCCAATCTCGTTCATCTCTGTTGTACTTCTTTCTTTTAAATTGCTCAACCTCTCAAGGTTCGTGGTTTCACTCGTTCGTCAAGGAGCAACTTAGTGTTACCTCTTCTCTTCCTCTTCCGTTTCTCTCCGGTGCCATCCTAGATCTCGGGACGAGATCCTCTCGTAGTGGTGGAGTGTTGTAACGCCCCGGATACAACTTTCCATATTCGTAACTCCAACTCTTGCCTTTTCCGGAGATGCGATGTGATAATTCCTTCGTGGTCGGGTTTTTGTTTTCATTTTGCATTTTGTTCATGTCATGAATTTCATCTCATGGCATCATGTGCATTGCATCCACATGTTTTCATAAAACTTGCATCGGCCCGTAGTTGCCACGTCCCCCTTGCTTTCATTGACCGTTCCGAGACCAATCGGTTTTTCGCTTCCCTCTTGACCGTGCCCACTAACCTCTTGCCAGCTCGCAGCCCCCTCACGCGCGCGTCCGGAACTTCCCTATACCCGACCCGGGCTGTTGTGACCAATGGGTCCGGATCATCCCCAAACATCTATAAAATATCTCTGTTTTCTTATTTTGACTCCCTACCTATTTATTTCTCAACCGTCCGATTACGATTGGAGGGACCAAATACCCCTAAACCTACCCCACTTGCTATATAAATAGACCAACCCTAAAAACTAGGGATCCTTTCCCATCCATCCACTCCCGAGCGCCGCCACTCTTCCTGTCTCTTCCTCATCGGGATCCTCCCCGATCCAAAAATCCTCCCTCGTTTTTAACAACAGACCAACCAGCCACCGATCCAACCCATCCACCTCCTCCCGTGCATCCCCGAGATCAACCTTGTCACCCGCGCCTGCAGCTCCTCGCCGGAGCAGGCGACCAGGCCGCAGCTGTGCCCCCTCCCCTGCGCGCTCGTCCCTGAGTCCTGCGCTCTAGCGCTCGATCTCCTCGAGCGAGCTCCTGCCTCGTTCCCTTCCAGCCTCGCCCGTCCTTCGCGCATAGCAAGACGCAGCACCACCGGAGCTCCCTCCACCGACGAGCATCACTAGCAGATGAGCCCTTGCCGCCTGGTTCTCTCTCTCCCTGCACCCCCCTTTTCCCTCTCTGGTACTCCCCTCACCTCGTCTCTCTCTTTGCTCTCTTCACAGGAGCACACTAGCGCCATGGAAGCCTCCCGATGGACCCCGGGATCCTCCCCGCCTCACCGGAGCAAGCCAGCAGGCAGGCACCCGTCGCGCCCTCTCCGTCGTCCTTCCCCTCTCTTCCCTGCCTCCCCTTCCATCTTTCTGTTCTTCTCTCTCTCACCTCCCCTTCTCTGACCCGCCGCAGGTTCGCCATGGGCTCCCGATGGAGCACTGCTGTTAGGGAACCTCGTCGAAAACCACCAGATCCGGCTGGCCTCCGCCGCCCTTGACCGTTCCTGCCGGATCCCGCCGGCTGGGCCCCGTCCCCGGCCAGCGGTGCCCACGCCAGGACCCTCCAGCGCTGCCGCGGCCTTCCTCCTGCTGCTCGATCCCCTGCCTCGCCCTGTTTCTGTTCTTCAGAAATGAACAGCAGCGGCAGCGAGCGCGTCGCTCGACCGGGTCTTGCCCGCATTGACCGTGCCTCGGCCCAGCTCTCCAGATCCGGCCCAAGCCGCTCCACTCGCCCAGCCTGCCTGCCTCACCACCGACTAGACCAAGCCCATTGTGAGCAGCCCCCCTCCAGTCCCTCTCCTGTACAATATCGGGCCAGCCAGATTCGGCCCAGTGTATTTTTTTCCATGCCTACGATTTTGTCCAATTATCCAGTAAACTGCAGTTTTACAGAAAAACCCTCCATGTTCATGTATATAATAACTCATGAACCGTGCATCAGATTAAAATGTTGTAAACATGAACAATGCTTAGTTTTCCATCTAATTTCATAATACCCAACTCCCATACATGTTTAAAATGCTTAAACCTGCTGTTTGTTTAATCTTGCATAAATGCCATGCTAAAATGATTTACTTCATAACTAAATAACCGTAGCTCGGTTTTAAATGTTTTTTATATGTAAATGGGCTAAAAAATGCATAGATTAACTTGCTGCACTTTATTTCCCTGTTTAACAACATTAAAATATTGTTTAGGCAGAACAGTACCAAATCCATAATTTGCATATGGGGATTTTCTGGAATTGTTGTTTGTTGTTCCGGCCTCATTTAAGCTTGCCTAGATAGGTAGTTTAAATATGCTTCACCCCTTGCCATGTTTAATAACATTTAATATTGTTGTGTACCTAAATCGAGAGAGAACTAAATAATTGATGTGGTGTTTCGTAAATATGCAATTCGTTGCATATTGAGCTCCATTTAACTTATAGTATTGTTTGTTGCACTTTCCCATGCCATGCCTCATTAAACCGGACATGCATCATACTTGATTGTGCATGATGCCATGATTATGCTTGTGTGTTTACCATGTTGTTTCCTCCTTTCTAGTTTGCTTCTCACATTAGGTTCGGTTTCGTTCCGGAGTTGTGAGGATTTGTTCGACTACGTCCGTTCGTCTTCTTCATGGACTCATTCTTCTTCCTAGCGGGATTTCAGGCAAGATGACCATCACCTTGGATCTCATTACTATCATTGCTATGCTAGTTGCTTCATTCTATCGCTATGCTGTGCTTCCTATCACTTGTTCTTCAAGCCTTCCCAAATTGCCATGAACCTCTAACCTTTGTCACCCTTCCTAGCAAACCGTTGCTTGGCTATGTTGCCGCTTTTTCTCAGCCCCTCTTATAGCGTTGGTAGTTGCAGGTGAAGTTGAAGATTTCTCCATGGGGGACAGGGTTATGTTGGGATATCATAATATCTCTTATTTAATTAATGCCTCTATATACTTGGTAAAGGGTGTTAGGCTCGGCTGTCGGTGTTCTGGGAACAGGGGTCCCTAGACTTGCCTGCTTGCGGCCTGCAGCGTGGCTCAAGGAGCGGCCCAGCATGTCCCATCTTCATCAGCACGAGCTCAAGACCCTCGCGAGGGGCCAAGCCTCGCGGGGCGGACGACAGGAGGCTTCCTCAGGCACGGCCTCGTCAGGATGGCTCGCAAGGAGGCGGAGAGATCAAGGCGGGGTACCTCACGAGGTGCCCATGATGCAAGCCATGACGACCAAGGGCGCCAGGCGGGCGCCAGCCCGCACAGTGTCCTTCTTTCCACTTTGGTGCAAAGGGAGCAAGCGCAGGCGAGAGCATCAAGCAAAGGCATCCATTTCGGTGCAACAAGACCAAGACCAGCAGAACGGCAGGATGGAAGTCATCGTGGAGCCCAAGCCAGCGTCACCACCAGAGCCTTTGACAGGCGAGGACCAACTTTAGTCAGGATAAGTGTACTAGATGTTCCCCTTCAAAATGGCCAATTGTTGGCGCCCTTCCCGCTCAATATTTGGGAAGAGGACCTGGGCCTTTGCCTATAAATAGGATTAGCCACCACAAGGTAGAGGCAATCGGATCCTCACCTAGAAACCAGTAGAGAGAGCGACTGAACTCCCCCTAGCAGTTCATCGCACCAGCCAAGAACAGGCCCTCGCGAGGGTGTTCTTCCTTGTATTGTTCATCATCAGCCCAAGAGGCAATCCATCACACCACACACTGGAGTAGGGTATTACACCACAATGGTGGCCTGAACCAGTATAAACTCTGTGTCTCTTGTGTTGTTTTGTTGATTGCTTAGTTCATAGCGAGGCGGTGAGGTGCAGGTAGGCAGGGGACCAAATCTCCGCGCGCACCCCAGTGCTTGAATCGAGAGGGTCTGTCGGAACCCGGAATCCGACATTTGGCGCGCCAGGTAGGAGTGCGCCGGAATTTGTCTTGCACCGCCCTGTTCTTCACCAACCATCACATCCATGTTAGACGCTCGTCGGGCCCGCGCCGAGCGCCGAGCCGCTCTCGCTTCCCGCGTCGCCCAGACCGCCCCCGTCGGCGGCCACCCCCGCCGTTACCCGTCGCCCGCCGTTACCCGTCGCCCGCCGTTACCCGTCGCCCGCCGTCAACGCTGCAACCGGCCCGGCGGGGAACGAGCAGCAGGCATCGTCCCAGCATCCATCCATGAGGCGAGACGGCCGCACTGCCACTCCCTCTCTCGCCTCGGCCGGTTCTTCATCCGGCGCGCCCAACGCGGCCATGGAGGCTCGGGCTGCACTCATCGCGGCAAACGAGCTCCTGCACTACCGCCCGGTCAACGACGTCTACGAAGAATGGCTCGACCGCGTCGCCGAGCTCGTCCGCGCCGCAGGGGGCTCCCCCGTGCCGTCCTTCTCACTGAACCGCGCCCCGCCCTACACGGGCAATGAAGCTCCGGGGGTGGCTCAACCGCCTCCCCCTCAAGAAGGCGCCCTAGCCCCAAGGCGCGTGCCCCCTGGATGGAACCCACCCCGTCCGGCGCCAGTGCAGCAAGAGCAGAGCTGCCAAGAGGTTCCTCGCCCCCAAGAAGCTGCCCGAGTGCTCCCTGCTCTGGTCCGTCGCGACCACGCTCCTGCTTCGGCGCGCCAAGACCCCGTGCTGCTCCCAGCTGCAGCGCATGGGGGCCCGCAAGACCAAGCTCCTCGTCACCAGAGGCCTCCCGTGGACACAGCAGGCTGTCGCGCCTTCACCACCGAGTTGCCCAGCGTCACCTGGCCCTGCAAATTCAAGCCAGACCTGCATCCTCGCTACGACGGCACGGCCGACCCTGCGAAGTTCCTCCAGCTCTACGAGCTAGGCATCAAAGCCGCCAACGGGAATGAGAAGGTCATGGCGAACTGGTTTCCCATGGCACTCAAGGACAGGGCCCACACCTGGCTCCTGAACCTGGCCCCAGGCACGATCTCCTCCTGGGACGAGATGCGCACCCGTTTCATCACCAACTTCCAAGGTACTCGCGACCGGCCACCTGCCGTGAGCGACATGCGCCGCATCAAGCAGCAACCAGGGCAGACCCTGCAGAAGTACATCCAGTGCTTCAACAGCGCATGACTCAAGATTCCCAGGGTGACCGAGGAGGCCATCATCTCAGCCTTCTCCGACGGCGTGCGTGACGTCAAGATGAAGGAGGAGCTGGTGATGCATGAAGATCTGTGCACTTCCTTGGAGCTGTTCAACCTGGCAACCAAGTGCACCAGGGCAGAGGAAGGGCACCTTTCCCTTCTCGAGCTGCCAGCCGCAGACCCAGAAGAGAAGAAATCCAAGGCCAAGGACGTGAAGCGCAAGGGGGCTGCCGTGCTCGCGGCAGAACCAGACACCAAGCGGGGAAGAGATCAGCCAGAGTCCTTCAAGGGCAGCCGGTACTGTGTGTACCACGACCTCCACACCCACAACACCAACAAATGCCAAGAGCTCCGAGCCGTGCGAGACGGAAGGGTCGGCCGGCGCCCCGACCACAACGGTCGTGGCTACGACCGAGGAGGAGGAAGGAACAAAGGATGCTGGGAAGACCGCGGCCCTCGCCAAGGGTGGCGCGACCGACCTCGCGAGGATCGCTGACAGGATCAGCCTCGCCAAGGAGACTGGAGGGATCAGCCTCGCGAGGATCTCCCGCAAGGAAATACAGGCCTCCCTCCATTGCCTCCACAGCCAAGGAGAAACGAGGACCATCATCAGGACGAGAGGGCTGGGGGCTTCTAGGAGCCACGCGCGATCGCCTGCATCCTGGGTGGATTTCAAGCCCGAGCCTCTCAACGCATCTTCAAGCAGTTCGCCTGCGAAGTGAATGCAGTCCTCCCCAAGCTTGAAGCCACGTGCCCCCTCAGGTGGTCGGCGTGCGCCATCACGTTCAGCTCAGCGGATCAGCTCAAGTGTGCGGCCACAGCCGGAGTCCTCCCAATGCTTTGCTCCCCAGTCATCAGTAACGTGCAAGTCATCAGGACCCTCATCGACGGCGGGGCAGGGCTCAACATCCTGTCCGTAGAAAAATTCAACAATCTCCAAGTGCCTTACGATCAGCTTCAGCCAACCAATCCTTTCTGTGGAGTCACCGACGGCTCCACAGTTCCAATCGGGCAGGTCCGCCTCCCTGTCACCTTCGGGGCCCGCAACAACTACCGCACCGAGCTCATTGACTTCGACGTCGCCCACATCCGCCTACCATACAACGCCATCCTCGGCTACCCAGCTCTCGCCAAGTTCATGGCCATGACTCATCACAGCTACAACGTCCTCAAGATGCCAGGAAGCGGTGGAGTCATCACGGTGCCCTGTGAAGAAAGAGACGTAGTGTGCTCCCTGGAACGAGCTTTTCAGGCCGCATCACTTGAAGACCCAGATCGCGGGAGCGGGAGGCTCCCCAAAGCCACTCCCAAGAAGAAGAAGACATCGCCAGGCCCGACCCCTCAGGAGGCAGGCCCCTCAGGGTCTGCGCCTGCTCAGGGGGCACCTCCTTATGTCATATAGGGAGGCACGCCCGGCGCCCTCCTCAAGCAGGGCTCAGGGGCTCCCCCCTGGAGGGCCACCGACCTTGCTAAGGTCACGAGGGGGGCGCTTGGGAACCACTTGGAGGCGTGCTTCAGAGCACGTTTCCCTCAGGAAGGAGCAAAGCAAGGAGGGACAAACTCTCAGGAGTTCGTCAGTTAGGTCACACATGAGTTGCAGGAGTCAAGAGTCATGAGTGGCAGCCGCCGCTTACCCGCCGCAGCTCCCCATCCAGGCGAGGATGGTGGGCTGCGCGTCTGCATCGACATCCCAGGGCTCAACCGAGCCGCCTCTCAGGAGCGCTTCTGGCCCTCACGCGTGGGGAGCTGCAAAGGTCCACCCCACAGCTACGTTCGCATGCCCTACGGCTTGCCGAACGTGGCTGCGGTGCGCCAACGCCTCATGAGGAGCATCCTAGAGGCTCAGGAGGCCATGCGTTCTGCAGTCCTCACGGAGATGGAGATGGTTCGCGAGGAGCCACCGGCGCCTCCGGAGCCTCCCGAGGCTCCTGGGCCTGGGGGATCGTGAAGATCGGCTCCCGCAGCCCGCTACGTCTGCTACTTCAACACCCCTTTGTCGTCAACACTATCAGGTGACATCTTTCAAGTTTCATTTGCAGCTAGGAGCGCCCCCAGGGCCGCATCATTCCCAGGCCGCGCGGGTCCGTCCCTGCGACGTGTATCCCTTTTGTTCATCTTTTTAGCTTACCTTGTTGGGGGCGCCCCCCGGGCTGCATCATCCCCAAGTCGCTCGGGTCAGACCCAGCGGCATGTATCCCTCTTGCGTTTATTTTTTGGCTATGCATTCGACCCATCATGCTTGTTATTTGGTGCCTGTCCGTGGCACCCCTTCTTCCTTCGTGTCGGCCGCTTGCACGTTAAAGGGAGGGTACCTGAGCATCGCGACTCAGGGCTCCTACTAGCTCTCCATCCCTCACCCTCTGGCTTTGTCCACGGCATCGTGCCCTGGCAAACCAGCGACGGCTGAGACTCGCTTGAGGGCCAGGACCCGAGGACGTAGAGCATCGACATCGAACCGAGCTTGCGCGTTAAACGGGGGGGGGGGGGTACCTGAGCATCGTGACTCAGGGCTCCTACAGGCTCTCCAGCCCTCACCCTCTGGCTTTGTCCACGGCATCGCGCCCTGGCAAACCAGCGACGGCTGAGACTCGCTCGAGGGCCGGGACCCGAGGACGTAGAGTGTTGACATCTAATCAAGCTTGCGCGTTAAAGGGGGGGTACCTAAGCATCGTGACTCAGGGCTCCTACTGGCTCTCCCGCCCTCACCCTCTGGCTTTGTCCACGGCATCGCGTCCTAGCAAACCAGCGACGGCTGAGACTCGCTCGAGGCCCGGGACCCGACGACGTAGAGCATCGGCATCTGGCCAAATTTGTAGGAACACATCACAAGTTAAGGCCCAGTGCCAGGCGCAACCCGCCTTGAGGTAGGGCCCCGTGAGTCCCGCGCTGGCTCATGGGTGCCCAGATACACCTCCTCATGCCCTATCGTGCCGGCCACGTGTCAGGGCAGGGCTGTACACGCCCCAGGGGCTCCTCCCGAAGGGGAGCCCCTCCCACGCACCAGTGTAAGCACCATGCTCCGTGCTGGCTGATGACACTGCCGAGGAGCGGCTATGCCCGTACACATAGAAAGCGCTATGCTCCGCACTGGTGATAAACAACCGAGGGTGGCCCCTAGCCGCATCAACCTCAGGGAACCCCGAGCTCAGTGTCTGGCCTCATCGCAACGCCTCCCCTCGGGAGCGCCGCACGAGGGAGCTGGGCATGGGGGCTGCGCTTGGGTCACGCCCAGGCGTACGCCACCCAGCCAGGCCCTTCGGGCCTGGTTCGTCGCGCGTCTCTCCCCGAGCGGAGCCAAGGTATGCAGGCCGTTTGAGCATCAAGGGGGACTCCTGAGCATCATGACTCAGGAGCCTAACTGGTCACGTAGCCCCTCACTCCTTAGTTCCGAAAGGCTAACGGCGGTTGAGGTATGCGCGCGGCCGGGCTCTGCAGACGTAGAATGGTAGATTCACCCACACATCTCACCTCCCTACTTGCTGTTCGTGCGCCAAGGGGGACTCCTGAGCATCGCGACTCAGGAGCCTAACTTGTCACGTAGCCCCTCACTCCTTGGTCCCGTCCTAGTTTCCGGTCGGGGCTAACGGCGGCAGAGGTATGCGCGAGGCCGGGCTCTGCCGGCGTAGAACATAAGCAAGTAGGAAGAGCGCAAATTTCAAGGAATTCAAAAGCAAATATTACAGTCCATAATTGTTATCACGACACCAAACACAAGTTTAAACACCTCCCTGAGGCATGATGCATGTTGCAGAAGCTGAAAGCAGGATAGGAGCCACGACAGAGTCATTTGTTGGCAGCGGAGCTGCGCGGAGCGGGTTCGCCTCGTGGAGCTGCAGGACCAGCAGCGCCTCGCTTCGGTTTGGTGCTGAAGGCCCGGAACTTCGACAGCACAGCCTCCGTGCGACCCTTCACGGCCTCAGCAGCAGCAGCGCCAAGCTTGCCGCTCGCTGGCTCCAGCAGGCTGTCGAGGTCGATGTTGGGGTCGGCGAAGGTAGACATAAGTAAGGACCCGCGTCAGTGCTGCAGAAGACAAGACACGCGCCTCAGCCTCGGCCGTAGGGCCAAGGCCAAGGGTGACATCTTCAAGGGCACATACCATGAAGGGGAGCACCTTGGCGGGGCCATCCTCGGCGCCGGCCAGCGGGCTTTCCAGGTCGCTATCGTAGAGCGACTTTAGCAAGCCGCGAACCTTCACCTCCGTCTCCGTGAAGGCCTCGCGGTCCTCGGCAAGGACCCGCGCCTTGCCGTCCAGCTCGACCTTCCACGCCTCCAACTCCTGCTCCAATATGCCCAGGCGGTCGCGGCGCTTGTTAAGCTTGGCATTTCATTCCTTGATGGCCGCATCGCGAACCTTCAGGTCTTCTTCCTTCTCCTGGCGGATGCGGGCCTCTTCGGCAAGCTGGTCCCGCAGGCCCCGCAGTTCGCTCTCCAGTGCCTTGCAACGGCCTTGGGCATCAGCCGCCTCCCCCAAGGCGGCATCGCGAGCAGCCTTCGCCTCAAGGACGGCCAGCTTCTCCTCATCGCAAGCTGTCGAGGCCTGAACCAGTGCCGCTCGAATCGAAGCGTCAGAGCAAATCCAGCCGGAAGCCAGCTCCAAGCGCCCGGCCACCAAGCGAGGGTCGGCGCCCAGAACATCTTGCCGCAGCCAGTCCAGTTCGGCAGCAGCGCGATCCAAGACGATGGAAGGGGTCGGAGAGACAGCAGTTGGTGGAGTAGGAGGAGAGGACGGCAGCGTAACCACATGACCCTGAGGCAGGACCTGCTGCGCCCCAACAACTGTGGCGATGACATCAGGCAGGGATACCTCAGGAGTCACTTGGGCCATGGGGGCTGAGCTCGCCCCAGCCAGCTCCACTAGGCCTCGCAAGGACGACCGGGAAGGAGAGGCCCGTGCCTTGCAGCCACCTCCCTTCGTGGGCAGAGGTGCTGCCCCAGGCGAAGCCTCAGGAGCCCCCTTCAGTTTCTTCGCCGCAGGCGCCAGCCTAGCCAAGATATACAGACATCAAGCCTCAACGACAAAGCAAGGAACAAGGCAAGAATCGAGCACTTACTCGTTGCCGCTCGCGAGCTCGAGCAACCTCCGGCCGTGCTTGAAGCCCGAGAGCCGGCTGCTGGGATCAGCCTCGAGAGGTTCGGAAGCAGGAGGCACATCTGCGGATCGCCTCGGAGCCGGGGCAGAACCAAGGGGGCTCAGCCTAGACCTGGCCTTCTTCGAGATCGGGGGAAAGCTCCCGCCGCCCCGCTCGTCATCATCCTCGTCATCGCTCGGCGAAAGGCGGAGAGCACGGGCCCTGCACCGGGGGAGGGGCGCTCTCGACTCCCCGTCGGTAGCCTCGGAGTCAGGCCCCCCTTCCCGCTCCTCTTCTTCCTCCTCTTCGCTGGAGTCGCCGGAGGACATGTTCACTGTCGCCTGGGCCGCCGGGTCCTCGGGAGCCACCGCGGGCACGGGCCCGTCCCCATTAAAGACGGGCATGGAGTCAACCACCTTCTCCCAATCATCTCGAAGAAATAGGGGTACAGGGGTGCCCTCCAGCCTCGCCACCTCCCCTCCGACCAAATATTGGAGGACCGCGGCCAGATCTTCGTCGGCCAAAACTTCGGGGCTCAAGCGGGGCCTCCACAGCGGGAGCAAATACTTGCGAAGTGGGGCCACCTGGTGCTCTAGGAACTCCCCCAGGAGCGACGCGCTAGTTAGCTTCGCCGTCACCATGTTCCCCGACCTCAGATCCTTGTCCATCTTCTCCAACACTGGCTTCGCACGGGGGTCCACGAGTTCCGCGCGAGACCAATCATCGGAGCTCATGGGCTGCTCCATGGGCAGAATCAGCCGAGGGTGGATGCGCCCATCATCCACCATGACCCACTTGCTCCTGAAGCCCTCAATCCTCTTCGTGGGCTTCGAGATGGCGTTGGAGCCGCCATATGCGATGAAGCTCGCGCACGCGGAGAGAGGACCGCAAGAGAGCCGGAGGGAGAAGTAGTGGCGCAGCAAGGCCACCAAAGGCTGCACCCCAAACATGAGCCTCGCAATAGTATGCGAAGATCACCAGAAGGAGGACAAAGTTGGGGTGGAGGTGCAGAGCTTGCAGGTCGCAATGGCGGAGGACAGAGAAGAAGAACTCAGAAAAAGGAGGTACCAGACCAGAAGCAACGGCGCTCACGAAGAGAGGGTAGAAGGTGCTCCCTTGGGCCTCAGGAGGGGCGGAACTGGCCTTGAACACCTTTGCCCTGTCGATGCCTTGTGCTGCCACCATCTAACGCATCCGGGCAAGGCTCGCCTTCGACACGTTCAGTGAGTCCAAGGCGGGCGAATACCAAGCTTCGGCCGGGGTTTGGCGAGGCGCCATGACTTGCTAGGGTGCGCGGTCGAGTAGATCTGAAGATTTCGGAGGCAGAGAGGAAGGGCGCAAGAAAGGGGATCTGGGAAATGACTGGAGGAAGCAAGGGAAGCAAAGTCTAGGCAGACGCCGCTCTTTTGATTCACGCGGTTGCGGAGCCACCCACGTCCAACCAACCGCCACATGGCACCCGAGGCCGCAGGCTGTTAGGGCCCGCGACGCTTCGTGCTTGCCCCTTCGCCTCTCTGCTCAGCCAAGTCCGGGCGTGCCTTGGGCCCGGGGGCTACTGTCGGCGTTCTGGGAACGGGGGTCCCCATACTTGCCTGCCTGCGGCCTGCGGCGTGGCTCAAGGGGCGGCCTAGCATGGCCCATCTTCATCAGCACGAGCTCAAGACCCTCGCGAGGGGCCAAGCCTCGCGGGGCGGACGACAGGAGGCTTCCTCAGGCACGGCCTCGTCAGGATGGCTCGCAAGGAGGCGGAGAGATCAAGGCGGGGTACCTCACGAGGTGCCCATGATGCAAGCCATGACGACCAAGGGCGCCAGGCGGGCGCCAGCCCGCACAGTGTCCTTCTTTCCACTTTGGTGCAAAGGGAGCAAGCGCAGGCGAGAGCATCAAGCAAAGGCATCCATTTCGGTGCAACAAGACCAAGACCAGCAGAACGGCAGGATGGAAGTCATCGTGGAGCCCAAGCCAGCGTCACCACCAGAGCCTTTGACAGGCGAGGACCAACTTTAGTCAGGATAAGTGTACTAGATGTTCCCCTTCAAAATGGCCAATTGTTGGTGCCCTTCCCGCTCAATATTTGGGAAGAGGCCCTGGGCCTTTGCCTATTAATAGGACTAGCCACCACAAGGTAGAGGCAATCGGATCCTCACCTAGAAACCAGTAGAGAGAGCGACTGAACTCCCCCTAGCAGTTCATCGCGCCAGCCAAGAACAGACCCTCGCGAGGCTGTTCTTCCTTGTATTGTTCATCATCAGCCCAAGAGGCAATCCATCACACCACAAGCTGGAGTAGGGTATTACACCACAATGGTGGCCTGAACCAGTATAAACTCTGTGTCTCATGTGTTGTTCCTTTGATTGCTTAGTTCATAGCAAGGCGGTGAGGTGTAGGTAGGCAGGGGGCCAAATCTCCGCGCGCACCCCAGTGTTCGAATCTAGAGGGTCTGCCGGAACCCGAAATCTGACATCGGCCTTATGCCTGGTGTTTTGTTCCACTCTTGCCGCCCTAGTTTCCGTCATATCGGTATTATGTTCCCGAATTTTGCGTCCCTAAAGCGGTTGGGTGATTTATGGGACCCTCTTGACAGTTCGCTTTGAATAAAACTCCTCCAGCAAGGCCCAACCTTGGTTTTACCATTTGCCTCACCACCACCTACTTTTCCCTTGGGAGTCGCTCTCTCAAGGGTCATCTTTATTTTAGCCCCCCTGGGCCAGTGCTTCTCTAAGTGCTGGTCCAAACTGAGTAGACTGCGGGGCCCCCTCGGGGAAACTCGAGGTCTGGTTTTACTCATAGGATGTCTCATCCGGTGTTGCCCTAAGAACGAGATATGTGCATCTCCTATCGGGATTGTCGGCGCATCGGGCTGCTTTGCTGGTCTTGTTTTACCATTGTCGAAATGTCTTGTAACCGGGATTCTGAGACTGATCGGGTCTTCTTGGGAGAAGGAATATCCTTCATTGATCACGAGAGCTTATTATGGGCTAAGCTGGGACACCCCTGCAGGGTATAAACTTTCGAGAGCCGTGCCCGCGGTTATGTGGCAGATGGGAATTTGTTAATATCCTGCTGTAGATAACTTGACACCAGATTCGAATTAAAATGCATCAACCGCGTGTGTAGCCGTGATGGTCTCTTTTCGGCGGAGTCCGGGAAGTGAACACGGTTTTGGGTTATGTTTGACGTAAGTAGGAGTTCAGGATCACCTCTTGATCATTGCTAGCTTCACGACCGTTCCGTTTGCTCTCTTCTCTCTCTTATTTGCGTATGTTAGCCACCATATATGCTTAGTCGCTGCTGCAACCTCACCACTTTACCCCTTCCTTACCCATTAAGCTTTGCTAGTCTTGATACCCATGGTAATGGGATTGCTGAGTCCTCGTGGATCACAGATTAATACAACAGCAGTTGCAGGTACAGGTTGTCAATGATCATGACGCAGGAGCGATATTTGCTTGTTTTGGAGTTCTTCTTCTGCTTCTTCTTAGATTTGGGGATAGGTTCCAGGTCGGCAGCCTGGGCTAGCAGGGTGGATGTCGTTTGAGTTTCTGCTTGTGTTTCATCCGTAGTCGGATGGTGCTCTTATGTAAGATGATGTTGTATTCATGTGGCATTGTATGCCTTTTGTATGTATCCCCATCTATTAAGTAATGTTGATGTAATGATATCCACCTTGCAAAAGCGTATCAATATGCGGTTCTATCCTTGGTGGGACCTTCGTGTCTCTTTAGGATAGTATTGCATGTTGGGCGTGATAGGGTTACACTTCCAAAAATCTCAGCAGATTGCCCAAAGGTTGAGCACACCGGTATTGTACGCACGTTCACATACGATCATGGTGACTTTCTTTTACGGAAGATAGCAATTTGTCGAGTTCCCAACCGCTCTTGGAATTACAACAACCATGAAGTTTCTGCTATCTTCGACAAGCTTGTTGCCGTCCTTTGTTGTTTGACTCGATGGATATTGCTCAAAAATCAGTTTCTATACACGGATGTGTAGTGTGATGCAATTCAATACGAGGGTCTTGTGTTTGCTTCGACCGCTCATGGCACTGTTTTTGCATGGGATCCTCATAGTTTCGGTACGTTTGTCTTCCACTGTAATTATAATTGTTTCATCCACATGCATGCGGGTTAGCAAGTTTCCCTTTACTAATTAACCTTCTTCTTGTGTTTCCAAGGTCCTATGAACATTCCACCACCTATACTTGAAATTTTTTATAACCAAGGGGGAGATGCCGATGGTGATGATCACGAGCATGAGGACGAGCAGAACGTATATACTCAGTGGCGCCTGGAACTAATTCTGATGGATCACCTCTTCTTGTGTGTATACAGCCTACTGATGATGTTACTACTGAGGGAGCACGTGTTGTCTCCCATGGTCGCACTCTCCGGACCTATTCCAACACCCGTTGCATGGTATTCGGGATGCATACTAGTGTGCTAGCGCCAACACCTTCTCCCTGGTACAGAATTGATAGTCTTGGAGAAAACTCGCTCTTCCTTGGACAAAACTATCTGATGATGATGAAAGGTGATCCAACTGCTGTTGACACAACGTTACTAGTACCATTTATGTGAAGCAACTGTGTCTATACCTCGGACATTAGGGTGGTTCCCTACCCTGGTACTAATATAGTAGGCCGCTTCAGCCTGGATGATCAGTCCTACATTGGTCTCGAGATCAACAATAGATGGCCCGTCCCAGAGAATCACTTGCGTTTCAAAGCAAGCGTTTCCAACACCGAGGAATGGTTGAGTTGAAGTTTATTTCATTGCTTGTTATTTGTTGTGTGGTGAAAACTTTAGTATTTATAATGTATCCTCGTTGTCAATGTGGGTTGATGACCTGTTGTATGTAATAAAATAATATGCCTGTGATAAACTTACTAAATTTATGAATGGCTTTCGAGTTGCTTCTGTGAGTGAGTGGTGCAACGAGGCAAAAAAATATTTTTCGAATACATAATTGTACTGCATTGCAACAGGTTATCGGATGAGGCCAATCAACAATAGTAGTACACTATTTGTACTAGCTTCACATGCTCCGCGCGTCGTGTAGGTGTTTTTACTGTAGCCATATTGTATGTAACCAGCACCTCGAATCCTCGATACTAGTACTATATAGTAAGTAGTAGGAGTAGTAGGGTGGCATGTGCCAGAACAAGCATTCACGTCCAGGAATACGACACACGCCACCAGCACGACTTCCATCTGACACCATATTTCTTGGAGTCCGTGCTAGAGCAATCTCTTCAACCTCATCGTTTCTCTAACTCAGCAATCGCGCGGCGCGCGAGGTGGGGGTTTGCCGATAGTCGGTTTCCTCAATAGCGGTCCCACTTATAAGGCCAACTCCAACGCTCTATCAATATATGGATGTACTCTTCTTCCCAATACAAAAACATGCATCCATTCTACTCCCTCCGTTGCACAATACATGCCTTCTATTTGTCAAAATATATATGTATCTAGACATGTTTTAGTATATAGGTACATCCATTTTTGGACAAATGGAAGTCAAGTATTTTGGAACGGAGGGAGTACGCAATAAATTTTTTAAGTTAGCACAACTAGTCTATTCTGAGAGCACAACCGAAGATTTGGTCGGGTTCTTCCTCCTTTTGCCGACACGTGGGACATCCAGCATCCAAGTCATGTCACGAAAGAAAATAGAGTGGTAGTTGAAGCCACGAAATGTGCATCTTGGGTTAAACTGTAAATACAATCTTACTACTCTTGAGTAACTCCAAAAGCGGCCACCGAAGATCTTTATTGAATTTGTTTTTCATCACCAGCACGTCGAGGTGGAAGATGTGCAGGTTCAGTGGGTCCTCTTGCGTTTTCACTAACATGTGGGACCGCATGTGAGCAAACAGACGATGGGCTCCGAGCGTCCGCTGGCTGGCTGAGAAGAGAGATAGAGGAGGGCTGAGCACGGACTGCAGGAAATTTGTTCTACGTAACCATCACCTTGATATTTGCATGTGGTTGTTTCTAGAATAAAAAAAAGGAGGTACCCCTACTTATGTTACTCCCACTACGCCTAGCCTAAGGTTAGTAGGTGACCTTGCGCTTGGCTCTTCGCCTCTTCCGGAAGTCAATGGTTCTATAGTAGTGCTTCTGGCAATCTGACACCAAATGAACTGCTGCACGTCCACCGCTTGTAAGCAAAAGTTTCTCCTCGTGTTGCGAGCCACCGCGCACGCGTTGGCGAGGGAGAAGGCATAATCAAGCTTCTCGTCGTTCTGCGAGTTGACGGGACACATAAAGTTATTTACTAGTAGTACGTACTCTCTCCAAAAAAGGGCTGACCATGTCATTGCTACCATCCCGTGCTCCGTCGTTGACAACGTGCACTATTCACGTGCCATCGAGGAGAAAAAATATTGCGTAGGTGCCATAGAAGTGCATGACTAACTTAAGAAAAAGGGTTTCCCCCCGCTTTCCCCCCCGCACGACTCACTTACGCACTGCTTATCTGATTATCTCCATTTTCTTGCATGACACGTGCACCTTGATGCTAGATGTCTTGCATGTTGGGAAAAGGATGAACAAAGCTCACGTAAAAGAAAAGAGTTGAAGAGCATAGATTCCCGACGACCGAGGAGGAGCAAGGAACCTCGCGGTGGAGCGTCTACAAGGAACCTTGCGCATTTTCCCCTGTTTTTTGCCGCCTGCCCACCTATAAACAAATAAAAGAACATGAACTTTTCGCTAACCACTAGAAACGGTACATCAGGATGCTAAGTTGAAGATGTTTTATACTCCCTCCGTTCCCAAATATAAGTCTTTTTAGATATTTCAATAAGGCACTACATACGAAACAAAATGAGTGAATCTACACTCTAAAATATGTCTACATACAGCCGTATGTTGTAGTCTATTTGAAATGGCTAGAAAGACTTATATTTAGGAACGGAGGGAGTGGTTTATATTGAACTATTGATAACCACGCAACAAGCCACACATGTACAGGACGCATGCAGCCACGCATGTACACAAGCCAACGCACTAACTCCATCCGATCCAACTCATGCACATACGCGCACAGCATGGAGCACACAGCGCACGTACACAAGACGTGCATGCCAACACACTCGGCCGCAGAATGCACATGAATAACACATGCATGCGCACACACTCGGATGCATGGAGGCGACGTCCGGTTCGTCGTGATACGACGAAGTTCGCACGCAACGGCGCATACGCATCTCTTACAGCACCTCTTTGCCGTCGTTGCTCAACTACTAGTCGGAGACGAAGACGACCGCAAGCTCGGCCTTAGAGCTAGCACCGATGGAAAAACACGCACGCTGCATGCACATGAGCACATACGGAGTGCCCACGACGTGGTGGTGGTGTGCCCCCAGTCGCCTCTACTCCTTCTGCGCATGTTGTCTATCAAGGCGGCTGCATGCTAATGATGATGTGGGTCAGATCTTCTAGGACTCAGATGATGACGAGGAAAACTATGAGACACAAGGTGACATACTCCGTCAAGGTCCACGGTCAAGGGGGTGCTAGTAAGTGCTTACATGTGCTGAGGCTGGTCATAGTGGGAGTAACATAGATAGTAACATACATGCCACGTAAGCAAATAAGATGATGTGTCACACAATTAATGAAGAGAGAGGCAAATAGAGTAACATAATATGTTACCATCACATAGCGCTTTCCAATGCAAAATGAGTCTACAAAGCAATGAATGAAGATTTATATGTTATCACACTTATTTACTCCCCACTATGAATGTAGTAACATAGACTAGTAACATGTGCATGTTACTAGTCTAAGTTACTCCCCACTATGACCAGCCTTAGAGCAAGTACAATAGAGCTGAGTCAGCGGGCTATAAGGAATAAACTATACTATATTTCTGCTTAGTTGGAGGAAAGAGAAGAGGAGAGAGAAGGTAAGCAGGTTCTTCGTGGAGAGCCAGCTCTAGCACGTGCTCCTAGGCACTTTGTGCGAATGAAAGGTGGGCCACATAATAAAAAAGTACTAGTACACTCTTTTGATCTACTATTTTACATGTTGACTATAAGATGGGTTGTAGATGACATGGCACTGGCTTATAGCCAGCAGCTGGCTATACTATTAATGATCTTTAGATGAGGTGCTAAGTGCATTAAATGGCTTAGTAACTCAAGTCTTCAATGCATAGGTGCTTTGTTTATTGGTGTCACATCATATTTTATGCCTACGTGGCAGGCTTAGCAGCTATACATGGTGGAGCACTGGGAGAGGCCAAGGCTGGTCATAGTGGGGAGTAACTTGTATTGTAACATATTACTATGTTACTCTAAACATCTCTATAAACCGGAAGGAGGGAGTAGTAACATGGACTAATGTCATATGCAGAGTATGGGAGCCCATGATATTTCCCCGTCCGGACCGATCCCAAGTTGGCTTCTCACCTTCTTGGCCCAACAAAAACCCCTCCCCCCTCCCGCGCGCACTTCCCGCCCGGCGCCAGCTGAGCCCGCCGCTCCACATTGATGGCAAGTCAGGGCGACACGACCTCTCATTGCTTCCGCCGTTTAAGCGGCGCGCCGACCGAGGGCACCGCCTACTGCACGCCCGGCATTTCAGACTACACAGTGGATAGTAACTTTAGAGCAAATACTACAATTAGATGACATAAGCACGCTATAAGGATTTAAATATATGAGAGAAGAGGAGAGAGAAGAGAAGCGGATTGTAAACGTGTAGCCGGTTGTACTCCAACATACTTTGTGAGACAAAAGGTGGGGCCATTATTAATGATATTGTATTTATACAAAAGGGACTAACGGACGCCTTAATTACTCCGTTTTTTAGACAAACCTTGATGGGGCTATTATTGACTTTTTTTGAGCTATTATTGACTTGGACGTGGGGTTTGGGGGCCAAAGGCCTAATATTATACTCGCACGACCGACCTGACATGCTCTACCCTAGCAGCCGCTGTATCATATGGTTTCACACCATTCCAGATCTTAGCGCCGCCATGCAATTCTTCTCAAGCCCTCCTTCCAGCATGCACCGCGAGAAGGGACAACAGTCCTCCAAACCCCGCCTTTCGTGATCCTGTACGGGAGAGGGGCGATCAGGTTTTTGGGGAGCACACTCGTGTGACTGCTGCCAGCAACAACTTCCACAATGACAACCTTCTTCCCGGACCTCGGTAACCTCTTCATCAACGACATGAATGACAACATCAACCACATCGGTTCTGCTCCCAGTGTACAGTATGTGATTTTGTCCTCCTGGTTTAGTCTGCATCATTACTTTGATGTTTGCAATTGTCGTCATGATCTATTTACTGCTGATTCGGATTAAATCTCATACTAAATTGCTCATATATTCAACAATCCAATCCAAAAACCTGATTACAGGCAATTTACTCCGAGTGGTTTTGCTGCGCTTTTGAAGCCGCCTACTTTTAAGGGGGTACAATATAAAAGGTGGCGCACAAGAGCATTATATTGGTTTCAGATCATGTTCTGCTATGACGCCACTAAGGGTAAGCCTGAGGGCGATCTTAATCCTACACAGCAGGAAGCTTTTCAGAACATGGATACCCTCTTCAAAGCCGCCCTGCTGAGTGTTCTTGATGATTCCATTGTGGATTCATATATGTCGTTTGACAGCGGCAAAGACCTATGGGCTGCACTCGAGGCCACGTTTGGGCCCTCGGGCGCTGGCAACGAGTTGTACGTCATGGAGCAATTCTGTGACTACAAGATGACTGATGAGCACTTTGTTGTTCAGCAAACTGATGAGATACAGTCACTCTCTAAGGAACTTGAGTACTTTAAGTGTGTGTTGCCGGACAAATTTGTTGCTGGGACCATCATTGTCAAGCTTCCACCTTCGTAGAACGATTTTGCTACTTCTCTGAAAAACAAGAGACATGAGTTTTCTGTTTTGGATCTCATTAGTACTCTTGATTTTGAGGAGAAGGCGAGAGCAAAAGACACACATGCTCGGGTCGCTGAGGGAGCTTCTACTGCCCACATGGTACACGAGAAGAACTTCCAGCCCAACCAGCCCCAAAACAACAAGAACAAATCTCAGGGGAAAGGCAAGTTTGATGCAAAGAACAAGATGTCACATTCTACCAACTTCAATAAGAATTCTCGTAACGGGAAGGGATACAAACCTCAATTTTGGTAGCACCGCACAAAATTTATATAGTTGCATGTACCTGTTGTCATCTAAACTCATGGTGCTCCAGGTAGTCCTACATTCGTAACTAGGTACAATGACCACCGCAAGATGAAATTAGCTTATTCGTACGTTGACTTGCTGAATGCAGTGCGGAACGATCCTGTCATGTGTGGAGGAGCAAACAATCAGTGCAGCCAAAGGTGGAAATCAACCAAGGACCTATGAAATTATTTGTAATCTTCCTCAGGCAGGTCAGTATCCCCTTCGTCCAGATGATCGTGTTTTGTCATGCCGAGCTATTGATATGTGCTACTGTTTTGCAACACCATTTAAGTATAGCTACTGTTTTCCTATCTTTTCAGATTCAGGACAACGAATATGATATCAGGGGAACTGCACAATATGGACCCATGTTGAGTCATCTCTATTGCCTCATGTGTTTGCTGCAAATGTGCCAGCATCAATTGCAAGATGAGGCAGCTAGCTAGCTGTGGAGTTGACAATATGCTCAAAGTGCTTGCAACATTGAGAAGAAACAAGCATGCCCAGGAAATTAATGCGTGTGCAGGGACGCCCTTTGCCCAAAGAAGCATCGACCGATTTTCTTTATTTCCACACCTTCTCACAGCTTTGTATATTGGTTATAGTAGGTGAATCATTGAGATGCATAGACATGCTGAACTTTTGTTCTTATGAATGTTAGTTTAATGTGAGTGTCTGCATCCAGTACCGCATCCTCTAATTTGGTGGATGCACACAGAGAAAATAAATCTCCTTAACTTACTCCATAACCACCCTATTAAATAGGCCTAGTAACAAACCAGGTGCATGCAGTGGCCGGCGGGCACATGCATCCTGCATGCATGGTGATGTCTACTACACAACCTTCTTCTTGTAGACATTGTTGGGCCTGCAAGTGCATAGGTTTGTAGGACAGTAGCAAATTTCCCTCAAGTGGATGACCTAAGGTTTATCAATCCGTAGGAGGCGTAGGATGAAGATGGTCTCTCTCAAACAACCCTTCAACCAAATAACAAAAAGTCTCTTGTGTCCCCAACACACCCAATACAATGGTAAATTGTATAGGTGCACTAGTTCGGCGAAGAGATGGTAATACAAGTGCAAAAATAGATAGTAGATAAAGGTTTTTGTAATCTGAAATAATAAAAACAGCAAGGTAACTAATGATAAAAGTGAGCGTAAACGGTATTGCAATGATAAGAAACAAGGCCTAGGGTTCATACTTTCACTAGTGCAAGTTCTCTCAACAATAATAACATAGATAGATAATATAACAAGCCCTCAACATGAAACAAAGAGTCACTCCAAAGCCACTAATAGCGGAGAACAAACGTAGAGATTATGGTAGGGTACGAACCACCTCAAAGTTATTCTTTCAGATTGATCTATAAAAGAGTTCATACTAGAATAACACCTTAAGATACAAATCAACCAAAACCCTAATGTCACCTAGATACTCCATTGTCACCTCAAGTATTCGTGGGCATGATTATACGATATGCATCACACAATCTCAGATTCATCCAACGAACATAAAAGTACTTCAAAGAGTGCCCCAAAGTTTCTACCGAGAGTCAAGAATGTGTGCCAACCCCTATGCATAGGTTCCCAATGTCACGAAACCCGCAAGTTGATCACCAAAACATACATCAAGTGGCACATGATATCCCATTGTCACCACAGATAATCACGGCAAGACATACATCAAGTGTTCTCATAAAAGACTCAATCCGATAAGATAACTTCAAAGGGGAAACTCAATTCATCACAAGAGAGTAGAGGGGGAGAAGCATCATAAGATCCAACTACAATAGCAAAGCTCAGGATACATCAAGATCGTGCCATAGAGGAACACGAGAGAGAACACGAGAGAGAGAGAGAGAGAGAGAGATCAAACACATAGCTACTGGTACATACCCTTAGCCCCGAGGGTGAACTACTCCCTCCTCATCATGGATAGTGCGGGGATGATGAAGATGGCCACCGGTGATGGGATCCCCCTCTGGCAGGGTGCCGGAACGGGCTCCCGAGAGGTTTTTGGTGGCTACAGAGGCTTGCGGCGGCAGAACTCCCGATCTATCTTCTATTCTGGAAGTTTTAGGGTACGTAGGTATATATGGGTGCAAGGGGTACATCGGAGGATCTACGGGGGCCCCACGAGGCAGGGGGCCGTGCCCGGGGGGGGGGGGGGGGGGGGGGGCGCGCCCCCCACCCTCGTGGGCAGCCCGTACCTCCCCTGACGTGCACTCCAAGTTCCCTGGGTTGCTTTCCTTCCAAAAATAACTTCTCTAGTTGATTTCGTTCCGTTTTGACTCCGTCTGATATTCCTTTTCCTCGAAACACTGAAATAGGCATAAAACAGCAAATCTGAGCTGGGCTTCCGGTTAATAGGTTAGTCCCAAAAATAATATAAAAGTGGATAATAAAGCCCAATATTACCCAAAACAGTAGATAAAGTAGATGGAGCAATCAAAAATTATGGATACGTTGGAGACGTGTCAAGCATCCCCAAGCTTAATTCCTGCTCGTCCTCGAGTAGGTAAATGATAAAAAAAGAATTTTTGATGCGGAGTGATACTTTGGCATAATTTCAATGTAAATCTCCTTAATTGTGGTATGAATATTCAGATCCGAAAGATTCAAGACAAAAGTTCATATTGACATAAAAATAATAATACTTGAAGCATACTAATCAAAGTAATCACGTCTTCTCAAAATAGCATGGCAAAAGAAAGTTCATACCTACAAAATCATATAGTTAGGCTATGCTTCATTTTCATCACACAAAGATGTTCCCAACTTCTATACCCCCGATGACAAGCCAAGCAATTGTTTCATACTTAAATAATCTCAAACTTTTTTAACCTTCACGCAATACATGAGCGTGAGCCATGGATATAGCACTATGGGTGGAATAGAATATGATGATGGGGATTGTGTGGAGAAGACAAAAAGGAGAAAGTATCACATTAACGAGGATAATCAACGGGCTATGGAGATGCCCATTAATTGATGTCAACATGAGGAGTAGGGATTGCCATGCAACAGATGCACTAGAGCTATGAATGCTCAACAAAAGAAAACTAGTGGGTGTGCATCCAACTCGCTTGCTCATGAAGACCTAGGGCATTTGAGGAAGCCCATCGTAGGAATATACAAGCCAAGTTCTATAATGAAAAATTCCCACTAGTGTAAAAAGACAACTTATGAGACTCGCTATATGAAGAACAAGGTGCTACTTTGAAGCACAATATATGAGACTCACTACATGAAGAACAAGGTGCTACTTTGAAGCACAAGTGTGGAAAAAGAGATAGTAGCACTGCCCTTTTTATTTATTTTATCTTTTTTTGGGCCTTTCTTTTTTTTGGCCTTTCTATTTTTTTGGGGAATGCTCTAATAATGATGATCATCACACTTCTATTGGTTACAACATAAGGATTACAACTCGAAACTTAGAACAAGATATGACTCTATATGAATGCCTCCGGGGGTGTACCGGGATGGTGCAATGAATCAAGAGTGACACGTATGAAAAATAATGCATGGTGGCTTTGCCACAAATACGATGTCAACTACATGATCATGCAATGGCAATATGACAAAAGTAATGTATGTCATGATGATGATGATGGAAGTTGCATGGCAATATATCTCGGAATGGCTATGGAAATGCCATGATAGGTAGGTATGGTGGCTGTTTTGAGGAAGATATAAGGAGGTTTATGTGTGATAGAGCGTATCGTATCACGGGGTTTGGATGCATCGGCGAAGTTTGCACCAACTCTCAAGGTGAGAAAGGGCAATGCACGGTACCGAAGAGGCTAGCAAAGGCGGAATGGTAAAAGTGCGTATAATCCATGGACTCAACATTAGTCAAAATAACTCATATACTTATTGCAAAAAATTTAGAAGTCATCAAAAACCAAGTACTATGCGCATGCTCCTGGGGGATAGATTGGTAGGAAAAGACCATCGCTCATCCCCGACCGCCACTCATAAGGATGCACAAGCCAGGTACACTTCATGTTTCAAATTTATTACACAACTTTAACCATACGTGCATGCTACGAGACTTGCAAACTTCAACACAAGCATTCTTTGAATTCATAATCACCCAACTAGCATGACTTTAATATCACTACCTCCATATCTCAAAACAATTATCAAGCATCAAACTTTTCTTAGTATTCAACACACTCATAAGAAAGTTTCACATATCTTGAATACCAAGTATATTAATATTAAGAAAATTACCATGCTATTAACGACTCTCAAAATAATCTAAGTGAAGCATGAGAGATCAATAGTTTCTTTAAAACAAATCCACCATCGTGCTCTAAAAGATATAAGTGAAGTGCTAGAGCAATAACAAAAACTACTCTGAAAGATTTAAGTGAAGATCAATGAGTAGTCGAATAATTATGCAACTATGTGAAGACTCTCCCATTTAAAGAATTTCAGATCTTGATACTTTATTCAAACAACAAGCAAAGCTAAAGAAAACATTGCAAGGATAGCACAACTCATGTGAAGAAGCAAAAACTTAGGCTCAACCGATACTAACCGGTAGTTGTTGAAGAAGAAAGGTGGGATGCCTAGCGGGGCATCCCCAAGCTTAGATGCTTGAGACTTCTTGAAATATTATCTTGGGGTGCCTTGGGAATCCCCAAGCTTGAACTTTTGTGTCTCCTTAATTCATCTCATATCATGGTTTCTCTTTTTATCAAAAGCTTCATTCACAACAAACTCAACAAGAACTCGTGAGATAGGTTAGTATAAACCAATGCAAAACCTTATCATTTTCTACTGTAACAAATCACTAAAATTATTATTCAACATTTAATACTAAATTCCTCTGCATATTTAATAGTCCTATCTTCAAATAGAATCATTAAACAAGCAAACATATGCAAACAATGCAACCATAACAGGAATCTGCCAAAAGAGTACAGTCTGAAAGAATGCAAGAGTATCAATACTTCCCTAACTCCAAAATTATGAACTAAAATTCCCGCTGTAATAAATTTATCAGAGCTCATTATGCAAAATGATTCAACATTATACCACTCTCTGACTTTTCTAGGGAATTTTTGCAACAGCGGTAAACTTTCTGTTTTCAAACAGCAACATGCATACTTGCAAAATAAGCATGGCAAAGGCTATCCTTGACTTCTTTATTGAAACTAAAGATGCAAAACATTATTCTAACTAACAGAAAGCAAATACTAACAAAAGAAAATGATGCTCCAATCATAACACATATTATGTGGTGAATAAAAATATAGCTCCAAGTAAAGTTACCGATGAACGAAGACGAAAGAGGGGATGCCATCCGGGGCATCCCCAAGCTTAGGCTTTTGGCTATTCTTGAATATTACCTTGGGGTGCCTTGGGCATCCCCAAGCTTAGGCTCTTTCCACTCCTTATTCCATAGTCCATCAAATCCTTACCCAAAACTTGAAAACTCCACAACACAAAACTCAACAGAAAACTCATAAGCCCCGTTAGTATAAGAAAATAAAACCACCACTTAGGTACTGTAATGAACTCATTCTAAATTCATATGGGTGTAATATCTACTGTAATTAAACTTATCTATGGTTCATACACTCCGATACTACTCATAGATTTCATCAAAATAAGCAAACAACACATAGAAAACAGAATCTGTCAAAAACAGAACAGTCTGTAGTAATCTGTATAAAACGTATACTTATGGAAATCCAAAACTCATATCAAATTAGTAAGTCCTACGATATTTGTTTACCAATCCAGAGCAAAAAGAATCAGATCAGAATCACGTTTATGTGAATTAAAAAAACTAAATTACTGGGTGCAAAAAAAATCTGATTTTCAGCAGGATCAACACAACTATCACCGTAAGCCATCCTAAAGGTCTTACTTGGCACTTTATTGAAACAAAAGCTATAAAACATGATTACTACAGTAGCATAATCATGTGGACACACAAAAACAGTAAGGATAAATATTGGGTTGTCTCCCAACAAGCACTTTTTTTAATGCCTTTCTAGCTAGGCGTGATGATGACAATGATGCTCACATAAAAGATAAGAATTGAAACATAACGGGAGCATCATGAAGCATATGACTAGCACATTTAAGTCTAACCTACTTCCTATGAATAGGGATTTTGTGAGCAAACAATTTATGGGAACAAGGATCAACTTGCATAGGAAGACAAAACAAGCATAACTTCAACAATTTAAGCACATAAAGAGGAAACTTGACATTATTGCAATTCCTACAAGCATATGTTCCTCCCTCATAATAATTTTTAGTAGCATCATGAATGAATTCAACAATATAACCAGCACCTAAAGCATTCTTTTCATGATCTACAATCATAGAAAATTGACTACTCTCCACATAAGCAAAATTCTTCTCATCAATAGTAGTGGGAGCAAACTCAACAAAGTAACTATCATGTGATTGAAAATTAAAATCAGGATGACAAGTTTCATGGTTATCATTATTCTTTAAAGCATACATGTCATCACAATAATCATCATAGATAGGAGGCATGCTTTCATCATAGTAAATTTGCTCATCAAATCTTGGGGGACAAAAAATATCATCTTCATCAAACATAGCTTCCCCAAGCTTGTGGCTTTGCATATCATTAGCATCATGGATATTCAAGGAATTCATACTAAGAACATTTCAATCATGCTCATCATTCACATTTTTAATCCCAAGCATTCTATGTAATTCTTCTTCTAGCACTTGAGCACAATTATCCTTTCCATCATACTCATGAAAGATATTAAAAAGGTGAAGCGTATGAGACAAACTCAATTCCATTTTTTTGTAATTTTATTTTATAGACTAACTAGTGCTAAAACAAGAAACAAAAAGATTCGATTGCAAGATCTAAAGATATACCTTCACTTACCTAGCCTCCCCAGCAACGGTGCCAGAAAAGAGCTTGATGTCTACTACACAACCTTATTCTTGTAGACGTTGTTGGGCCTGTAGGTGCACAGGTTTGTAGGACAGTAGCAAATTTCCCTCAAGCGGATGACCTAAGGTTTATCAATCCGTAGGAGGCGTAGGATGAAGATGGTCTCTCTCAAACAACCCTGCAACCAAATAACAAAAAGTCTCTTGTGTCCCCAACACACCCAATACAATGGTAAATTGTATAGGTGCACTAGTTCGGCGAAGAGATGGTAATACAAGTGCACAATAGATAGTAGATAAAGGTTTTTGTAATCTGAAATAATAAAAACAGCAAGGTAACTAATGATAAAAGTGAGCGTAAATGGTATTGCAATGATAAGAAACAAGGCCTAGGGTTCATACTTTCACTAGTGCAAGTTCTCTCAACAATAATAACATAGATAGATAATATAACAAGCCCTCAGCATGCAACAAAGAGTCACTCCAAAGCAACTAATAGCGGAGAACAAATGTAGAGATTATGGTAGGGTACGAAACCACCTCCAAGTTATTCTTTCAGGTCGATCTATAAAAGAGTTCGTACCAGAATAACACCTTAAGATACAAATCAACCAAAACCCTAATGTCACATAGATACTCCATTGTCACCTCAAGTATCCATGGGCATGATTATACGATATGCATCACACAATCTCAGATTCATCCAACCAACATAAAAGTACTTCAAAGAGTGCCCCAAAGTTTCTACCGGAGAGTCAAGAATGTGTGCCAACCCCTATGCATAGGTTCCCAATGTCACGAAACCCGCAAGTTGATCACCAAAACATACATCAAGTGGCACATGATATCCCATTGTCACCACAGATAATCACGGCAAGACATACATCAAGTGTTCTCATAAAAGACTCAATCCGATAAGATAACTTCAAAGGGGAAACTCAATTCATCACAGGAGAGTAGAGGGGGAGAAACATCATAAGATCCAACTACAATAGCAAAGCTCAGGATACATCAAGATCGTGCCATAGAGGAACATGAGAGAGAACACGAAAGAGAGAGATCAAACACATAGCTACTGGTACATACCCTCAGCCCCGAGGGTGAACTACTACCTCCTCGTCATGGATAGCGCCGGGATGATGAAGATGGCCACCGGTGATGGGATCCCCCTCCGGCAGGGTGCCGGAACGGGCTCCCGAGAGGTTTTTGGTGGCTACAGAGGCTTGCGGCGGCGGAACTCCCAATCTATCTTCTGTTCTGGAAGTTTTTGGGTACATAGGTATATATGGGTGCAGGGGGTACGTCGGAGGAGCTACGGGGGCCCCACGAGGCAGGGGGCGGCCAGGGGGGGCACCCTCATGGGCAGCCCGTATCTCCCCTGATGTGCACTCCAAGTTCCCTGGGTTGCTTTCCTTCCAAAAATAACTTCTCCAGTTGATTTCGTTCCGTTTTGACTCCATCTGATATTCCTTTTCCTCGAAACACTGAAATAGGCATAAAACAACAAATCTGGGCTGGGCCTCCGGGTAATAGGTTAGTCCCAAAAATAATATAAAAGTGGATAATAAAGCCCAGTATTGCCCAAAACAGTAGATAAAGTAGCATGGAGCAATAAAAAATTATAGATACGTTGGAGACGTATCACATTGCCAGTCAGCCAAGCCCATGCGCCAGCTCCAATGCAGCAACGCAAAAGAAGAGAGCGGTTCTTGGGAAAAAGCGAGTAGTTAGTGCAGCGGGCCTTATAAGTACGATCAACTCGCTCTCCCGCTTCCGTGTCCCCACCCAATCCCCCCCGCTCCCCAATCTTCCTCACTCGTCCAGAAAACCCCTCTCACCTTCTTCCTCACTCGTACAGAAAACGCCTGCTCCTCTTCTTCCACTCCTACAGAAATCCCCAGCCCTCCTTCTTCCCCACTCGCACTACCACTAGGCTCGTCTCTGGCTACTCTGCTCAAACTCGTGAGCTCGGCGCGGCGCCCACAAGGAAAATGGTGTCGGCTGGCCCCAGCACCAAGAAGATGAGGCTCCCGCCAGCGGCAACGCTGGTTGTAGATCCCGCACCCGGTAGCGCGGGGAGAAGCGGCGAGCCCCCCCCGCCACCCAGATCTGAGGAACCGGTAGAATCTCCGGTGGACCGCATTAGCGATCTCCCGGGCGTCATCCTTGAGGAGATCATCTCGCTTCTCCCCACCAAGGATTGCTGCCGCACACAAGTCCTCTCAACTCGGTGGCACCCTCTATGGCGCACCGCGCCCCTCAATCTTGACCGTCATCAGATATCTGTCCTTCCTGAATTTGATCTCCTCAGAGCCATCATCTCTTCTCACTAGCAGGGCCCCGTTCAATGCCTCTGCATCCCGACAAGCTACCTGCTGTCCATACTCGGCAAGGTGGACACTTGGCTGACATCCCCTGAATTCGGAAAACTCTAGCAGTTTGAGTTCTACCATTACCACAAAAGTTTCATACCACGAACATACGAAGAATTCATGCCCACACCACCGTTGTCCATATCACGGTTTTCCTCCTCTCTCCACACCGCCACCTTTGCCCAGTGCCATCTACCAGACGATCTGGTACAAATGCTTCGACTCCCACTTCTAAAAAAACTTTCGCTTGTGGTGGTTTATTTGTCGGAGGCCTCACTGCACAGCATAATCCACGCTAGTTGCCCTGCCCTGGAGTGCTTGCTGATTGTTTTGGGAATAGAAATCGGTATCAGTTGTCTCCAAATAAAGTCGCCTCACCTTAAAATCATTGGAATTTGTTTTAAAGGACAACGGCTCATCATCGAAGATGCCCCTTCACTTGAATGGTTGCTCCTTCATAATTGTAATACACCTTCAGAAATAATTGTCATCTCTGCGCCCAAACTGGAGACCTTGGGTGTAATTCATGACCCGTTTAATAATCACAAGGAGTTGGTGTTTGGCTCCTCACTTTTTCAGGTACCGTATATTATCATCTACACATTTGTAATCATATGCTGCATTTTTCATTTGTGCGCATAAGTTTTATATCATCTTGGAGTACCCTTTGGGTACTAATATTATGTTATATGCTCAATGAAGAGTTCGTCCATCGATAGCCTATCAATGCTGTTGGATTCTATCAAGATCATATATATCAGAATGTATAGTTTTGATCTGGACATAATTATTGGCTTGCTGTGATGCTTTCGATCTCTGGAGAATTTGTACATAGAGCTGATGATTTCATGCACATTGAAAGCCCGTATATATTGTACTACAATTAACTGTTCAGCTATCGTTCTTTCAACATACTCTTTTTCAGACCTTAACTGTTTTCAATCTTCACGTCTACTTAGGCGGGACCACATGGAGAAAAACATATAACAAATCGTTGGCCTAATAAGCACAAGGATTTTCTCAGTTCTCATGACATTCGTTTGAGGACAATAACGATGGGACGATATGCATCCAACCAGGCAAACAGAAGCTTTGTCACATTCTTCCTGTTGAATGCAAGGTTTCTATTGTCCATGAGGCTTAATTTTTACAGCAAGCGATTTCTCATGGACGAACATGTTGAACAGCAAAAAAAGAAGTTTCAGTTGGACAAATGGCCTTCTAAACGTGCTCGGCTTCTATTTACAATAAGTTGTAGACATCCTGAAATAATTTTTTTGCACAGGATGTTGATTTTATGGATCAGACCGATACATTTGTTTCTGACTGCAAAAAAGAGTGGTTGGGTTAGATGTTACTGTCATGTTCAATCTGGGTTTTGTCTAAAAATTTGATGAACAATTAATCCTTGGGCTTTTTGTACCATTTGTATGCTTGACTTGCATGTTGTTTCCCTCGTACTCCCCTCCACCTGCCACTACACTGCCGCATCTTCCATGGCTGCTGTTCATTCCCGTCCGAGGCCTTGCCGTCGTTCTCCGCCTTGGTTAGCTCGCTGTGCCTGCCACCGTCTGGCGTTGTCAACATGGTCAACAACCAAGAGGAATTAGGAGATGACTGTATGTGGAGAGGCTGACAGTAGGGACCCACCAGGGTCATTGCATTTCGCAAGCAGGTGCCTCCTTATTACAAGCCAAAAAAATTCTTCCTCCTAATTGTTTGACAACTAGGTTCCACGCCATTGTCAATGTAGTCAATAATCGAGAAAATTACACAACGAGTGGATAACACCAGGGACCCAGTAGCTCACCCAGTTGTTTTTCAGTTTCAGAGACGGAGCTCAACTGCGTGATGTGCGGGGCTGGGGCCCATCTAGCCCACGCTTACGCTTTTATTAAGAACATGACGAGCCCAGTTGATATATTTTTTCTTTCTGAAATTGGCTAGCCCAGTTCTTTTTTTGGAGAATACCAAAACCGAGGCCTACTTGCTTTCCTCAGCCCTACTGGGCTGCATATCTTTCAGGACGAGGAGGGATGTAAGTAGTAAGAATTGGGCATCCCTAGAAAACGGGCTATAAGTTGTAAGAAATGGGCTGTAAATTTTTAAACCAAAGCCAACCGGCAATTGCATTAAAATACCATTTTTTTCAGGATTTCCCTACTCTCTACTCTTATAAAAACCAAAGCCAACTGGTAATTATATTAAAATATCATCTTTTCTCCCACACGATAAACTACTCATACAAATGCATCTTCATGTTCCGTGCAACGAACGGGCATCTTGCTAGTTAAGATTCTAAGTTTCATTCATTTTTTTTGTGGAGACTTGTTTTTTGAATTTTATTTTGATATAATTTTTTTGAAAATTATTTTTAATCTGACTCGAAATTTCGTGATTAAAAGAGTTCGGACCCCACCAAAATATGCAAAATTTCGTTGAATTTTTTAGCAGTGCCCAGAATATATGGTCTGTAATGCTAATAAAAAGAATATGGGCTTCAAATATCCTTAAGAATTAGCAAATGGGCTGTAAATTATTGAAAATAATGGCTAATGGGATGTATGCTGTTTTCCACAGTTTTGGAGGCTGACTTCTGGGCCTACTAGGTTGACGATGAGGCTGTCCTAAATTTTTTTGACGCGTACGCAAGGCTTTGTCAACTTAGACAACACACAGCAGTGACTGTTGGATGTCCATCCAACGGCCGCCGTGCTTCCTCAATCTCTGATCTTCCTGCTCCAGCCGCCCAAACCAGCACCGACGAGACCGCCTTCTCCCTCCTCCCATGGCTGGCTATGCTGCCACCAGGCCGTCCCTCTAACCGCCCACACATCCTGTTATTTTTCAGCGACGTCAGCCTCACCCCGCAGCTGACCAGTCAGCGCTCGTTCTCCCCTCAGCGTGGGCATCCGCTGTGGTGGCTTCGCCGGCTCCGGCTGGTTCTCTTCCTAGGCCTCGCCCTCGTCCACCGCGTTTCTGCTCTTGGCGCGGCGAGGTCAACATGGTCAACAAACAATAGCCATTGTAAGAGGCTGACAGTAGGGGCCCATATAGGAAAATGCCTCCTTATTACGCGCAAAATAATGATTCCTCCACCTGATAGCTAGGACCCACCGGAAGGGTCTCTGTACTTCGTGAAAAAAACATTCCCGCCGCTGTCAGCTCGGACCCACCGGAAATGCATCCTTATTCCGCACAAAAAAAATGAATACTCCCCTACTAGCTGGGACTCACCTTGGTGGGAGGCTGACTTGTGGGCCTCCTAACTTTACGGGGATGGAGGGCTTTGTTAACTTAGTCATTATGAACGATTCTAGCTCCAGTGACTGTATGATGTCCATCCAACAGCCGTAGTGCTTCTTCAACCTCTGGTCTTTGTGCTCTAGCCGCCCAAAGCAGCGCCGGTCGTGCCGCATGCTCCTGCCTCCCGTGGCCGGCTGTGATGCCGCGGAGGCCTCACTGCTCCCTACTACTCCCACCGCTGGTCAGGCCATCCTTGTACTCACCTAGACCCCCTGTTATTCTGCGGTGTTGGCAGCCTCAGACCGCAGCCGAACCAGTGAACCCTCGTACTCCTCTTTGCGTGGGCATCCACTGCTGCCTCTTCCCCGGCTCCGCGTCATCCCCTTCCTAGGCCTCACCGTCGTCCACCGCCATGGTGCTCTCGGCTCGACGTGGTCAATGTGGTCAATGACCGACTTCCATCGGAAGAGTACTGTGCGTCGAGAGGCTGACAGCTGGGTCCACGGCGGCCGCAAGGAAGTGCCTCCTTATTACGCGCAAAATAGTTATTCCTCCACCTGACAGCAGGGACCCACCGGACAAGCCACCGTATTTCACGAAAAAACGTTTCCCCCCTGACTGCTGGGACCCGCCAGCTACACCTTTGCAGGCAAGGAAGTGCCTGACAGTCGGGACCAACCTGGTCGAAGTGTACGTAGCGTTGTCATTCTGGTCGTGAACGTGTACGTACATATATACTGGTCGATGTAGAGGCGCGCACATGTCATAGAAGAGGTGCGTATGTGTCGTAGTAGAGGCGCACACATAGCATGTACACGTGCGTACAGCGGCCAGGGTGCAAGAAAGAAAATACGGCCATGTACGTACATACGGGCGGGGTCTCGAACGCCTACTCGCGCATACGTGCGGCCAGAGCTCGTGTACATGGCTGTGTCGGAACAGAGAAATAGCGTCGTCGTCGTGTTCATGGGGAGGCAACGGAATGCGTCATGTTCATGGGGAGGCAACGCAATGCGTCGTGTTCGTGGGGAGGCAACAAAATGTGTCGTGTTCATCGGGAGGTAACGGAATGCGTGGGAGACAACCGGCTGGGTCGGAACGGAATGCGTGGTCGTGTTCATCGGGAGGGCTTGGACGGAACAGGCGATGGAAACGAGGCCTCGTGTACCGCGGAACTGAGGAAATGGACCTCCTACATTCGGAACAGGTTCCTGTTGATCGGGAGTGGTGTGTCGTACCGCAAAATGGAGGAAACGGACCTCTTACGGTCGAAACGGCGGTCCTGTTGATCGGGAGGGGTGTGGCATACCGCAAAATGGACTAAACGGAGCTCCTACGGTCGAAACAAGGGTCTTGTTGATCGGGAGGGGTGTGGCGTACGGCAAAACGGACAAAACGGACTTGTGTTGAAGCGCTACGGTCGAAATAGGGGTCCTGTTCATCGGGAGGGGTGTGGCGTACCGCAAAACGGGACTCCACGGGATACTGTTCATCTCCACTGTCGACCTCCTCCAGGCTCCACGGGCTACCCTCGACCTCCTCCAGCCTCCACGGGCTCCTGTTCATCCACCCCCCACCGCGCGCTACTCCACCGGCTACTGTTCAACCACCCCTCCACGGGCACCCCTCCACCGTCTACTGTTCATCCAGCCCTCCACACCACGGGGTCCTGTTCAACCACCCCTCCACCGTCTACTGTTCATTCAGCCCTCCACACCACGGAGTCCTGTTCATCCAGAGGCAACGCCACCGCTCACTGTTCATCCAACCCCCCCCCCCCCCCCGCAACGCTCACTACTCATCCCAGAGGCAGCATCGATCGGCTTCAGTTAGCAGCAGTAGCGAAGGAATCACTCGATCGGGTTCAGTTAACAGCCATCGATCGATCGCTCGGGTTCAGTAACACGTAGCCTGCGGTGCAATCGCTCGGGTTCAGTTCGAGCCCAACGCCTCGCTCGGGTTCAGTTAGAGCCAACGCCTCGCACACACGCGCGTACGTGTACGAGAGAAACGCGCATCTCGCTCGGCCCCCGACCTCCCACCATAACAGGGAACTCTCCGAAATTTTCCTCGCCCTCGCTTCTACCATGGTTTTTTTCTGTCATGGATGGCCCAAAGAATGTCATGCAGCTGCGTCTCCGGCCCGCCCAGGACGAAAAGCCCATTTTCTGTCATGATTTTTTGTCATAGAGGTAGGAGCCCACCACATCTATGATGATACCGGGTTTTGTCACAATTATCGTCATAGAAGTGTCATATGTATGACAGAAAATTTTTTCGTTCGGCCCAAAATGTCACGGATGTGTCTTTTTTTGTAGTGCGCCTACTACTTTCGTGCACCTGTCCTCTGACGGCCAATCCTCCGAGGCCACCGAGAATGAGGTTGTGGAAGAATCATCCATCCCAGAGCAAAGGGAGCTCCTGCGCAACCTTCTTGACGATGATGATGACGATGAGCCCACGGTGGTGGAGGTGCCGCACCCTCCAGGAGTCACCACGAGGTGTGGGGTGGCCTCCTCGAAGCATCCCAAGCGAGCGGTCGTGAAGAAAAGCAGGACCGCGCTGATTCCTCCGGGCAGCAACCCTCCTTCGCGGACGCCGTCCCGGGCGGCGCCATCCACAAGCTCTCTTGCTCCCGAGAGCTCCACGCCAGCTGCTCCACCCTAGCGCCTGCTGCTGAGCATGAAGAGGCGCTACACCTTCATCGACCAGTAAGTCTCTCCCTTAACCTTGCTTGTTGGTTCTTGAAGTGGTACTGAGCATCTTCTCCTGTCGATAGGCAGCAGTCGTGAAAGAAACAAAAGGAGAGTACGAAGGTTGCCGCTGCCGCAAGCCATTAAGCGGTCACCGTGGCCCTGGTGAAGAAGAGTGCCACTGCCCCCGCAGCCCCGGAGGTGACGCCATGTCTGGAGGACGTGCATGCCCGTCGTCAAGAGGTGCCTGTGCCCTCGGCAGGCTTGACTCCGTCACCCAGGCTTGCTGCAGCTGCTGAGGATAGCCATCCTCCAGAGCCCTCGGTCCTTCCTGAGGCTGAGGTTTCTTCTGCCCTGGCACCAAGGGCGTCTCCTCCCTTGCCCAACGCATGGCCGAGTCATGGTGCTCCTGCTCCCTCCGGGACTCTAGAAGAGGCAATGGCAGCACTGGACCTCCTCCTGGGTGAACTTCAGGGCCCGGATCGTTGTTCGGTGCAGGGACTCCTGTGGCTGATCTCTGGTTGGCTCAAGGCCGATGCGTCTGTTCGCACGGCCTGGGGTTCCGCGGAGGAAGCCCAGAAGGCGCTTGGGGTGTCTGCCATGGCGCGTGACCTTGCGCGGCAGGAGACCACGGAAGCTGAGGGCCGGTGTCGTACGGGGGAGGCTGATCTGAAGGCTCTCCAGGACTGGTAGACCGCCCAGGCCAGCCAGCTCTAGGAGCGCGAGGAGAAGCTGAAGGCCCAGGAAGCCGCCGTCGCCTACCAAGACGCCGAGGTGAAGAAGACGGCCTTAGAGCAGGCTGGAGAGCGTGATCGCCTGATGAAGCTGAAGGAGGAGGCGAAGGTAGCTCAAGCAGCCCTGGCCGAGGCCAAGAAGGTGGCCGCCATGGAGCGTGACACCCTTTCCTTCCTCGAGGCACGCTTCCACAAGGCCCAAAAGGCGTTCTTTGGAGATGATCCCTCCAGAAAGGCGGTGGTGATGACCCCGAGGGAGAGCCCTCCTGCTCTGCTTCCTGAAGTCGTGGCGGTGCTCGACGATGTTGTCGACGGGTTTGCATCCTTGGTGGAAAGCGAGGAGCACTCACTTTCTTCCTCGGCTCTGACATGCGTCTTCAGCCATCTTTATCTCCAGGATGCCAGCTTCAACCTCTCCTCCTTCCTTACTCCGGTAGATGCTGACTTCCAGGATGCTGCTGCTACCATCGTGAAGAGCTTTGTGGACGCCGTGTTGAGAAAGTACCTGGTCGTTGGTCCTCAGACTGAATCTGGTGGAACGGGTGACACGCCTGGTGATGAGGCTCTGCTGGCGGGCAGTGGTGACGCCCAAGTCTGAAGAGGTGGCTCGGCGATCCTGCTTTTGCTTGTTTATCCTGCATCATGTGACATGCCTCGGGAAGGCGTTTAAAACTATTTGTTTGGAACAATATGTCTTGTAATAATTAGACTATGCTCCTTTATCTTTTCCGTTTGCTTTGTTGTTCTGCGTCAGCAGAGCCCGACCCCGCGCGTACCTCAGCCGCCGTTGGGTCGTTCGGATCACTAGTACGAGCCCAAGGGGTGAGGGGCTACGTGACCAGTTAGGCTCCTGATTCGCGATGCTCAGGAGTCCTCCTTGATGTGCGAACAACTTAGGAAAAGATGCAGGGGCAAGCCTTGGTGTTCTGCGTCGGCAGGGCCGGGCCCCGCGCATGCCTCACCCATCGTTGAGTCGTCCGGATCACCAGCACGAGCCCAAGAGGTAAGGGGATACGTGACCAGTTAGGCTTCTGAGACGCGATGCTCAGGCGTCCCCCTTGACGTGCGAACGACTTGAAAAAGAAGGGTGACAACCAGGTCTTGGCATTCTGCATCAGCAGGGTGGCCCCGCGCATGCCTCAGCCGTCGTTGAGTCGTCCGGATCACCAGGACAAGCTCAAGAGGTGAGGGGCTACGTGACCAGTTAGGCTCCTGAGAAGCGATGCTCAGGAGTCCCCCTTGACGTACGAACAGACCATCCTACCTTTACCTCGCCGAGCTCTCGCTTGGGAGGGGTGTGCGAAGAACAGGTGCGCAAGGTCTAGCAAGGTGGGGTACGCCATGCGTGACCTGAGCGTAGTACCCGTGCCCAGCCCCCTCGCGCTACCTTCCTGAGGGACAGAAGCACGGTGAGGCTAGTCACTGAGCCCGGAGGCTCCCTGAGGTTAATGCAGCCGTGAGGCCAGCCCAATTTGTTTATCACCAGCGCGAAGCATAGCGCTTCCGCTCTTGCACGGGCATAGCCACTCCTCATCAGTGTTGACGGCCAGCGCGGAGCATGGTGCTTCCACTGCTGCATGGGAGGGGGCTCCCTCTAAGGAGAGCCCCAGGGGCGTGTAAAGCCCTGCCCTGACACGTGGCTTGCATGACAGTGTTGGAGGAGGTGTATATGGGCACCCGTGAGCCAGCGCAGGACTCACAAGGCCCTACCTCAAGGTGGGTTGCGCCTGGTCTTGATTGGAGATGCTTGAATAGGTCCTAGGAGATGGTTAGACAGCCTGCGCCGAATGAGTTTCCTAAGGTTATTGCATGAGAAGGCCAGACACCAACGACCCCAGGAGGTGACGTGAACGGGACCGACCCGCCAGACAGAGCTCAACCGCTAGATTTATCGATGCTGCAGGGACGGCCTGGAGCACAGACGCCGTGCCTAGTCTTCTCATGCAAAGATCCTTAAGAAAAAAACCTACACATGGTTCCCGTGGCCACGGGGCACCAGGTCGCGTGCCCTCACTCATCAACCCGCAATTAGGTCATGCGAGAACAAGGCACCAAGCGCCATGGGAGGTGACGTACACGGGAACTGGCCCGTGAGCCAGAGCTCAGCTACTTGGGTTTACCGACGCTGCAGGGACGGACCCGAGCACGGACGTCGCGCCAGTCCTTAATCATGAGGCGGTCGTGGGAGGCCTTGCAGGGCGCGAGACGTTCTTAGTGACGAAGTTCCGGTCAGGCAGTCAATAATTCAAAAATAGCTTGCAATGGATTGTAACTGGCTCTGATAAATGCGGAAGGGATACATGCCATAGGGACGGACCCACACGGCCTAGGGATGATGCAGTCCGAAGGGCGCCCCCAAACTAAATGAACTAGAGAATGTCACCTGGTACCGTTGCTGAAGATTTGTTGAAGTAGCCAAAAAACACGCGCCGCTGAAGCCTTTCCTCATGAGCCGCTCCAGCGCCGAGCCTCAGAAGCCGTCTGAGCATCCCGCATGTAGCGCTAGAATGCCTCAGCCGCGCCCGCCAGGACAAAAGGCATGCGGGCGTAGCTGTGAGACTGATCCTCGCATCGGCCGACATGAGACGGCCACTTGAGCTGCCGAGACGCGGCCCTGTTGAGCCCGGGGATGTCGATGCGGACGCGAAACTCCTTACCTTCGCCAGGGTAGTGAGCTGCGCCACGTGGCAGGCAACGACCGCCTTGCAGAACCCTTCCTTCCTGAATCTGTCGGATGTTGGGTTCCGACAGACCCTTAAGGTTTGAACTCGGGGGTGCGCACGAAGATCTTCCCCCTACCAATCCGCGTCTTATCGCCTTGCGAGAATCTAAGCTAAATGATGAACAACACAAGGGACACAAGGTTTATACTGGTTCGGGCCACCGTTGTGTTGTAATACCCTACTCTAGTGTGTGGTGTGGTGGATTGCCTCAGGGGCAGATGATGAATAGTACAAAGGAAGAACTGCCTCGTGAGAGGTGTTCTTGAGCTGATGCGGTGTTCTACTTGGGGTGGATCTCCCCGTCTCTAGATGATATTCTGGATGCCTTCTACTGCGGTGACTAGCCCTATTTATAGGGGCCCTGGTCCTCTTCCCAAATATTGAGCGGGAAGGGCGCAAAAAATGTCCATTTTCAAGGGGAACATCTAGTACAAGTTGTCCTGACTAAAGCTGGTCTTTGGCTGCCAAAGGCATTGGTGATGACGCCGTCTTGGGCTCCACGGTGACCTCCATCCTGCCGCTCTGCTGGTCTTGGTCTTGTTGCACTGAAATGGTAAACTTTGCCTGATGCCTCGGTACTCCACGCCGGTGCTTGCCCCCTTTGCACCAAAGAGGAAACAAGGACACTGCGTAGACCGGCGCCCACCTGGCGCCCGCCTGGTCTCGATTGTCACGGCTTGCGTCACGAGCACCTCGCGAGGTACCCTTGCCTTGATCTCTCCGCCTCCTCGCGAGCCTGCCTGGCAAGGCCGCTCCTGAGGAAGCCTTGTGTCGTCCGCCCCGCGAGGCTTGGACCCTCGCGAGGGTCTTGAGTTTGCGCTGATGAAGATGGGTTGTATTGGGCCACCACTTGAGCCACGCTGCTGGCCGCAGGCAGGCAAGTTTGGGGACCCCCATTCCCAGAACACCGACAGTATCCCCCGGGCCCAAGGCACGCTCGGACTTGGCTTAGCAGAGAAGCAAAAGCGCAAGTGCGGAGCACCGCGGGCCCCATCAGCCTGCGGCCTTGGGCGCCGTGTGGCGGTTGATTGGACGTGGGCGCCTCCGCTTCCCCACGCTGCCTCGGCAACTGCTCGACTGACAAAAAGGCTGGCCCGGGGCTAGCATTACCTTCATTACTCTCGTCCTCCTTGTTTCAGATCCCCTTTCTTGCTCTTCACCCTCCTGCTTCCGAAATCTCCAGATTTGCACGGCGTTTCATCTCCGGCGAGCAATGGCGCCCCGCAAGACCGTGGCTGGGGCTCCACCGGCCTGGTACTCGCTGGCTCTGGATCCCCCAACGTAATAGAGAAGAATCTCACCCTCACGCGCCAGATGGCGGCGGCACAGAGCAATGAGATGGGGGAGACCACGCTCCGGCCTGGCTCCACCCGGCCGAAGGACAAGGGGAGCACCTTCTACCCCCTCTTCATGAGCACCGTCATTGCTGGTCTGGTGCCTCATTTTTCTGAGTTCTTCCTTGCCGTCCTTCGCCAATATCAGTTGCATGCTCTGCATCTCCACCCCAACTTCGTTCTCCTCCTGTCAATCGCCTACTACTGTGAGGCACACGTCGGGGTGATGCCCTCCATGGCCTTGCTGCGCCACTTCTTATCCCTACGGGTTACTGGCGCCAATATCTCGGCATGCGCGAGCTTTGTCTCGTACTCCAAGGCCAACACCATCTCGAAGGCTGGGAAGAGGGCCAACGGCTTTCGGAGCAAGTGGGTCATTGTGGACGCCAGGTGCAACAACCCCTTGCTGGAGCTGCCCACAGAGCAGACCGAGGCTGTTGAGGCATGGTCCCGCGCAAAGCTCGACGACCGGCGGGCGAAGCTGGTGCTGGAGAAGATGAACACCGACCTGAGGCCGGGCAATCTAAGGGCAGTGAAGCTGACCGGGGCCACGCTCTTGAGGGAGTTCCGGTTGCACCGGGTGGCCCCTCTTCAGGCGCACTCGCGCCCGCTGTGGAGGCTTGAGGATGCGGACATCGTCCTCCGCCTGAGCTCGGATGCCCTGAACGACGAGGATCTTGACCGCAACCCTCCGCTTCTTGGTCGGAGAGGTCCCCTTGTTCCTTCGCGATGACTGGGAATGGGTGGTGGACACCATGCCCACCTTCGACGAGGTCGGTCTGGTGCCAGCGGAGGCCCCTGAGGGCCAGGCGGCGATGGCGACGGTGGACTTGTCTTCTGATGACTTCGGTGGGGGAGAGGAGGAAGACGACGAAGAGGATGAGGAGCGTGACTCGGATGCGACCTTTGAGGGGACGGGGGAGACTTCCCCGTGGCACAGGTCCAGCGCCCTCCGCTCCATGCCTAATGACGACGAGGCCGGCGCCAGGCAAGGGAGGGAGGACCCGCCCTTGATCCCGAAGAAGGACAGGTCTGGGTTGATCTCCCGAGGGTCTACCCCTGCCCTCGTGCCGGCCGAAGCCAGCTCTAGCCCTTTAGGTGCGCCTTCCTCCACTGCTGGGCCTCCCGAGGCTAAGCCCCGCAAGAGGCTTTCGGGCTTCAAGCTTGGCCGGAGTCCATGGGATCCCGCGGCAGCTGAACAGTAAGTACTCAAACTCCGCCTTGCTCCTGTCTTCTGCCGTCGAGGCCTGACATCTTTTATTGGGTAGGCTGCTACCTGCGGCGAAGAGCCTAAAGGGAGATGCGGCGACCCCACTTGGAACGATGTCATCGGCCATGGCCACGTCTTCACTCGCGAGGAAGGGAGGCAGCGGGGCCTGCACTTCCCCTGCCCGATCATCCTCGCGAGGCCAGCAGGGACGCTCCAGCGAGGAGTCTGCCCCCGTAACCCCGCTGACTTTGGAGGCGCCTGTGCTTGATGCTGTCGCCGAAGTTGCTAAGGCTCAGGAGATCCCTGCCTCCCAAGCTGTGATCATGCTGCCATCTTCTCCTCTTACTCCGCCGGCTTCCGTCTCCTCTTCCTCCTCTGTCGCCTTGGACTGTGCTGCCGATGAGCTGAGTCGGCTGTAGGAGGATCTCCGGGGCACCGACCCCCGCCTGGTGGTCGGGCGCCTGGAGTTGGTCTCCGGCTGGGTTCGCTTTGATGCCTCCGTCCGAGCGGCGCTGAGCTAGGCTGTGACGGCTTCCTAGGAGGGGAAGCAAGTCACCTCCTAGGACATAGCCGCCTGCGACGCGGCGTTAAAGGATGCTTCAACTGTCAAGGGCCGCTGCAAGACGCTAGAGGGCGAGTTGCAAGGGCTGCGTGATGAGCTCACCAAGGAGATTCGCGACCGCCAGGCGAAGGAGGAGGAGATGAAGGCTCGGGAGGCTGCCGTCAAGGACCGCGACGCCGAACTCGCAGCCGACCGCGGCCGACTAAAGACGCTGGAGCAGGTGCTGAAAACGGAGAGGGTTGAGATGGATGCCAAGGCGGAGGTCTTGGCCAAGGACCGCGTGGCCTTCATGCGCTATGAGGAGAGGGCTCGCACGGAGCTGAAAATGCTTTATGAAGAGGGCCTGGAGAAACCACTGGCCGGAGCCAAGGAAGGCCCCACCAAGATAGTTCCCTTCCTCGTCCAGGCGCTTGAGGAGGTCGTGACCGGTATCGGCCCCACGGCCGAAGTCGAGGCTCGCGTCCTTTCCTCCGTAGCGTTGACGCGGATCCTCAGCCACGTCTACCTCCGCATCCCCGACACCAACCTTGATGACCTGCTGCAGCCCATGGACGCCAAGCACTCTGCTGCTGCTACCGAGGCCATGAAGGGTCGAGCGGAGGCCTTGCTGGCGAAGTTCCGCGCCTTCAACACCGCGCTCAAGCGAGGCGCTGCCGGCTCCGCGGCCTCGGGGGGTGGAGCTGACAAGCGTGACTCCACCACGAGCGGTGGCGCGTCCTAGGGGTGATCTTTTCCTAACCTCTTTCCTGTTTCGACTCCTGCAACATGCACCGTGCCTCGTGGAGGCGTTTAAATTTGTGTCTTGTATTGTGAGAACAATCTATGGTCTATAATATTTTACGGTTTCCTTCCTATTTGCTTGTGTTCTACGTTGGCAGGGCCCGGCCCTGCACATACCTCAGCTGCTGTTAGCCCCGACCGGATCACCAGGATGGGACTAAGGAGTGAGGGGCTACGTGGCAAGTTAGGCTCCTGAGTCGTGATGCTTAGGAGTCCCCCTTGACGCGCCAACAACAAATAGGGAGGGGTAGAAGAGAGGATCTGTCGTTCTATGTCTGCAGGGCCCGGCCCCGCGCATACCTTGACCGCCGTTAGACTTTCAGAACTAAGGAGTGAGGGGCTACGCGACCAGTTAGGCTCCTGTGTCACAATGCTCAGGAGTCCCCCTTGACGCTCAAACGGGTCTTCGTACCTTGGCTCCGCTCGGGGAGAGGCGTGCGACGACCAGGTCTGAGGGACCTGGCTAGGTGGCGTGTGCTCGGTCGTGGCCCGGGTGCAGCCCCCATGCCCAGCCCCCTCGCGCGGCGCTCCCGAGGGGAGGCATTGCGATGAGGCCAGACACTGAGCTCTGGGCTCCCTAAGGTTGATACAGCCATAGGCTGCCCTTAGTTGTTTATCACCAGCGCAAAGCATAGTGCTTCCATATGTGTACGGGCATAGCCGCTCCTCGGCAGTGTCATCAGCCAGCACGGAGCATGGTGCTTCCACTGGTATGTGGGAGCGGGGATCCCCTCCGGGAGGAGCCCCTGGGGCGTGTACAGCCCCGCCCTGACACGTGGCCGGCACGGTAGGGCTAGGAGAGGTGTATCTGGCCACCCGTGAGCCAGCGCTGGACTCACGAGGCCCCACCTCGAGGCGGGTTGCGCCTGGCTCTGGGTCTTTGTCTGTGGTACGTTCCTGCAAGATGTTTAAAATGCAAATGCTCTATGTCCTCAGGTCCCGGCCCTCGAGCCAGCTCAGCCGCCGCTGGTATGCCAGGTCATGATGCCATGGACAAGGCCAGGGGGTGAGGGCTGGAGAGCTAGTAAGAGCTCCTGAGTTGCGATGCTCAAGCGCCCCCCTTCTAACATGCAAGCGATTTGCATGAGGAAGGAGAGGCTCGTGGTAGGCGGAGGACGATAATCATAGGCAGGCTAACCATGGAAAAGCAAACAAACTTAGATAGATGCAGAGAAAGGTACACGCCACTAGGTCAGGCCCGAGCGGATTGGGGATGATGCAGCCCGAGGGGTGCCCCCAACAAGGTAAGCTGAAGACATAAGCAAAACGGATACATGCCGCAGGGACAGACCCACACGACCGGGGAATGTCGCAGCCCTGAGGGCGCTCGCAGCTACAATGAAACTTGAGAGAATTCATCTGATACCATTGCAGGGCAAGTGTCGGAGTAGCTGACAGTGCATGGTGAAGAAGCCAATCCTCATGAGCCTTCGGAGCTTTCGAGCCTCGGGAGGCTCGGGAGGCCCGGGCGGCTCGGCGAGGTCCATCTCCATCTCCTCCAGGAGTGCGCGGTGCTTGGCCACCTAAGCTTCCAGAATGCTCCTCATTAGGCGCTGGTGAGAAGCAGCCGTGTTCGGCTGGCCGAAGGGCATGCGAAGGTAGCTGTGCGGTGGACCCTCGCAACGCTCCATGCGCGAAGGCCAGAAGCGCTCTTGAGACGCGACTCAATTGAGCCCTGGGTAGTCGATGCAGACGCGCAGCCCGCCTTCCTCGCCTGGATGGGGAGCTACACTGGGTAGGCGGTGGTTGCCGCGCATGACTCTCGATTCCTGCAACTCCTGAGCGACCTTGGTGATGGACTCTTGAGGGTTGGGCCCTCCTTGCCTTATGCCTCCCTGAGGGAAATGTGCCACGAAGCACGCATCCAAGTGGTGCCCGAGCGCCTCCCTCGTGATCTTGGCAAAGTCAGTTGCTCCCCAGGAGGGAGCCCTGAGCCTTGCCAGAGGAGGGTGCCGGGTGCGCCATCCTATGCGACGGAGGGTGGCGCCCCTTGGATGGGCGCATGTTCTGATGTGGCACCTCCGGAGGTGCCTGCCTCCTGAGGCCTTGAGCCAGGTGATGTCTTCTTCTTCTTGGGAGCTGCTTCAGGAAGGTATCCACTCTTGCTGTTTGGGTCCTCGATTGACGCGGCTTGGAAGGCGCGCTCAAGGGAGCACACCGCATCCTTCTCTTCACAGGGGACCGTGATGACTCCGCCACTTCCTGGCATCTTGAGGACGTTGTAGCCATGGTGAGTCACTTCCATAAACTTGGCCAGGGTGGGATATCCGAGGATGGCATTATATGGCAGGCGAATGTGGGCGATGTCGAAGTCAATGAGCTCGGTACGGTAGTTCTTGCACTGTCCGAAGGTGACAGGGAGGCGGACCTGCCCTATCGGGATAGTGGAACCATCAGTGACTCCTGAGAAAGGCTTGGTTGGTTGAAGCTGATCATATGGCACTTGGAGGTTGTTGAACGTCTCGACGGACAAGACGTTGAGCTATGCTCCGCCGTCGATGAGGGTCTTGGTAACTTGCACATTGCTGATGACTGGGGAACAGAGCATCGGGAGGACACCGACCGTTGCCGCACACTTGAGCTCATTCGCTGAGCTGAACGTGATGGCGCATGTGGACCACCTGAGAGGGCGCGTGGCCTGAAGCTTGGGGAGGACTGCATTCACCTCGCGAGCAAACTGCTTGAAGATGCGCTGAGAGGCTGGGGCCTGGGCACCTCCCAAGATGCAAGCGATTGCACGCGTCTCCTTGAAGCCCCCAACCCCCTCGTACTGATGATGGTCATCATTCCTTCTTGGTTGGGGTGGCAGAGGAGGAAGTCCTGCTTTGCCTTGTGGGCGTGTCACGCCCAATATGCGGTACTATCCTAAAGAGACTCAAAGTCCCACTAAGGATAGAACCGCATATTGAAACGCTTTTGCAAGGTGGATATCATTACATCAACATTACATAATAGATGGGGATACATACATAAGGCATACAATGCCACACGAATACAACATCACAATACATACATAAGATCAACATCCGACTACGGATGAAACACAAACAGAAACTCAAACGACATCCACCCTGCTAGCCCAGGCTGCCGACCTGGAACCTATCCCCTGATCGAAGAAGAAGCAGAAGAAGAACTCAACGCAAGCAAGCATCACTCTCGCGTCATGATCATCGCATAACCTGTACCTGCAACTGTTGTTGTAGTAATCTGTGAGCCACGAGGACTCAGCAATCCCATTACCATGGGTATCAAGACTAGCAAAGCTTAAAGGGAAAGGAAGGGGTAAAGTGGTGAGGCTGCAGCAGCGACTAAGCATATATGGTGGCTAACATACGCAAATAAGAGCGAGAAGAGAGCAAGCAGAACGGTCGTGAACTAGCAATGATCAAGAAGTGATCCTGAACTCCTACTTATGTCAAACATAACCCAGAAACCGTGTTCACTTCCCGGACTCCGCCGAAAAGAGACCATCACGGCTACACACGTGGTTGATGCGTTTTAATTCAGATCTGGTGTCAAGTTATCTACAACCGGACATTAACAAATTCCCATCTGCCTATAACCACAGGCACGACTTTCGAAAGATTATACCCTGCAGGGGTGTCCCAACTTAGCCCATGACAAGCTCTCGCGATCAACGAAGGAATAGACCTTCTCCCAGGAAGACCTGATCAGACTCGGAATCCCGGTTTACAAGACATTTTTACAATGGTAAAACAAGACTAGCAAGACCGCCCGCTGTGCCGACAAATCCCGATAGGAGCTGCACATATCTCGTTCTCAGGGCACACCAGATGAGCAAGACGACGGGTTGGCATAGACCCTGGTTGCCCAGGGGGCGCCGGACATCGCTCGGTTTGGACCAACACTTAGACAAGCACTGGCCTGGGGGGGCTAAAATAAAGATGACCCTCGGGCTCCGGAAACCCAAGGGAAAAAGGGCTAGGTGAGGCAAATGGTAAAACCAATGTTGGGCCTTGCTGGAGGAGTTTTATTCAAAGCGAACTGTCAAGGGGGTCCCATAAATCACCCGACCGCGTAAGGAACGCAAACTCCGGGAACATAACACCGGTATGACGGAAACTAGGGCGGCAAGAGTGGAACAAAACACCAGGCATAAGGCCGAGCCTTCCACCCTTTACCAAATATATAGATGCATTAATAATATAAGAGATATTGTGATATCCCAACAAAATCCTGTCCACCATGGAGCAATCTTCAACTTCACCTGCAACTAGCCACGCTATAAGAGGGCTGAGCAAAGTGGTAACATAGCCAAGCAACGGTTTGCTAGGAAGGGTGTCAAAGGTTAGAGGTTCATGGCAATTTGGGATGGCTTGAATAAACAGGTGATAGGTAGCGCAACATAGCGATAGAACGAAGCAACTAGCATAGCAATGATAGTAGTGAGATCCAGGGTAGCGGTCATCTTGCCTGATATCCCGCTAGGAAGAAGAACGAGTCCATGAAGAAGACGAACGGACGTAGTCGAACGAATCCTCACAATCACAACATTACCGGAACTAAGAAGCAACACCGGAAAGAAACAAACAACATGGTAAATGCACAAGCATAAACATGGCACGATGTACAACCAAGTATGATGCATGTCCGGTTTAATGAGGCATGTCATGGCAAAGTGCAACAAACAATACTACAAATTAAGTGGAGCTCAATATGCAATAAGTTGCATATTGACGAAACACCACATCAATTATTTAGTTCTCTCTCGTTTAGGTACACAACAATATTAAATGTTGTTAAACATGGCAAGAGGTGAAACATAATAAAAATCTACCTAGCTAGGCAATTTAAATGAGGCCGGAAACAACAAACAACAATTCCGGAAAAACCTCATGTCCATATTTTAGATTTGGTACTGTTCTGCCCTAAACACAATTTTAGAGTTGTTAAACAGTAAAACAAAGTGGACCATGTTAAACTAGGCATTTTTCTACCCCATTTACATATATAATTTATTTAAATCCGAGCTACGGTTATTTAGTTATGAAATAAATCATTTTAATATGGCATTGGTGCAAAATAAACACAAACAACATGTTAAACATTTTTAACATAGATGAAAATGGCATATTATTAATCCACACAATTTTCTGAGCATTTTACATATATGACATGATCTATTTGGATGCATGGGTATTTAGCTATGCACAATTCAAAATGATGGCATTTCCTGAAATATGCATGCACTGGAAAATAACTAAATCCACAGGCAGGAAAAAAACATGCATAGGCCCGAAGTGGAATCGGGCCCAAGTGTGCGTGTGTGCAAAAGAAAAGAAAAATGGGGTGCCTGGGACTCGAACCCAGGAGCAACTGGTATGCAGAGGAATCGCTGACCACTACGCTGAACGTGTGCTTGTGACAAGGAGTGCGCCTGGCTCTTCTTGAGCGAGTAACAGAAGGCTGAACCTTGGCCATGGCTGCACAGAGATCAACGGAGCTGGCATTGACGAGCTAGGAGGCGACGGCTCTCGATGGAGAGGAGCGGCGGGCCTGCGGGAATGGGGCATGGATGCGCGCGTGCATGTGTTGGCTCAGTTGGGCGAGGGTAGGAGCTGTGGTGAGGCATGGCCACGGCTACGGCCATGGATGCCCGGTGATGCTTGCCGGCGACAGGAGCAACCAGCGGCTGCAGGTGTAGCGGATCACCGGCGGGGGTGCGGAAACTGGCGAGGGAAGCGGTGGTGGGAGGCGCGTGTGTGGGTGTGTGCCCTGTGAGGGTGCATCCATGCGTGCGGGTGTCCGAGAACGAGCAGGAGACCGTCTCGGACATGGAGAAGATGACGACCGAAGCTGCGTGGGTGGTGTTCCGCGGCTGCTGCGCGTGCAATGCTTCGGCCTTGCATGTGCGAGCGCGAACAAAGAGGGTGGAGCAGGGAGTGGCACGACAAGGCGGCGTGAGCAAGAGAGGATCCAGAGCGGGGCGAAGCGCGAGGAACCACGACGACTACTGCAACTACACCACAAAATTCAGAACTCGTCGGAGCACTGAGAACACGAAGATGGCAAGGACCTAGCAACGACTCCGGTGATCAAATCGCGATCAACAAGATCAGAGATGGAGTTGGGTATACCTAGTATACCTTTGACATGAGGATGCGGTTGGGGATTCAAAATAGCGACGGAGAGGAGGCGAGGAACTCCGGTGGGCTTGCTGTCCGTGAAGAAGACGAAGCAGAGGACGAAGAGGACGTCGGGGAAGGCGTCCTCGGGCTCGGATCGGCGTCAGAACAGAGTCGGGGAGGCATTGCGGTTCTCGGGGTCAACGAAGGGGAGGCCAGTGATGCTCCTACTCCGGTTTGAGCTCTTGCTTGGGCCGGCCATGATGGCTGCAGGGAGGAGATGGAGCGTGGAGGAGCTGCCCTCCTGGGTGGCGGCGGCGAAGGAAATCGAGAGGGAGAAGGGGAAACCCTAGGGCGTGGCTGCTGGCTTAAAAGGAGGGGAGAAGACGGCGCGACCTCGGCGTCCGTGAAGCTCACGATGCGAGCGCGAGCGCTCTGTGTCTGGAACAGAGACGACGACGCAACGGGGCAGGTGGCCGTGAACAGAGTTGGGCCAGGGTGGGCTGCGTGGGAGTGCTGAGCTGGGCTGCGGCTGCTGGGTTGCTGCTGCTCCTACTGCTTCTGCCTTGTTTTATTTTTCAAACAGAATAAAAGAGCAAAAGCACAAAGGAAAAGGAGAGGTATGAGGAAGAAATGAATATACCCCTGGAGTCCAGGAATTATGTAGTATTTGATAAAATTGAGTTGGACTTTTTTTAGAGGTAGAAAAATAATCCAAGTTTGAATTAAATTCAAACTTGAGCCATTTTTGAACCCAACCAAAACATCTTCAAATGAGCTGATAATTGGCAGAGAGGGTGTAGTCATGGTGAGCTAGCATCAGGAAAAGAATGAACATTTTCTGGAGAGGGGAAATGTCACATGAAAATAAATGTGATAAAGAAGAAAGGAGAAGTTTGGATGGAATAGAAACTTGGGTGAACTTGATGAATGGTTGCTGGTATGTGTATGTTGCATGAATGAGGTGGAGATAAGAAGAAGAGGGGGTTTCACACGAGATCACACAACAAGACTTCAAGATGCAAACCAAGGCATGATGCTCATGATGCAAATGTAACAACAATGACATAGGAACAATCACATCATGAAGCATAGAACAAAGCAAGGATGGTGCAATGCAATATAATATAAGATGAACATGATGCAAAAAGCAAAAATGACAAGGCACTCAACATGATCATGGCAACAATCATAGGGAAAAGAAATATGCAAAACAATTATGACAGTGCCACATGCAATAAACACACAGCAACAACTAAAATAAATGGGAGGCAATTGGAGCATCGGTCTCGGGGCGTCACAACACTCCACCACTACGAGAGGATCTCGTCCCGAGATCTAGGATGACACCGGAGGGAAAAGGAACAGGAAGATAAGCGGTAAAACTAAGTTGCTTCTTCGACCAAAGAGTGAAACCAAAGAACCTTGAGAGGTTGAAAAGTTGAAAGAAAGAACACAACGGAATTGAAAACAATTGAGAGCACTGCGGTAGAGAATAGAAACAAGGGGCACCATGTGAACCTTGGAGGTTGCAAAGACACAAATCAGGAGTTTAATGGACAAGAAGGAATTGAAACCACTCTGGTTGAAACGAGATAAGAATGAATAATAATGATATAATTTGGACAGCACTCCGACTGTAAATGGAAGGAATTGAACATGAACTTACAAGATGAGAGGATACTTGATGAGATCAACAACACACTACCTCCGGAACTATTGAAAGAATGGCACAAGGGGTAATAAAGATTTCAGACAGCTCTCCGGTTGAGGAAGGAGGCAAAACTTGATAAGATGAAAAGAACTTGAAGAGATGACACAACACTCCGGTTAAATGGATAAGCATGAAAAGAACATGATCCTCACAATTCGAGATGATGAGTGAAAAGAACAACATCACAATGTCTCCGGAAGAAAGAATAGAAGATAGATCATTGGAATAACAGAATGGAGAAGAAAATGCCAACTTTTGCCACAAATGAGCTTGGAAAGCACCGTTCCAAGAAGGTTATAACGGAGTTGTTGGAAAACCAACAACGAAACGAATAATCTTGTAGTGGGCTTATGGAAAACATCTCAAGACTATGAGGTGACAACCGGCCAATAATGGAAACCATTGATTTGATTGGGAGCACCAAAGAGATGAAAAACTTCTTCCACCAAGATGATAGAGAGATAACTTGGATCATTGATAAACACCATAATAGCAACATTCCTTAGGGAAGGCTTTAGGTGAAATCTTTACCAAGATAACTCCAACGAAGAGATTGATGGCTTTAAAATACCTCATTCTTGACAACATGTGAATCACGAAACATGAATGGAAATTATCAAGAATGACATATCACCATCTCAAAAGATAAGGTAGAAAGAATTGCACTTCGAAATGAAAGAAGAAGAATACTTGAACTCCTTAGAAAAAACATGTGTTGGGCACCATGTTTAATTTTGAGTATAGCTTGGCGGATCATAACTTCAAGAGAAATCTTGAAGAACAATTGAAGAATGAAAAGAATCCTTGACGAACCATCATGTAGAGCCTCTATGAAGAACTCCGGTAATAAAAGGATGATGAAAAGAAAAGGAAGTTGAAAACACAAGGTAAGGCCTTGTAATGATTTAGATGGAGCTTCGCGACGATATAACCGAGAAAACTTGGAACTCCGGAAAAGAAAAAGATGAAACACTAGAACCGAGAATTACTTCATCATGAACAATCTCCGGAAGAAAAGAATTGAATCATATCGAGGACATAAGAATACGATTTATTGTATGCTTATCCTTCATCAAATTAAATTGACGGCAAGTAATGGATTTTGCATATTACTTATTCTCGTAGAAAGGATTAAGAGGGATATAGCGTAAACTTGAGAAGGTATTGATGGAACCACCGGTGGGATTTGGAAACAACGAATGAATGAATGAATTGATATGATGACGAATGAAGAGAAATCTTGAATGAACCACTGTAAGAATTGAAAATGAACATAGCAAAGGCACAATTCACCGGGAAGAATTTGAAAACGAATGAAGATACTTGAGGGGATTTAAATACATGAGAACAAAGAGATCATGAACTGATTAGAGGGTATTTGAACGATGCACCGGTAAGATTTGGAGAATGATAGCTACACGCTGAGAATGAAAAATTATGACATGATGGCCTTCGGAGGAAAGAAATGGAAAAAACTCATGAAATGCTCCGGATGGTAAGAAAAGAATTCTCACAATTGAGAACAATTATGGGAGGATGGCATCAAGCTTGAACTACGCCTCTTTGGAAGAACGGGTAAGGATTTAAGAGGAACTCTTCTTCGGTCTTCAAAATCCGAGAATGACGACGATAAACACCACCAAAATTACTGAGATACTCCGGGAGGATGAAAAAGAGGAAGGGTTGAACCAAAGATGAAAAGAATTTGAAAGCGATCTTGGAGATGGCATCTGACTGATGAAATTCATTCTTACGTCAAACTCTGAAAAGAATTTGGAATGGCTCCGAAATAATTAGAAGAGTCAGGTAAGATCCTGGGAAAAGACTTGTGGGTTAGGGCCCACTCAAAAGAAAACATCGTTGAAAAGATTGCTTGAAAAGAGAGATTGCACCAGTTGAATTAAATGGCTTGAATGAGATAACAACCTTGAAATATCTTGAACAGATTGAGAATGGAAACACGGATCTTCCGAGATATCTTCAGCACTCCAGAACAAATGAATAGGAAGAGGTGAATGATTAAGAGGTGCATCGGCATGAGAAAGCATTAGAAACAAGGAAAGGAATATGATGAATATCGAAAGCTTGAATTGGAACCACCGGAGAAGAAACAACAATGAAGGATGATGAACTTGAAGCTCGTGAGCATCTTCACGAGGGATCACCGGATCAGAACATTGATTGAAAAGAGTGAAGAGACTTCACATGAATAAATGGATACTTGATTAAAATAAATGAGTCCTTGAAGAAAAGGGTGGGAGGGTGGGGAAAAACAAAGACAACTTGGGATGAACGAAACAAACACCATTGAGAAATCTTAGAATTGATCTTGCGGATGGGGAGAATGATGGGATCATCTCGAAGAGAAGCGCACCGGTTGGAAAAGAATTAACATGACAGCCTCAATGATCAAGAAGGATTAGCACTCCCATAGAAATATGAGAACACCGTTTAGGAAAGGTATGGATTCCACATTTGACTTCGAAGCAACTCGAATACCACAAATAAAACAAAACAAAGGATTTGGCTTGCAGAATAAGCCGGAAACAAACATATGATAGATCCCATATCGTATCATGTGTCTGTTGGAAAGATAAAACTAGAGCTACTTGAATTCCCACCTATAAACTCCCGAAAATTTCTGGTTATGCAATCTGGTGTTGGGGATACAGGGGAAGTAATATATCTCACCCAAACTAACAATCCCTACATCCAGCTGTATCCATCCGTCAACACATAACCAAGAAAACTCCGGAAATCGTGTACCTCAACCTTCGAAAAGCATCCATTATACGAGTTATGGCAATACTCCCGAACTCCCCAGTACTGGGTGGCGTTGAGGTTATCTCACCAACAACTGCATAAAATAGATTTTTGATGTCGGCAAAACTCAGGTATTCTAGAACTGCAACACCTCGGAGCTCAACTCCCCGGGACACTGCCACAACCCCTAAATGTCAGGAGGCACCAAGAACAATGTTCTCGTCATAAGACTATCGGAACGATTCCAAGATACCAGCGTGATCCTAAAAAAAATTAGTGATATTTGAGGAGAGGAGAGTCAAAACATCTACGTCAGGAGACCTCACCAGAGCGACGAAGGGACTGAGGAGTAAAAAGAATTCCTACTCTCCGATATATATAATCCTAAGACTCAAAAATAGTTTTCTTCTAGACTCAACAACGACCAACAATCAAGGGGGCTCCTATGGTCGGTCGAGGCTCTAATTACCAACTTGTCACGCCTAATATGCGATACTACCCTAAAGAGACTCAAAGTCCCACTAAGGATAGAACCGCATATTGAAACGCTTTTGCAAGGTGGATATCATTACATCAACATTACATAATAGATGGGGATACATACATAAGGCATACAATGTCACATGAATACAACATCACAATACATTATACATAAGATCAACATCCGAACTACGGATGAAACACAAACAATAACTCAAATGACATCCACCCTGCTAGCCCAGGCTGCCGACCTGGAACCTATCCCCTGATCGAAGAAGAAGCAAAAGAAGAACTCAACGCAAGCAAGCATCGCTCTCGCGTCATGATCATCGCATAAACCTGTACCTGCAACTGTTGTTGTAGTAATCTTTGAGCCACGAGGACTCAACAATCCCATTACCATGGGTATCAAGACTAGCAAAGCTTAAAGGGAAGGAAGGGGGGTAAAGTGGTGAGGCTGCAGCAGCGACTAAGCATATATGGTGGCTAACAAATGCAAATAAGAGCGAGAAGAGAGCAAGCAGAACGGTCGTGAAACTAGCAATGATCAAGAAGTGATCCTAAACTCCTACTTACGTCAAACATAACCCAGAAACCGTGTTCACTTCCCGGACTCCGCCGAAAAGAGACCATCACGGCTACACACGCGGTTGATGCGTTTTAATTTGGATCTGGTGTCAAGTTATCTACAACCGGACATTAACAAATTCCCATCTGCCTATAACCGCAGGCATGGCTTTCAAAAGATTATACCCTGCAGGGGTGTCCCAACTTAGCCCATGACAAGCTCTCGCGATCAACGAAGGAATAGACCTTCTCCCAGGAAGACCCGATCAGACTCGGAATCCCGGTTTACAAGACATTTCGACAATGGTAAAACAAGACCAGCAAGACTACCCACTGTGCCGACAAATCCCGATAGGAGCTGCACATATCTCGTTCTCAGGGCACACCAGATGAGCAAGACGACGGGTTGGCATCGACCCTGGTTGCCCAGGGGGCGCCGGACATCGCTCAGTTTGGACCAACACTTAGACAAGCACTGACCCGGGGGGCTAAAATAAAGATGACCCTCGGGCTCCGGAAACCCAAGGGAAAAAGGGCTAGGTGAGGCAAATGGTAAAACCAATGTTGGGCCTTGCTGGAGGAGTTTTATTCAGAGCGAACTGTCAAGGGGGTCCCATAAATCACCCGACCGCATAAGGAACGCAAAATCCGGGAACATAACACCGGTATGATGGAAACTAGGGCGACAAGAGTGGAACAAAACACCAGGCATAAGGCCGAGCCTTCCACCCTTTACCAAATATATAGATGCATTAATAATATAAGAGATATTGTGATATCCCAACCAAAATCCTGTCCACCATGGAGCAATCTTCAACTTCACCTGCAACTAGCAACGCTATAAGAGGGGCTGAGCAAAGCGGTAACATAGCCAAACAACGGTTTGCTAGGAAGGGTGTCAAAGGTTAGAGGTTCATGGCAATTTGGGATGGCTTGAATAAACAGGTGATAGGTAGCGCAACATAGCGATAGAACGAAGCAACTAGCATAGCAATGATAGTAGTGAGATCCAGGGGAGCGGTCATCTTGCCTGAAATCCCGCTAGGAAGAAGAACGAGTCCATGAAGAAGACGAACGGACGTAGTCGAACGAATCCTCACAATCGCAACATTACCGGAACTAAGAAGCAACACCGGAAAGAAACAAACAACATGGTAAATGCACAAGCATAAACATGGCATGATGCACAACCAAGTATGATGCATGTCCGGTTTAATGAGGCATATCATGGCAAAGTGCAACAAACAATACTACAAATTAAGTGGAGCTAAATATGCAACGAGTTGCATATTGAAGAAACACCACATCAATTATTTAGTTCTCTCTCGTTTAGGTACACAACAATATTAAATGTTGTTAAACATGGCAAGAGGTGAAACATAATAAAAACCTACCTAGCTAGGCAATTTAAATGAGGCCGGAAACAACAAACAACAATTCCGGAAAAACCTCATGTCCATATTTTAGATTTGGTACTGTTCTGCCCTAAACACAATTTTAGAGTTGTTAAACAGTAAAACAAAGTGGACCATGTTAAACTAGGCATTTTTCTACCCCATTTACATATATAATTTATTTAAATCCGAGCTACGGTTATTTAGTTATGAAATAAATCATTTTAATATGGCATTGGTGCAAAATAAACACAAACGGCATGTTAAACATTTTTAACATAGATGAAAATGGCATATTATTAATCTACACAATTTTCTGAGCATTTTACATATATGACATGATCTATTTGGATGCATGGGTATTTAGTTATGAAATATGCATGCACTGGAAAATAACTAAATCCACAGGCAGGAAAAAAACATGCATAGGCCCGAAGTGGAATCGGGCCCAAGTGTGCGTGTGTGCAAAAGAAAAGAAAAACGGGGTGCCTAGGACTAGAACCCAGGAGCAATTGGTATGAAGAGGAATCGCTGACCACTACGCTGAACGTGTGCTTGTGACAAGGAGTGCGCCTGGCTCTTCTTGAGCGAGTAACAGAAGGCTGAGCCTTGGCCATGGCTGCACAGAGATCAACGGAGCTGGCGTTGACGAGCTAGGAGGCGACGGCTCTCGATGGAGACGAGCGGCGGGCCTGCGGGAATGGGGCATGGATGTGCGCGTGCAGGTGTTGGCTCAGTTGGGCGAGGGTAGGAGCTGTGGCGAGGCATGGCCACGACTACGGCCATGGATGCCCGGTGATGCTTGCCGGCGACGGGAGCGACCAGCGGCTGCAGGTGTAGCGGATCACCGGCGGGGGTGCGGAAACTGGCGAGGGAAGCGGTGGTGGGAGGCACGTGTGTGGGTGTGTGCCCTGTGATGGTGCAGCCATGCGTGCGGGTGTCCGGGAACGAGCAGGAGACCGTCTCGGACATGGAGAAGATGACGACCGAAGCCGCGCGGGTGGTGTTCCGCGGCTGCTGCGCGTGCAATGCTTCGGTCTTGCGTGTGCGAGCGCGAACAAAGAGGGTGGAGCAGGGAGTGGCACGACGAGGCGGCGTGAGCGAGAGAGGATCCAGAGCGGGGCGAAGCGCGAGGAACCACGGCGACTATTGCAACTACACCACAAAATTCAGAACTCGTCGGAGCACTGAGAACACGAAGATGGCAAGGACCTAGCAACGACTCCGGTGATCAAATAGCGATCAACAAGATCAGAGATGGAGTTGGGTATACCTAGTATAACCTTTGACATGAGGATGCGGTCGGGGATTCAAAATAGCGACGGAGAGGAGGCGAGGAACTCCGGTGGGCTTGCTGTCCGTGAAGAAGACGAAGCAGAGGACGAAGAGGACGTCGGGGAAGGCGTCCTCGGGCTCGGATCGGCGTCAGAACAGAGTCGGGGAGGCGCTGCGGTTCTCGGGGTCGAGGAAGTGAAGGCCGGCGATGCTCCTATTCCGGTTTGAGCTCTTGCTTGGGCCGGCCATGATGGCTGCAGGGAGGAGATGGAGCATGGAGGAGCTGCCCTCCTGGGTGGCGGAGGCGAAGGAAATCGAGAGGGACAAGGGGAACCCTAGGGCGTGGCTGCTGGCTTAAAAGGAGGGGAGAAGACGGCGCGACCTCGGCGTCCGTGAAGCTCATGGAGCGAGCGCAAGCGCTCTGTGTCTGGAACAGAGACGGCGACGCAACGGGGCAGGTGGCCGTGAACAGAGTTGGGCCAGGGTGGGCTGCGTGGGAGCGCTGAGCTGGGCTGCGGCTGCTGGGTTGCTGCTGCTCCTACTGCTTCTGCCTTCTTTTATTTTTTTGAAACAGAATAAAAGAGCAAAAGCACAGAGGTAAAGGAGAGGTATGAGGAAGAAATGAATATACCCCTGGAGTCCAGGAATTATGTAGTATTTGATAAAATTGAGTTGGACTTTTTTTAGAGGTAGAAAAACAATCCAAGTTTGAATTAAATTCAAACTTGAGCCATTTTTGAACCCAACCAAAACATCTTCAAATGAGCTGATAATTGGCAGAGAGGGTGTAGTCATGGTGAGCTAGCATCAGGAAAAGAATGAACATTTTCTGGACAGGGGAAATGTCACATGAAAATAAATGTGATAAAGAATAAAGGAGAAGTTTGGATGGAATAGAAACTTGGGTGAACTTGATGAATGGTTGCTGGTATGTGTATGTTGCATGAATGAGGTGGAGATAAGAAGAAGAGGGGGTTTCACACGAGATCACACAACAAGACTTCAAGATGCAAACCAAGGCATGATGCTCATGATGCAAATGCAACAACAATGACATAGGAACAATCACATCATGAAGCATAGAACAAAGCAAGGATGGTGCAATGCAATATAATATAAGATGAACATGATGCAAGAAGCAAAAATGACAAGGAACTCAACATGATCATGGCAACAATCTTAGGGAAAAGAAATATGCAAAACAATTATGACAGTGCCACATGCAATAAACACACAACAACAACTAAAATAAATGGGAGGCAATTGGAGCATCGGTCTCGGGGCGTCACAGGGCGATCCTCACGAGGCTGATCCCTCCAAGCCCCCTCGCGAGGCCGGTCACGCCACCCTTGGCAAGGGTCTCGGTCGTACCATCGTCCTCCACATCGGCCGTAGCCCCGATCGTTGCGCTCTGGTCATCGAATGACACGGCCTTCTCGCACGGCCCTGAGCTCTTGGCATTCGTTGGTGTTGTGGGTGTGGAGATCGTGGTACACACAGTATCGGCTGCCTTTGGACGACTCCGGCTGGTCCCTGCCGCGCTTCATATCCGGCTCTGCTGCGAGCACAGCTGCTCCCTTGCACTTCACATCCTTGGCCTTGGCTTTCTTCTCTTCTAGATCTGCAGCTGGGAGCTCAAGAAGGGAGAGGCGTCCCTCCGCAGCCCTTGCGCATTTGGTCACCAGGTTGAACAACTCCAGAGACGTGCACAGATCTTCGTGGATTTCCAGTGCCTCCTTCATCTTGACGTTGCGGACGCTGTCAGAGAACGCTGAGATGATGGCCTCCTCGGTCACCTTGCGAATCTTGAGGCGAGCGATGTTGAAGCGCTGGATGTACTTCTGCAAGCTCTCTCCGGGTTGCTACTTGATGCGGCGCAGGTCACCCACGGCCGGCGGACGGTCGCGAGTGCCCTGAAAGTTGGCGATGAAGCGAGTGCGCATCTCGTCCCAGGAGGCAGGTTCAAGAGCCAGGTGCGGGTGCCGTCCTTGAGTGCCATGGGAAACCAGTTCGCCATGACCTTTTCGTCCCCATTGGCGGCTTTGATGCCCAGCTCATAGAGCTAGAGGAACTCCGCGGGGTCGGCAGTGCCGTCATAGCGAGGGGGCAGGTCAGGTTTGAACTTGCCCGGCCAGGCAACACTGCGTAGCTCGGTGGTGAAGGCGAGGCAGCCTGCGGTGGCCACCGGAGCTCTCTGCTAATGCGGGGCTTGCTCCTAGTGATTCCCACGCGCCCATGCCTGGAGCAGTGCGGGGTCTTGACATGCTGGCGCAAGGATGCGTTCATGGCGTGCCGGTGCCGGGAGCACGTGAGCACCTTCTTGGGGACGAGGGATTTCTTCGCAGGTCGTTTCTCGTCATGTGGGCGCTGGACACGGTGGATCTCGTCCTGGGGCCGCGCGCCTTGGAGCCAGGGCGCCTTCTTGGGGAGGAGGTGGCGGAGGCACTTCCTGGGCTGCACCACCCGCGCAGGACGGAGGGTGAGGCAGCGAGAGGGACGGCGCAGGGGAGCCCCCTGCGGTGCTGACGAGCTCGGTGATGTGAGCGAGCCACTCCTCGTAGAGGTCGTCGATGGGATGGTAGTGCAGGAGCTCACGCGCCAGGAGAAACGCGGCATGCGCGTCCATGGGTGCGCAACGGGCGTGGGACGACGAACCAGCTGGAGTCAGCGACGGGGTGGTGGTGCGGCCTTCACACCACACCGAAGGATGCAGCGACGAGGCCTGCTGCTCGTTCCTTGCCGGGACGGTGGCAGCGTTGGCGGCAAGCGACGGGGAACGATGGGGACACCCGCCGACGGGAGTCGTCTGGGCGACGCGGGCGGCGAGAGCAGCCCGACGCTCGGCGCGAGCCCGGCGATCATCAGCCATGGACACGACGGGAGATCGAACGTGGAACAGCGGAAGAAAGATTCTGGTGCACCCCTACCTGGTGCGCCAAATGTCGGATGTTGGGTTCCGGCAAACCCTTAACGTTCGAACTCTGGGGTGCGCGCGAAGATCTTCCCCCTACCAATCCGTGTCTGATCGCCTCGCGAGAATCTAAGTAAACGATGAACAACACGAGGGACACAAGGTTTATACTGGTTCGGGCCACCGTTGTGGTGTAATACCCTAGTCCAGTGTGTGGTGTGGTGGATTGTCTCAGGGGCAGATGACGAACAATACCAAGGAAGAACTGCCTCGCGAGAGGTGTTCTTGAGCTGATGCGGTGTTCTACTTGGGGTGGATCTCCTCGTCTCTAGATGATATTTTGGATGCCTTCTACTGCGGTGACTAGCCCTATTTATAGGGGCCCTGGTCCTCTTCCCAAATATTGAGCGGGAAGGGCGCCAAAAACGGCCATTTTGAAGGGGAACATCTAGTACAAGTTGTCCTCACTAAAGTTGGTCTTCGGCTGCCAAAGGCACTGGTGATGACGCCGTCTTGGGCTCCACGGTGACCTCCATCCTGCCGCTCTGCTGGTCTTGGTCTCGTTGCACTGAAATGGTAACCTTTGCCCGATGCCTCGGTACTCCACGCCTGTGCTTGCCCCCTTTGCACCAAAGAGGAAACAAGGACACTGCGCAGACGGGCGCCCGCCTGGCGCCCGCCTGGTCTCGATCATCACGGCTTGCATCACGAGCACCTCGCGAGGTACCCTTGCCTTGATCTCTCTGCCTCCTCACGAGCCTGCCTGGCAAGGCCGCTCCTGAGGAAGCCTTGTGTTGTCCGCCCCGTGAGGCTTGGACCCTCGCAAGGGTCTTGAGTTTGCGCTGATGAAGATGGGGCGTATTGGGCCACCACTCGAGCCATGCCGCAGGCGCAGGCAGGCAAGTCTGGGGACCCTTGTTCCCAGAACGCCGACAGAATCTCCTTGATTGCCTTGCCGATGAACTCCTGAACGCCTAGTGCCTCACGCCTTTTGCCTTCTCCTGGGAAGCGTGCTCTGAAGAGCGCCTCCACATGGTACCCGAGCACCTCCCTCGTGACATTGGCTAGATCTGAGGCCCTCCAAAGTAGAGCCCCCGAGCCCAGCCTGTGGGGAGCATCGGGCGCGCCTTCCTATGCAATGGGTGAACGTGTTGCGTCTTGAGACGCGAGGCTCAGTGCTTCGTCCTCGAGCGATGCCCCCTCACGAGACCCCTGTCCCAGCTACAACTTCTTCGTCTTGGGGGCGACCCCAGGAGAGAGGGCGCCGTCTTCGTCTTCTGCGTTCTCAACTGCTGCAGCTAGGAAGGCGCGCTCGAGGGAGCACACTGCATCCTTCTCTTGGCAGGCGACCGTGATGATGCCGCCGCTTCCTGGCATCTTGAGGATGTCGTAGCCGTGGTGTGTGGCCTCCATGAACTTGGCAAGTGTTGGGTACACTAGGATGGCGTTGTAGGGCAGGCGGATGTCAGCGACGTCGAATTGGATGAGCTCGGTGCAGTAGTTGTTGCGCCTGCCTAAGGTGACAGGGAGGCGAACTTGGTCGATCGGATGTGTCGATCCATCGATCACTCCTGAGAATGGCTTGGTGGGGTGCAACTTCCAGTACGACACCTGGAGCCTATCGACCGTCTGAACGGAGAGAACATTGAGCCCTGCTCCGCCATCGATGAGGGTCTTGGTGATGGTCATGTTGCTGATGACGGGGGAGCAGAGCATGGGGAGCGTGAGTAGTGGTTGTGCACTTGAGCCAGTCTGAGGAGTCGATGGTGATGGCACACTTGGACCACTTGAAAGGGCAAGTTGCTTCAAGCCTGGGAAGCGCTGCATTCACCTCGCATACAAACTGCTTGAAGACACGGTCAGAAGTCGGGGCCTGTGAGTCGCCCAAGAGGCATGCAATGGCCCGAGGCTCCTGGAAGCCTCCAGCCCCCTCGTCGTGGTGGTGATCTTTGTTCCTTCTTGGAGGTGAAGGCAGATGAGGAAAGGCTGCATTGCCATGAGGGCGGTCCTCACGAGGCTGCTCCCTCCAATTGCCCTCGCGAGGCTGGTCCTGCCAGCGGTCGTCACGAGGCTGGTCGAGCCACTCCTAATGGCGGTCACGTCCATCCCAGTGTCCTCCACCTCAGCCACATCCATGACCGTAGCCTCGATCGTTGCACTCGGGGCATCGATTGAAGCGCCCATCACGGAGAGACCTAAGCTCCTAGCAGTCGCTGGTGTTGTGGTTGTAGACATTGTGGAAGGCGCAGAATGGCCGCTTTCCCTTGGACGACTCGGGGTGGTCGCAGCCGCGCTTTGTCTCTGGCTCGGCCGCAAGCACGGCTGGCCCCTTGCACTTCGTGTCCTTGGTCTTGGTCTTCTTCTCTTCTAGCTCAACATCAGGGAGCTCGAGGAGGGAGAGGCGTCCCTCCTTGGCCCTTGCACACTTGTTCGCCATGTTGAACATCTCCAGAGCGGTGCAGAGATCCTTGTGGATGGCTAGCTCGTCCTTCATCTTGACATCGCGGACGCCATCGGTGAACGCGGGGATGATGGCCTCGTCAGACACCCTGGGAATCTTGAGGCGAACATTGTTGAAGCGCTGGTTATACTTATGCAAGGTCTCTCCAAGTTGCTGCTTGACGCAGCGCAGGTCACCCGCGGCTGGCGGATGGTCGCGAGTGCCCTGGAAGTTGGCGATGAAGTGGCGGCGCATCTCCTCCTAGGAAGAACCCGACCCATCGGTCAGGTTCAGGAGCCAAGAACACGCGCCATCCTTGAGGGCCATTGGGAACCAGTTTGCCATGATCTTCTCGTCGCCGTTGGTCGCCTCGATGCTTAGCTCGTAGAGCTGTAGGAACCCGGCGGGGTCTGCGGTGCCGTTGTAGTGTGGAGGCAAGTCAGGCTTGAACTTGCTTGGCCAGCCGACGTTGCGGAGCTCCGTAGTGAATGCGCGGCATCCTGCTGTGCCACCGGAGGTCGTTGAGGGGGTGGAATGTGGTCCTAGTGCACGCGCTCCGCCACCTCCCGTGGCGGCGCACGAGCCTGGTGCTGGAGTGCTGGAAGCACGCGCGCTTCTCCTTGGGGACTTTGCACCACCTGGCAGCTCACATCATCCCGAGCCGGCGCCGGGCGCTGCGGGTCGCGCCATGGAGCCATACGCCTTGGCTCGATGATGGCACCCCGGGCCGGAGGTGGAGGAGGAGCCCGATGCGTGACGTCGCCCGTTGTAGGTGGTTGCTGAGGCAGCGAGTGAGCCAGCCCGTCAAAGCCCTCGTGCGTGACGCTGATGAGCTCGACGATCCGCTTGAGCCACTCCTCATAGAGATCACCCACCAGACGGTAGCGAAGAAGCTCCCGCGCCGTGAGCAGAGCGGCCTGCACGTCCACCTGGCTGCGGCACGCGTGGGATGACGAAGCTGCTGGGGTCAGTGACAGAGTAGAGGTGTGGCCGTCACGGCGCACCGACGGGTGCAGCGATGAAGCCTGCTGCTCGTGGCCGGCAGGGCCCGTGGCGGCATTGGCCACCGGAGAAGGAGCGCGGCAGGCACAGACGTCACCCGTCAGAGCCTTCTGAGCGACGCGGGCGGCGACCGCAGCCCGACGCTCGACGCGAGCCCTGCGTGCGTCGGCCATGGAGGAGTCGGAGCGGTGGCGGATCGAACAACGGAAGAGAGGATCCGACGCACCCCTACCTGGCACACCAAATGTCGGATTTAGGGATCCGACAACCCTTGAGAGGTTTGAACTCTGGAGTGCATGCGGAGATCTCAACCTGCCCAGCCTGCCTACTCGCGATCCTCCTAAGCCTAGCGCGTCGAGCTCAGAGAGACACAAATACATAGAGATTTATACTGGTTTGGGCTACCGTTGTGGTGTAATACCCTAATTCAGTGTGGTGTGGTGGATTGCCTCGAGGGGCTATGGATGAACTAGTATAGTGGATAAACAAGCCTCGGGAGGTGAGGTGTTCTTGAGCTGGTGTGGTGCTCTACTTGTTCTGATTTCGGTCCCTTTCTATGGTGGTGGCTATTCCTATTTATAGTGGCCTTAGTCCTCTTCCCAAATATGAGCGGGAAGGGGACAAGTTGTACAGTCTATTCTGACAAAAGTAGTCTTCGCCTGCGAAAAGCCTCTGGTCGTGACGCTGCGGTGGGCTCGGTGATGACCTCTGTCCTGCCATCCTGGCGGTCTTGGTCTCGTTGCACTGAAATGGAAACCTTTGGCTGATCCCTCGGGACTCCGCTCCTATGGCTTGACTCCCTTGCACCGAAGAGGAAACCTGTGCTCTGCGCCCGCCTGGCCTTGGTCATCATGGCTCACGTCAGCTGAGCCTCATGAGGTAGATGCATAGAACTCTCCGCCCCTCAGGAGCCCTCCTGAGGAGGTCACTTCCTTCGGGGGTCTTGGCATCGTCCGCCTCGCGAGGCTTGGCCCCTCGCGACAGTGTTGCTATGTTGGCGTTGAAGCTGGGCCGTACCAGGCCGTCGATGAAGCCACGAGGTGGGCCGCAGGTAGGCAGGACTGGATACCCCCAAGTCCAGGACACCGATAGAAAACTTGGAAATATATCAATTGTATTTGTTTCACATGTATTTTTTAAAGAAAATTTTGATTTATTTATCACATGGAGGACAATACAAAATTGCACCCTGAAGAATTGAACATCGAAGAATTGAACATCACATTTGCAGAATTGAACCAAACAGTTAACTGAACACGACAACTAATTAACCAAACAGTTAATAAGTGAGCACCACATTGCACAACATATGGAACATATACACTAGAGACACAGATTGCATGGTAAAATTATATAGCACAATTAACTAGAATTTGTTAAGGAAATGCAGTAGCTAGCAAACTGAACATGGGTCCTTATAGTGAGCTAATAAGACAAGTTACTCCTCATTGTTGGAGATATCGATGACGATTGGCTCCTTGGACATGGAAGTGGGCGAGGCCTCCGCATCGTGGGTGCCCTTGTTGTAGTGGTGAGTTGTCTGAGCCGCTTCAGGCACCAACTTGCTGGCTCTCGAGTTGAGGTAAGCACGTGCACGCTGAGAAAACACCTCATAGTCTTCGTCGAAGGCGCCGAGGGTAGCCTCGAGAAAATGCCACGAATTGTCGTTTAAAGCAGACAAGCACTTCACGGCGTTGGCGCGCGAGGCCTCGATGGTGGCCTCGACGGTGAGGTGCTCCTCCAAGATCTGGGGGTCGGCACGAATGGCAGCCATCGCCACCTCCTCCATTGGTGCGGCCACGATTTGCTTCTCCGCTGCGAAATGCTCCTTGAGCTCCTTACTATACTGCGTGCCCCATGGCTTAGGGCGACGCTTATTCGGTGGAGGGGTCGGTGATTTGGGTGGAAGGTGTCGCGCCGGCGATCGGGGCGTCTGGGCTGTGGAAGGATGAGCAGCATGTGGGTCTGGTGTGGATTACCTACCTAGATAGACGAGGCCAAGCAGCGAGAGGGAGGGTCACTGGCGAGGGGGCGGTGCTACAAGCAAGGAGTGAAGGTTTCAACTTGGAAAGGAAGGTGGAAACAGGGGAAATGTGGCTTTTGGTAAGGGGGGGGGGGCAGAGAGGTAGATATTTCCACGAAAGATGATTTTTTTGAATCGGTTCAGTGAAAAAACTAGCGCGCAAAGTGTCATCAGGCATGGTCCCTTATTCAGAACTGTGTACGATATGTGAACATCACAAACGGTTCAGATAGCTTAACCCATGTGTGATGAGTTTGAACGTCAAAAAACTTTGGTTCCAATTTCCCTAGTTATAGTGCTCATCCACGTCATTGCATAATGTGGGTAAACAAAGGAGACTACAACACACCCACACTTTAGCCGACACACCTTCTCGTGTAAGCCGTATGCGTACTATACACCAACGGTGCTCCAAGATATTTTGTACTGCATATCACACGGTTGGTGAAAATAAACTGTGTGCGATCTACTTAATTTTTTGTGTTGATTTGAATTACATAATGGGGTCACAGCTGCAAAGGATGGTGTTTGAATTGGTAGAACTTTTGTCTGTAGTGAACATGCAACTACAGGTGTTGTCAAAAAAATTGGAATTATTCAGGGTTTGTTTGCACATTTTTATATAGTAACTTGGTTTTCTAGGAATTTTAGGTGCACAATTCAAAATTAAACTACATGCACATGCTCCGGTGCACCAAAATGGGTTGTAAAATGATATATGTGTCCATGGGTTGATGCTTATGTCCCATTCAAGAAATGGGGATGAATTTCAAACACCACGGCACCGTGGCTCTGTGGCAAACGTTGAGTTGCTTGCTTTTGTAATTCTAGTAAATACAAAACTCGTATGAAATTGATGAACCTTGGCATACTATCATGGAACGACATCAACATGCTGGGGTCAAAAAATATTGTCCCATTTGGGGCAGGTTATGGTATAACCTTCTCACAAACCAGAGCTTCTCTCACAACAAGCCTGATAGGGAACGTGCCACCTTGGGGGACGAAATGATATCTGTTGCCTCTTCTTACTTTCAAAAAATTTCTCGTGTCAACATAGAACAACAGGAGTGTTGTGCAACTTTTTGGGATTTTTCGGGGTTCGCGTGGACATCTTTATACATCAACTAAGTTTTCTATGCATTCATGTGAATAGTTCAAATTTGAACTATATGCACATGCTCCAGTACATATAAACAGGTTGAAAAATCAAATGTTTTTCCTTGGTTGCAACCTTAGGTCCCATGCGAGAAATGGGAATGAATGTCAACCACTTTTTCCACCGTCGCTCAACCGCTAACATTGAGATACATGGTTTTAAAATTCTAGTAAATCGAAAGCTCGTATGAAATTCATGAAACTTGACATGCTATCATGGAATGGCATCAACACACAGTGGCAAAAATATTGTCCCATTTGGTGCAAGTTGGGGTATAAGATTCTCACAATCCAGAGCTTCTCGCAACAACCCTCATGGTTACGGTAGGGAACGTTTCACCTTTCGGGATAAAATGATATCCATTGCCTCTTCTTGATGTCAATTTTTTCTCTAGTGTCAACATAGAACAATAGGAGTTTTGTGTTAAATTTTGGAATTTTTCAGGGTTAGTTTGGACATTTTTATGGATTAACTGAGTTTTCAATGCATTTATGTGCATAATTCAAATTTGAACTACATGCACATGCTCTAATGCATATAAATGGGTTGAAAATTCAAATATGTGTCCTTGGTTGCGTGCTTAGGTGTCACGCCCAATAGGCGACCCTATCCAAAAGGAACTCGAAGGTCCCACCAAGGATAGACCCGCATATTGAAACGCTTTTGCAAGGTGGATATCATTACATCAACATTACATACATAGATGGGGATACATACATAAGGCATACAATGCCACACGAATACAACATCACAATACAAAAGAGCATCATCCGACTACGGATGAAACACAAACAGAAACTCAAACGACATCCACCCTGCTAGCCCAGGCTGCCGACCAGGAACCTATCCCCTGATCGAAGAAGAAGCAGAAGAAGAACTCCAAAACAAGCAAACATCGCTCTCGCGTCATGATCATCGCAACCTATACCTGCAACTGTTGTTGTAGTAATCTGTGAGCCACGAGGACTCAGCAATCCCATTACCATGGGTATCAAGACTAGCAAAGCTTAAAGGGAAAGGAAGGGGTAAAGTGTTGAGGCTGCAACAGCGAGTAAGCATATATGGTGGCTAACATACGCAAATAAGAGCGAGAAGAGAGCAAAATGAACGGTCATGAAGCTAGCAATGATCAAGAAGTGATCCTGAACTCCTACTTACGTCAATCATAACCCAAAAACCGTGTTCACTTCCCGGACTCCGCCGAGAAGAGACCATCACGGCTACACACGCGGTTGATGCATTTTAATTTGGATCTGGTGTCAAGTTATCTACAACCGAACATTAACAAATTCCCATCTGCCTATAACTGCAGGCACGGCTTTCGAAAGATAATACCCTGCAGGGGTGTCCCAACTTGGCCCATGATAAGCTCTCGCGATCAACGAAGGATATACCTTCTCCCAGGAAGACCCGATCAGACTCGGAATCCCGGTTTACAAGACATTTCGTCAATGGTAAAACAAGACCAGCAAAGCCGCCCGAATGTGCCGACAAATCCTGATAGGAGCTGCACATATCTCGTTCTCAGGGCACACCGGATTGTCCTAACTTCCGGTAGGCCAGCCCAGAGTTGCCCCTGGTGGCCACCGGCGGCTGACAGGTTAGACCAACACTCACGATGAGCACTGGCCGGGGGGGGGATAAAATAAAGATGACCCTCGAGAGCACGACTCCCAAGGGAAAAAGGGCTAGGTGAGGCAAATGGTAAAACCAAGGTTGGGCCTTGCTGGAGGAGTTTTATTCAAAGCGAACTGTCAAGGGGGTCCCATAAATCACCCGACCGCGTAAGGAACGCAAAATCCGGGAACATAACACCGGTACGACGGAAACTAGGGCGGCGAGAGTGGAACAAAACACCAGGTATAAGGCCGAGTCTTCCACCCTTTACCAAGTATATAGATGCATTAATAATATAAGAGATATTGTGATATCCCAACCAAAATCCTGTCCACCATGGAGCAATCTTCAACTTCACCTGCAACTAGCAACTCTATAAGAGGGCTGAGCAAAAGCGCTAACATAGCCAAACAACGGTTTGCATAGGAAAGGTGTCAAAGGTTAGAGGTTCATGGCAATATGGGAGGCTTGATGAGCAAAAGATAGGCTGCGCAGCATAGCGATAGAACAAAGCAACTAGCATAGCAATGATAGTAGTGAGATCCAGGGTAGCGGTCATCTTGCCTAAAATCCCGCAAGGAAGAAGAACGAGTCCATGAAGAAGATGAAGCCACGAAGACGAACCAAGCGTAGACGAACGAATCCTCACGATCGCAACAAAAAAGGAACTAACAAGAAGAAGCACACAACATAGTAAACACACCACACAAGAAGAAGACATGATGCACAACCAAGCATAATGCATGACAAGACTACATGAAGCTACTCATGGCAAGAGATGATGCAAACAAGAGCAACACATCAATGCAAGTTTAAATGAGGCCGAGAACAACATATAACAATTCCGGTAAGTCCTCATATGCATATTTCGAAATTGGTCCAGATCTGTATAAACCTTATGTTCAAGTTGTTAAACAGCAAGTTAAGATGCACAAAGATGATCTACACGAGATTCTAGTCAAGTTACATATAAAGTTCATTTAGTTCGGAGCTACGGCCTAGAAGATATGAGCAAAACAAGTTAAACATGGTATTGATGCAAAATGCACCCAAACATCAAGCAAACACCTCAAAACATGGATGCAACATGATAGTATGAAGCTACATGCAAAATCAATCAAGTTTCATATAGAGCACACTCAAAACGGAGCAACGGTTCAACACACACACATGAAACAAGTTTAAAGGACAAGCTGTCCAAAACAGCAACTAGGCATATTGCAAGCATCAAAACAATATGCTACAACATCTCAACATAAAAACAAAAGGCATGGACATGATGTACAGGTAAAGCACAACAAAACATGAACATTGGGCTATCTCCAGAAATCACTAGAACATTCTCAAACACACATGGCAAGATTGCAAGTAATAACAATTTCAGACTTTGCAGAAAATAACATCAGGTTACAATGTTCAGAGCTATCAAACAACATGTTACATGAACTTATCATGGCAAACAAAGGCATGGCATGAATCTACTAATTGCATAGAACAAAAGTCCCTTACTGACCATAAGCCAAAAAGGATCAGAAAATATGATGGCACCCATGTAAACATGGCAAGTTATATTACAGATTCATACATGGCAGGAACAGAATTATGAAGGCAAGTTGGTGAGCTTGTACCACTCACCACATAGCAATACATGGCATGGCAAGGCAATCAACAGTAAGAAGACATATTTGTGAAGCTAACCATGGCAAGAACAAGTTCATATCATGCAAGGATCAACTACAACAACCTTGGCAAAATTGAATATGTAAACAATCTGCTAGGAAACATTTTGAAGCAAAAGTAGAGCACTAAAATGACATGCTAGACTACTCCATAATTACAACCAGGGGCATGAATGTAGAGAGAACAACCATATGTTCAAAACATCCTTACTGAAGTATCTCAAAATATGCATGGATCTCTCTGTAGCATCATGTTTACATGGCATCAAAATAACAACAGAACAGGGACTAAAATCAGCAACATCACGATGCCTAGTTTGCATGCTTGTGCTAGTCACCACATTGATCACAAAAATACATGGTAAGTACCCCTGTAAAGAAGACATAGCATAGATCAGAACACATGTAGACATCAACCTCATAGGATGCACACATCAATCATGGCAAAAATGACAAAAGAGCATGTTCTGTTAACAGACAGCAGAAATCATTATGAAGCACTCTTGCAACGATGATTCAGGCATCAAGATGAGCTCAAATGAACATGATGAAATGGAACGAAGTGAAGTAATCATTGAGACAAACAATTTGACATATTACACGCACGAAACGGAGCTACGGATGCAGAGATACGATGCGATGAACATGGCATGATAATGTCAAAAATCTAGGACTTAAAGAGAGATTTGGACCTCGGGGGAAAAGTCAATGGGCGGCGGATCTCGCCGGAGAGCTCGCTGGAGAACTCAAAGATGGTCGGGGAAGGGAGCTCCGGGGCGGAACGGGGCGGATCCGGCCGGGAGGCGCGGGAGACCAGCCGATGGGGCTGGCGAAGTCCGGCGACGACAGGGCCGGGGATGGCGTGGCCGGACGGCAGGCGGCGGCCGGGAGGCGGCGGCGGGCGGCGGCGGAGGCGCCAGCGAGGCGGAGGTGGCCTGTGGCGGAGGCGGGCGCACTCCGGCGGTGGCGGGTGGAGGCACGCGAGCCGGGCCAGGCGGCGGCGGCGCGAGGGCCCGCGCGGGCCCACGATGGGCTCCGCGGGCCGGCGGCGGAGGGTGGCGGTGGTGCGCCACGTGGCGGCCTCGGATTGGCGCGGGGAGCGGCGGCGGACATGTCCGGCCAGGGGCGGACATGTCCGGCGCGGAGAGGGGGAGGCTAGGCTAGGGTTTGATCTGCGTGAAAAATCGGGGGGGGGGGGTGCACATATTTATAGGTAGAGGGAGCTAGGAGAGTCCAAATGAGGAGCGATTTTTGGCCACGCGATCGTGATCGAACAACCGAGAGCATGGAGGGGAGTTTGCTGGGTTTTGGGCCACTTTGGATGGGTGTTGGGCTGCAAGGAGAAAGGGGGGCTTCGGGCTACGCGGTTAACCGTTGGAGTATCAAACAACCTCTAAATGTCACGAAACTTAACAGGCGGTCTACTGGTGCTATACCAAGGCCGCTTGGCAAGACTCGGTCCATTCCGAGAAAGTTTAACACCCGCTCACAACAAGAGACAAAAGGGGAACGCCGGAGGGCATAGGAGTGCCAGATTGCAAAACGGACAACGGGGAAAATGCTCGGATGCAAGAAACGAACACGTATGCAATGCAATGCACATGATGACATGATAAAATGCAACACGCAAGCAAATGACATGGCAACGACGGCAAAAAACTGGCAGGCACCTAGCGCATCGAATCCGGAGCGTTACAACACTCCTCCACTAACAAGAGATCTCGTCCCGAGGTCTTAGGACCGAGACGGAAGGGAAAAGGGATGAGGTGAAACAAGAACTCAAGAGAAGAAGCAAAGAATCGAGAGCACTCAAGAAGAAGAGAGGAACGACGAGAATGACGAGAATCAAATGCTCATGGAAACACGATAGACTCTGAAAGCACTCCGGTTAGAACAAGATAAGAAACGAATAAGACTGAAAGGATTTATGCAGCACTCCGACTGAAAATGGAAGGAATAGAACACGAGCTTCACAAGATGGAATGACACTTGACGACATAAGCAACGCAAAGCCTCCGGAAGAATTGAAGAATGGAATCAAAAGAATTTAGAAGGAAGGGTTGAACAGAGTTGTTGAGAAAATCAACAACGAAAAGAATAAGCTTATTGTGGTCTTATGGATAACATCTCAGAAATTATGAGGTGATAACCAGCCGCAAACGGAAATGGTTGGATAACTTAGAAGAACGAAGAAATGCAAAACTCCACTTCAAAAGAATACGGAGAATTAATTGCACTTCGAGAATCAAGAAGGAAAGATACTTGAACTCCACCACCAAAATCTTGAAGAACTCTTGAAAAATGAATTAAATCATGAAGAACCACCATGTAGAACTCCGGTTACAAAAGTATGATGACATCAAATTGAAGCTTGAAAAGAAATAGATTAAAACCTTGCGGTGATTTAGATGGAGCTTCCGACGAAATAGCCGAGGAAAATGAACTCCGGATAAGAAAAGATGAAAACACTTGGAACTAGAATTTATTCATCAAGAACAAACTCCGAAGGAAGGGATTACTCTCTTGGATGAAATAAGAATAAGATTTATTGTATGCTTATCATTCATCAAATTAAATTGATGAGAAGCGATGGATTTTGCATACTACTTATTCTTTTTGAAAAGGATTAGGGAAATATGACACAAAACTTGAGAGAGTCTTCATGAACCACCGGTAGGATTGGAAGGAACGAATGAATATATGTGAAAAGAACGGAAATAAATCTTGAACGAACCACCGTAAGGATTCGAAAATGACTGACGAAAGAGACTGAATCACTGGAAGAATTAGAAAAACAAATATTCTTGAGGGGATTTAGATGCAAAAGAACAAAGAGACAACGAGCTGAAAAAGAATACTTGACAGATGCGCCGGGATAAATAGAGAATGATGACTGGAATGATGGCCTCCGATGAAAAGTAATGGGAGAACAACTTCTGACATACTCCGGATAGCTGAGAAAAGAATAACTGGCAAATGGAATAATTTGAGAGGATAATATGAAGCTAGAACCACGGAACTTCGAGAGAATGAACAAGATTTAAGAGGAACTCTTCTTCAATCTTCAAATGACGACGAGAAACACCACCAAAATACTGAGATACTCCGGTAGAATGGAAAGCGAAGAGGTTAGGCTAACAATGAAATGATTTGGAATCGATCTTGGAAAAGGCATCTGACTGATGAAATCCATTATTACGTCACACTTGAAAAGAATTTAAGAATAACTCCGGGGGAATTAGAAGAGTCAGGTAAGATCCTGGAAAAAGACCTGTGGGTTATGGCTCACTGACGAGAAAAACACCATTGGAAAGGATGTTGAACAAATAGATGATGCACCGGAACAATTGAAATATTTGAATGAGGTGACAACCTCGAATTAATTCGAGCACGGACGAATCTCCTGAGATGTCTTGAACACTGCGGAAGGATAAACTGGCGAGAGGCGAACGAGCAAGGAAAGCACTTCGAGGAAAGGATATGATCAACCCGAAAAACATGAATTGAGTCCACCGAAAAGGAGATGAAGAATGTCAGACAAAAGAGAATTCACCGATTGAAACAATTGTCGAAATACTGAAGAGGCTCCGCACAAATGAGATAGATGGTCGAGACAGACTCAGGCTCCGGGAAGAAAAAGGGTGGGAGGGCGGGAAAACAAAGGTAACTTGGAAGGGGAAATCGACGAATATCTTGAAGAGAAAACACCGGTTGAAATCATTGAGGAGAGAGAGCAAAAATATTCGCACGAGTAGGATGGATACTCGATTACGGACTCCGGTTCCGAGAAGAAGAAGGGTGGGCGGGTGGGAAAAGAAAACAACCGAGGATTGAACTCAATGATGAAGAGGGTCGAGTCAACTTGACGAGAAATGCACCGGATAAAAAGAGCTGAGGAACAACGATCGGAAAACCCACTGCGTGATCCTAAAGAAAGTTTGAAAGGGAAGAGGAGTAATTCAAAACACCTACGTCAAGATTTCTCACCAGAGCGACGAAGGGGCTGAGGAGTAAAAAGAATTCCTACTCTCTGATATAACTAGACTCCGAAAAACAGTTTATTCTAGACTCAACATCGGCCAAACTACACGATCAATCAAGGGGGCTCCTAGGGTCGGTCGAGGCTCTGATACCAACTTGTCACGCCCAATATGCGACCCTATCCAAAAGGAACTCGAAGGTCCCACCAAGGATAGACCCGCATATTGAAATGCTTTTGCAAGGTGGATATCATTACATCAACATTACATACATAGATGGGGATACATACATAAGGCATACAATGCCACACGAATACAACATCCCAATACAAAAGAGCATCATCCGACTACGGATGAAACACAAACAGAAACTCAAACAACATCCACCCTGCTAGCCCAGGCTGCCGACCTGGAACCTATCCCCTGATTGAAGAAGAAGTAGAAGAAGAACTCCAAACCAAGCAAACATCGCTCTCGCGTCATGATCATCACAACCTGTACCTGCAACTGTTGTTGTAGTAATCTGTGAGCCACGAGGACTCAGCAATCCTATTACCATGGGTATCAAGACTAGAAAAGCTTAAAGGGAAAGGAAGGGGTAAAGTGGTGAGGCTGCAGCAGCGACTAAGCATATATGGTGGCTAACATACACAAATAAGAGTGAGAAGAGAGCAAAAGGAACGGTCGTGAAGCTAGCAATGATCAAGAAGTGATCCTGAATTCCTACTTACGTCAATCATAACCCAGAAACCGTGTTCACTTCCCGGACTCCGCCGAGAAGAGACCATCACGGCTACACACGCGGTTGATGCGTTTTAATTCGGATCTGGTGTCAAGTTATCTACAACCGGACATTAACAAATTCCCATCTGCCTATAACCGCAGGCACGACTTTCGAAAGATAATACCCTGCGGGGGTGTCCCGACTTAGCCCATGATAAGCTCTCACGATCAATGAAGGATATACCTTCTCCCAGGAAGACCCGATCAGACTCGGAATCCCGGTTTACAAGACATATCGACAATGGTTAAACAAGACCAGCAAAGCCGCCCGAATGTGCCGACAAATCCTGATAGGAGCTGCACATATCTCGTTCTCAGGGCACACCGGATTGTCCAAACTTCCGGTAGGCCAGCCCAGAGTTGCCCCTGGTGGCCACCGGCGGCTGACAGGTTGGACCAACACTCAGGACGAGCACTGGCCCGGGGGGGGGGAATAAAATAAAGATGACCCACGAGAGCGTGACTCCCGAGGAAAAAATGGCTAGGTGAGGCAAATGGTAAAACCAAGGTTGGGCCTTGCTGGAGGAGTTTTATTCAAAGCGAACTGTCAAGGGGGTCCCATAAATCACCCAACCGCGTAAGGAATGAAAATCCGGGAACATAACACCGGTATGACAGAAACTAGGGCGGCGAGAGTGGAACAAAACACCAGGCATAAGGCCGAGTCTTCCACCCTTTACCAAGTATATAGATGCATTAATAATATAAGAGATATTGTGATATCCCAACCAAAATCCTGTCCACCATGGAGCAATCTTCAACTTCACCTACAACTAGCAACGCTATAAGAGGGCTGAGCAAAAGCGGTAACGTAGCCATACAACGGTTTGCATAGGAAAGGTGTCAAAGGTTAGAGGTTCATGGCAATATGGGAGGCTTGATGAGCAAAAGATAGGTAATGCAGCATAGCGATAGAACGAAGCAACTAGCATAGCAATGATAGTAGTGAGATCCAGGGTAGCGGTCATCTTGCTTGAAATCCCGCAAGGAAGAAGAACGAGTCCATGAAGAAGATGAATCCACGAAGACGAAGCAAGCGTAGACGATCGAATCCTCACGATCGCAACGAAACAGGAACTAACAAGAAGAAGCACACAACATAGTAAACACACCACACAAGAACAAGACATGATGCACAACCAAGCATAATGCATGACAAGACTACATGAAGCTAGTCATGGCAAGAGATGATGCAAACAAGAGCAACACATCAAAGCAAGTTTAAATGAGGCCGGGAACAACATATAACAATTCCGGTAAGTCCTCATATGCATATTTCGAAATTGGTCCAGATCTGAATAAACCTTATGTTCAAGTTGTTAAACAGCAAGTTAAGATGCACAAAGATGATATACACGAGATTCTAGTCAAGTTACATATAGAGTTCATTTAGTTCGGAGCTACGACCTAGAAGATATGAGCAACACAAGTTAAACATGGTATTGATGCAAAATGCACACAAACATCAAGCAAACACCTCAAAACATGGATGCAACATGATAATATGAAGCTACATGCAAAATCAAGCAAGTTTCATATAGAGCACACTCAAAACGGAGCAACGGTTCAACACACACATGAAACAAGTTTAAAGGACAAGTTGTCCAAAACAACAACTAGGCATATTGCAAGCATCAAAACAATATGCTACAACATCTCAACATAAAAACAAAAGGCATGGACATGTTGTACAGGTAAAGCACAACAAAACATGAACACTGAGCTATCTCCAGAAATCACTAAAACATGCTCAAACACACATGGCAAGATTGCAAGTAATAACAATTTCAGACTTTGCAGAAAATAACATCAGGTTACAATGTTCAGAGCTATGAAACATGTTACATGAACTTATCATGGCAAACAAAGGCATGGCATGAATCTACTAATTGCATAGAACAAAAGTCCCTTACTGACCATAAGCCAAAAAGGATCAGAAAATATGATGGGACCCATGTAAACATGGCAAGTTATATTACAGATTCATACATGGCAGGAACAGAATTATGAAGACATGTTGGTGAGCTTGTACCACTCACCACAGATCAATACATGGCATGGCAAGGCAATCAACAGTAAGAAGACATATTTGTGAAGCTAACCAAGGCAAGAACAAGTTCATATCATGCAAGGATCAACTACAACAACCTTGGCAAAATTGAATAACATGTAAACAATCTGCCAGGAAACATTTTGAAGGAAAAGTAGAGCACTAAAATGACATGCTAGAGTACTCCATAATTACAACCAGGGGAATGAATGGAGAGAGAACAACCATATGTTCAAAACATCCTTACTGAAGTATCTCAAAATATGCATGCATCTCTCTGTAGCATCATGTTTACATGGCATCAAAATAACAGCAGAACATGGACTAAAATCAGCAACATCACGATGCCTAGTTTGCATGCTTGTGCTAGTCACCAAATTGATCACAAAAATACATGGCAAGCACCTCTGTAAAGAAGACATAGCATAGATCAAAACACATGTAGACATCAACCTCATAGTATGCACACATCAATCATGGCAAAAATGACAAAAGAGCATGTTCTGTTAATAGACAGCAGAAAACATTATGAAGCACTCTTGCAACGACGATTCAGGCATCAAGATGAGCTCAAATGAACATGATACAATGGAACGAAATGAAGTACTCGTTGAGGCGAACAATTTGACATAATACACGCACGAAACGGAGCTACGGATGCAGAGATATGATGCGATGAACATGGCATGATAATGTCAAAAATCTGGGACGAGATTTGGACCTCGGGGGAAAAGTCAATGGGCGGCGGATCTCGCCGGAGAGCTCGCCGGAGAACTCGAAGATGGCCGGGGAAGGGACCTCCGGGGCGGAACGGGGCTGATCCGGCCGGGAGGCGTGGGAAACCGGCCGATGGGGCTGGCGAAGTCCGGCGACGGCGGGGCCGAGGATGGCGCGGCCGGACGGCAGGCGGCAGCCGGGAGGCGGCAGCGGGCGGCGGCGGAGGCGCCGGCGAGGCGGAGGTGGCCGGCGGCGGAGGCGGGTACACTCCGGCGGCGGCGGGCGGAGGCGCGGGAGCCAGGCCAGGCGGTAGCGGCGCAAGGGCCCGCGCGGGCCCGCGATGGGCTCCGCGGGCCAGCGGCGGAGGGTGGCGGCGCCGCGCCACGTGGCAGACTCCGATTGGCGCGGGGAGCGGCGGCGGACATGTCCAGCCGAGGGCGGACATGTCCGGCGCGGAGAGGGGGAGGCTATGCTAGGGTTTGATCTGCGCCAAAAATTGGGGGGATGCACATATTTATAGGTAAGGGAGCTAGGAGAGTCCAAATGAGGAGCGGTTTTCGGCCACGCGATCGTGATCAAACGAACGAGAGCATGGAGGGGAGTTTGCTGGGTTTTGGGCCACTTTGGAGGGGTGTTGGGCTGCAAGGAGAAAGGGGGGCTTCGGGCTACGCGGTTAACCGTTGGAGTATCAAACGACCTCCAAATGGCACGAAACTTGACAGGCGGTCTACCGGTGCTATATCAAGGCTGCTTGGCAAGACTCGGTCCATTCCGAGAAAGTTTAACACCCGCTCACAACAAGAGATAAAAGGGGAATGCCGGAGGGCATAGGAGTGCCGGATTGCAAAACGGACAACGGGGAAAATGCTCGGATGCAAGAAACAAACACGCATGCAATGCAATGCACATGATGACATGATAAAATGCAACACGCAAGCAAATGACATGGCAACGACGGCGAAAAACTGGCAGACACCTGGTGCATCGAATCCGGGGCGTTACATTAGGTCCCATGCATGAAATGGGAATGAATATCAAACACCCTGCCACCATCACTCGGCCGAAAACATTGAGATACCTGGTTTTGAAATTCTAGTAGATCCAAATCTTGTCTAAAATTAATGAAACTTGGCATGCTATCATGGAATGGCACCCGACATGTCATGGTAAATTTTTTGTCCCATTTGGGGCAGGTTTGGGTATAAGCTTCTCACAAGATCTTGTCACAACAAGCCTGGTGGATTCGATAGGGAACGTGCCACCTTTCGGGACGAAATGATATCCGTTGCCTGTTATTGCTTTCAAAAAAAATGTAGTGTTAACATAGAACAATAGGAGTGTTGTGTAAAATTTTGGAATTTTTCGGGGTTCATTTGGACATTTTTATACATTAACTGGGTTTTCTAGGAGTTTCATGTGCATAATTCAAATTTGAACTACATGCACATGCTCGAGTGCATATAAATTGGTTGAAAACTCAAATCTGTGTCCTTGGGTGCATGCTTACGTCCCATGCAATAAATGGGAATGAATTTGAAACACGAGGGCACTGTTGATTGCTGGCAAAACATTGAGATACTTTATTTTTAAATTCTAGTAAATCCAAAACTCATCTGAAATTCATGAAACTTGGTATGCTATCATCGAATGGCACCCGGCATGATGTAGTATTTTTCATGTCCATTTTGAGAGAAGGCGCACTCGAATAATAGTCAACAAAGGCATTTTGAAACAAATAGCTGCCACTCTAACATCGCAAATGTTTTAGATAGAACAGCCGTATGTAAACTAACAGCTTCCCCAGTAAGCCAATGGAAAATGTGCCGAGCAGGATTTGTGCAGCTCTTCATCACAAACGTTTTAGATAGAACACCTGTATGCATAGTGAGAGCTATGGTTTTCCGCAGTAAGCCAAGGGAAAATTTGTTGTGCAGGATTTGTGCATTTGTTCAACACAAATGGTTCAGATTGAATAAGGTATGCAATGCGAGACTTCGGCTCTAAGCCAACAGAAAATTTGGCAAGCAGGATTTGTACCTCCCTTCAACGCAAACGGTTTTGTCGGATGACCCATGTTCAACCACGTACAAACAATTTGGTAAGATTTGCATCTGTCATATTGGGTATATTGCCATTTGTCAAAGTAGAAAGATTGACATTTGGTTATCTAATAACATTGCCATTTTTGAATCCTTGTAACACTGCGATTTGTCAAAATATGCAGCTAAAAATCACTAGCACTATCAAATTTTTGCAATTTAAATTTAGTAATTAATCATAGATCATTCATAGATTAAGTAGTCACTCTTAATTTATACAAACTGTTCAACTCGACAGCAGAACCGATGAAACTTTTCCTGAATTGTTGCCAACCACGTATTGAAATAGCTAGTTCAACTATAAATACTAGCTAATTTTAAGTACGTTGTACAGTTCCACCATATCTATAATCATATGAACTGAACAAAATAGCCCCTAAATACTAATACTACGGAGGGGCTTTGTACTACTTTCGGCAGCCTCTCCTTTGCCGAGCGCGCTCAGTAAGAGGAAGAGGAGGAGGAGCCTACCGACAAGATAGACAACAACAATACGGTGCCTGCTGCTGCTGCACCTTCAGTGACTCTCACCTAGAACGCCCTCTACCCCTCCAGACGACCCCTCTCGAAGCGATCGAACTGCTCGTAGATCTCCTGATTCCTCACCTCTGTGTCAGCATGTGCTGCGGCCATGGCGGCTGTAAGACTCTGTGCGTGCTTGACGAGGCGTTCCTCCTCCTCCTACAGGAACTCGATGTAGCGCGCTAGGTCGCTGCCACCCGTGCGGGCATCCACCTCTGCCTCCTTCATTCGTGCGGCGGTTCAGAGAAGGTGATGATCCCGACGGTCGATGGTGGGTTGGCAGCCACGACCACCACCTACCGCCGTCGGGCCGCGGTGGTGGAGCGGGTGATGGCCACATTGGCCGGTAGTGGGGCGGCGGCCACGACCAGCACCTCCCGCCTTCGGGCCGTGGCGGTGGAGCGGGCGATGGTCCCGGATTTTGATGGTGCTGTGGCGGAAATGGCAGCCGGCAACAGCTGCCAACGGGCACCGGCGGCTGAGCGTGTGCTGAGTGTTCTGCACTGTAATGCCCCGGATCCAATGCGCCAGGTGTCTTCCAGTTATTCGCCGTCATTGTGATGTCATTTGCTTGCGTGTTGCATTTTGCCATGTCATCATCTGTATTTCATAAGCATGTTTTTCAACACTTGCATCCGTTCGAGTTCCCCTGGTTCTCTCCGTTGTCCATTCTGAGCCCAACCACATTCGCACGCGCTCGTCGCCCCTCTCAGACCTTATTTTGTGAGCCGTCGAAAAACGTTCTAAGAATGGGTCGAGATTTTCTGAGTGGCCTTTGTATACCACCGGTAGACTGACCGTCAAATTTCATTCCATTTGGATGTCGTTTGATGCCCCAACGGTTAACCGAGCAAACCGAGAGCCCCCTTCTCTTTGCAGCCCAGCACCTCTTCACACAGCCCACCTAGCCCATCTAACCCCCTCCATGCTCTCCGCCGTTCGATCACAATCGTGTGGGCGAAAACCGCGACCCATTTGGACTCTCCTAGCTTCCTCTACATATAACTATGTGACTCCCCCCGAAAAATTTGCAGACAAAACCCTAGGCCCGCTCCCCTCGCGCCGCCGGACATGTCCGCTACCTTGCCGAACACGTCCGCCCCGCCGCCGCAGCCAACCACGGGCCGCCATGTGTCCCCGCCGCCGCCGTTCCCACCGCGCGCCGCCGCTGGCCCGCGAGCCCAGATCCGGCCCGCGGGGCCCGAACTGTCACCGCCGCAAGACCGCGTCGGCCCGTTGCCCTGAGCGCGCCGCCGCCCGAGCCGCCCGGAGCTCTGCCGCCCTGCATGTCCGTTTCCGGATCCGGCCTCCACGGCCACGGATCCGCGCGCTGCGCCCCGCCGGCGTCGGGCCCCGACGCCTCTCCCTCGTCGGCCCCTCCTCAAGCTCCGACGTCGCCTCTCCTTCGTCTCCGGCAAGTCCTCTAGCAATCCTTGTTCTCCGCGCCCAGATCTGGAAACCCGAGGTTGACTTCGAATTTCTGCCAAGTCCCTTAATTCTTGCATTCTAATGCACTGTTCGTCATGCCATAACTTCTTGTGTACTGCTCCGTTTTGTGCGTGCTATATATCAAAATGTTCATTGTGAGATGATATTCATTTATTTCCATTGTGACATGCTTGTTTGAGTCAATCTTGGTGCCATAATCATCATTTCAAGAGTGCTATCTGATGTTTATTGCTGGAATCTGCTGATTGTTAACATCATTTGTGCAACTTGTGGGTGCCACCACTTTGTCTCTGTTGATGCTATGATTATGATCTTGATATGCACATGTTCTACTTTTCATGCTCTGCACGTTGTTGTACTTTGAATTCATGTTAGGGTGCATCTTGATATCTTAATCCATGTTTCAAAAGTGCATGTTGCTGTTAACTAATGAAAACTGCTGTAACTTGCTGATTTGTCATTTTTGTTGCGTTTTGTGTGTGCATCTTATGAGCATGGTGCCTACATGTTTTATGAGAATTTTTATGCTATATTTACAGGGGTGCAATCCATGTATTTTTGTGTGCCCTGTGATGAGTTCATCAACCTCGTGAAGTAGGGTACTTGTTGTTACTGTTTTGCTAGGCTGAAACTGCTATATCAGGTTGCTATGTTTAATTGATGCTACCATCCATTATGTACATAATCTGAAGATGTTCACTAAGGATGTTTTGTTATACTTGTTATGCTCTATCCATCCATGCCCTTGTTTGAATTTATAGCCTGCCTTATCTTGTTAATATCATGCTCCAAAGTTGCTAAATAATGTTGCTGTCAGCCTGTTAACATGAAGTTCAGTTTTGCCATGTGTTTTGCTAGTGATCCTTGTACCCTATGACTATTCTATTGCCCCATTTAGCTCCATAAATGTGTATTTTTACTGTTGGTCAACTTGTCATGCCATGTGTTGCTCTGTGGTGAGTTGTACAAGCTCACCAATGTGCCTACTTATCATTGTTCCTGCCATGTACTGTTATTTTCAGTCTGAATCTGTCATATCATTTGCCATGTTTGCATGGACGTTACCATCTTTTCTGTTGATATTTGGAATAAGTTCAGTAAGGAAGTGTTGTTAAATGCTTTTAGTGCTAGCATGTCATGCTTAAGGTTGCCATGATATCTCGCTGTAACTTGTATTTTGCTAGCTCTAAACATTGCAACCTGATGTTATTTCTGCCGTGTCCAGTGAATCTTGCAACCTGTGAAATTGTTATTATTTGCAATCTTGCCATGTCCTTTTGAACATGTTCTATTGGTGTCTGGAGATAGCTTAGTGTTTTTGTTTTGTTAAGATTCATTTGTACATCACGCCCATGCCTTTTATTTTCATGTTGGAGTGCTGTAGCATATTTTCATGATGCTAGCTAGATGCCTAGTTGCTGTTTTGGACATATTGTTGTTATATCTTGTTTGGAGTGTATGTGTTGCACCGTTGCTCCGTTTGGAGTGTGCTCTATATGAAACCTGGTTAGTTTTACATGTAGCTTCATATTAACTTGTTGCATTATTGTTTTGAGTGTGTTTGCTTGATGTTTGTATGACTTTTGTATCAATGCCATGGTTAACTTGTTTTGCTCATATCTTCTAGGCCGTAGCTCCGAACTAAATGAACTTTATGAGTAACTTGACTAGAATTTCGTGTAGATCATCTTGGTGCATTTTAACTTGCTATTTAACAACTTGAACATAAGGTTTATTCAGATCTGGACCAATTTCGAAATTTGCATATGAGGACCTACCGGATTTGTTATATGTTGTTTCCGGCCTCATTTAAACTTGCTTTGATGTGTTGCTCTTGTATGCATCATCTCTTGCCATGAGTAGCATCACATAGACTTTCTCATGCATCATGCTTTGTTGAGCATCTTGTCATGTTTATGTGTTGTGTGTTTACCATGTGGTTTGCTCCTTTCCGGTTGTGCTTCTTCTCGATAGTTCTTGTTTTGTTGCGACCGTGAGGATTCATTCGACTATGCTTGGTCCCTCTTCATCCGTTCATTTTCTTAATGGAATCGTTCTTCTTCCTAGCGGGATTTCAGGCAATATGGCCGTTACCCTAGATCTCACTACTATGATTGCTATGCTAGTTGCTTCGTTCTATCGCTATGTTGCGCTACCTATCACTTGTTCATCAAGCCTCCCAGATTACCATGTCAGCCTCTAACATTTTTCACCCTTCCTAGCAAACCGTTGCTAGGCTATGTTACCGCTTTTGCTCAGCCCCTCCTATAGCGTTGTTAGTTGCAGGTGAAGTTGAAGATTGCTCCATTTTGGATCCGGATTATTTTAGGTTATCACAATATCTCTTATTCAATTAATGCATCTCTATACTTGGTAAAGGGTGGAAGGCTCGGTCTTATGCCTGGTGTTTTGTTCCATTCTTGCCACCCTAGTTTCCGTCATACCGGTGTTATGTTCCTTGATTTTCCGTTCCTTACGCGGTTGGGTGTTATGAGAACCCCTTGACAGTTCGCTTTGAATAAAACTCCTCCAGCAAGGCCCAATCTTGGTTTTAACATTTGCCACCTAAGCCTTTTTCCCATGAGAGTCGCGCTCCCGAGGGTCATCTTATTTTACCCCCCCCCCTGGGCCAGTGCTCGTCGTGATTGTTGGTCCAATCTGTCAGCCGCCGGTGGCCACCGGGGGCAACTCTGGGTTGGCCTACCGGAAGGTTGGATAATCTGGTGTGCCCTGAGAACGAGATATGTGAAGCTCCTATCGGGATTTGTCGGCACATTCGGGCGGCTTTGCTGGTCTTGTTTTACCATTGTCGAAACGTCTTGTAACCGGGATTCCGAGTCTGATTGCGTCTTCCTGGGAGAAGGAATATCCTTCGTTGACCGTGAGTGCTTGTGATGGGCTAAGTTGGGACACCCCTGCAGGGTATAAACTTTCGAAAATCATGCCTGCGGTTATGTGGCAGATGGGAATTTGTTAATATCCGGTTGCAGAGAACTTGACACTTGACTTAATTAAAACACATCAACCGCGTGTGTAGCCATGATGGTCTCTTTTTGGCGGAGTCCGGGAAGTGAACACAGTTTGGGTTATGTTTGAACGTAAGTAGTTTCAGGATCACTTCTTGATCATTGCTAGCTTCACGACCGTTTTGTTGCTTCTCTTCTCGCTCTTGTTTGCGTATGTTAGCCACCATATATGCTTAGTCGCTGCTGCAACCTCACCACTTATCCTTTCCATACCCATTAAGCTTTGATAGTCTTGATACCCATGGTAATGGGATTGCTGAGTCCTCGTGGCTCACAGATTACTACAACAACAATTGCAGGTACATGTTATGCGATGATCTTGCCGCGAGAGCGATGCTACTTGTTTTGGAGTTCTTCTTCTGCTTCTTATTCGATCAGGGGATAGGTTCCAGGTCAGCAGCCAGGGCTAGCAGGGTGGATGTCGGTTGAGTTTCTATTTGTGTTTCATCCGTAGTCGGATGTTGCTCTTATGTATGAAGTTGTTGTATTCATGTGGCATTGTTTGCCTCTTGTATGTATCCCCAACTATTATGTAATGGTACGATGTAATGATATCCACCTTGCAAAACCGTCTCCCATATGCGCTTCAATCCTTAGTGGGACTTCCGAGTTCCTTTAGGATAGGGCCGCATATTGGGCGTGACAAGTTGGTATCAGAGCCTCGACCAACCATAGGAGCCCCCCCCCTTGATTGTTCGTAGTTGGCCGTTGTTGAGTCTAGAAGAAAACTGTTTTCGGAGTCTAGTTATATCGGAGAGTAGGAATTCTTTTTACTCCTCAGCCCCTTCGTCGCTCTAGTCTAGAATCTTGATGTAGGTGTTTCGACTTACTCCTCTTCCCCTTCAAACTTTCTTTAGGATCATGCAATTGGTTTTCCGGTCGTTGGTTCTCAGCTCTTTTCATCCGGTGCATCTTCTCGTCATGTCGTTTCGACCTCTTTGTTTTTGCAAGATCAACCCTCAGTTGCTTTATTTTTCCCACCCGCCCACCCCTTTTCTCTTCTCGAATCTGGAGTTCGTAATAGAGTATCCATCCTACTCGTGTGAAGCCTTTGCAGTATTTCAACCGGTATTTTCTCTTCAAGCTATTTGTCGGTTCCCCCTTCCAAGATGCCTTTGTTTTCCCCGCCCTCCCACCCTCTTCTTCCCGGAGCTTGCGTCTCTTTTGAGCATCATTTTCATTTGTGCGGAGCCTCTTCAGTCTTCCCTCAATCATTTCAAATGGTGAATTATCGTCAAGTTCATCAGTGATTCGTCTTGTTTTTCTTTCCGGTGGATTCAATTCAAGTTTTTCGGGTTGATCATATTCTTTTCCTTGGATCAAGTGTTTCCCCTACTCATTCGCCTCTCGCCAGTTTATCCTTCCGGAGTGCTCAAGACCTCTCAGGAGGTTCGTCTGTGTTTGAATTAATTTGAGGTTGTCACCTCATTCAAATATTTCAATCATTCCAGTGCATCATCTATCTCAACAATCCTTTTCAACGGTGTTTTCTTTTAGTGGGCCGTAACCCACAGGTCTTTTCCCAGGATCATACCTTCTAATTCTCCCAGAGTTATTCTCAAATTCTTTTCAAGGTGACATAAGAATGGATCCCATCAGTCACATGCCTTCTCCAACATCTCTTTCAAATTCTTTTCATTGCTGGCTCAACCTCTTCACTTGTCATTCTCCCGGAAAATCTCAGTAATTTTGGTGGTGTTCCTCGTCGTCATTTCAAGATAGAAGAAGAGTTTTTCCTCTAAATCTTGCCCGTCCTCTCGAAGATTCATGGTTCTAGCTTCATATTATCCTGTCAAATTATTCCATTTGTCAGATATTCTTTTCTTAACCATCCGGACTATGTCAGGAGTTGTTTTTCCATTTCTTTTCACCGGAGGCCATCATTCCAGTTATTGTTCACTATTTATCCCGGCACTTTGTTCAAATGTTCTTTAATCAGCTCGAGTTCTTCCCGTTCCCTTGTATCTAAATCACCTCAAGCATATTTGTTCTTCTAATTCTTCCTGGTGATTCATTCTCTTTCATCAGTCATTTTCGAATTCTTACAGTGGTTCATTCAAGATTTTTTCCCTTGATTATCATTTTAATCCATTTGTTCTTTCCTAATCCTACCGATGGTTCGTGAAGACTTCCTCAAGTTTTGCGCTATATCTTCCCTTAATATTTTCCAACGAGAATAAGTAGTATGCGATCCATGGCTTCTCATCAATTAATTGGTGAAGGATAAGCATAACATAATTCTTATTCTTCTTTCATCAAGTGGATCAATTCTTTCCTTCAGAGATTTTTCATGATGATTTGTCTCTCGGTCATGAGTTATTCTTTTCCTTTTTGGAGTTCCAAGTGTCTCGCTTGGCTCGTCGCAAAGTTCCATCTAAATCACCGCAAGCTTTAATCTTATTCTTTCATCCTTCATTCTATCACATCATCTTTTTGTCACCAGAGTTCTTCATGGTGGTTCTTCATGATTTAACTCATTGTTCAAGAGTTCATCAAGATTTTGTTGGAAGAGTTCAAGTATCTTTTCTTCTCGCGTCTCGAAGTGCAAATAATTCTTCCTTTTCTTCTGAATTGGAGTTTTGCATTTTTTCGTTCTTCTCAGCTATTCAGACATTGGTTGTGGTATAATTTCACCTCAAGTTTTGAGTTGTTTTTGATAAGTCCACAATAAGCTTATTATTTTGTTGTTGAATTTATCAACAACTTCGTTTAATCCTTCCTTCTAAGGATGCTATCGAATTCATTCGTGGTGGAAGCTGTTGTTCTCTCATCCCTTCTTTTCATTCCATTCTTTGAATTCTTTTGAAGGCATTGCATTTTTTATCTCGTCAACTGTCATTCCATCTTGTGAAGTTCATATTCTATTCCTTTCATTATCAGGCGGAGTGCTGTCGAATTTTTTCCGTTCTTATTCCTTTTCTATCTTCTTCCAACCAGAGTGGTTTCAGATTCTAGCTTATTCCTTGAACTTTCGATTCTCATCATATCCGTCGTTCCTCATTTCTACCCGAGTGCTCTCGACTTAGTTCATCTTCTCTCTTGCGTTCTTACTTCACCTCTTCCTCTTTCTCTTCCGTCTCGTTCCTAAGATCTCGAGACGAGATCTCTTGTTAGTGGAGGAGAGTTGTAATGCCCTAGATCTGATGCGCCAGGTGTCTTCCAGTTATTTGTCGTTGTTGTCATGTCATTTGCTTGCGTGTTGAATTTTGCCATGTAATCATCTGTATTTCATCAGCATGTTTTTCAAAACTTGCATCCGTTCGAGTTCCCCTGGTTCTCTCTGTTGTCCGTTCTGAGCCCAACCACATTCGCACGCGCCCGTCGCCCCTCTTAGACCTTGTTTTGTGAGCCTCCGAAAAACGTTATCGGAATGGGTCGAGATTTGCCGAGTGGCCTTGGTATACCACCGGTAGACCTCCCGTCAAATTTTGTTCCATTTGGAGGTCGTTTGATGCCCCAACGGTTAACCAAGCTAACCGAGAGCCCCCTTCTCTTTGCAGCCCAGCACCTCTTCACATAGCCCACCTAGCCCATCTAACCCCCTCCATGCTCTGCGCCGTTCGATCACGATCGTGTGGGCAAAAACGGCGCCCCATTTGGACTCTCCTAGCTCCCTCTACCTATAAATATGTGACTCCCCCTGAAAAGTTTGCAAACAAAACCCTAGACCCGCTCCCCTCGCGCTGCCAGACATGTACGCTCCCTTGCCGGACACGTCCGCCCCGCCACCACAGCCAACCACGGGCCGCCACGTGTCCCCGCCACCGCCGTTCCCACCGCACGCCTCCATGGGCCTGCGAGCCCAGATCCGGCCCGCGGGGCCCGAACCATCGCCGTCGCAGGACCGCGTCGGCCCTATTTCCCCGAGCGTGCCGCCGCCCGAGCCGCCTGGAGTTCCGCCGTCCTACACGTCCGTTGCCGGATCCGTCCTTCCCGGTCACGGATCCGCGCGCTGCGCCCCGCGGGCGTCGGCCGCCAATGCCTCTCCCTCGCCGGCCCCTCCTCAAGCTTCGACCATCGCCTCTCCTTCGTCTCCGGCAAGTACTCCGGTGATCCTCGTTCTTCGCGCCCACATTTGGAAACCCAAGGTTGACTTTGAATTTCTGCTGTCCCTTAATTCTTACATTCTGATGCATTGTTCGTCATGCCATAACTTCTTGTGTGCTGCTCCATTTTGTGTGTGTAATATATCAAAATGTTCGTTGTGAGATGCTCTTCACTTAATTCTATTCTGACATGCTTGTTTGAGTCCATGTTGGTGCCCTAATCATTGTTGCAAGAGTGCTATATGATGTTTACTGCTGGAATCTACTGATTGTTAACATCATTTGTGCAACTTGTGGGTGCCACGACTTTGTCTCTGTTGATGCTATGATTATGATCTTTATATGCACATGTTCTGCTCTTCATGCTCTAAACGTCCGTGTGCTTTGCATTCATGTTAGGGAGCATCTTGATATCTTAATCCATGTTGCAAAAGTGCATGTTGCTGTTACCTAATGAAAACTGCTGTAACTTGCTGAATTGTCATTTTTGTTGCATTTTGTGTGTGCATCTTATGAGCATGATGTCTAAATGTTTTAGGAGCATTTTTATGCCATCTTTACAGGGGTGCAATCCATGTATTTTTGTGTGCCTTGTGGTGAGTGCGTCAAGCTCGTGAAGTAGGGCACTTGTTACTGTTTTGCTAGGCTGAAACTGCTATGTTTGATTGATGCTACCATCCATTATATGCATAATCTGGAGATGTTCACTAAGGATCTTTTGTTTTACATGTTATGCTCTTTCTATCCGTGCCCTTGTTTGAATTTATAGCCTGCCGTATCTTGTTGATATCATGCTCCAAAGTTGCTAAATAATGTTGCTGTCAGCCTGTTAACATGAAGTTCAGTTTTGCCATGTGTTTTGCTAGTGATCCTTGTACCCTATGACTATTATATTTCCATGTTTAGCTCCATAAATGTGTCTTCTTACTGTTGGTAACCTTGTCATTTCATTTATTGCTCTGTGTTGAGTTGTACAAGCACACCAACATGCCTACTTTTCGTTGTTCCTGTCATGTACTGTTATTTTCAGTCTGAATCTGTCATATCATTTGCCATGTTTGCATGGACGATACCATCTTCTCTGTTGATCTTTGGAATAAGTACAATAAGGAAGTGTTGTTAAATGCTTTTAGTACTAGCATTCCTTGCTTAAGTTTGCCATGATAGCTTGCTCTAACTTGCTGTTTGCTAGCTCTAAACATTGCAACATGATGTTATTTCTACCATGTCCAGTGAATCTTGCAACCTGTGAAACTATTATTAATTGCAATCTTGCCATGTACTTTTGAACATGTTCTAGAGGATTATGGAGATATCTCAGTCTTTATGTTTTGTTAAGCTTCATTTGTACATCACGCCCATGCCTTCTGTTTTCATGTTGGGGTGCAGTAGCATATTTTCATGATGCTAGCAAGATGCCTAGTTGCTGCTTTGGACAGATTGTTGTTATATCTTGTTTGGAGTGTATGTGTTTTACCGTTGCTCCGTTTGGAGTGTGCTCTATATGAAACTTGCTTAGTTTTACATGTAGCTTCATATTACCTTGTTACGTTCTTGTTTTGAGTGTGTTTGCTTGATGTTTGTATGCCTTTTGCATCAATGCCATGGTTAACTTGTTTTGCTCATATCTTCTAGGCCGTAGCTCCGAACTAAATGAACTTTATAAGTAACTTGACTAGAATTTCTTGTAGATCATCTTGGTGCATTTTAACTTGCTTTTTAATGATATGTCTCCAATGTATCTACTTTTCCAAACACTTTTTCCCTTGTTTTGGACTCTAACTTGCATGATTTGAATGAAACTAACCCGGACTGACGCTATTTTCAGTAGAACTGCCATGAGGTTGTTTTATGTGTAGAAAAGAAAAGTTCTCGAAATTTCCTGAAAATCCACGAAGGCACTTTTCGGAAAATATAAAAAATACTGGCGAAAGAATCAAGACCATGGGGCCCACACCCTGTCCACGAGGGTGGGGGGCGCGCCCCCTCCCCCTGGGCGCACCCCCTATCTCGTGGCCCCCCTGGACCTCCATCAACCTCAACTCCAACTCTATATTCACGTTCGGGGAGAAAAAATCAGAGAGAAAGTTTCATCGCGTTTTACGACACAGAGCCGCCGCCAAGCCCTAATCTCTCTCGGGAGGGCTGATCTGGAGTCCGTTCGGGGCTCCGGAGAGGGGGATTCGTCGCCGTCGTCATCATCAACCATCCTCCATCCCCAATTTCATGATGCTCACCGTCGTGCGTGAGTAATTCCATCGTAGGCTTGCTGGACGGTGATGGGTTGGATGAGATTTACCATGTAATCAAGTTAGTTTTGTTAGGGTTTGATCCCTAGTATCCACTATGTTCTGAGATTGATGTTGCTATGACTTTGCTATGCTTAATGCTTGTCACTAGGGCCCGGGTGCCATGATTTCAGATCTGAAACTATTATGTTTTCATGAATATATGTGTGTTCTTGATCCTATCTTGCAAGTCTATAGCTACCTATTATGTGTTATGATCCGACAACCCCGAAGTGACAATAATCGGGATACTTCTCGGTGATGACCATAGTTTGAGGAGTTCATGTATTCATTATGTGCTAATGCTTTGTTCTGGTTCTGTATTAAAAGGAGGCCTTAATATCCCTTAGTTTCCATTAGGACCCCACTGCCATGGGAGGGTAGGACAAAAGATGTCATGCAAGTTCTTTTCCATAAGCATGTATGACTATTTACGGAATACATGCCTACAGTATATTGATGAATTGGAGCTAGTTCTGTGTCACCCCATGTTATAGCTATCACATGAGGAATCGCATCCGGCATAATTATCCATCACTGATCCATTGCCTACGAGCTTTTCACATATTGTTCTTCGCTTATTTACTTTTCCGTTGCTATTGTTACAACTGCTACAAAACCCAAAAACATTACTTTTGCTACTGTTACCTTTATTATCGTCATATTACTTTGCTACTAAATACTTTGCTGTAGATACTAAGTTATCCAGGTGTGGTTGAATTGACAACTCAACTGCTAATATCAGGAATATTCTTTGGCTCCCCTTGTGTCAAATCAATAAATTTGGGTTGAATACTTTACCCTCGAAAGCTGTTGCGATCCCCTACACTTGTGGGCTATGAAGACTAATTTCTGGCGCCGTTGCTAGGGAGCATAGCTCTATTCTCTGAGTCACTTGGGATTTATATCTGTTGATCACTATGAAGAACTTGAAAGACGACAGAACTACTATTTTCCCCTCAACTACGAGGGGAGGTAAGGAACTGCCATCTAGCTCTGCACTAGATTCTCCTTCTGTTTTGAGTAAGCTTGCGACATCTAAACCTGCTACTGCTATGAATTCTGATATGTCGCATGTTATTGATGATGCCACCTCTGTTATGCATGACACTTATGATGAAACTACTTCTGTGCGTGATACTACTTTGCCAATAAGTGAATTTCCCGATGAACAACTTGCTAGAGTTAGGGGGAATGAAATTATTGAAGATGCTATTTTTGATGATAGTGATGATGAAAATTCTCCCAATGATTATGAATTTCCTGTTGTTCCTGAGGGTTATGTTATGAATGAAGAAGCTGCTAGAGCTATCTTTGCTTGCAATGATATATATGATCTTAAGAAATTATTAGCTAAATGGAAGCAACAGTCTCTTAATGCTAGAATGAAACCTGACCCTGCTTTTGCTACTTCACCTATCTGTGTTACTGATAAGGATTATGAATTCTCTGTTGATCCTGAGATTATTACTTTAGTTGAATCTGATCCTCTTTATGGCCTTGAATCTGAAACTGTTGTGGCACATCTTACCAAGTTGAATGATATAGCTACCCCGTTTACTCATGATGATAAATCTCGCTATTTTTATATCCTTAAAATATTTCCGTTCTCGTTAAAGGGTGATGCTAAGACTTGGTATAATTCTCTTTCTCCTGGTTGTGTGCGTAGTCCCCAGGATATGATTTATTACTTCTCTGCTAAATATTTCCCTGCTCATAAGAAACAAGCTGCCTTGCGGGAAATATATAACTTTGTGCAAATCAAAGAAGAGAGTCTCCCACAAGCTTGGGGGAGGCTTCTCCGATTACTTAATGCTTTGCCTGATCATCCTCTTAAGAAAAATGAAATACTTGATATCTTTTATAATGGACTAACCGATGCTTCCAAGGACTACTTGGATAGTTGTGCTGGTTGTGTTTTCAGGGAAAGAACAGTTGACAAAGCTGAATTACTATTGAATAATATGTTGACTAATGAAAATAATTGGACTCTTCCTGAGCCAATTCCTGAAGCAATTCCTGAACCAATTGAGCCAACTTCTAAGCCTATTCCTAAACCCACTCCGAAGAAGAGAGGTGTTTTATTTCTTAGTCCTGAAGATATGCAAGAGGCAAAGAAATCAATGAAAGAAAAAGGTATTAAAGCTGAAGATGTTAAGAATTTACCACCTATCGAAGAAATACATGGTATTAATATACCACCTGTTGAAGAACCACATTGTCTTGATAACCCGACACAGGTAGTAAAGGTAAATTCTCTCTATAGATATGATAAAGTTGAAATCCCCTCTACTAAATTTCATAGCCCATGCTTAGATGAATTTCATGACTATATGTCTAGATGATACGTCCATTTTGCATCATGCTTTTATATCAATATTTATTGCATTATGCGCTGTTATTACACATTATATCTCAATACTTATGGCTATTCTCTCTTATTTTACAAGGTTTACCATGAAGAGGGGGAATGCCGGCAGCTGGAATTCTTGCTGGAAAAGGAGTACACGTTGGAATCCTATTCTGCACAGCTCCAAAAGTCCTGAGACTCCACGAAACAACTTTTTGGATTTAATAAGAATTTTTTAGCAAAAGAAAGAGGCCAGGGTGCCCACACCCTGTCCAGGAGACAGGGGGGCGCCCCCCCGATAGGGCGCGCCCCCTATCTCCTGGGCCCCCTGGTGGGCCTCCGGCGTCCATCTTCTGCTACATCATCACTTTTACCCTGGAAAAAATCGTGGACAAGCTTAGAGGACGAAACTCCGCCGCCACGAGGCGGAACCTTGGCGGAATCAATCTAGGGCTCTGGCGAAGCTGTTTGCCGGGGAAACTTCCCTCCGGGAGGGGGAAATCATCACCAACGTCATCACCAACGATCCTCTCATTGGGAGGGGGTCAATCTCCATCAACATCTTCAGCAGCACCATCTCCTCTCAAAACCCTAGTTCATCTCTTGTATACAATCTTGTATCAAAACCACAAATTGGTACATGTGGGTTGCTAGTAGTGTTGATTACTCCTTGTAGTTGATGCCATTTGGTTTACTTGGTGGAAGATCATATGTTCAGATCCTTTATGCATATTATTACTCCTCTGATTATGAACATGAATATGCTTTGTGAGTAGTTACGTTTGTTCCTGAGGACATGGGTGAAGTCTTGCTATTAGTAGTCATGTGAATTTGGTATTCGTTCGATATTTTGATGAGATGTATGTTATCTTTTCCTCTAGTGGTGTTATGTGAACGTCGACTACATGAAACTTCACCATTATTTGGGCCTAGAGGAAGGCCTAGGGAAGTAATAAGTAGATGATGGGTTGCTAGAGTGACAAAAGCTTAAACCCTAGTTTATGCGTTGCTTCATTAGGGGCTGATATGGATCCATACGCTTAATGTTGTGGTTAGGTTTACCTTAATACTTCTTTTTGTAGTTGCGTATGCTTGCAATAGGGGTTAATCATAAGTGGGATGCTTGTCCAAGTTAGGGCAGTACCCTAGTACCAGTCCACCCACATATCAAATTATCAAAGTACCGAATGTGAATCATATGAACATGATGAAAACTAGCTTGACGATAATTCCCAATGTGTCCTCGGGAGCTCCTTCCTCATTATTAGAAATTGTCCAGGCTTATCCTTTGCTACATAAAGGATTGGGCCACCTTGATGCACTTTATTTACTTTATTTACTTGTTGCTCGCTACTATTTATCTTATCACAAAACTATCTATCACCTACAATTTCAGTGCTTGTAGAGAAAACCTTACTGAAAACCGCTTATCATTTCCTTCTGCTCCTCGTTGGGTTCGACACTCTTACTTATCGAAAGGACTACGATAGATCCCCTACACTTGTGGGTCATCAAGACTCTTTTCTAGCACCGTTGCCGGGGAGTGTAGCGCTTTTGGTGAGTGGAACTTAGTAAGGAAACATTTATATAGTGTGCTGAAATTTTCTGTTACTTGTTACTATGGAAACTAATCCTTTGAGGGGCTTGTTTGGGGTATGTTCACCCCAACCAGAAGAGCAAATAGTTGCTCCTCAACCTACTGAACTTTATGAAAATATTTACTTTGAGATTCCTTCGGGTATGATAGAGAAACTGCTAGCTAATCCATTTGCAGGAGAGGGAACATTGCATCCCGATTTACACCTTATCTTTGTGGATGAAGTTTGCGGATTATTTAAGCTTGCAGGTATTCCCGATGATGTTGTCAAAAGGAAGGTCTTCCCTTTATCTTTGAAGGGAGATGCATTGACATGTGATGATACGAGATCTTGGAATTATAAGCGATTGAAGTTGTAATTTCACTAGAAGTTCTATCCTATGCATCTTGTTCATCGTGATCGTAATTACATATATAATTTCTGGCCTCGCGAAGGAGAAAGCATCACTCAAGCTTGGGGGAGGCTTAAGTCAATGTTGTATTCATGCCCCAATCATGAGCTCTCTCGGGAAATGATTATTCAGAATTTTTATGCTTGGCTTTCTCGTGATAATCGCAACCTGCTCGATACTTCCTGTGCTGGTTCTTATATGCTGAAGACTATTGATTTCAAATGGGACTTATTGGAAACAATTAAACACAACTCTGAAGATTGGGGTTCTGACGATGGTAAGGAGTCAGGTATCACTAGTAGAAAAAGGGTCAAATGTGAAGCACATTAGTGCCGGTTTGTAAAAAAACCGGCACTAATGTGATCAATAGTGCCGGTTCGTGGCTGCGATCAATAGTACCGGTTCGTGTTGAGTCTTTAGTACCGGTTCGTGCCACAAACCGGTACTAAAGGGGTAGTGGCAGGCTAGCGTCAGGCCGGGTCCCCACGAGCCCCTTTAGTACCGGTTTGTGTTACCAACCGGTACTAAAGGTCTAACCTATAGTACCGGTTCGTGCCACGAACCGGTACTAAAGGGGACAAGCCTTTAGTACTGGTTCGTGCCACGAACCGGTACTAAAGGGGCCAATTTTCAAACTCTACGCCCCCCCCCCGTGTATCACCATTTCAGTTTTGAAAAAATCAAAAGAAAATGATAAAAACTTCAAAAATTAAAATCCTTCGAGAGGTAGTTATATTACTATATCTACTAGTTAGGAAAATTTGAAAACTTAAATTTGGACATGTTTTGCAAAAAGTGTAGGAAAAATGTAAAACGGCTATAACTTTTGCATACGATGTTGGAAAAAAACGTATAATATATCAAAAAATTCAGCACGAAAATCCGCATCCGATGGAGACCGCCTATGGCCTGTTTGGAATTTTTTAGAATCCTCAAATTCGAAAAGGAAAAAAAGATATGGTCAAATTTCAAATTTTTTAAAAAAATTTGGTTAAATTTGGCAAACTACTTATTCAAGAAGTATTAATGTTACTACATAATTATTAAAGAATATTAGTGTTACTAAATAATTATTTCAATTTTTTGAATTTTGGTCAAAGCTAGTCAAACTATGGTCAAACTGTGGTCAAACTATGGTCAAACTTATTCAAGAAATATTAGCGTTACTAAATAATTACTGTTTTTTTAGAATAATAGTTTCAAACTGAAACGGTGAAATGTGTGACTTCATGCTCAAACTAAACTCCTGAGGGTTAATAGGATTGACATCTTACTATTATCAGGAAAACAACAAGTGCAGGCTCGAAAGCGAAGGAGAATAGAACCCGAAAGTTAAGCGTGCTCGGGCTAGAGTAGTGAGAGGGATGGGTGACCGGTCGGGAAGTTAGATGATTTGGAAGGAGTGATCCACACTTGAGTAGTTAAGAGACGTGATTAGAGACTAAATCATCAAATAATTCAGAAAAATTAAAAATCGGAAAAAAATCGGAAAAAAAATTTCAAAAAAATTGCAAATAAAAAATTTTCAAAAAAAAACCTTTAGTACCGGTTGGTAACACCAACCGTTACTAAAGGTCCCCCATACCAGGGCGCGAGCTCACCCCACGTGGTGGCACTTTAGCGCCGGTTCGTGCCGAACCGGTACTAAAGGGGGGGGCGTTTAGTGCCCACCCTTTAGTGCCGGTTATGAAACCGACACTAAAGGCCCTTACGAACCGGCGCTAAAGCTCCGTTTTCTAATAGTGTATGACACCTAAGTTCGATTGTGTTAAATCTTTTATGGATACCGATGCTTTTCGTGGATTTAGCGCTAAGTATGGACTTGACTCTGAGATAGTAGCTACTTTTTGTGAAACTTTTGCTACTCATGTTGATCTCCCTAAAGAGAAGTGGTTTAAATATAATCCTCCTGTTGAAGTGAAAGTAGTTGCACCTATTACAGTCGAAGAAAAGACTATTACCTATAGTGATCCTATTGTTCCTACTACTTATGTTGAAAAACCACCTTTTCCTGTTAGGATAAAAGATCATGCTAAAGCTTCGACTGTTGTTCGTAAGAGTAATACTAGGACTTATACACCTCCTGAGCATAATTCAGAAAAATTAAAAATCGAAAAAAAATCAGAAAAAAAATTTCAAATAAAAATTTTTCAAAAAAAAAACCTTTAGTACCGGTTGGTAACACCAACCGGTACTAAAGGTCCCCCATACCAGGGCGCGAGCTCACGCCACGTGGTGGCACTTTAGCGCCGGTTCGTGCCGAACCGGTACTAAAGGGGGGGGGCCTTTAGTGCCCACCCTTTAGTGTCGGTTATGAAACCGGCACTAAAGGCCCTTACGAACCGGCGCTAAAGCTCCGTTTTCTACTAGTGTATGACACCTAAGTTCGATTGTGTTAAATCTTTTATGGATACCGATGCTTTTCATGGATTTAGCGCTAAGTATGGACTTGACTCTGAGATAGTAGCTACTTTTTGTGAAACTTTTGCTACTCATGTTGATCTCCCTAAAGAGAAGTGGTTTAAATATAATCCTCCTGTTGAAGTGAAAGTAGTTGCACCTATTACAGTCGAAGAAAAGACTATTACCTATAGTGATCCTATTGTTCCTACTGCTTATGTTGAAAAACCACCTTTTCCTGTTAGGATAAAAGATCATGCTAAAGCTTCGACTGTTGTTCGTAAGAGTAATACTAGGACTTATACACCTCCTGAGCAAATTAATGTTGAACCTAGTATTGCTATGATTAAAGATCTCTTGGATGAGGACTTAGATGGGCATGTTATTTCTTTCTTGGGTGAGACTTCTAATATTGCTAGACCTGACACTAAGACACGTAGACCTGTTGTAGGCATGCCTGTTATTTCTGTTAAAATAGGAGATCATTGTTATCACGGCTTATGTGATATGGGTGCTAGTGCTAGTGCAATACCTTATGATCTTTATAAAGAAATTATGCACGACATTGCACCCGTTGAATTAGAAGACATTGATGTTACTATTAAGCTTGCTAATAGGGATAGCATTAAACCTATTGGGATTGTTAGAGATGTTGAAGTTTTGTGTGGGAAGGTCAAATACCCTACTAATTTTCTTGTTCTTGGTTCCCCACAAGATGATTTTTGTCCCATTATTTTTGGTAGACCCTTCTTGAATACTGCTAGTGCTAGGATTAATTGTGAAAAGAATATTGTTACTATTGGCATAGATGGTATGTCTCATGAGTTTAATCTCGCTAAGTTTAGTAGACAACCTCGTCAAAGGGAACCACCTAGTAAGGATGAGATTATGGTCTTGCTTCCATTGTTGTTCCTCCAACTGATCCGTTGGAACACTATTTGCTAGACCATGAAAACGATAAGTTTATGAAGGAAAGGGAGGAAATAGATGAAGTGTTCCTTAAACAGGAACCTATGCTGAAACATAACCTTCCCGTTGAAATTCTTGGGGATCCCCCTCCACCCAAGGGTGATCCCGTGTTTGAACTCAAACCATTACCTGACAATCTTAAGTATGCTTATCTTGATGAAAAAGAAATATATCCTGTTATTATTAGTGCTAACCTTTCAGAGAAAGAAGAAGAAAGATTATTGAAAACTCTGAAGAAGCACCGAGCTGCTATTGGATATACTCTAGATGATCTTAAGGGCATTAGTCCCGCATTATGTCAGCACAAAATTTCAGTGGAGAAAGATGCCAAAGCAGTTAGAGATCCTCAAATACGATTAAGTCCCAAGATGAAGGAAGTGGTAAGAAAGGAGATACTAAAGCTCCTTGAGGCAGGTATTATTTATCCAGTTGCTGATAGTGAATGGGTAAGCCCTGTCCATTGTGTTCCTAAAAAGGGAGGTATTACTGTTGTTCCTAATGATAAAGATGAATTGATCCCGCAAAGAATTATTACAGGTTATAGGATGGTAATTGATTTCCATAAGTTAAATAAAGCTACTAAGAAAGATCATTACCCTTTACCTTTTATTGTTCGAATGCTAGAAAGGCTATCCAAACACACACATTTTTGCTTTCTAGATGGTTATTCTGGTTTCTCTCAGATACCTATGTCAGCGAAAGAGCAATCTAAAAGTACTTTTACTTGCCCTTTTGCTACTTTTGCTTATAGACGTATGCCTTTTGTATGTAATGCACCTGCTACCTTTCAAAGATGCATGATGGCTATATTCTCTGATTTTTGTGAAAAGATTTGTGAGGTATTCATGGATGACTTCTCCGTCTATGGATCCTCCTTTGATGATTGTTTGAGCAACCTTGATCGGGTTTTGCAGAGATGCAAAGACACTAGCCTCGTCCTGAATTGGGAAAAAGTGTCACTTTATGGTTAATCAAGGTCTTGGGGCACAAGATCTCCGAGAGAGGTATCGAAGTTGATAAAGCCAAAGTTGATACTATTGAAAAGATGCCATGTCCCAAGGACATAAAAGGTATAAGAAGTTTCCTTGGTCACGCCGGTCATTATAGGAGGTTCATTAAGGACTTTTCTAAAATCTATAGGCCTCTAACTAATTTATTGCAAAAAGATATTTCTTTTGTCTTTGATGATGATTGTGTAGAAGCATTTGAAACGCTTAAGAAAGCTTTGATCACTGCACCTATTGTTCAGCCGCCTGATTGGAATTTACCTTTTGAAATTATGTGCAATGCTAGTGATTATGCTGTAGGTGATGTTTTAGGGCAAAGAGTCGATAATAAGTTGAATGTTATCCAATATGCTAGTAAGACTCTTGATACTGCCTAGAGAAATTATGCTACTACTGAAAAAGAGTTCTTAGCAGTTGTGTTTGCATGTGATAAGTTTAGAACTTATATTGTTGATTCCAAAGTTACTATTCACACTGATCATGCTGCTATTAAATATCTTACGGAAAAGAAAGATGCTAAGCCTAGACTAATTAGATGGGTTCTCTTGCTCCAAGAATTTGACTTGCATATTATTGATAGAAAGGGAGCTGAGATGTAACGCCCCGAGACCGGCGCCCCAGAAGAATTCCAGCTATTTCGAGTTTTGTCGTGTGATTTGTTTTGTTTCTTCATTCATCATGCCATCTCTTGCATTGCATCATGTCATCATGCCATCATATCATTAATTTTTATAACTCTTCTAAATAAATTGTGTGGATCCTCGGTCCATTTAAATTGAGGGATATTCACAATGGTGGTTTCCCTTTATAACATATCTTCCCAATATTAGGGCGCTATATTTAAATATTTCATTAATTTGGAATTCACCATAACACACTTGCAAATATCCCAATGCCTTTGTTATCTTAATTCTTGGTCTCCAACCTTGCCATATATTCTTTCATCATATTCCGGAGCTCCACCAAAAATCCGACATTTTTGGACCTTCCTGTTATCATGTCCTAGTTCAAACCCATTTGAATTAAATTCAAATGAATTTGAATTTACATCTTTCAATCATGGCTTTTTCTATTTTCTCGGAACAAGCATATTTTTGTGAGTCCGGGAAAATAATCCCCATGCCCAAACTCTTTCTCTAACCTTTTCTTTTCTTCCCTTTCCTTTCTTTTTCTCTGTTTTAAGAGAAGAAAGGAGAGAGGAGCCAGCCCAGCCGGCCTCTTGGGCCTAACCAACCAGACCGGCCCATTCCCAAGGCCCAGCCGCCCCTCCTAACCCTAGCCCGATTGATCCCCACTCCTCTCGATCCCGTCTCCCCTTTGTCATCCTCCCAGCGCCGCCACATCTCATCGCTCGGTCCTCATCTCCCCTCGATCTCCTCCCTCGCGCCCCTTCCTCCTCTGCCTTGTCCCCAATGCTTGGAGGCCTCCTCCCGTGCCTCTCGATCCCACCGCTCCTCATCGTCGCTCAAGCCCCGCCGCGGCGCCCTGCATCACAGGTGCCCCGCACCAAGACCTCCCCCGCCTCGTCATGTCTAGGGTGAGGAGGACGACCCGCATCACCTCCTGCGATGCCCGCCGCCGCTGCCTTCTTCCAGCGCCGCCGCCGCGCCATCTTCTTCAGGCGCTCGAGCACGAGCTCGTCCGCGCCCCGCCTCCTCTTCTCCGTGTTCGCGCGCTGGCAGCGCTCGGCCTCCTTCCACGCACCATGTCCGCCTCGCCTCCTCTGTTTCGCCCCCTCCTCAGCTCGCCCTCCCCTGCTTCGCGCCAAGGATACCGCCGGCAACGACGTCGCCATGGTCTTCGCGAGCCTGCAATGCTCGTCCTCCTTCCGAGCTTGACCCCTCGTCCGGCGTGCATTCTCCATCCCCGTTGCTGGGCGCTACCAACCTCCTACCTCTGCCGCCCGGCCCGTCCGTCGTCGTCGGGCTCCTGAGCGCCTCCTCCCGCCGCCCCGACAAGCAACTGCAGCGACCTCCCCGTCCCTCGTGCGACCTCCTCCCCGCCAGATCCGCACCACCATGTCAACCCCATCCTCCTCCGAGATGGATCCGACAAGTTCTGCCCAGATCTGGTGCCGCCCCGAGGCTCCCTGTGTTGCTTTGTGTTGGACCGACAAGATCGACTACACAAACTGTCAGTACCTCTACGCAGATACACCAAGATCGTCCTGGATAACGTCAAGTACCACGACAACCATGTCCCGTCAAGTTCGTCTACGGAATGAGTACCACTATGCCCGAACACCATGGATGCACCAAGTTCCACTACGATATGTACCACTACCGTCGCCAAGATCGCGAGTACCTCTACCGTCGCCGTGAACGACTACTTCCACGACGTCCGTGAACCACTACTTCCACTATCGTCGCCGATGACCGATAGCACCACTACTTCCTCTATTGACACCGTGTACAACTACTTCCACTACATCACGAGAACGTCTACTTCCCTCAACGATCTCGATCAGCTCCGAAATGCACACTTCGCAGGTATAACACCGAGACGACCTTCTAAGAACGAATGCATGTTGTATGAGATGCTCATGTTCAAACTGTGTCCAAGTTGGTCCTTGCACGTCCCTCCTTGTTTGCCATAACATCGACCCGTGGGAACCCGGTTATCAGTATCACCCCACCATCCTTTGCATGTTCCGCACATCCGCACACTTGCTCTTTTGCACTGGTATCTCAATGAGTTGTCGGATCATCGGAATGTTGCCGTGGCACCATTTCCTTTGTAGTTGCCGTGGAACCATTTTTGTTCCGCCATGGTGACAAATGCTTCATAACATGCTCATGTCAAGGTTTTCATAAAATTGCATAAAACTTGCATATGTCATCCGAATCATGATAACAACAATTAAAATGTTTAAAATTGTTGTTTGTGTTAAATTGCTAAATAACATGGGGATTTTCCGGAATTGTTGCTTGTGTTTCCGGCCTCATTTAAATTGCCTAAATAGTTTGTTTACTTATGTTTCACCCCCTTGACATGTTTAAAAACATTTAATGTTGTTGGGTACATAAACGAGAGATAACTAAATAATTGATGTGGTGTTTCGTTAATATGCAACTCGTTGCATATTGAGCTCCACTTAACTTGTAGTGTTGTTTCTGCATATTGCCATGCCATGCCTCATTAAACCAGACATGCATCATACTTGATTGTGCATCATGCCATTATTATGCTTGTGTGTTTACCATGCTGTTTCCTCCATTCCGGTTTGCTTCTCTCGCTAGCTTCAGTTTCATTCCGGATTGTGAGGATTCGTTCGATTACGTCCGTTTGTCTTCTTCATGGTCTCGTTCTTCTTCCTTGCGGGATCTCAGGCAAGATGACCATTACCCTCGATATCACTTCTATGTTTGCTTGCTAGTTGTTTTGTTCTATTGCTATGCTGCGCTACCTATCATTTGTTTACCATGCCTCCAATATTGCCATGTCAGCCTCTAACCTTTTCACCCTTCCTAGCAAACCGTTGCTTGGCTATGTTACCGCTTTGCTGAGCCCCTCTTATAGCACTGTTAGAGGTTGATCCCCCCGAAACCCTAGCCATTTTTTCGTCCTCGCGCCGCCGGACACGTCCGCCCGAGCCGGACATGTCCGCCGGCCACGTCGCCCGGCCAATCCCGTGCTGCCACGTCGCCCGCGCCGCCGCCCTAGCCTATCCCGCGCCGCCACGTCAGCCCCGCGCCTCCCTCTCTCTCTCCTCCCGCCGCCGCGGCCTGCGGGGCCCGAAGCGGGCCCGCCCGGCCCGCTCCACCGCCGCCGCCCATCCGAGGTACGCCCGCGCGCCCGCCGCCGTGCCCGCGCCGGCGCCCCCGCCTCCGGTCGCCGCCCCTCCGCCGGCCGGCGCCGCGCCCGAGCGCCCGGCCCCGCCCCGGTGTTCCTTCGGCCGTCGCCCTCCGTGCTGGCTCCCTCCTCCGCCGCCGCCCGGTAGCCGCCCCGACCCCGCCGGCCGAGCTCGCCTCGCCGGAGCCGCAGCTCCTCGGCGCGCCCCGTCCTCGCCCCGACGAGATCCGGCGCCCCCGCGTCGACCCCGGCCGGATCCGCTCGTCCCCGGCCGTCTCCCTCCTCTCCGGCGTCTTCTCCAGCGAGGATCCGGTGAACCTCGGTTCGCGTGCCCGAGGTTGACTTCCCCCTCCGAAAATCTCTCCAAGTCCCAGATTTTTGGTAATTTTCATGCCTTGTTCATTGCATCGTAACTGTGCATCTGTAGCCCCGTTTCGTGCGTGTAATATGTCAAATTGTTCGCCTCCACGAGTACATCATTTCGTTCCATTGCATCATTTTCATTTGAGGTCATCTAGATGCCCGAATCATCGTCGTAAGAGTGCTTCATAATGTTTTCTGCTGTCTGTTATCAGAACGAGCTCTTTTGTCATTTTTGCCATGCTTGATGTGTGCATCCTATGAGGTTGATGTCTTCATGTGTTTTGAACTGGGCTATGTTTTCTTTATAGAGGTGCTTACCATGTATTTTTGTGATCAATGTGGTGACTAGCACAAGCATGCAAACTGGGCTTCGTGTTAATGCTGATTTGTCCCTGTTCTGCTGTTATTTTGATGCCATGTAAACTTGATGCTACAGAGAGATCCATGCATATTTAGGGATACTTCAGTAAGGATGTTTTGAACAATAGGTTATTGTCTACCCATTCATGGCCTTGGTTGCAATTATGGAGTAGTCTAGCCTGTCATTTTCGTGCTCTACTTTTGCTTCAAAATGTTTCCTGGCAGATTGTTTACGTGTTATTCAATTTGGCCAAGGTTTCTATAGTTGATCCTTGCATGCTATGGACTTGTTCTTGACTTGGTTTGTTACACAAACATGTCTTCTTGATGATGTTATGCTTATCTTGTCATGCAATGACTTGTGGTGAGTGAATCGAGCTTGTTAAGTAGTGTTCCCGCTGTTGCTGTTTTGCTAGGCTGAATCTGTTATTTCGTGATGCTATATAAACATGCTTCTACAAATCATTCTATGCATAATCTGGAGATGTCCTATAAACATGTTTTGATCTAAATGTCATCCTCTATCCATCCATGCCCCTGGTTGCAATTATAGCTTGCTGTAGCTTGTTCATATCTTGCTCCAAAGTTGCTTGAAAATGTTGCTGTCAGCCTATTTACATTAAGTTCACTTGTTCCCATATGTTTTGCTAGTGATCCATGTATCCTATGACCTTGCTATTGCCATTCTTAGCTTCACAAACATGTCTTCTTACTGTTGGGTGCCTTGCCATGCCATGTAATGCTCTGTAGTGAGTTGGACAAGCTCATCTACATGCCTTCATAATTATGTTCCTGCCATGTTTGAATCTGTTTAATAACTTGCTATGTTTACGTGGGTGCCATTATATCTTCTGATCCCTTTTGGCTTATGGTTAGTAAGGGACTCGTTTTCTATGCAATTAGTAGTTTCATGCCATGCCTTTGTTTGCCATGATAAGTTCCTGTAATATGTTGTTTGATAGCTCTAAACATTGCATCGTGATGTTATTTTCTGCAAAGTCTGAAATTGTTATAACTTGCAATCTTACCATGTGTGTTTGAGAATGTTCTAGTGATTTCTAGAGATAGCTCAGTGTTCATGTTTTGTAATGCTTTACCTGTACATCATGTACATGCATTTTGTTATAATTTTGGGATGCTGTAGCTTATTGTTTTGATGCTTGCAATATTCCTAGTTGCTGTTTTGGACAGCTTGTCCTTTAAACTTGTTTCAAGTGTGTGTGTTGAACCGTTGCTCCGTTTTGAGTGCGCTCTATATGAAACTTGCTTGATTTTGCATGTAGCTTCATATTATCATGTTGCATCCATGTTTTGGAGTGTTTGCTTGATGTTTGAGTGCATTTCGCATCAATGCCATGTTTAACTTGTTTTGCTCATATCTTCTAGGCCGTAGCTCCGAACTAAATGATCTTTATATGTAACTTGACTAGAATCTCGTGTAGATCATCCTTGTGCATCTTAACTTGCTTTTTAACAACTTGAACATAAGGTTTATTCAGATCTGGACCAATTTCGAAATATGCATATGAGGGCTTACCGAAATTGTTATATGTTGTTCCCGGCCTCATTTAAACTTGCCTTGATGTGTTGTTCTTGTTTGCATCATCTTTTGCCATGAATAGCTTTATGTAGCTTGGTCATGCATCATGCTTGTTCGTGCATCATGCCTTGTTCATGTGTGGTGTGTTTACTATGTTGTGTGCTTCTTTTCGATAGTTCCTATTTCGTTGCGATCGTGAGGATTCGTTCGTCTACGGTTGGTTCAACTTCATCCGTTCGTCTTCTTCATGGATTCGTTCTTCTTCCTTACGAGATTTTAGGCAAGATGACCGCTACCCTGGATCTCACTACTATCATTGCTATGCTAGTTGCTCCGTTCTGTCGCTTTGCTGCGCTACCTATTACCTGTTTATCAAGCCATCCCAAATTGCCATGAACCTCTAACCTTTGACACCTTTCCTATGCAAACCATTGTTTGGCTATGTTCCCACTTTGCTCAGCCCCTCTTATAGCGTTGCTAGTTGCAGGTGAAGTTGAAGATTTCTCCATGGTGGACAGGATTTTGGTTGGGATATCACAATATCTCTTATATTATTAATGCATCTATATACTTGGTAAAGGGTGGAAGACTCGGCCTTTTGCCTGGTGTTTTGTTCCACTCTTGCCGCCCTAGTTTCCGTCATACCGGTGTTATGTTCCCGGATTTTGCGTTCCTTACGCGGTCGGGTGATTTATGGGACCCCCTTGACAGTTCGCTTTGAATAAAACTCCTCCAGCAAGGCCCAACCTTGGTTTTACCATTTGCCTCCCCTAGCCCTTTTTCCCTTGGGAGTCGCGCATCCCGAGGGTCATCTTTATATTATTATCCCCCCCGGGCCAGTGCTCGTTGTGAGTGTTGGTCCAACCTGTCAACCGCCGGTGGCCACCAGGGGCAACTCTGGGCTGGCCTACCGGAAGTTTGGACAATCCGGTGTGCCCTGAGAACGAGATATGTGCAGCTCCTATCGGGATTTGTCGGCACATCCGGGCGGCTTTGCTGGTCTTGTTTTACCATTGTCGAAATGTCTTGTAAACCGGGATTCCGAGTCTGATCGGGTCTTCCTGGGAGAAGGTCTATTCCTTCGTTGATCGCGAGAGCTTGTCATGGGCTAAGTTGGGACACCCCTGCAGGGTATAATCTTTCGAAAGCCGTGCCTACGGTTATAGGAAGATGGGAATTTGTTAATGTCCGGTTGTAGATAACTTGACACCAGATCCGTATTAAAACGCATCAACCGCGTGTGTAGCCGTGATGGTCTCTTCTCGGCGGAGTCCGGGAAGTGAACACGGTTTCTGGGTTATGTTTGACGTAAGTAGGAGTTCATGATCACTTCTTGATCATTACTAGTTGACGACCGTTCCTTTGCTTCTCTTCTCGCTCTTATTTGCGTATGTTAGCCACCATATATGCTTAGTCGCTGCTGCAGCCTCACCACTTTACCCCTTCCTTTCCCTTTAAGCTTTGCTAGTCTTGATACCCATGGTAATGGGATTGCTGAGTCCTCGTGGCTCATAGATTACTACAACAACAGTTGCAGGTACAGGTTCATGCGATGTTCATGACGCGAGAGCGATGCTTGTTTGCGTTGAGATCTTCTTCTGCTTCTTCGATCAGGGGATAGGTTCCAGGTCGGCAGCCTAGGCTAGCAGGGTGGATGTCGTTTGAGTTTCTGTTTGTGTTTCATCAGTAGTCGGATGATGCTCTGATGTATTGTGATGTTGTATTCGAGTGGCATTGTATGCCTTATGTATGTATCCCCATCTATTATGTAATGTTGATGTAATGATATCCACCTTGCAAAAGCGTTTCAATATGCGGGTCTATCCTTGGTGGGACCTTCGAGTTCCTTTTGGATAGGGTCACATATTGGGCGTGACAAGTTGGTATCAGAGCCTCGATCGACCCTAGGAGCCCCCTTGTTTGATCGTGTAGTTTGGCCGTTGTTGAGTCTAGAAGAAACTGTTTTCGGAGTCTAGTTATATCAGAGAGTAGGAATTCTTTTTACTCCTCAGCCCCTTCGTCGCTCTGGTAAGGAATCTTGACGTAGGTGTTTTGAATTACTCCTCTTCCCCTTCAAAAATTCTCCTTAGGATCACGCAGTTGGTTTTCCGATCGTTGGTTCTCAGCTCTTTTCATCCGGTGCATTTCTTGTCAAGTCGACTCGAGCCTCTTCATCTTTGAGTTCAATCCTCAGTTGTTTTCTTTCCCAAGCGCCCACCCCTTTTCTTCTCGAAGCCGGAGTCCGTTATCGAGTATCCATCCTACTCGTGTGAAGCCTTTGCTTTCTTTCAACCAGTGTTTTCTCTTCAAGATATTCGTCGTTTCCGCTTCCAAGTTGCCTTTGTTTTTCCCGCCCTCCCACCCTTTTCTTCCCGGAGTCTGACTCTCTCTCGACAATCTATTTCATTCGTGCGGAACCCTTCAGTCTTTCGTCAATTGTTTCAACCGGTGAATTCTCGTCTCGTTCGACATTCTTCATCTCTTTCTTCTCCGGTGGACTCAATTCAAGTTTTTTGAGTTGATCTTATTCTTTTCATCGGCTCAAGTGTTTTTCCTTGCTCGTTCATCTCTTGCCAGTTTATTCATTCCGGAGTTCGGTAGACATCTCAGGAGATTTGTCTGTGTTTGAATTAATTCGAGGTTGTCACCTCAATCAAATATTTCAATTGTTCCGGTGCATCATCTATCTGTTCAATAACCCTATCCAACGGTGTTATCTTTTCAGTGGGCCCTAACCCACAGGTCTTTTCCCAGGATCTTACCTGACTCTTCTAATTCTCTCGGAGATATTCTAAAATTCTTTTCGAAGTTTGACGTAAGTATGAATATCATCAGTCAGATGCCATCTCCAAGATCGTTTTCAAACTCTTTTCAGTATTGGCTCAACCTCTCTGCTTTTCATTCTCCCGGAGTACCTCAATAATTTCGGTGTTGTGTCTCGTCGTCATTTGTAGATCGAAGAAGAGTTTTCATATCATCCTCTCGAATTATTCCAATTGTCAGATATTCTTTTCTTATCCTATCCGGAGTACGTCAGAAGTTGATTTCTGTTTCTTTTCACCGAAGGCCATCATTCCAATTATCGTTCTCTATCTATCCCGGTGCTTCATTCAAGTGTTCTGTAATTAGCTCGTCATCTCTTTGTTCTTGTGCATCTAAATCCCCTCGAGCATATTGGTTCTTCTAATTCTTCCTGGTGATTCAGTCTCTTTCGGCAGTCATTTCTGAATTCTTACGGTGGTTCGTTCAAAATTCTTTTTCTTTGATTATCATTTCAATCCATTCATTATTTCAATCATACCGGTGGTTCATGAAGACTTTCTCAAGTTTTGTGCTATGTTCTCCCTTAATCCTTTTTCATCGAGAATAAGTAGTATGCAAAAATCCGTTGCTTGTCATCAATTTAAATTGATGAAGGATAAGCATACAATAAATCTTAATCTTATTTCGTCCAAGTGATTAATCCTTTCCTTCAGAGTTTGTTCTTCTTGAATAAATTCTAATTCCAAGTGTCTTCATCTTTTCTTTTCCGGAGTTCAAATTTCCTCGGTCATCTCGTCGGAACCTCCTTCTAAATCATCGCAAGGCTCATCTTATTCTTTCGTCCTCCATTCTATCTCATCATCCTTTTGTCACCGGAGTTCTTCATGGTGGTTCTTCTTGATTTAATTCTTTCCGGAGGTTTGGTGTCATGTCTTCATCAAGTATCATTCCATCCTCTCTAGTTCTTGTTTTATTCTTTCCTTGTTCAGTAGGAGTGCTGCTTAAATCCTTTCAGTCTTATTAGTTTCTTATCTCGTTCGAACCAGAGTGGTTTCATAGTCTATCTGATTCCGTGAGCTTTCGATTCCCGTCATTCTTGTCGTTCCTCTCTTTTTCTCGAGTGCTCTCGATTCACTGCTTCTTCTCTGGAATTCTTGCTTCACCTCATCCCTTTTCCCTTCCGTCTCGGTCCTAAGATCTCGGGACGAGATCTCTTGTTAGTGGAGGAGTGTTGTAACGCCCTGGATTCGATGCGCCAGGTGTCTGCCAGTTATTCGCCGTCGTTGCCATCTCATTTGCTTGCGTGTTGCATTTTATCATGTCATCATGTGCATTTCATTTTGCATATGTGTTCGTCTCGTGCATCCGAGCCTTTTCCCCGTTTTACGTTTTGCAATCCGACGCTCCTATGTCCTCCAGCGTTCCCCTCTTCTCTCTTTTCGTGAGTGGGTATTAAACTTTCTCGGAATGGCCCGAGTCTTGCCAAGTGGCTTTGGTATACCACCGGTAGACCGCCTGTCAAGTTTCGTGCCATTTGGAGGTCGTTTGGTACTCCAACGGTTAACCGTAAAGCCCTCTTTGAGTTGCAGCCCAACACCCCTTCCAAACTGGCCCAAAACCCATCTAACTCCCCTCCATGCTCTTGGTCATTCGACCACGATCGTGTGGGTGAAAACCGCTCCTCATTTGGACTCTCCTAGCTCCCTCTACCTATAAAACTAGCTCCTCCCCTGAAATTCACGGTTGATCCCACCGAAACCCTAGCCATTTTTTCGTCCTCGCGCCGCCGGACACGTCCGCACGAGCCGGACATGTCCGCCGGCCACGTCGCCCGGCCAATCCCATGCTGCCACGTCGCCCGCGCCGCCGCCCAGCCTATCCCGCACCGCCACGTCAGCCCCGCGCCTCCCTCTCTCTCTCCTCCCGCCGCCGCGGCCCGCGGGGCCCGAAGCGGGGCCGCCCGGCCTGCTCCGCCGCCGCCGCCCGTCCGCGGGAAGCCCGCGCGCCCGCCGCCGCGCTCGCGCCGGCGCCCCCGCCTCCGGTCACCGCCCCTCCGCCCCGGCGATCGCCGCCGCTTCGCCCAGCCCGTCGCCGAGCTCCGCCGGCCGACGCCGTGCCCGAGCGCCCGGCCCCGCCCCGGTGTTCCTCCGGCCGCCGCCCTCCGCGCTGGTTCCCACCTCCGCCGCCGCCCGGTAGCCGCCCCGACCCCGCCGGCCGAGCTCGCCTCGCCGGAGCCGCAGCTCCCCGGCGCGCCCCGTCCTCGCCCCGACGAGATCCGGCGCCCCCGCGTCGACCCCGGCCGGATCCGCTCATCCCCGGCCGTCTCCCTCCTCTCCGGCGTCTTCTCCGGCGAGGATCCGGTGAACCTCGGTTCGCGTGCCCGAGGTTGACTTTCCCCCTCCGAAAATCTGTCCCAGAGTTTTTGTAATTTTCATGCCTTATTCATTGCATCGTAACTCTGCATCTGTAGCTCCGTTTCGTGCGTGTAATATGTCAAATTGTTCGCCTCGACGAGTACATCATTTCATTCCATTGCATCATTTTCATTTGAGGTCATCTAGATGCCCGAATCATCGTCATAAGTGTGCTTCATAATGTTTTCTTCTGTCTGTTATCAGAACGAGCTCTTTTGTCATTTTTTCCATGATTGATGTGTGCATCCTATGAGGTTGATGTCTTCATGTGTTTTGAACGAGGCTATGTCTTCTTTACAGAGGTGCTTACCATGTATTTTTTTGATCAATGTGGTGACTAGCACAAGCATGCAAACTAGGCTTCGTGTTAATGCTGATTTTAGCCTTGTTCTGCTGTTATTTTGATGCCATGTAAACTTGATGCTACAGAGAGATCCATGCATATTTAGAGATACTTCATTAAGGATGTTTTGAACAATAGGTTATTGTATATCCATTAATAGCCTTGGTTGCAATTATGGAGTAGTCTAGCCTGTCATTTTCGTGCTCTACTTTTGCTTCAAAATGTTTCCTGGCAGATTGTTTACGTGTTATTCAATTTGGCCAAGGTTGCTATAGTTGATCCTTGCATGCTATGGACTTGTTTTTGACTTGGTTTGTTACAAAAACATGTCTTCTTTATGATGCTATGCTTATCTTGTCATGCAATGACTTGTGGTGAGTGAATCGAGCTTGTTAAGTACTGTTCCCGCTGTTGCTGTTTTGCTAGGCTGAATCTGTTATTTCGTGATGCTATATAAACATGCTTCTACAAATCATTCTATGCATAATCTGGAGATGTCCTATAAACATGTTTTGATCTACATGTCATCCTATATCCATCCATGCCCCTGGTTGCAATTATAGCTTGCTGTAGCTTGTTCATATCTTGCTCCAAAGTTGCTTGAAAATTTTGCTGTCAGCCTGTTTACATTAAGTTCACTTGTTCCCATATGTTTTGCTAGTGATCCATGTATCCTATGACGTTGATATTGCCATGCTTAGCTTCACAAACATGTCGTATTACTATTGGGTGCCTTGCCATGCAATGTAATGCTCTGTAGTGAGTTGCACAAGCTCATCTACATGCCTTCATAATTATGTTCCTGCCATGTTTGAATCTGTTTAATAACTTGCTATGTTTACGTGGGTGCCATTATATCTTCTGATCCCTTTTGGCTTATGGTCAGTAAGGGACTCTTTTTCTATGAAATTAGTAGTTTCATGCCATGCCTTTGTTTGACATGATAAGTTCCTGTAACATGTTGTTTGATAGCTCTAAACATTGCATCGTGATGTTATTTTCTGCAAAGTCTGAAATTGTTATAACTTGCAATCTTACCATGTGTGTTTGAGCATGTTCTGGTGATTTCTAGAGATAGCTCAGTGTTCATGTTTTGTAATGCTTTACCTGTACATCATATCCATGGCTTTTGTTATAATTTTGGGATGCTGTAGCTTATTGTTTTGATGCTTGCAATATGCCTAGTTGCTGTTTTGGACAGCTTGTCCTTTAAACTTGTTTCAGGTGTGTGTGTTGAACTGTTGCTCCGTTTTGAGTGCGCTCTATATGAAACTTGCTTGATTTTGCATGTAGATTCATATTTTCATGTTGCATCCATGTTTTGGAGTGTTTTCTTGATGTTTGGGTGCATTTCGCATCAATGCCATGTTTAACTTGTTTTGCTCATATCTTCTAGGCCGTAGCTCCGAACTAAATGATCTTTATATGTAACTTGACTAGAATCTCGTGTAGATCATCCTTGTGCATCATAACTTGCTGTTTAACAACTTGAACATAAGGTTTATTCAGATCTGGACCAATTTCGAAATATGCATATGAGGGCTTACCGAAATTGTTATATGTTGTTCCCGGCCTCATTTAAACTTGCCTTGATGTGTTGTTCTTGTTTGCGTCATCTTTTGCCATGAATAGCTTCATGTAGCTTGGTCATGCATCATGATTGTTCGTGCATCATGCCTTGTTCATGTGTGGTGTGTTTACTATGTTGTGTGCTTCTTTTCGATAGTTCCTATTTCGTTGCGATCGTGAGGATTCGTTCGTCTATGGTTAGTTCAGCTTCATCCGTTCGTCTTCTTCATGGATTCGTTCTTCTTCCTTACGGGATTTTAGGCAAGATGACCGCTACCCTGGATCTCACTACTATCATTGTTATGCTAGTTGCTCAGTTCTATCGCTTTGCTGCGCTACCTATTACCTGTTTATCAAGCCATCCCAAATTGCCATGAACCTCTAACCTTTGACACCTTTCCTATGCAAACCATTGTTTGGCTATGTTCCCGCTTTTCTCAGCCCCTCTTATAGCGTTGCTAGTTGCAGGTGAAGTTGAAGATTTCTCCATGGTGGACAGGATTTTGGTTGGGATATCACAATATCTCTTATATTATTAATGCATCTATATACTTGGTAAAGGGTGGAAGACTCGGCCTTTTGCCTGGTGTTTTGTTCCACTCTTGCCGCCCTAGTTCCCGTCATATCGGTGTTATGTTCCCGGATTTTGCGTTCCTTACGCGGTCGGGTGATTTATGGGACCCCCTTGACAGTTTGCTTTGAATAAAACTCCTCCAGCAAGGCCCAACCTTGGTTTTACCATTTGCCTCACCTAGCCCTTTTTCCCTTGGGAGTCGCGCATCCCGAGGGTCATCTTTATATTATTATCCCCCCCGGGCCAGTGCTCGTTGTGAGTGTTGGTCCAACCCGTCAACCGCCGGTGGCCACCAGGGGCAACTCTGGGCTGGCCTACCGGAAGTTTGGACAATCCGGTGTGCCCTGAGAACGAGATATGTGCAGCTCCTATCGGGATTTGTCGGCAAATCCGGGTGGCTTTGCTGGTCTTGTTTTACCATTGTCGAAATGTCTTGTAAACCGGGATTCCGAGTCTGATCGGGTCTTCCTGGGAGAAGGTCTATTCCTTCGTTGATCGCGAGAGCTTGTCATGGGCTAAGTTGGGACACCCCTGCAGGGTATAATCTTTCGAAAGCCGTGCCTGCGGTTATAGGCAGATGGGAATTTGTTAATGTCCGGTTGTAGATAACTTGACACCAGATCCGTATTAAAACGCATCAACCGCGTGTGTAGCCGTGATGGTCTCTTCTCGGCGGAGTCCGGGAAGTGAACACGGTTTCTGGGTTATGTTTGACGTAAGTAGGAGTTCAGGATCACTTCTTGATCATTACTAGTTGACGACCGTTCCTTTGCTTCTCTTCTCGCTCTTATTTGCGTATGTTAGCCACCATATATGCTTAGTCGCTGCTGCAGCCTCACCACTTTACCCCTTCCTTTCCCTTTAAGCTTTGCTAGTCTTGATACCCATGGTAATGGGATTGCTGAGTCCTCGTGGCTCACAGATTACTACAACAACAGTTGCAGGTACAGGTTCATGCGATGTTCATGACGCGGGAGCGATGCTTGTTTGCGTTGAGATCTTCTTCTGCTTCTTTGATCAGGGGATAGGTTCTAGGTCGGCAGCCTGGGCTAGCAGGGTGGATGTCGTTTGAGTTTCTGTTTGTGTTTCATCAGTAGTCGGATGATGCTCTGATGTATTGTGATGTTGTATTCGACTGGCATTGTATGCCTTATGTATGTATCCCCATCTATTATGTAATGTTGATGTAATGATATCCACCTTGCAAAAGCATTTCAATATGCGGGTCTATCCTTGGTGGGACCTTCGAGTTCCTTTTGGATAGGGTCGCATATTGGGCGTGACAAGGCAGGAGTCGGTCTACTTGTTGCGGACGTGATGCCTATATACATGATCATGCCTAGATAATCTCATAACTATGCGCTTTTCTATCAATTGCTCAACAGTAATTTGTTCACCCACCATAATACTTATGCTATCTTGAGAGAAGCCACTAGTGAAACCTATGGCCCCCGGGTCTATGTCTTATCATATTTTCTTTCAATCTACTTTTATTTGCATCATTACTTTTTGCATCTATATTACAAACTACCAAAATATATTTATCTTATCATACTATCTTTATTAGATCTCACTTTTGCAAGTGGCCGTGAAGGGATTGACAACCCCTTTATTGCGTTGGTTGCAAGTTCTCAGTTTGTTTGTGTAGGTGCATGTGACTTTTGAGGAGCCTCCTCCTGGATTGATACCTTGGTTCTCAAAAACTGAGGGAAATACTTACGCTACTATTACTGCATCACCCTCTCCTCTTCAAGGAAAACCAACGCAAGCTCAAGACAGAGTAAGAAGGATTTCTAGCGCCGTTTCCGGGGAAGTCTTCGCTCAAGTCATGACATACCAAGTACCCATCACAAACCCATCTCCCTCGCATTTACATTATTTTCCATTTGCCTCTCGTTTTCCTCTCCCCCACTTCACCCTTGCCGTTTTATTCGCCCTCTCTTTCCCAATATCCTCCTCTCTTTTCGCTTGCCGTTTTTCTGTTTGCTTGTGTGTTGGATTACTTGTTGCCATGGCGCAAGATAATACCAAATTGTGTGATTTCTCGAATACCAATAATAATGATTTCCTTAGTACTCCGATTGCTCCTCTTAATGATGTTGAGTCTTGTGAAATCAATACCACTTGTTGAATCTTGTTATGAAAGATCAATTCGCCGGCCTTCCTAGTGAAGATGCCGCTACTCATCTAAACAATTTTGTTGATTTGTGTGATATGCAAAATAAGAAAGATACGGATAATGATATTGTCAAATTTAAGTTATTTCCGTTTTCACTTAGAGAGCGTGATAAAGTTTGGTTTTCGTCCTTGCCTAAAAATATTATTGATTCTTGGAACAAGTGCAAAGATGCTTTTATCTCTAAGTATTTTCCTCCCGCTAAGATCATCACTCTTAGGAACGATATTATGAATTTTAAACAACTTGATCATGGGCATGTTTCCCAATCTTGGGAAAGAATGAAATTGATGCTTCGCAATTGCCCTACTCATGGTTTTAATTTATGGATGATCATACAAAAAATTTATGCCGGTTTGAACTTTGCTTCTAGAAATCTCTTAGATTCTGCCGCGGGAGGCACGTTTATGGAAATCATGTTAGGAGATGCTACAAAATTTCTTTATAACCTTATGGCTAATTATTCTAAATGGCACACCGAAAGATCTTCTAGTAAAAAAGTGCATGCTATAGAAGAAATCAATGTTTTGAGTGGAATGATGGATGAACTTATGAAGATGTTTGCTACTAAAAATATTCCTCTTGATCCTAATTATATGCCTTTGTCTTCCTTGATTGAGAATAATAATGAATCTATGGATGTGAATTTTGTTGGTAGGAATAGTTTTGGAAACAACGCTTATAGAGGAAATTTTAAGGCTAGACCGTTCCCTAGTAATTCCTCTATTAATTATGGAAATTCCTACAATAATTCTTATGGTAATTTTAATAAGATGCCCTCTCATTTTGAGAATAGTGTGAAATAATTTATGATTTCTCAAAAGAATTATAATGCTTTGCTTGAAGAAAAATTTCTCAAAGTTGATGATTTGGCTAGGAACATTGATAGACTTTCACTTGATGTTAATTCTATTAAACATGGATCTTATTCTCCTAAGCATGACATCAATGAGTCTCTCAAAGTAATGAGAATTTCCATTGACGAGTGCAAGGAAAGAACCGCTAGATTGCGTGCTAAAAAAGAAATCTTTATAAAAGCGTGTTCTTCTAGTTTCCGTGAAAATAATGATGAGGATCTTAAAGTTATTGATGCGTCTCCGATTAGATCTATGTTTTCCAATATGTGTTTTGATGATTATGGGAGTGATGATGAATCAACTTTGCCTAGAAGGCGTCCCAAAAATTTGGAGTCTTTAGATCTTAATGCTAAATTTGGTAAAAGTGAGATTGGAGAATCCCCAACTTCCAATAATATTGAACCTACTATCTCCGATTTCAAGGAATTTTATTATGATAATTGTTCTTTAAAAGGTTATATTTCCTTGTTGCAATCCGTTGTTAATTCTCCTCATGCTTATAGTCAAAACAAAGCTTTTACCAAACATATCGTTGATGCCTTGATGCAATCTTATGATGAAAAACTTAATTTGGAAGTTTCTATACCTAGAAAACTTAATGATGAGTGGGAACCTACTATAAAGATTAGAATTAAAGATTATGAGTGTTTTGCTTTGTGTGATTTGGGTGCTAGTGTTTCCACTATTCCGAAAACTTTATGTGATATTCTAGGTTTCCGTGATCTTGATGATTGCTCTTTAAATTTGCACCTTGTGGATTCCACCATTAATAAGACTATGGGAAAGATCAATGATGTTCTTATTGTTGCAAATAGAAATTTGGTGCTGTTAGATTTTATCATTCTTGATATAGATTGCAATCTTTCTTGCCCTATTATTCTTGGTAGACCTTTCCTTAGAACGATTCGTGCAATTATTGATATGAAGGAAGGGAACATTAGATTCCAATTTCCCTTAAAGAAATGCATGGAGTAGATTCCAAGAAAGAAAGTCAAATTACCTTGTGAATCTATCACGTGTGCTACTTATGAATTTAGTGCCAAAGATGGCACTCGTTAGATCTATCTTTGCTTTTATGCCTAGCTAGGGGCGTTAAACGATAGCGCTAGTTGGGAGGCAACCCAATTTTATTTATGTTTTATGTTTTTGCTCTTGTTTAGTAATAAATCTTGCATCTACCTTCTGTTTAGATGTGTTTTTATGTTTTAGTTAGTGTTTGTGCCAAGTAGAACCTATAGGATAACCTACGATGATAGTTGATTTGATTCTGCTGAAAAACAGAAACTTTGCACGAACGAATATAATTTTGTTAAATCACAGGAATGTGCTTTTGCGTTGATTCTTTTTGCTGATGTTCAATAAACACATACACATTGTACATGACTTCCTATTTTGGTAGTATTTTTAGAGTTCCAAAAGTTTGCGTTACTTACAGATTGCTACAGACTGTTCTGTTTTTGATAGATTCTGTTTTTCATGTGTTGTTTGCTTATTTCAATGCATCTATGGCTAGTAATCCAGTCTATGAACCATAAAGAAGTTGGAATACAGTAGGTTTAACACCAAATTAAATAAACAATGAGTTCATTGCAGTACCCTATGTGGTGGTTTTGTTTTCTTTCACCAACGGAGCTTATAAGATTTCCTGTTGAGTTTTGTGTTGTAAAGTTTTCAAGTTTTGGGTAAAGCTTTTATGGACTATGAAATAAAGGGTGGCAAGATCCTAAGCTTGGGGATGCCCATGGAACCCCAAGATATTCAATAATAACGAAAATCCTAAGCTTGGGGATGCCCCAGGAAGGCATCCCCTCTTTCGTCTTCGTTCATCCATAACTTTACTTGGAGCTATATTTTTATTCACCACATGATATGTGTTTTGCTTGGAGCGTTGTGTATTATATTAGTCTTTGCTTTTTAGTTTACCAAAATCATCCTTGTTGTACACACCTTTTGGGAGAATCCTATTTGATTAGAATTTGCTAGAATACTCTATGTGCTTCCCTTATATCTTTTGAGCTTGATAGTTTTTGCTCTAGTGCTTCACTTATATCTTTTAGAGCACGGTGGTGTCTTAATTTTGAAGAAATCTCTAGTATCTCATGATTTACTTATATTATTTTGAGAGTCTTTTAGAACAGCATGGTATTTGCTATGATCTTAAAGTTGGTCCTAGAATGATGAGCATCCAAGTTGGGTATAATAAAAACTATCATAGGAAGTGAAGTGGATGCTATGATCAATTTGATACTTGATAATTGTTTTGAGATATGGAGGTAGTGATATTAAAGTCATGATATTTGGGTGATTATGAATTTAAAGAATGCTTGTGTTGAAGTTAGCAAGTCCCGTAGCATGCACGTATGGTTAAAGTTGTGTAACAAATTTGAAACATGAAGTGTACCTGGCTTGTGCATCCTTATGAGTGGCAGTCGGGGCGAGCGATGGTCTTTTCCTACCAATCTATCCCCCTAGGAGCATGCGCGTAGTACTTGGTTTTTTGATGAATTCTAAATTTTTGCAATAAGTATATGAGTTCTTTTGACTAATGTTGAGTCCATGGATTATACGCACTTTTACCTTTCCGCCTTTGCTAGCCTCTTCGGTACCATGCATTGCCCTTTCTCACCTTGAGAGTTGGTGCAAACTTCGCCGGTGCATCCATACCCCGTGATACGATACGCTCTATCAGACATAAACCTCCTTATATTTTCCTCAAAATAGCCACCATACCAACCTATTATGTCATTCCCATAGCCAATCCGTGATATATTGCCATGCAACTTTCCACCGTTCCGCTCATCATCTTCATGACATACTTTACTTTTGTCATATTGCCATTGCATGATCATGTAGTTGACATCGTATTTGTGGCAAAGCCACCATGCATTATTTTTCATACATGTCACTCTTGATTCATTTCCCCATCCCGGTACACCATCGGAGGCATTCATATAGAGTCATATCTTGTTCTAGTTTCGAGTTGTAATCCTTATGTTGTAATCAATAGAAGTGTGATGATCATCATTATTAGAACATTGCCCAAAGAAAAAAAAGGAAGAAAAAAAGAAAGGCCAAAAGAAAAAAAAGGCCCAAAAAAAAGAAAAGAAAAAGAAATAAAAAAAAAGAAAAAGAAAAGAAAAAAAGGGCAATGTTACTATCTCTTTTCCCACACTTGTGCTTCAAAGTAGCACCTTGTTCTTCATGTAGTGAGTCTCATATATTGTGCTTCAAAGTAGCACCATGTTTTTCATATAGTGAGTCTCATAAGTTGTCTTTTTCATACTAGTGGGAATTTTTCATTATAGAACTTGGCTTGTATATTCCTATGATGGGCTTCCTCAAATGCCATAGGTCTTCGTGAGCAAGGAAGTTGGATGCACACCCACTAGTTTTCTTTTGTTGAGCATTCATTTATAGCTCTAGTGCATCTGTTGCATGGCAATCCCTACTCCTCATGTTGACATCAATTGATGGGCATCTCCATAGCCCGTTGATTATCCTCGTCAATGTGAGACTTTCTCCTTTTTTGTCTTCTCCACACAATCCCCATCATCATATTCTATACCACCCATAGTGCTATATCCATGGCTCACGCTCATGTATTGCGTGAAGGTTGAAAATGTTTGATATTATTTAAGTATGAAACAATTGCTTGGCTTGTCATCGGGGGTATAGAAGTTGGGAACATCTTTGTGTGATGAAAATGAGGCATATCCTATCTATATGATTTTGTAGGGATGAACTTTCTTTTGCCATGCTATTTTGAGAAGACATGATTACTTTGATTAGTATGCTTGAAGTGTTACTATTTCTTTTATCAATATGAACTTTTATTTTGTATTCATTTGGATCTGAACATTCATGCCACAATAAAGAAAATTACATTATGAATTATGCTAGGTAGCATTCCACATAAAAAATTCTCTTTTTATCATTTACCTACTCGAGGACGAGCAGGAATTAAGCTTGGGGATGCTTGATACGTCTCCAACGTATCTATAATTTTTGATTGTTCCATGCTATTATATTACCCCTTTTGGATGTTTATGGGCTTTATTTTACACATTTATATCATTTTTGGGACTAACCTACTAACCGGAGGCCCAGCCCATATTGCTGTTTTTTGCCTATTTCAGTATTTCGAAGAAAAGGAATATCAAACGGAGTCCAAACGGAATCAAACCTTCGGGAGCGTGATTTTTGGAACGAACATGATCCGGAGAGCTTGGAGTGCAAGTCAGGAAGCTTCCGAGGGCCCCACGAGATTGGGGGCTGCGCCATCCCCTGTAGGGCGCGCCCCCCTGTCTCGTGGGCCCCTCGGGCGGCCACCGACTTACTTCTTCCTCCTATATATACCTACGTACCCCGAAAACATCCAGGAGCACCGCGAAACACAATTTCCACCGTCGTAACCTTCTGTATCCGCGAGATCTCATCTTGGAGCCTTCGATGGCACTCTGTCGGAGGGGGAATCGACCACGGAGGGCTTCTACGTCAACATCCTTGCCCCTCCGATGAGTTGTGAGTAGTTTACCACAGACCTACGGGTCCATAGTTATTAGCTAGATGGCTTCTTCTCTCTTTTTGCATCTCAATACAATGTTCTCCCCCTCTCTTGTGGAGATCTATTCGATGTAAACTCTTTTTGCGGTGTGTTTGTCAAGACCCGATGAATTGTGGGTTTATGATCAAGTTTATCTATGAACAATATTTGAATCTTCTCTGAATTTTTTTATGTATGATTGAGTTATCTTTGCAAGTCTCTTCGAATTATCAATTTGGTTTGGCCTACTAGATTGATCTTTCTTTCCATGGGAGAAGTGCTTAGCTTTGGGTTCAATCTTGCGGTGTCCTTACCCAATGACAGAAAGGGTTGCAAGGCACATATTGTATTGTTTCCATCGAGGATAAAAAGATGGGGTTTATATCATATTGCATGAGTTTATCCCTCTACATCATGTCATCTTTGTTAATGCGTTACTCTGTTCTTCATTAACTTAATACTCTAGATGCAGGCAGGAGTCGGTCGATGTGTGGAGTAATAGTAGTAGATGCAGGCAGGAGTCGGTCTACTTGTTATGGACGTGATGCCTATATACATGATCATGCCTAGATAATCTCATAACTATGCGCTTTTCTATCAATTGCTCGACAGTAATTTGTTCACCCACCGTAATACTTATGCTATCTTGAGAGAAGCCACTAGTGAAACCTATGGCCCCCGGGTCTATCTATTATCATATTTGCTTTCAATCTACTTTATTTGCATCTTTACTTTTTGCATCTATATTACAAAATACCGAAAATATATTTATCTTATCATACTATCTTTATTAGATCTCACTGTCGCAAGTGGCCGTGAAGGGATTGACAACCCCTTTATTGCGTTGGTTGCGAGTTCTCAGTTTGTTTGTGTAGGTGCATGGGACTTTTGAGGAGCCTCCTACTGGATTGATACCTTGGTTTTCAAAACTGAGGGAAATACTTACGCTACACTTTGCTGCATCACCCTCTCCTCTTCGAGGACAACCAATGCAAGCTCAAGGCATAGCAATGTTGTACTGATTTCATTTTCTCTTTGTCATTGCAGGTGTTGACAGATGGTGGGTGCGGGTCGAGAGTGCTCCGAGCCTCCTTGCCCGGCGCTTGCTGGGAGGGGTGCTATTATTCCACCCTAGCACCTTCGGAGAGAGCTGGTAGACAGCATGCAGACACCGGCGGGCGCCTCTTCTTCTGCTGAGAGAGGTTGGGGGAAGAAAAGAGGGGTGTAGCTAGATGTGGACATCGCGGCGGGAGAGGTAGGAAGGTCGCTGCACCTTCTTTCCCGCCACCCCTAGCTCATTCTTCGGACCACTGGAGTGCTCCATCTCAGGTGGACCCGTCTGACTTAGACCCGTCTCGGACTCCAGTCCACAAGCCTTGGGCCGACGAGCCTCAGGTCGCCGAGCCTTCATCCGACGAGACTCGGGTCCCAGAGTCTTCGTACCAGGAGATTCGGGTCCCAGAGTTTTTGTCCCATGTGGCTCCGGAGACTAGTGGCCATGCTGATGGTGGTGAGGACACCTTTTCTGATGATAGCTATAGCAAGGGAGAGTTGGTTGAGGGGGGCAAGAAGGTCTACCAGCATAGTGGTACAAAGCTCCCATCCGTGTCGGCGACCCACGACCAGAGGTGGTTGATTGAGCCTAACGGGGAGAAGTAAGTGCATTTACTCTTTTTTAACCTGTTGCCTTCATGTTTCTTCAAATTAATATCTAATGTGTTGGCCTTGTCATACTGCAGGGGTTGGATACACGCCTCTGGTGTCCGTAGGCCCAACCAGGTCCTTGCACTACTAGGGAAAACGTTATGCAGAGAACTTTAGTAGTAGCGCTTGTTAAGAAAGCTCGCTACTGCTAGACAGCAGTAGCACGTGCCAAATAAGCATGATGCATATGCATATATAGCAGTAGCGCGTCTCGCTGAAAACTCGCTACTACTAAAATTTCGACCACTAAGCCGATGTTAATTAGTAGTAGTGATGGTACTAGTTAACTAGGGCAGTATGGTTAATAGTAGATGTTTTTTAGTTAGGGTAATAATAGATGTTAAGTAGTAGATAATGTTGATGCTAATTAGTTCAGTAGGGTTTAGTTTTTGAATTGAGTTTATTTAACTAGATATTAATTAGGGCAGTAGGGTTTAGTTTAGAGTAAAGTAATTTTGTTCAGTAGTTAACTATTAACTAAATATAATCTATATTTGGTTTTTGAATTGAGTTTGAGAGAGCATGAGATTTGTGTAGATTTTCTTGTAGTGTCAAACGCTAGGACATGCAAATTTGAAGTGGTCAGGATATATGCAAATTCCTCAATTGTGTTTGCACGTGCATGTTTCGATTGTGCCCAAGTGGCCTATTCTTGTTTCCACGGAATGAAGCCGAGTGGCCTATGTTTTGTCGGAATGTTGATTCATTTCTGTTCCGGCAAATTTCAGGTTCTCGATTTGTTCACTTTTTAGCAAAGGTCATGCCGAAATTTCCGTGAATTTCGGCATGACTTGTGCTACAAACTAGGACATACTGAGTGCCCGGGATTTGCCGCACCGGGAAGGAGTCAATGTTCCTGCAAAACAATAGGCCTTTTTTATGTCATTATTCATTTTATTATGTCTTGAATTAATTGAATAGATTTAATCGTAGGAAACATGGCTAGCAACAATGAAGGACAGGGTTCTGGTGATTGCGACGACGTCTACCGGGCGGCAGACGAATTTTTGAGCCTTGCTGATGATCAACCAATGTTGTTGCTGGGCCCACCGGTGGCATCAGGGACTGTGACCGACACACAGACTGGTGCTGAGACTGAGACCGGTGCTTAGGCTCAGACCGGCATCGAGACCGGCGCTGAGACTGAGACCGGGGAGCGGAGCCAATGTAGAACCGAAAGCAAAGAGGCAACAACTTCCTAACATTCTCATGATTACTAGACTTGTGGTCACGGAGGTGGGCGACGGCAATTTTGAGCCAAACACGCCCGAGGAAGCGTGCACGTGCTACGACTATCAAATAGGCTGCATCGTATGGACAACCGCCACCATCAAAGATGAGAAACTACAGAAGATAGATAATATGAGGCCCTACCTCCTAAAGAAGTTTCACCAGATATTCTTGTTCCCGGGACGGAATGAAAAGGATTATGAAGATCCAGATAAGGACCCGACAATGAAGAAGATAAACAAACACGCCATGACCAAGTTTAGCGACGCATTGGCCGCCTTGAAAACAAGGGTGAAAGCAAGGATCATCGACAAGAAGGAACCCTACTCCGAGATTGTAAAGGATAATCCGACAATCACGGAAGAGCAGTTTTAAATATTCAAGGGGGCTTGTGAGGCCGAAGCTGCCAAAAAAAAGTCTAAGTACATGAAGGGGCTTCAAGAGAGGAAAATTGGGAGCCACCACCTCGAAAGTCGTCGTTACAGCGGGAAGAGGTCCAAATGGGCCAAGGAGGACGTGGAAGCCGTGAGTCTAGGCATCCCAGACCCCTTGGCGGAGTTCACCGTCCAACAGGAGCTTGACGTCCTGATGGCCCGGCACTGTTGGGACCTAGTGAAGAAGGTTTATGAGACAAACCCGGTCACGGCAGAGTTCATTAGACTACTGGTAATTTAGTTTCTAATCAATTCGACTGCACATGTTAGTCATATTTGTAAACGATCCTTGCGCCTTTTGCAGAGAGAGCAGCACAGGATGCGGATGAAAGCGAATGGCCGTCTGAGGCATTGGCGAGGCCCAAGTGGGACACTCCATTAAACTGGGCGTTGAACATATTGAAACGACTCCCGGTGGAGACTCGACCGTCTATGGACGCGTGAACGGTGTCGGAGACGGCGCCATGTGGAAGAAGTACTACCATGAGAGCACGGAGGAGAGAAAGGAAAGACGGAGGTTAACTGAAGAAAACATCGACAAGAAGGTTGAGATTGCGGTTGAGAAGAAATCATCTCAGACAGTCGCAACAGCGGTAGCTGCCGCAAAACAGGTGGTTGCAGATATGTCTACTTCCTTGGTTCCGGCCGTTTTCAATTGGACCAGGCAAAATCCAGAAAAAAATGCAGCGGACTTTCCCCTTGCTGACTTCCTGGGGTGCATCTCGACTAGCGTTGCACCAGCACCTGCTCCCGCACCGGCTCCCGCACCTGCTCCCGCACCGGCTCCCACAACGGCTCCCACACCTACTTCGGCATAGGCTCCGGCACCGGACGTGCTCGGCGGTGCTTCGTCTTTGGCTGAGCTCGATGCCCTCACGGTATTTGTCACACCGGCCCCCTTCAATAAATGTATAATCTCGAGTTTTCGTTGCCTTTTGGATGTCTCATGTCACAGACTTTTCTTTGCAGGCGGATGAAACCCCGTGCACCATATTGTACACCATCGGCGGCCAGAAGGTGGACATGGGGAAGGCGACGATAATGGAGCCGACGGAACCATTGTTCCACAGCCGACCGATCCCCCTGAACGTCTTCAAGGTTTCTGTGGCGAGTGTCAAACCGGGCCACAAGAATTTGCCTCCTCTGATACTAGTGGGGGATGACGACGATACCCCGTGGCGGCTTGGTGATTGTTGCAATGAGTGGGTCCTGTTGTGGCCAAAGAGTCTGCTTCGTCTGGAGGCGGCCGGGAGCACACCCATGAGCACGCAGCCTCAGCAAGGTACGAACATCAACACCCCACCTACCCAATTAGCGTCGGGTGTCGGGTTGGGTGATAGCGGATGGGGTAAGGAAGAGGCTCCATTAGTCGCTGATGACGTCGCTATGGATGAGGATAAGGATGACGATGGCACTCAATGGTATGTCTATACTGGCGCCTACTCAGGGTTTGAGCGTCATGAGTCGGTTCCTGAATTGCCGTCTCCGGAGGCTGAACATATTATGGACGACCTTTCGGTAGTAATGAAGTCTAGGAAGAGAGCGAGGAAAGGCAAAAAAGCTATTTCTATGATCCAGCCCCCTCAGCAGCCTCGGCTTCAGGACCGTATAGATATCCCCGATCCGGATAAATGGCATATCCCCGGTCAACCAATCCTACCTGCAAGAGCGCTAGGGGCCAGATTCGGCAATCTAAGGAGACTTCATGACATTGTGCTGCGGATAGAGAAAGGCCTCATCGCCTCGAAATATCCAGGATACCCACTCTACGTGGTTAATGTTCCGCGGCAAATGTCGTACGTCGACTGCTTCCCCGCTGATAAGTTCTTCCTTTGATTCGATTACATATTCGACATGTTTAACTTGAAGAAGCTGGATTTTACATTTGGCCGCCTTTATGCCTTGCACATGAACTACATAATCGGGGTTGAGCAGATACCTCATATCTGTGTCGCTGACCCGTACTACATGCACGAGGGCTTCTTGGGAGTCTGTGCAAAGCACCGTGAATACGCAAGGGGATACATCGTCAGTTTCGTGCTCGCCAATAAGGACAAGGAGGCGATTCTCGTGCCTTATAATCTCATGTAAGTCATCCGCGCGGATATCCTTCCTTCGATTTAAATCATTCATTTGCACGGTGGAGGCTAATTAATTTGAGGTGTACTTATTTTGCGCAGCGGCGGGCGTGCTGTCCTCATCATCCTCTACCCCCGATACTCCCATGCTCTTTACTTGGATTCGTCGAAGAACATTCACAAAAAGGATTACACCCACATCAAAGATGTTCTCGACAGTGCTATGTTTTACTACCAAGCATGGGGTGGAGTGGTCAAGGACAAGAAGAGAAGGGGCGGCAGGCTCACCTTCAGCCATAAGACCGACTTCTGCTGCATCCAGCAACCAAGTGAATTCTCTTAATGATGGATTCTATGTCCTACACCACATGCTGGAGTACAGATGGGATCACCAGAACCTTCGCATGTCACCTAGATCCGGCGATGCCCATATTCTGCAATGGGCAAAGGATGTAGGAGATATCGATGATCATCGACTTCGAGCTGAGTTCTATAACATCCAGCGTGAACTTTCCCAAATCATCATGAAGGTGGTCGTCGGAAAAACAGGGATGTTCTACGAAGAAGGAATACATCGTCGCGGGAAGACGTCCGAACATGGGTAGCCTCTCAGTGTCTCGACATGAAGCCTTTCACTAAGCTCGGGGACTATCTCCCTGACATGGATGGATGGCACGACATGTTGGAGTGATTGTCGATATATGACAATGTGTCCGTTTAGTCCATACATTCTTTATGAAAAAACTTTGAGTTATGCACGGTGAAACTTTATTTGTGATGTAATTAAACCGTCCTCCTCCTCGACTAGCGAAGATCACTCTAGTTAGGGAATTTTGGGTGCGATGAACATTGTTATTTATGCTTATGATGTGTTGTTTCTATTTTTGCCAAGTCTGTCTCTTTCTGTTGCTCAACTATATATGTTGCATATCATCGACTCATGTGATGATGCAGGTGCATAGATCATCGATGGCGAAGAACTGCTACGCCAGGAGTATATATACGATGAGTGGCCGGAGTGTCAGGCCTAGGTGTACCGGTTTCTGGTTTCCGAGCGACAGGCAGTAGTTAGTTTAGGTTCACGCTAATGCGAGAGAGGGATACGAACTAATGTACTGCATAGTTCTGCTCTCACTCAAAGTGATAGCTCTTCTCGCATATATCATTTTTTAGATGGATGACGATGTATTTGCAAGTAATCGAGACTTGTATCGCTATTTTCGAGATGTTGACGAGAGACCACTTTGTGTTGGATGATCATTATGATGATGACATGATTTGATGAGACTAGTTGTATATATATTCTATGATTACATTTGTATGTGTATGATATGCTAAAGATTATTGTATAAATCCTATTCAAATACAAAACAAATATGTAGAAAAAAACTAATAGAAGTAGTAGTAGCGAGGGGAAAAAGTTAGCAGTAGTGCCGCCTTACCAGTATCGCTTCCCTGTAAAAAGCGCTGCAGATAATATCAGTAGTCCTCTTCACTGAAGCGCGCTACAACTATCCATGTATACCAGTAGCGTGGGACGACGGGCGCTACTGCTACACGTTAGCTGTAGCGCCTTATCAGTAGCGCATCGTCCCGCGCTACTGATAGGCCTAAAACCCGCGCTGCTGCTAGGCTTTTCCCTAGTAGTGTTGGTGTGCTTTGCCGGCACCACTTCCCGGGGTGGGTCAAGTTGCCCGATGAGGGTGATGTTCCACAGCTAGCACTAAGCTGGGAGCTGTACGTGGCTGCCCCAGCCCCGTCGGAGGAGAGGTTGATAGTGTCCTGTGCAAGACGGTGGCTGATATCATGAGACGATGGTTTTGGGTAATTTCTCCTTTACTCAATTAAATATCAACAGTACCTAGTGATTGTACTAATCAGTGTTGTCTTGTTTGATTGCATACCTTCTACAGGTGTCTTGAGGAACATGAGGCAGACGCGGCTATGGTTATCGAAGCCGAGTGCAAGCCCCTACCTCAGAACTTACGACAAGAGGCTCGGGTGCAGGCTGTCCAAGACTACTACACCTCGACTAACATCAAGAGGGCGAAGAAGAAGTGCCACATCAAGTATCTAAGTAAGGAGAAGTATATGAAGACAATTTCCTATTCCTAATGTCTTGTACTTAGGTTCCTTGATTTGATTCGTAGGTGTAGCGCTGAAATTTCTCTTTGTCTAACTTAGGTGCGCTCAAGATGGTGTGCGGATAGGATGGACTGTTTGGAGGCGTTGGTGGATGAGTTATGCTCTCCCCAATGGCTAGCCGTCCGCAACAAGGCCAGGGATAACCGTGCCCAAATGCAAGGTGTGCCACACCATCAAGGGAGCTCCAACCTGTTTGAGTATGGGAATCACTAGGTATGTGGTTTGAGCCCTTAACGATTCATGCAATTTCATTCTTCATGATAGATTGAGCCCTTAACTAATATTTCGTTCCTCTCTTTTAGGCGCGACACCACAAGAAGTACGTGCCACCACTGTACGACCTCTATGCCATGGCCTATAGTGCCCCGTATAAGAAGGCAAAGGCATTCTCGGAGGATGACCTCGATCATCCAGAGAGCTTCATCGACATCTCCTCCCACAACAAGCTCATGAGGTATAGAGACTTTGGGAAGGAGATGAAAGGGGAGGACATCAACCGGAGCCGGAGTCCTTTTGATCCTGAGCTCATGACGCTATCTGGTGATGGGAGGAAACATGGCTCGGTAGCCATTGGAGATGGACTGATACGTTGTCCTAGAAGTCTCCCGAAGATCAAGAAGCGCCAGACGAGGTCTCTTCCTAAGATGAGGCCTCAACCACGGCCAATGGAGCTAGCCATCGAGGCATATTGGCCAAATCATGCACATAATGTTCATTTAATTACTAACTAATATGACTAACTCGTGAAAATGAAATGTGCAGTCCATGTGCGAGAAAAACGGCCAGACCCCTCCGCCCATGCCCCAGATTGGTATAGCGGACACGGTGAGCTTCATTTCAATGGTCATTAGTTACTAGTATTGACATTTCAGTTGCATCATGCTAACTAAACATTGCAAATGATCTTTGGTGCAGCATGCCTCCCGACAAGCATCGACGGATCCTTCTCCGTCTGGCACTAGCACAAACCCGATCGTTCCTTCACCTCAATGATGATGGTTTCCCAAGTGTTTTTCTTAACAAATGCATACTTAGCTTAAGAAATAAGCTACTTAGCTCCAAGATGACCTATACTTAGCTTATTTTCCTCTAAAAATGACATAATAACCTTACTTGGCTCCAAAATGACATATTTTACCTAGGATAGCTATAAGATAACCTATACTTAGCATTTTTCCTCCAAAATTACTTGATATGCTTAGTTAGCTAAAAATTGGCATAATTACCTAGGATAGCTCAATAGTGATCTGTACTTAATTTAGCTAGTTCATTTATGACATAATTAGCTCATTTGGGTAAAAAATGGCATAATAACCTAGGTTTAGCTCCAAAATGACCTATACTTAGCTTATTTTCCTCGAAAATGAAATAATAACCTTACTTAGCTCCAAACTGGCATACTTTACCTATGAAAGCTAGAAAATGGCCTATACTTAGCATTTCTTCCTCCAAAATGACAAAATATGCATAACTACCTAGGTTAGCTAAAAAATGGCATGATAACCTTGGTTTACTTCCAAAATGACATAGACTTAGCTTATTTTCCTCCAAAATGACAAAATAACCTTACTAATCTCCAAAATGCCCTATTTACCTAGCTTAGCTCTAAAATGACCTACACTTAGCATTTTTTACCTAGCTTAGCTAAAAAATGGCATTTTTACCTACCTTAGTTAGAAGAAGAAGAAGATAAAGAAGAGGAGAGGGAAAAAGAAAGAGGAGAAAAATTCTTCTTCTTCTTCTTTTTCTTCTTCCTCTTCTTCTTTTTCTTCTTCTTCTTCTTTTTTTTCTTCTTCTTGTAGCTAGTCTTCTTCTTCTTCTAACTTTCTTCTTTCCCAATTTGCAGATTTGCTTTAGATGAGGAGCTTGCATTCATGGAGTCTACTCTTCTCCTTGTGCTTCTTTTTGTTTTGATTTTGTATGATGTACTTTGTTGGAGGAAACTTCTTGTTGGATATGTTGTTGGATATGTGTTGTTGCAAACTTGTTGTAGGATATGTGTTGGATATGTTGTTGGATATGTGTTGGTATGCTTGTCTATATATATCTTCAAATGTCTATATATATCTGTGAAATTCTGTGAAATTGAATGAATTTAAGAAAAAACAGGGGCTATATAGGCAGACGGCAAAGAGATTTCCCAACAGCGAGCAGATGGCAAAGCAGCCACGTGGCGGCTACCTGTGTAACCTGGGGGCACTGGCTGGCCTATTTGGTTACTTTGCCATTTGCTGGCAGATGGCAAAGAACATTGCACCTTTGTTGTCTGCTAGCAGATGGCATACCATGCCATGTGGCAGCACTTGGGGGTTGGCCTATTTGGTTACTTTACCGTCCGCTGGTAGACGACAAAGGTGCAATGGTCTTTGCCATCTGCCAGCGGAAGGCAAAGCATGCCGTTAACCCCTCAACGAACCTAAGCTGGCACGTGTGTGTCACACCCTGCATTTTGTAACATTCCATTTGCATTTTTAAAGCATGAAAATTTGGATCAACAAAAACTTTTGCATTATTTGGTTTTTATTTGGAGTTGGTTTTCTCTCTGTGATTTTTAAGTGCTCTTTAAAGTCAACACAACTCCACCATATATACTTCATCTCCTTGCCCCAAACTTCGGCCCAATGATCATGCCATGTGTATAGAGCAATATAGTATTTTCTTACAAAAATAATTTGGCCAAATAATATTTTTAAAAAAATTAGTTTTCCAAGAACCCCTAAATTGAGGTTTGCACTGCAAGTACTTGATTTGGGGTATGAAAAATATTTCAAAGAGTATGTTTGAAACCTATTAGATATAGGACTCCCATAAACCACAAAAATATAATTTTAAGAGTTATGTTTCTATTTTATTTAAAAGCTTTTTCTTAAGGCCAGAAATGGTCTTTAATAGGGAAAAATTATTTTATTGTTTTAAAAATATTTGACAAAAATCAGGGAAACTCAGTGGACATATATTTTCCATATATAAGAGTTTCAACTCATGGTCATGTTCAAAATATTGGACAAAACCTCCCAAAACCATTTCTGCCCATTTCAAGGATTGGAAATATTTCTACAGGAAATATTTTCACAAAAATCCAAGGAAAATCCAGCAAGTCACAAATGCATATTGTGATCACCTTGCAAAGCCTCATGTCAATTAAAGTCATTTTGTTTCACCAAAATGCCCCAAAACCCTCTCTGACCATAACCATATTTGAACAACTTTGTACTACCAACTTTCTCTCCTTGACCCCAACTTTGGTGATCATGTTCACATGTCTAAATGAGGCCACTACAGCAAGTGGTGCATGAAGGAGAAGTGATTTGCTCAACTAGATATACACAAGTTCATTTCTGCTAGTTTCTAGGGTTTGCCAAAGTTTCATTAGCAAACTCTTCCAAATGAGCTCATCTTCCTTTTTCCCTATCATTTTGTCATGACAAACATCCCTGCCAAGTGCCACAAGACTTAAATTAGTGAAAGTACCCCAAAACCATATCAAACACCTTCTGCATGTTTACTAAAAACCCTGTTTGGGGCTCTTCCACTAATCTCCATGAGCTCCACTTTTTACCACAACCCCTCCTAGCCCCCTTTCACCACCAGTAACAATGGCAAACCCACAGCTCAATTATTGGATGGGTAAAACCCCACTTTCTCTCTCTGGACAGCCCATTTCTCCCTCTTCTTCTACCTCTCTCTTCTCCTACTGGCCACCCAGGGCATCCAAGGCCATCCCCTACTTCTTTACTCCCCCCTTGAGCTACCAGACACCTTTGGACGCGCCCACTTTGCATAAAGAATGGCTATGCCACCCATTTTCACACTCTGGAGCGTGCTACAGTGCACTCCCGCACTGTAGCCGCCCCCTTCCAACCGCCTCCGGCCACCTCGGGCCTCCCCAGCACGCCCGACGATGCTCCTCGACGTCCTCCACATGCCACAGCGTGGTCCCCCTCCTCCCTCTCCCTCCTCTCGCCTGAGCTCGCACGCGCGCCGGCCGCCCGAGAGCTCCAATGGGCAGCCTCACACGCGCGGCGTCTCTGACCCTCCCCACTCTCTCTCTTAGCCCCCCTCGGCGTAGTCCACACCCAGAAACACCCCAGACACGATGCCATCTCCTTCCGAGCCCTATGGCAACGAGCAGGAGCTCGCCGGCGCATGGGTCCACGGCACCCCACCGTTCGCCTAATTAAGGGCCTCCCCGAGCCCTCCTATCCTCACCACTGGCGATACCACTCCCCAAAACACCCCCCTGCACCCCAGTTCGTCTCCAGAGCCGCCCGAGCTCGAGATCGAGCTCGAGATCCACCGCTTCGGCTCACCGAAGTTCGCGAGGTACAGGCCGTCCCCCGGCCCTCTTTCCTCTCGTCTGGAACCCCTGCAGCCCTCTGATCCTTCCCCCTTGTTTCCCCTCTCTGTAGCAGCCGGAAACGGCCGGAACCGACGACACTCGAGGCTCCTCCACCGCGTGACCTCGTCGCCGGCGAACCAGGCTACCCTGGCGACCGCAACCACCACCACCCGAACAGCGAGACGAGTCTGAGCCCATCCGTGCTCTCGCCCGACCTCGCCGTGCCCTGCATCGTCGCTGGTGAGTTCGCCAGCCGTCTGGACTCGGGGTTAGGGATAGATTGCGTCGCTTTGCTGCCTCTCCCCTCCACCGCTCCTCTCTCTCTCGCTGACGCTGGGCTGCCTGTCTGGCTGGGCCTGTTGCGCTGCGGCTGTTCTGGCCCAGCAGGCGCAGAGCCCTTTTTCCTTTTTCTTTTTCTGTCACCCTTCCAAAAATCCCATAGGATAAAATATTTGTCCAAATGAAATACTTCCAGTTCCTAAATTCTTGTAAAAATCCCACCTATTTAATGGTGCAACTTTCATTCAAATGCACCAACCTTTTCTTCACTGTAAATATTTAAATGTGATTTTAAGCATTTAAATACACCCTTGTAAATCCATTTCTCCTATTCTGCTACTCCAAATCCAAAACTGGAAATTTTCCCCTTCTTAGTTTTCACCCTATTATTTAACAAAAATGAGTTGACATTTTTTTGAGCACTTTAGTTTTTCTGTTTTATTATTGCCTTATTTTTCTCGTTATTATTTTGTGACGATAGATTGCGTCGCTGACGAAGGAGTTGGACTAGAAGACTTTGAAGACCCAGAAGACTTTGTTGAGCCAGGCAAGCAGCCCTTTGACCATGTCTATGAAACCCTTTTTATGCATGTCATATAGCACCATATTGTTGTTGCAACGGAATCATGATGAGGTGGTACCCACTTTGATGGTTTGCCACCGTACTTCCTCGTTGATACTTGCATTGTGCATGACCCTACCTTCTTATGAGGGTTATGCCGGTGGGAGTAGATAGGATGCTAAGTAGTGCTACGCAAAAAGGGACGGGAATATGCATGGTGAATGGAGACAAAGTATTTTTCAAAAGACTTCTCGAAAACCCCATCGGGTGCCACTTATGCCCGAGGGAAATTATGAGATGGGTAACCACTTGATGACGAAGTGGTGTACCGAGGAAAGTGTGTGCGTTGTTTTCGAAAACGGATTAGATTTAAGATTTGTCGACTGTCCCAACCTTTCATGCGCAACCACTCTACCCTTATATGGGAAAGGGCATTATTGATAACCTAGACCGATACTAGCTTGGAGCCCGCATTACTAGTGATGGGAGAGATGTTGGTGCGCTCTCTCGGGACGGGTTCGTGCCAGGTAGTGCGGCCAAGAACATTTTTATGGGCCACCGGACACACTGTTGGTACCCCGTGCCAGTATGTGATGAATATGGGAGCGATGCTCCACAATTTTAAAATGCGAAATGTTGGGCACGGGGGTCACTACCAATCGAGTGGACTCCATGTTAGTGTCGTCTAGGGAAAGGTAGTGATCGGGTGCTTACCCCAGGTACTTGAGGTATCGCGGGTCGTGGATGACACGGAAGTTCCCCGGATCTTGTGGGTAAAGTGTGCAACCTCTGCAGAGTGTAAAACTATTCGAATAGCTGTGTCCACGGTCAAGGACAGTTGGGCGGTGCTGCTTAAACTATGTCCAGAGTTTTACAACCATATGTGTGAGTTGACAAAACTACTTGGGTCAAGTCAAAGGACTTGACATGATTGAGATTGGGTTGGTGCCCACTATATTTATGTTGATACCTGTAACATGTCCTCATGGTTACATAAATTCTCCGGATGCATGTCTTACAAATTGTTGAACATGTCATTGCACTCAAAACTAGCTTTCTGCAAAAATTTACCTATATCATGCATTGTTACATCTTGGACCAAAACATGGGTTGCTTGCGAGTACATTCAAAGTACTCATTGGCTTGCCACTAGTTATTTAATTGACCAGGCATGGAAGAACCGTAGTTCGGAGAAGAGTTCTTTGGAGACGATCATGCGAACTAGGACGTTTCCCAGTCAGAATGCCTGTAGGGTTAAGGCAGATGGCATGGGTTCTACTTATCGACAAAGATTTCCGCTGCTTGTGTTTCATTTGATGTTCAGCCCTTAAGGTTTTATCAATGTAAGACTTGACCATAATGGTCATAATTTGTGTAAGACGGTATGTATGGATGTAAGACTCTTGTTATTCAGCTTCTGTGTGTTCAGTGAGCATTGATCTTTGGGATCACTGTACACGTGCATTCGGTGATCTCGACTTATGAGTCGGGGTCCCCACAGAGCTGGTATCAGAGCCATCCTGACTGCAGGAAGCCCTAGTTAGCATGGACGTTAGTTAGCTTGAGACCATCTAAACTTCTCTTCTTTTCTAAAGCTTACCCAACCCAAAGATATATTCCCTTATTGACCTCTCCCATTCAACCTTTGTAGATGGCTGCCGTACCCGAAGACTTCCTGACCACCGGATTTCCCGTGCTTCTCGAGGATAGCCTCAAGAAGTGCCAGTTTCACCGAGCCCCCATTTTCACCTACCATGAGCATTGGATCAATGACACCGAGACGGAGTATCATGTGGAAGTGATCGTGAAGGCTAATGACTCTCCAACAAGCTGGTTCTTCGAGGGACCCCAGATGGCAACTCTGGTTCTTGCCGTCGAGACGGCAACCCTCAAGGCACTCACCCGCCTCCGAGACCTTCTTCCCGAGATGGCAGACGAGTTGGCTACCCGCTTCTTGCCTTATCAGAAGGAAGGTGAGGATGAGAGCAGTGCACCAGCTCCACCATTAGAAGGACTTCCACTCCGATTCCAGACCTACTTCAGCCTTTGTGCCGATAGTTTGGCACAACACTTGGCCTCAGAATCAATGGAGCTCCGAAAGGAACTGCATGAGACCAAGGCACTTCTTCTCCAAGCTCAAGTGAAGACGGATAGGATCAAGAAAGAAGGCGCTCCTCCTGGACAGCCCGCAATCGCATACAGAGGCGGAAGACCCCCAAAGGATGGAGAACCACCACAGCAACACCGCATGAGCGCAAGGGATTACCGCAAGCTCTTCACCCCACCAGCAAAGCAACACCGTGTTGAGCTCCTCCACTCCCCCACTCCTTCAAGCAATGAAGGAAGTCACGCTACTGATGATGGGGAGGAAGACCCAGAAGAGCCAGACTACACGACCGAGCATTCCACCACTTAGGCATCATTCGCAACATGGATATGCCCGTTAGTAACCCCTATGGTAGGATAGGTCGTGTACCCCTATGTGAAGTCGAGTCCTTGTAATGGTTCATATGAAACCATGTAGTGTTGTGTTTGCTTTTGATGTGTTTGATGGACGTCGTGCTTTCCCTCGGGAACTTGTAAACGACTACATCACCCATTTGGACTTTAATGAATGTGTTTGGCCCTTTTGGCCCTTGCATGAAAACAATTAGTGTCATACCAACCCCCTTACTAGGCATCCCATCTATATTGCTTTCCCCATATTTCCCAATCATGAGACCTTGACCGCTCCAACAGGATGCCTGTTGTAACACGTACTGGTACCTCTACCCAGCAGCAAGAAGCTGGAGGTTCTGCTGAAGCAGGAGTCAGCCAGGACCAAGCCCGAGGACAGACTCCACCCCACCACCTCCTCCAAGCATGGACATGGCTCAGCTTCTCCAAGCCTTCCGAGAGGAACGCCAAGCCAACACTGCAGCCCTCCAGATGATTGCTCAAGTTGTCAATCGCCAGCCGGCGGGACACGGCAATGGACGTTCCACGTTGGTGGAGTTCAAGAAGCATGCACCACCCACCTTCATCGAGACTGCTGAACCCCTGGATGCAGACGACTGGGTCCGCACCATTGAGGATCTGTTGGAACTAGTCGGATGCACTGAAGACCGTGAGAGGGTGGCATATGCTGCCCACTGTCTCGGGGGAACTGCCAGAGCTTGGTGGGATGGATTCAAGGCCATGCATGCTGAGCAAAACATCACTTGGAATGACTTCAAGGCAGAATTCCGCAAGGCCCACATTCCTTCCGGAATCATGGCCATCAAGAAGCGTGAGTTCCGAGCCCTGAAGCAAGGAAGTAGCACTGTCAAGGAGTACATGCAGAAGTTCAGTGTTCTCTCAAGGTATGCTCCTGAGGATGTCAGCACTGATGCTGCCAAAAAGGAGCGCTTCATGGAAGGCCTTAACCAGACTCTGCAGTACTCGCTTGTTGTGTGTGACTGCCCGACCTTTCCTGATCTGGTGAACAAGGCACTCATGCTTGAGGACAAGCGACGTGCTTTGGATGATACCCGTAAGCGCAAGATGATCAGCAAGGGTAGCTCCAGCAACCAGAAGCCTCGCCCGTGGCAGCCAGCCCCGGTCAAGCCAACCTATCAGCAGCCAAGAGCTCCTGCACCCCGCACCAACTATCCACCTCAGCAGTATGCCAACCCCAGGCCAGCTTACAACAACCCCAATAACAATGCTGGCAAGAGCAGCAACCCCAACCAAGTCACTTGCTTTGGATGTGGTCAGCCAGGACACTACTCCAAGAATTGCCCCAACAAGAAGCCCGACGCCCCGCGCCCCAATGCGCAGAACCCAGGACAAGGCCGTGGAATGCCACCAAGGAACCAAGCTCCCCGCAACCTGCCCAACAACGGCAAGGGTCGTGTGAATCATGTCACTGCAGAAGAAGCCCAGGAAGACCCGGACGTCGTGCTGGGTACGTTCCTTGTCAATTCAGCACCTGCAACTGTCTTGTTTGATTCTGGAGCCACGCATTCATTTGTCACCCAAAAGTTTGCATTAAAAAGTGGCATGACCCCTACACCCCTGAATAACCCTATGGTGGTACAAACCCCCGGAGCAGAGATGAGAGCCAAGATAGGATGTAAAGGAGTCGGGATTGTCATTAATGGGGTAGACTTCCTAGCAGACCTTATCATCTTAAGATCGCAAGGCTTGGATGTGATCTTAGGAATGAATTGGCTCATCAAGCACCAAGGCTTGTTAGATTGTGCCAACCGGACTGTCACTGTGACCAATGAGCAAGGAGTCGAAGTTAAATTTGCCTCCAACCCCTCCTCTGCTCAAGCCAACCAAGTCAACTGTCTGACTGAAGTTGGATTGGAGCAAGTGCCGGTAGTATGCGAATACCCCGATGTCTTTCCTGATGAGCTACCGGGAATGCCTCCTGACCGAGACATTGAGTTCATCATCGAGCTCATACCCGGAGCAGGACCCATCTATAAGAAGCCTTATAGAATGGGATCGGAGGAGTTAGCAGAATTGAAGAAGCAACTGGAAGAGCAGTTGAGGAAGGGATTTATCCGCCCTAGTGCCTCCCCTTGGGGATCACCTGTTCTGTTTGTGGCAAAGAAGGACGGTACCATCCGCTTGTGCATTGACTACCGCTCCCTCAATGAAGTTACAATCAAGAACAAGTATCCACTTCCCAAGATTGAAGATCTGTTTGATCAACTCAATGGGGCCAAGGTGTTCTCCAAGATCGACCTCAGATCTGGGTACTACCAGCTGAAAATCAGACCCCAAGATATTCCGAAGACGGCATTTGTAACCAGATATGGCCTGTATGAGTGCACGGTCATGTCCTTTGGATTGACCAATGCCCCAGCTTACTTCATGTATCTCATGAATAAGGTCTTCATGGAATATTTGGACAAGTTTGTCGTTGTCTTCATTGATGACATTCTTGTCTTCTCGAAGACGGAAGAAGAGCACGAGCAACACTTGAGGATGGTCCTAGACAAGCTTCGAGAGCACCAACTGTATGCCAAGTTCAGCAAGTGCGAATTTTGGCTGCGTGAAGTTGGATTCTTGGGTCATGTTTTGACCGAAGAAGGATTGTCGGTCGATCCCGCTAAGATTGAAGCCGTGACTGAATGGCAATCCCCAAGCAATGTGAAGGAAGTCAGAAGCTTCCTCGGACTCGCAGGATATTACCGCAAGTTCGTTGAAGGATTCTCAAGCATTGCCCGACCCATGACTCAGCTCTTGAAGAAGGACAAGAAGTTTGAATGGACGCCGAAGTGCGAAGAGAGCTTCCAGGAGCTGAAGAAGAGACTGACCATCGCCCCAGTTCTGGCCACACCAGATATACACAAGGAGTTTGTGATATATTGTGATGCGTCAAGAACCGGACTGGGAGGTGTTCTGATGCAAGAGGGCAGAGTCGTAGCTTACCTTTCAAGGCAACTACGGCCTCATGAAGAGAACTATGCTACTCATGATCTTGAGTTAGCAGCAGTGGTTCATGCCCTGAAGACATGGCGACATTACCTCCTAGGGAAGCGGTGTGAGATATACACGGATCACAAAAGTCTGAACTATATTTTCACTCAAAAGGAACTGAACATGAGGCAAAGAAGATGGCTAGAGTTGATCAAGGATTATGACCTCAGTGTTCAATACCACCCTGGGAAGGCTAATGTGGTAGCAGATGCATTAAGCAGAAAGGCTTGTTCCTTGAATGCTATGCTTAAGGACAAGCTACCCGCCTTGTATGAGAACTTGAAAGCTTCGGGTTGGAACTGGTTGCACCAGGATTCTTGGCCAACCTCGAAGTTAGGCCTACCTTGATGGATGATGTTAAGGAAGCTCGGAAGGGACACAAAAGTATTGAAGGCATCAAGAGGAAGGTCAAGGCAGGCAAGGCCCCAGGATTCTCAGAGGATGAGCAAGGAATTGTGTGGTTTGGGAATCGCATTTGCGTGCCCAACAAGGTTGAGCTCAAGAATCTGATCTTGCAAGAAGCTCATGACACCCCGTATTCCATCCATCCTGGAGGAACCAAGATGTATCAAGACCTGAAGGAAAGATTTTGGTGGCACGGGATGAAAAGGGAGATTGCCACCTATGTTGCAAAGTGTGATGTATGCCAAAGAGTCAAGGCTGAATATCAGCGACCTGCTGGATTGCTCCAACCACTCAAGGTTCCCGAGTGGAAATGGGATAAAGTCGGAATGGATTTCATCACTGGACTACCTAGGTCAAACAAGGGACATGACTCCATCTGGGTCATAGTCGATCATTTGACCAAAGTAGCCCATTTCATTCCTGTTAAGACTACCTATGATGGCAACCAGCTAGCAACTCTATACATCAACAGATCGTAAGCCTTCATGGTGTTCCCAAGGAGATTGTGTCAGATCGAGGAACCCAGTTTACCTCAAGGTTCTGGAAGAAGTTCCAAGAATCCATGGGGACCAAGTTGTCCTTCAGCACTGCTTTCCACCCACAGACCGGAGGTCAGACAGAACGAGTGAATCAGATACTCGAAGACATGCTCCGAGCCTGTGTCTTAGCATATGGAGCTAGGTGGGAAGATTGCCTCCCTTTTCGCCGAGTTCTCCTACAACAACAGTTATCAGTCAAGCCTTCAGATGGCACCATTTGAGGTGTTATACGGACGGAAATGCCGCACACCCCTCAATTGGTCAGAAACCGGAGAAGGACTAGTCTTTGGGCCCGATATCCTCCGTGAAGCAGAAGAGCAAGTCCAGCTTGTCAGAGAGCGTTTGAAGACTGCCAAGTCAAGGCTGAAGAGCTACGCTGACTCACGTCGTAGAGACTTAAACTTCCGAGTTGGAGACCATGTCTATCTCCGGGTCACACCTCTCAAGGGAACCCAGCGTTTCCATGTTAAAGGGAAGCTCGCACCAAGATACATCGGCCCCTTCAAGATCACTGAACGACGAGGAGAAGTGGCTTACCAGTTGGAACTGCCACCTGAACTATCCGATGTGCACAACGTATTCCACGTGTCACAACTCCGGAAGTGCCTCCAAGTTCCAGTCAAGCCTGATCTCTACAAGGACGTCGATCACCAAGCCATTGACCTTCAGCATGATTTGACCTACCGTGAGAGGCCCATCTGCATTTTGGATGAGGCTGAGCGACACACTCGAAGCCGCACCATCAAGTACTTCAAGGTCCAGTGGAGCAACCACACTGAAGCAGAAGCCACCTGGGAACGTGAAGACTACCTTAGATCCGAGTTTCCATATCTCTTTAAAGCCTAGTTTAGGAATCTCGGGGACGAGATTCTTGTAAGGGGGGTAGGTCTGTCACACCCTGCATTTTGTAACATTCCATTTGCATTATTAAAGCATGAAAATTTGGACCAACAAAAACTTTTGCATTATTTGGTTTTTATTTGGAGTTGGTTTTCTCTCTGTGATTTTTCTAAGTGCTCTTTAAGGTCAACACAACTCCACCTTATATACTTCATCTCCTTGCCCCAAACTTCTGCCCAATAATCATATGCCATGTGTATAGAGCAATATAGTATTTTTCTTACAAAAATAATTTGGCCAAATAGTATTTTCAAAAATTAGTTTTCCAAAAACCCCTAAATTGAGGTTTGCACTGCAAGTACTTGATTTGGGGTATGAAAAATATTTCAAAAGGTATATTTGAATCCTATTAGATATAGGACTCCCATAAACCACAAAAATATAATTTTAAAAGCTATTTTCCTATTTTATTTAAAAGCTTTTTCTTAAGGCCATAAATGGTCTTTAATAGGGAAAAATTATTTTATTGTTTTAAAAATATTTGACAAAAATCAGGGAAACTCAGTGGACATGTATTTTCCATATATAAGAGTTTCAACACATGGTCATGTTCAAAATATTGGACAAAACCTCCCAAAACCATTTCTGCCCATTTCAAGGATTTGAAATATTTCTACAGGAAATATTTTCACAAAAATCCAAGGAAAATCCAGCAAGTCACAAATGCATATTGTGATCACCTTACAAAGCCTCATGTCAATTAAAGTCATTTTGCTTCACCAAAATGCCCCAAAACCCTCTCTGACCAGAACCATATTTGAACAACTTTGTACTACCAACTTTCTCTCCTTGACCCCAACTTTGGTGAGCATGTTCACATGTCTAAATGAGGCCACTACATCAAGTGGTGCATCAAGGAGAAGTGATTTGCTCAACTAGATCTACACAAGTTCATTTCTGCTAGTTTCTAGGGTTTGCCAAAGTTTCATTAGCAAACTCGTCCAAATGAGCTCATCTTCCTTTTTCCCTGTCATTTTGTCATGACAAACATCCCTGCCAAGTGCCAGAAGAATTAAATTAGTGCAAGTACCCCAAAACCATATCAAACACCTTCTGCATGTTTACTAAAAACCCTGTTTGGGCCTCTTCCACTAATCTCCATGAGCTCCACTTTTTACCATAATCCCTCCTAGCCCCCTTTCACCCCCAGTAACAATGGCAAACCCACAGCTCAATTATTGGATGGGTAAAAACCCACTTTCTCTCTCTAGACAGCCCATTTCTCCCTCTTCTTCTACCTCTCTCTTCTCCTACTGGCCACCCAGGGCATCCAAGGCCATCCCCTACTTCTTTACTGCCCCATTGAGCTACCAGACACCTTTGGACGCGCCCACTTTGCATAAAGAATGGCTATGCCAGCCATTTGCACGCTCTGGAGCGTGCTACAGTGCGCTCCCACACTGTAGCCGCCCCCTTCCAACCGCCTCCGTCCACCTCGGGCCTCCCCAGCACGCCCGACGATGCTCCTCGACGTCCTCAACATGCCATAGCATGGTCCCCCTCCTCCCTCTCCCTCCTCTCGCCTCAGCTCGCACGCGCGCCAGCCGCCCGAGGGCTTCAATGGGCAGCCTCACACGCGCGGCGTCTCTGACCCTCCCCGCTCTCTCTCTCTTAGCTCCCCTCGGCGTAGTCCACGCCCAGAAACACCCCAGACACGGCGCCATCTCCTTCCGAGCCCTGTGACAACGAGCAGGAGCTCGCCGGCGCACGGGTCCACGGCACCCCACCGTTCGGCTATTTAAGGGCCTCCCCGAGCCCTCCTATCCTCACCACTCGCGATACCACTCCCCAAAACATCCCCCTGCACCCCAGTTCGTCTCCAGAGCCGCCCAAGCTCGAGATCGAGCTCTAGCTCCGTCGCTTCGGCTCGCCGGAGTTCACGATGTACATGCCGTCCCCGACCCTCTTTCCTCTCGATCTGGAACCCCTGCAGCCCTCTGATCCTTTCCCCCTTGTTCCCCTCTATGTTGCAGCCGGAAACGGCCGGAACCGACGATGCCCGAGGCTCCTCCCCCGCGTGACCTCGTCACCGGCGAACCAGGCTACCCCGGCGACCGCAACCACCACCACCCGAACGGCGAGATGACGCTGAGCCCATCCGTGCCCTCGCCCGACTTCGCCGTGCCCTGCATCATCGCCGGTGAGCTCGGCAGCCGTCTAGACTCGGGGTTAGGGATGACAGGCGGGCCCCGCCTGTCAGCCTCTCCCCTCCATCGCTCCTCTCTCTCTCGCTGATGCCTGGGCCCCGCCCGTCAGGTTTAAACCCGACACGCGCGCGTGCACCAGTGCGCCGGGCCGCCTCTCTGGCTGGGCCTGCTGCGCTGCGGCTGTTCTGGCCCAGCAGGCACAGAGCCCTTTTTCCTTTTTCTTTTTCTGTCACCCTTTCAAAAATCCCACATGACAAAATATTTGTCCAAATGAAATAATTCCAGTTCCTAAATTCTTGTAAAAATTCCACCTATTTAATGGTGCAACTTTCATTCAAATCCAACAACCTTTTCTTCACTGTAAATATTTAAATCTGATTTTAAGCATTTAAATATACCCTTGTAAATCCATTTCTCCTATGCTGCTACCCCAAATCCAAAACTGGAAATTTTCCCCTTCTTAGTTTTCACCCTAGTATTTAACAAAAATGAGTTGACATTTTTCTGAGCACTTTAGTTTTTCTGTTTTATTATTGCCTTATTTTTCTCGTTATTATTTTGTGATGATAGATTGCGTCGCTGACAAAGTTATTGGACCAGAAGACTTTGAAGACCCAGAAGACTTTGTTGAGCCAGGCAAGCAGCCCTTTGACCATGTCTATGAACCCTTTTTTATGCATGTCATATAGCACCATATTGTTGTTGCAACAGAATCATGATGAGGTGGTACCCACTTTGATGGTTTGCCACCGTACTTCCTCGTTGATACTTGCATTGTGCATAACCCTACCTTCTTATGAGGGTTATGATGGTGGGAGTAGATAGGATGCTGGAGTAGTGCTACACAAAAAGGGACAGGAATATGCATGGTAATGGAGACAAAGTATTTTTCAAAAGACTTTTCGAAAACCCCATCGGGTGCCACTTATGCCTGAGGGAAATGATGAGATGCGTAACCACTTGATGACGAAGTGGTGTACCGAGGCAAGTGTGTTTGTTGTTTTCGAAAATGGATTAGATTTAAGATTTTTCGACTGTCCCAACCTTACATGCGCAACCACTCTACCCTTATATGGGAAAGGGCATTATTGATTACCTAGACTGATACTAGCTTGTGGCCCTCATTACTACTGACAGGAGAGTTGTTGGTGCGCTCTCTCGGGACGGGGTCGTGCCAGGTAGGGCGGCCAAGAACATTTTTATGGGGCACCGGACACACCGTTGGTACCCCGTGCCAGTATGTGATGAATATGGGAGCGATGCTCCACAATTTTAAAATGTGAAATGTTAGGCACGGGGGTCACTACCAATCGAGTGGACTCCATGTTAGTGTCGTCTAGGGAAAGGTAGTGATCGGGAGCTTACCCCGGGTACTTGAGGTATCGCGGGTCGTGGATGACACGGAAGTTCCCCGGATCTTGTGGTTAAAGTGTGCAACCTCTGCAGAGTGTAAAACTATTCGAATAGCCGTGTCCACGGTCAAGGACAGTTGGGCGGTGCTGCTTAAACTATGTCCAGAGTTTTACAACCGTGTGTGTGAGTTGATAAAACTACTTGGGTCAAGTCAAAGGACTTGACATGATTGAGATTGGGTTGGTGCCCACTCTATTTATGTTGATACCTATAACCTGTCCTCATGGTTACTTAAATTCTCCTGATGCATGTCTTACAAATTGTTGAACATGTCATTGCACTCAAAACTAGCATTCTGCAAAAATTTACCTATATCATGTATTGTTACATCTTGGACAAAAACATGGGTTGCTTGCGAGTACATTCAAAGTACTCATTGGCTTGCCACTGGTTATTTAATTGACCAGGCTTGGAAGAACTGGAGTTCGGAGAAGAGTTCTTTGGAGACGATCATGCGAACTAGGACGTTTCCTAGTCAGAATGCCTGTAGGGTTAAGGCAGATGGGATGGGTTCTACTTATCGACAAAGATTTCCGCTGCTTGTGTTTCATTTGATGTTCAGCCCTTAAGGCTTTATCAATGTAAGACTTGACCATAATGGTCATAATTTGTGTAAGACGGTATGTATGGATGTAAGACTCTTGTTATTCAGCTTCTGTGTGTTCAGTGAGCATTGATCTCTGGGATCACTGTACACGTGCATTCGATGATCTCGAATTATGAGTCGGGGTCCCCACAGTGTGCCGTCCAACCCCTTTGTCGTCTGCTGGCAAACAACAAAGATGCAAAGGTCTTTGCAGTCAGCCAGGAGATGGCAAAGAGCCGTTTGTCGTAGTTTGTTCAACCGGATGTGTTGCCGTCTACTGGCTGACGGCAAAGGCCTTTGGCGTCCACCAAGCATGCCTTTGTCGTCAACCATGGCAGACGGCACAGTTCCTGATTCCTGTTGTGTATATACTAGCAAGCGTTTGCCCACAACACACACGGCTTATTTCATCACAAATAGCTAGGATGGATCAACTTTATGCCATGTGTCGCACACACAACTCTAATCTCATTCGTGCTTAATGTCTCCAACATCGCTTGCACAGTTCGTCTTATTTTCCACATATCACTGTGCCGGACTTTGCTCACGTCCCTCGGCAAGCTCTTCTTGCCGTTAGGCGCCATAGCGCGTTGTGCTCGCCGTTAGGCACCGCGGCGCGCTCTGCTCGTGTCCGTTGGCGCGCTCGGCTTGTAGACAACTTTTCCTTGCATGTTCAACTGCTATATGCATATATATGGTTGCTCTCTGTTGAGGTGATCACGCAATGCTCTACTCGCGTCCCTCCGCGCGCGCTCTGCCAGCAGTTGGGCCTACACACGATCACGTCGGGGCCCCATATGCATGTGGTTGCACCGTGCGCGTTGCCATGCGATGCAGTTACATGTGGCACGATGGAGTTATGCGCTGCGAATTAGAACTATCATCAGGGCGTGCCGATATTCCAGGCCGTCCGGCTTCGGCTTTAATTCCTGTGGCCATTATAACCTTAGTCTCTTCAACCTCTCGATCGCACCCCACAACACAACAAGCACACTCACGACGACAAATAGAGAGGGGATGTCTAGCGGCACTCAAATGGAGTTCGGCGAGCATAAAGTGGAGACCCATGTGTCGGTGTACTAGAGTAGGGGTATCCTAGTATCCCAAACTTGTGCACGGGCAGTTGCAGCACCCCGCGGCAAGGCTTGCCGGGTGACCGCCAAGGTCCTCCGTGGTTCCTTTGGAGCCATTCAAGAACAAAGTATTCAAGCCAAGGAGACAAGGCCCCAGCAAGAGGAGCTTGCCGGGAAGGTCAACCAAGGCATCTCAAGGAACTTGCCGCGACGCGCCACGCATCCCGGCGAGGCTCGGTGAGCGACAAGCTTCCGGACGCGACAAGACAACGACCGCGGCAAGGCGCTTGCCGCGGCAAACTACCACTCTGTACCCGCGCTCCAGCACATCCACCAACGTCTTGCCCTGGGACCTTTCCAGGCGCGCGTGGCAAGAGGCTGTGCGGCCAGCGGTGCGCGGTGGCAAGCGATGCTGACAAGATTGCCATCGTGGCAAGCGTTGGCGTCCCTGATGGTCCCTTTTTGCACTATTTGGGCGACGTAGACGGGCATTTAATGCCTTTGTCCCCCGCCGTCAGGGTTAGGTATGATACACTGTACAGGTAGTTGTACCAACCGCAATTCCTTTTCCATTTTTACCCTTGTCTATGTTGCCACCTGTCGGAGACCCCTTTAGCATATAAAAGGAGGCCCATGCGCAACGTAGAGGGGGGTTGGAGAGGCAGAAAAACACTCACGCTCGGTCTCGTTAGTAGCTAGTGTGTACTATAGCACTCATCGCTCCCAAGAAACAACTCAATACACTCAGACATGCAGCAGTAGGAGTGTTATCTCTCCGGAGAGCTCCGAAGCTGGGTAAGCTGCTCGTGTGCTTCACCTCGATCTGCTCTTCGTGCGATCTCCGCCCCCCGCCGAACCGAAAGGGGCTCGGTCCGCCGGTCCCATAGGTGTTCGTGGGTCAGTTTCCCCGACACCACGTGAGACAAATCACTTGGTGGTGTACACCATTGATCCAGTTGTGGTGGATGACTACATCAACACCGTTGAGCAGTTGCTTGCTGGAGACAAGTACAAGGTGGTTGGCATCGACCTCCAGTACACTGCTAGTCTTCCCAGCAAAGATCATAAGGTTGCCGTCCCCCAGTTGTGCGTGCGCCATCATGTTCTCATCTACCACTACTGCATGGCCACAGAGCCTTGCTTCCGTTTTGCCAGGTTTTTCAACAGCAGCGACTACAAGTTCGCTACAGTGGAAACCATCGACGATGTAAAAGTGCTCAGGGTTATGGGCTTGGCCTGCAAGAACCTTGTCGAAATCATTGAGCGCTACAGGGTCTGGGGAAGCACGAAGAAGGACTTCCTGGTTGAACTCGCCTCGGCCATCATCGACCGCTACTACAAAAATATGAAGTAGGATGCCCAGAGAACAAGTCCCGTATCCTGGGATAGGACCTGGATACGGCAACTGGATGAACCTCACCTCAGGTTCGCGGCCAAGAGCATGTACGCATGCAATGAGATGCACACGCGGATTGTTGACATGAGGAAGTGCCTCGTTACCCAAATCGACGAGCCCGGATTGAGCCACAAGCAGAGCAAGCGTCACAAGAAGTAGATGATGATCAGATGATCGTTTATGCTAGTTAATCATGCATGTAATATATAGTTTACTTTAGTGTGTGGAAATGTCATGTGTGTAGTAGCCACCTATGTAATTATGCATGTGATAGTTTACTTTGGTTTGTGCAAATGTGGTTGTTGTAGTAGCCACCTATGTAAGTGGATGTTTAATTTGGTTATGCAACCATGACCTTATAAGTGTGTGTGTGTGTGTGTGTTGTTTTGTATGCATTCCCCTCGCACAACACACATGTCTTATTAGCAGCAATCGTCTGTGTTATTATCGGTCTTCGCACACATTTCTGATTACTGACTTGTTTGTCGCATATCACACACATCTTGTTATGTTGAAGCGTTTATGTTCTCTTGTCTCAATGAAAATAGTTCATCCGAGTGAACTGCATGCCATATATCGCACACACCTTGAACTGGCTGACCATTTCTTTTTTGTTGCCTAATCACAAACAGTTCATCCTAGTGAACTGTTTGTTATATATCGCAAACACCTTCATCTGGATGCCCATATCTTTTGTTGCTCCGCATCGCAAACAGTTAATTGCACTTAACCGTATGCCCTACATCACACAGGGAACTAAAATATGAACCGCGTTTGATGCATTTGTCATTGCAAATGTTTTGCACCTTTTTAACGTTTTTACACCATAGTTTGCGATTAATGCATCGCACACAGTTTCGTCAAAGGGTCCCTGATCGTAGTGTCGCGTTAGCAGCATCCTGCAGTAGTGTACGGTATGTTGTCACCATGGATTTCTTAGACATTGATGCTTGGACCGCACTTATTTGAGAGATAGAGAGGATTGCTGAGGAGAAACTGAAACTCTTGCCTTACTATACAGTGCATTGTTCTCCTTTTTGAAACTTGCTGTATGGATGTGCCATAATTTTCAGCAACTTATCCTCTTTTTGTTCCCACATGTGTTACATATTCCATTGGTCATATGTAATCGATATGTATCTTGTTGACCATAGAGTTAGCCAATCTTTGTTATGCATGGATGGTCACTCGCTCCGTTGTTTCGATTAGCACATTTTCTTTCTACATTCTTCTCTCTTGTAGTATCCCAGTATATTTTTTGTTTGACTTCAAGGGCTTTGTTCCCTGTAACAGTTTCATCATTATCCTACTGTAGTCTTGTCAATCTGTCCTTATTCGTGTTTTAATGGACAATACTAGATATAAATTTTATCTTTTTGGCTAATAAAATAAAATGGATTCTTAATGATAAACAAGTTTATGCTAATGCCATATTTTTGTGTATTCTAGGTCGGAGCAACATATTGAAAATACGGGAAGTGTATGATGCATTCCTTGTGAAGTTCCCTCTGTGCTTTGGCTATTGGAAGAAATATGCGGATCATGAAGGCCGTCTAGATGGTGTCAATAATGTTTTTGATGTGTATGAATGGACAGTTCTTGTAGTTACTTATTTAGTGGACATATGGTGTAATTATTGTCAGTTTGTGATTTCAACATACAATGACCCAAATGTCATCAGAAGGTAGCAATTGAATACCCAAACTATTCTGATGAAGTTTTCAACTTCTTTTTGTGTCTTGGCTTTTATTAACCACTGCATTTTAGGCTATATATACAGGAATACATGACGAGAAGTGATTTTCTAATACTTAGCACCTGAAGAGGAATGCTTGATGAAATGGTTTATAATATGGCACTGTATTTTCACGGTCCATGTGATAGTGTAGGCCATGGAAATGTTGCATATATTCAAATTTTGTCTTAAGCAGTGTATTCTTAGACTCCATGCATGTCTGTTAGTTGTAATGACTAATCTCTCTCCATGAAGTACATCATCTGTTTGACCTTTTTCTTTTTGTAGAAGCTATAATTTGTACTCCCTTCATCTGGTTTGTAGGGCGTGCGCTGGTTTTTAGGTCCTCAACATGCTATATGCCAGCAAAAGTATGTCTAGAAACTTCATTCGAATACAAGTCCAGTGATATGCTTTTGGTTGCATATACACATGTTCCGTTAGTCAAATTGTCGAGGACGTAAAAAAATCCGCTCATGCCCTATAAACATGGATAGAGGGTGTATAAGTATTTTCATATAGCCAATATTGGTCATTTATTGTTTCCATTAACTAAGTGGCCAATTTGGAGATCACATGTTTGTGCTATACAAAGTACTGAAGTCTACATCTATCATGAAAAATACAGACCTCCGTCGATGCAAATGTAGCTTTCACTGTTTGATCGTACAAGCCATCATTCGTTTAGTGTTTCTAGAACTATCTAATGTATTCTTTTTCTGGGGATTGATTATTTCATTCTTTCGTCAGTAACTAAACCCACTGGTTTTTTTCAAACTGTTTGATCAGGGTTTGGCATATGTTGGAACAGATTATGGTTCCAATACTGTGTGTGATGAGTACATCAAGTATGAAGAATCACTTCAAGCATGGAGTCATCTAGCTGGGGTATACACAAGAATATTAGAGCACCCTATACAACAGCTTGATCGGTACTTTAATTGGTGAGTCATTGACATTATTTATTCATTTAAGTACTTAAGTATGTTTTCTTGTTAGTTGCCACTTCTATTTATATTATGACTTATCTACTACGTCGTCCTAAAATAGTACTGTGTGCATGCATCCCTAAATTTCACTCCAGATGACCACTGAAAAAACACTCACTGTAAATAACATAGCCATGAAATTATTTGATCTGGACCATGTTGTGTCGACTCTGATTTAGTTGCATTTGAGTTTGTATTGTTATCGCAGAAGACTGTCGTTCTCACTTATGGTGACTAGATTACCTAAATTATGATTAATGACTAGCTATTTATGTTAACTGCCTCCTAACTTTGGGGAACATGGATGACTGTCATTTTCTATGTGCTTACTCTGCTTATTATCTGCATGTATAATGTTCGTTGCACGAGCATGATTTTCTATTGTGTGATGATAAGAGAGTAAAACTGTAGGTGCATTGCATGATGGTTGGTCTACATTGATGGAGATGATTGTTTAATCAGGGTGTTGTATATGTGATTTCTCTAAATGCAATCCTTTTGCCAGTAGGTGATGTTTTAGGAAAACATCAGAGTACACAATAGAACTGTTTACATGGAAACAACCAGTTGGGAATACATAGAGTTGTTTCATTAGTAGACGCAAGGTAAAAAAAGATACAGGGAAATATGGGCCAAGAACTTGTTTGCCGAAAAAAATTAGCCACTGTTCATTTTTACCTCTCATCAGTTTATTCACATATTTACAAGGATTTGTTTACATAGGGACCTGGACTTGGATTGGTGACAAGCTTCGCTCACACATTTACATGGAGTTTGTACAATACACACAACTTGGATCGATTGAACAAGCCAATAGCTGGAAATCGGAGTTAGAATGAGGGCATTTCTATTGAGGTCCATAGATCACAGTTAACTACAGGGAGGTAAGCTGCAGTGATATTTCACAGGTTATGCTTGCTTCAACAAAACATGCATGTATATTGCCTGCATTTTCCACTGTATTTATGATGGAACAAGCAACAAATGGGATTAATACTGCATTTTGCCAAGAATTCTCGATGGGATGTGCTTATTAGATTTTGTCCCTCTTCTCTTCCAAATTTCTTTTGAAGCACGTACATGATGTTGGTTATCAGTATTTGGCAAACAGTAATTGCGACCATTTTTTTCTCAAGCAAGAGATTGTTCAAGTGAATAGAAACACAGGCACAATATTCTGACTTGCTTTAGCAGTTGAGATCATTGAGGGCGTAGACTTGAGAAGAAATCGAAAAATATGACAACTTATTTCATGGAGGAGCTAATGGCTTCATGAGATCAGAAATTATCACCACCCTAAGTGGTAGGTTAGCAATAACTCTAAGAGAGTGGCCATCCACACTAGGTTTAGTTATGCCCCTTCTTTCTACATGTGATGTAACGCTGTATAGATTTGGGCATTTGGCAAGCTATTATTGGAACCACTTTTCTTCTCTAAACTTGTTGATGGGGCAGTATCTCCACCCCCAGTGGAGGAGCAATTAACCTCCCACTTTACTTGATTATTTGCATTTCTTGAATATGTTGAGCATGTTACTATACCTTTTGATAGGGCTTTCCTAGAACACACATATTGACTTATTTTCTACCTGGCACATGGGCTCAGTGTTTACAAATTTCTGTGTGTGTTCATAATTTAAAAATTATCATGCATTTTTTAAGTCAATGTGATTTATAAAGTGTTCACATGTATTAGAAGAATGTTCATGCGTTTAAAGAAAAATAGAATTTATAAGTGTGTGGGGTAATAAGGGATGATATATCGACCAGGTGTGGGTGTAGCTCACGAAGAGTGTCCCCCATGGCCGACTCGACGGGATTACATTCAAAGTATAATCACTCCCTTGTGTTGGCATGTCTCAATTGCAGGTTTGTCATGTAGACGCTGAGATCACCGTGTTCGAATTGGTCACGTTCGAATGCATTGCATTCAGGTGAACACCGTGGCCACTAGTGATGCGGATAGGAAGGAGTATAATTTCTACTAGAGGATATGGACCTTTGGAGGGGTGATGAGTTGTGTTTATTGAGCTAGGTAGAAATGATTTTTTTCTCCCATTGCAATGAAAAAAGTATTTTTGCTAGTGAAACTCATAAAGGCATTGGCTAGGATGCTTACTGTAAGGGATCTCACTTTCATCAAATTTCATTAAAGAGTTTGCCTCTGCCACCTTTGGTAGTGGTGTATCAAGTCCATGAATTTCCTCAATAGGAGGTAAATTTTTGACATCTTCAGCTTTAATACCTTTTTTCTTCATACATTTCTTTGCCTCTTGCATATCTTCAGGACTGAGAAATAAGATACCCCTTTTCTTCGAAGTGGGTTTAGGCGGTGGTTTGGGAAGAGTCCAATCATCATAATTTTTCAATATGTTATTCAACAATTCCTCAGCTTGTTCAACAGTTTGTTCCCCAAAAACACAACCAGTACAACTATCTAGGAAGTCCCTAGAAGCATCAAGTATTCCATTTTTCTTAGGTGGATGATCAGGCAAAGCATTAAGCAATAAATCATTATTCTTAGGTGGATGATCAAGCTTGTGGGAGGCTCTCTTCTTCAATTTGCACAAAGTTAAATATTTCCTGTAAGGCGGCTTGTTTCTTATGAGCAGGAAAATATTTTTCAGAGAAGTAATAAATCATATCCTAGGGACTACGCACACAACCAGGAGCAAGAGTATTTAACCATATGTTAGCATCACCCTTTAATGATAATGGAAATAATTTTAGGATATAATAGTAGCGAATTTTCTCCTCATGAGCAAATAGGGTGGCTATATCATTTAATTTAGTAAGGAGTAGCACAACAGTTTCAGTATCATAGCCATGGAAAGGTTCAGATTCAACCAAAGTAATTAACTCTGGGCAGACAGAGAATTCATAATCCTTATCAGTAACAAAGATAGGTGAAGTAGAAAACTTCGGATCACATTTCATTCTAGCATTCAAAGATTTTTCTTTCAGTTTGCATAATAATTTCTTAAGATCATCCCTATCATTCCAAGCAAGAAAGTCTCTATCTATCTCCTCATCCATAACATAACCTTCAGGTACCTTGGGCATTTCATATCTAGGAGAGCTAGGTCTAATAGGTGTTTCAAGATTTTCATTTTCAAGTACTTCATCAATTTCAATAATTTCATCAGTTTCAGCATTCTCAATATCTTTAGCTCTAGCAAGTTGTTCATTAAGAAATTTACCTAGTGGGACATTATCATCAAGCAAGGTACTAGAATCATCATAAGAATTATCCATAGCAGAAATAGCATCATCAATAACTTGCGACATATCAAGATTAATAGCATGTGGTGGTGTTGCAAGTCTACTCAAAATAGAAGGTGAATCAAGTGCAGAATGTGATGGCAGTTCCTTAACTCCTCTCGTCCTAGAGGGAACGGTCTTGGTTTTAGTATCCTTTAGATTCTTCATAATGATAAGTAGATAATAATCCAAAGTGACTCAACAAATATAGCTATGCTCCCCGGCAACGGCGCAAGAAAAAGGTCTTGGTAACCCACAAGTATAGGGGGTCGCAATAGTTTTTGAGGGTAGAGTATTCAACCCAAATTTATAGATTCGACACAAGGGGAGCCAAAGAATAATTGTAAGTATTAGCAGTTGAGTTCTCAATGCAACCACACCTGGAGATTAAATATCTATAGCAAAGTGATTAGTAGCACAGTAGTATGATAGTTTTGATAGTAATGGTCACAACAATAGTAACGGTAACAGTGATAGCAATGATTTTGTAGCAAGTGTAATAGCAACAGCAGCAGTGGTAACTTACCAAGAACAATATGTAGGAAGTTCGTAGGCATTGGATCGGTGGATTCGTTGGATGATATTCATCATACAACAGTGACAACCTAGGGCGATACAGCACTAGCTCCAGTTCATAAAATAATGTAGGCATGTATTCTGTAAATAGTCATACGTGCTTATGGAAAGAACTTGTATGGCATCTTTTGTCCTACCCTCTTGTGGCAGCAGGGTCCTTAAGGAAACTAAGGGATATTAAGTCCTCCTTTGAATAGAGAACCGGAACAAAACATTAACACATAGTGAATACATGAACTCCTCTAACTATGGTCATCACCAGAAAGTATCCCAATTACTGTCACACTGGGGTTTGCAGATCTGTAGGATCGAAAGTAGGTCTAGAGGGGGTGATTAGACTACTTGACCAAATGAAAATCTAACCTTTTCCCAATTTAAGTGTTGGCAAATTTTAGAAACTAGGCACAAGCCAAGCAATCAACCTACACATACAATTCTAAGAGTGTAGCAGCTGCAAGTAAAAAATTGCTTATGAAGGTAAAGGGAAGGGTTTGGAGAAGGCAAACGCAATGTAGACATGGACATTTTTGGCGTGGTTCCAATAGGTGGTGCTATCATACATCCACGTTGATGGATACTTCAACCCGTAACGGTTGCGCGAGTCCACTGAGGGCTCCTCCCACGAAGGGTTCACGAAGAAGCAAAATTGTCTATCCCACCATGGCCATCACCCACGAAGCACTTGCCTCACTCGGTTAGATCTTCATGAAGTAGGCGATCTCCTTGCCCTTACAAACTTCTTGGTTCAACTCCATAATATTTGTCGTGGCAAACCATGGCCTCCTATGGGGCCATGAGCCCCCTTGTGGTTCAGCCGGGGGGGGGGGGGTGAGCACGTTGCACGAAGAGCAGAGAATGTTGCACAACACGACAGGGACCATGCAGGCAATTTTTCCCCAGGTTCGGGCCATCGCGAGCTGTAAAACCCTACTCCTCCTTTGGTTGATTGACGTTGGATAGTGGTGGAAAATGCAGTGCTTTGACCCTGCAAGGTTGCCTTGGGGCGAGGGCAGCTACGTGCGTATGAGTGTACAGGGGTCCGAATCCCTTCTATGGTCACCACATGCCTCCTTTCATAGATCAAGGGGTCACCACAATGGCAAATTAGTCATTGTGCCCCGATTAGATAGCAAACAATGCTATCATACCTAAGTTTGCAGACAGGGCAGAGCACATTAATGCGCCGCTTAGTGTTACATCATGGAGTGCTCGGCAAGCCTTGCAGCAAGCTGTTCTGCCACCTTCTTGTCTGTCTGCTTGACACCGCCGCTGGACGGGTGTCATTTGGAGGTGATTTCCATAGGAAGTGGCTGCCATGTGGCAAAAAACAGCGTCTTAGTCCCCTGGGGGCTTGACACCGCACCGACCGATGAATTGCGTCGCCATGAGGAGGAGCGGTGGAGCCCTGGCGGGGTATTTTGCCTTCATTGTGCCCGGTAGGCCTACCGGGACGGTATTGATGCTTACTCTTGGAGTCACCTCGACCTCGCCAGGCTCGCTTGCCCGATAAGGGAGGCCTTCCCTTAGTGGTTTATTGCTCTCTGATTCCTCAAAGAGCTGATCTCTTCAGCTTGGCCTTGTCTTGGATGTTGCAACCTTGCTCCTTTTGGCCTGTGCATTGTTTGGGACCAGGGTTTGTTGCACCGACAGGATTCCCAGGGCATGGCCCTAACGTGCTTCTAGGCATCGTCGGGTTAGGCCCTATCCAATGCACATGCAAGAGGGTAGTAGCTGCTTGACCTTTGAGATCTTCTTTCGTTCTTCATTAACTTGTGCCTAGGTCAGTTTCCGGTTCTCTCATGTGTCGCGTAATGCCAACTGTAGTTCGGTCATCCTTATAATTGCCAGAGAATGACTTTAGTGCACGGATGAGTAACTGTCAATTCACTCTTCCCACCACGCTCTTATCATTGGCCATGTATGATGCATGCAGTAAGTGGGGTAGGTAACGGAGGTGCATAGTGCGGGGGAGCGTCAAGGAAGGGGCCTGGTCTTCTCGGATTGGCGGAGGAGGATAGCGGTTACCCACCGGAGGACCAGTCCCCAGTCCAAGTCTGCCTATAAAAGAGAGGGTGGGGAGGAGTGGGAGTGTTCATCCACACAATCTTCCTCCTCCATCCTCTGCTTCCTTCTAGTTATGCTAAAAGGGAGAGACTCGGGCCAGGCCCTGGGCTCTCGCTTAGGGTTGATGACGTTGAATGTTCGCGTCGATGCCCGGGGAGTGAGTTTGGTCCGGGCCCCAAGGGGATGCGGCGATCGAGAATGCGAGCGTCGTGTCGCCTATGGTGCGGGAGGAGTCACGCATCTCCATGGTAGAGAAACGCTTGTCATCTCTATGTAGGACGGTCATCAGATGGGAGGTGCAGGGCTAAGGGGCATCGGTAATCCCAACACTTCTCCTTCCAGGGGAATCGGGATTGATGCTGAAGAAGGGGGCGTCTTCCTGCCCACTAAGGTGGGAGGCGGTGCTCCATGCATGCCTCGGCCATCTCGGTCGCGAGCCGCTTCTCCGGGGAAGGAGACGGGCCAGAAGCGTGGTGTACGCCTAGATTGGTTGTGATGGAGAGAAAACGAGGGAAGACGGAGAAGGAGGGTGGCAGGGCGTCAGGGTGGAGTACGATGGCACTGACGCTTGTGTCTCCTATTGGCGACCTGCCGCCTTGTCTTTTCGCTCTTCCCCTCCCCCCCCCCCCGACACCATCATCACCGCCCCCTTGGTTGCCGGGGAGGGGTCGCTCTCTTCATGCCTTCGCCTCCTCCAGCAGTCTTCCAGCCGAGCTCCGGCTGTTCTCTCCGCCGGTGCCCATACTGGGGCTTCTCGGTGGTCCTAGAGGTGGTGACCCGGGCACTGCCGAGCTGCTCCTTCCACCCCTCTCCTTCACAGCCTCGCCACTCACGATCATGTCAGGCTGCGCCCGGCAAGCCCCTGACGAGGTCTGGTCAGGCGTCCTCTTCTCTTCCCAACGCAATACATGGGGGAGGAGGAACAAGGAAGGGGGATTATGGGGCACTTATCTTTTTTCAATCTAAAATATGTAGGCCCTTGCGAAACTTTACTCAAATTTTGTAATCTTGTTTACCCATGTTTGTGTTCTGTAAGATCTTGTACTTGTTAACCAACATATTAATGAAAAAGACAAACCTTGCGGGGTACTTGTGCATGTAATATGTCTAGCAGAGGTGAAATGCCTCTATACATTCAAGTAAACAAGTTTTCCCCTGCAGGCTATCCATGCGGAGCTAGGTCTGCCGGGCACAAATCATAGAGGGACCAGCCCCCGCCAACCCTTTTTGCCAAAGGCCACTACAACCATCCTAACTGAAGAAACGTTCGAGTCAAAGGATGGGAGCACCTAAGTTTTGAGGGTGGCGAGGTTTTCATATGCGCAAGTATCTATTTACAGAACGTGTATGGGTAAGGAAGAACTTATCTGCTTGGCCCCTCGAGGATCGCGATGTAGGCTTGTTTTCTCTTCTCTTCTTCGGGACCAAGTCCTTGGTAAGAGCCCTGTAGCTTAGTGCAAAATAAGAATGATGCCACATGCGATCTTATCTACATGAACATGCTATGCCCATGATATGCTTATGCATGCATGCAATTTGTCGGGGCCCCGCGGCGCTTCATTTATTTCTCTGTTGTTCAGGGTCTACCCCTGGCTTTGTAAAGGGGTTACATGCAACATTGGCAAGGCCTGTAAAAGGGGTGGCTGCCGGGCAGGGCCCGACGGCCACACCGTATGGGTAGAACTTACAAAGACGCTCAATGTTCCATTAGTTTTGCAACTGAATGCCATCTCCGGTCTCCAGACGGACTGTGCAAGTCTGGTCACTCGTACTACCCGGTAAGGGCCTTCCCACTTTCGCATCAACTTGTTTGTACCCTTGGCGGACTGAACATGCCTAAGGACAAGGTCGCCTTCCTCAAAACTCCGGGCATGAACCCCGCGTCTGTGATAGCGACGCATGGCTTGTTGGTAGCGTGCGAAACGCATAGCAGCCCAGAGATGGTTCTCCTTGAGTAGCATAGCATCGTCACACCGGTGTTGTTCCTGTGCTGCTTCATCGTAGGCAAGCACTCGAGGTGACCCGTAAATGAGTTCCATGGGGACAACTGCTTCTGCCCCATAGACTAGGGAGAAGGGAGTCTGCCCGGTAGCTCAATTTGGTGTCGTTCTGAGGGACCAAAGAAAACCACCGAAAGTTCGTCGATCCATCACCTGCCACACTTCTGCAGCTTATCAGAGGTTCTTGTCTTGAGTCCTCACAACACTTCAGTATTCCCCCTCTCAACTTGCCCGTTTCTCCTTGGATGAGCAACAAAGGCAAATGAGATCTTGCTTCCGAGGGCATGAAGGCGTGGCTCATTAATTGGGTGCCGTTACCAGTGATGATTCGAGCCAGGACTCTGAAACAGCATACCAATCCTTTTAAGAACTTGATAGCTGACTGAGCAGTCACCTTTCTCATGGGCTCTACTTCCAGCCACTTTGTAAACTTGTCGATTGCAACGAACAAGAATTCAAAGCCCCTGATAGAACGGGGTAAGGGGCCCAAGATGTCGAGCCCCCAGATCGAAAACAAACATGATAAAGGTAGATGGATATTCTTGGAATGGATATGGCAGGCTTCAGATTTGGTGACCAACTCAACTGCATCTTGGAGGGCTGTGGGCCAGTAAAATCCTTGACAGAAGGCTTTCCCAACAAGAGCCCTTGATCCAATGTGTGAGCTGCACATGCCTTGGTGTATCTCTGCCAACAGTTCCTTTCCTCCTTCCCGGCAAATGCACTTCAATTTCACACTATTGGGACTTCTTCCGTACAACGTGTTGTCAACAAACTGGTACATAGTGGCCCTCCGGGCTACTCTTTCAGCCTCTTCTTGCTCTTCGGGAAGTTCTCCTGTTTGGAGGAAATGGACTATGTGTCGCGCCCAAGTTGGAGCCTGAGGCTCGGCAACAAGGACCAGCAGCACCTCCTCCTTCGTGAGAGTGCACTCTCGACCATGAGGAACAATGGTCTGGCGGGAGGGGGAGCTTAGCTTCCGAAGGGGAGTTGTTCTCGCCAAGCTCTCTGCCGGAAGGCTCGAGAGGTTCTAACGGGAGGGGCTTGCCGAAGTCTAGTTTCTTCCTCTTCCTGGACATTATTGCGGGTGATACGGAGGCTGAGTCAGATGGAGAACAAAAGTCCCTGGTTCCACAGGGAGTTTTTGCGCAGCGCACTTTGACACAGGATCAGCAATGTTGTTTTCTGCACAGGTTATGTTTTTTGTTTCCAAGCCGTCAAAGCGCTTGTCCAACTTTCTCACTTCCTCAACATAAGCCTCTATCAATGGACTTTGGTAATCCTTGTTTACTTTTCTCACCAAAAGTTGCAAATCTCCATGAATGATCCGCTTCTTGATCCCCAGGTCTGTTGCAATCCTGAGCCCGGCAAGGACCCCTTTGTACTCTACAGTATTGTTGGTAGCCTTCTCTCGGGGAAAATGCATCTGGACGACATACTTAATGTGCTCCCCAGTGGGAACAACGAGAAGCATGCCAGCCCCTGCACCTTGTAGGGAGAAGGCACCATCGAAATACATAATCCATTCTTGGGACGCTTCCTTGCCGGGAATAACTATCTATAGCACTTATTCATCTGGCGTTGGTGTCCACTCGGCAATAAACTCTACCAGTGCTCTACTCTAGATAGATGATGTGCTCTCAAACTTCAAACCAAGACTAGATAACTCCAAGGCCCACTCCACTATCCTGCCGGTGGCCTCAGGGCTTCTGAGTATTCGTTGCAGAGGGAAGTGGGTGACAACCGTGATCTCGTGGGCTTGGAAGTAGTGGCGCAGTTTCCTTGAGGCCATGATGACGACAAAAAACAACTTTTGCACACCAGAGTACCTCGACCTAGGCCCCTGCAAGAGGGATCTAACAAAGTACACTGGGTGCTGCACCACTTTCTTCCTTGCCGCAACCTTGGGACTGTCCCCGCTGCCTTGGTCTCCCTTGTCTTGAACTGCATCTGATCTTTCCTGGACGTGTTCACTTTCCTCTCCCCAGGGGACAATGGTTGTGGCTGCTGCTTCATCTACTTCCCGCTAGACCACCAGTGTTGTGCCAACTACTTGATTAGTTGCTGCTAAGTATAGTAGGAATGGCTCTTGTGGTTTGGGGACAACCAGAGTGGGAACAGAGGAAATGTAGGCCTTCAAATCTTGCAGTGCAGCCTCTACCTCCGGGGTCCACTCCACTTGTCCCGCCTTCTTCAAGATTTTGAAGAAAGGCAGGGCGTGCTTAGCAGACATGGAAATGAATCTGCTCAGCACCGCAACACATCCAGTCAAGCACCTCACATCCTTAACTATCTTGGGTTCTTGAATCTGCTCGATAGCCTTGATCTTGTCGGGGTTGGGATCTATCCCCTGATGGGACATAAAGAAGCCAAGTAGCTTGCCGGAAGGAACACCAAACACACACTTCTCCAAGTTCAGCTTCAAGTTGATCTTGCACAGATTAGCAAAGGTTTCTTCCAAATCCTAAATAAGGGTTGATCTATCCTTGGTCTTGACAACAATATCATCCATGTAAGCTTCAATGTTTCTGTGCAGCTGGGATTCAAAAACAATCTGCACTGCCCTCGCAAAAGTGGATCCAATGCTCTTCAACCCAAAGGGCATCCGTACAAAGCAGGACGTGCCACAGGAGGTGATGAACCCTGTCTTCTCTTTGCCCTCTTTAGACATAAAGATCTGATGGTATCCAGAATATGCATCCAGGAAAGAAAGCAGGTCACATCCGAAGGTACAATCCACAATCTGGTCGATGCGCGACAAGTGAAATGGGTCCTTCGGCTATCCCATATTCAGATCCATGAAATCTATGCAAAGCCTCCATTTCCCATTAGCCTTGCGCACCACCACGGGGTTTGCTGACCATGTTGGATGCAGTACTCCTCTTACCAGACCAGCTGCATCAAACTTCTTGATCTCCTCGGCAATGAACTATTGCCGCTCCAAAGCTTGCTTTCAGACCTTCTGCTTGACGGGTCAGGCATGTGGGCAGACAGCAAGGTGGGAACACCGAGGATGTATGATGGTTGCAATGCAAGCACATCGACATTGGCCCACAGGAAACCAACAAGTGCACTTTCCTATTTGTCGTCAAGGGTGGCACTGATAGTAAAGGTACCATCAGCGCCAGCCAGCCCTGTCGGGACCTTCTTCACAGCACGCGCAACAGCTTTGGTGCTCTTGCTATTGGAACTCTTCGACAAGTCATCAACAGGCGTAGCACCCCCCGAAGAGGTACGCTTCCCAGATTCCTCGTTGGGGCCCTCTTTAGCTTTCTTCTTTCTCTTGTTTTCCTTGGCAGGAACACTGGCTTCCGCAGCCTCTGCCGTGACTCCTTCCCGGTACATCTTTTCACACAAATGACCGCATCCTTCTCGGCTGACGGAATGGAAATGACACCAATCGGCCCTGGTATCTTCAAGGTGTTGTAGGCATAGTGAGATGTCGCCATGAATTTGGCTAGGGTAGATGACCCAGGATTCTATTGTATGGCAGGGGGAGATTGACCACATCGATTACGACCTTCTCAGTCCGGTAATTCAACTACCCCCAAATGTCACCAGCAGTGTGATCTTCCCCTTTGGACGACTTTTGCCAGGGATAATCCCTTGAAACGTGCCGGTAAGTTTGAGCTCTTCCTCCGCAATCTGGAGTTTGCTGATGACCTTTGGAGAGATCAGATTCAACATGGCCCTGCCGTCAACCAATATCTTCGTGACCTTGAGGTTGTGCATTGTTGGTGAGACCAACAACGACAAGCACCCTACCGCAGTGGTGCGGTCCGGGATACCTCTTCGTCAAAGATGGTTGGCGTGCGGGACCACTTGAGCAGCTTCCAAGAATCTTCAACTAGCTCCACGACATTGACTGCACGCACCGAGGGCATCAGTAGGTTTTTGGAACTCCTAATCGCTGGTTTCCTCCTCATCCCCTCCATCACTCTCATCATTGCAATCCTCCTTCTTATGGCCTCTGGCGGGTTCCCTTGATCATGAGGAGCCTTGCTGGGGCGGCTTGCTCTGTCGCCTGGGCCCTTCCCGCCAGCGCCTCCTTGACCTTTTTACTTATCATGCTTCTTATATTCAGCCCTATGCTTCTTGACGAGCTGCTCAAGTTGATGACACTCCTGGAGATCGTGGCCCTTGGTCCGATGGATCTTGCAATACGGCCCATCACCTTTCCCAGCCTTCTCGGCAGCCACGGCTTCCCGGCAATCAACGCACGCGGAAAATTCCTTGTCGGGAACCTCGGTATTGGCCTTCTTGCCGGTACTAGGCGTGCTTGATCCTTCAATGGTCATCACTGCCTTATCCTTGCTCCTCTTATTGCACTTCTTGTTCTTCTTTTTCTGACTGGTGGCCTCGTCATCATCCTTAGAGTCGATGTCAACGCCATACTCTTCTCCGGGGAGTCGCCTCCCCTCCTCTACTCGAGCACACTTATCCAATAGAGGGTAAATCTCTTTCATAGTCTTGGGCAATCGAACGTTCATCTTGGAACATATCCGACGATTGTGCATGTTGGACTGGAACGCAACTATCATAGCCGCCGGGTGAATGTCTGGGATGTTTTTGTGCACTATGCCAAACCTCTGCATGTACTTCCGTAGAGTCTCTCCTTCCTTCTGCGGGAAGAGCTACAAGTCGTTGGGCCGCCTTGGTTCTTGATGGCCACCCATGAAGGCGCCAATGAACTCATGCCATTGATCAGCCCAGGTCGAAATGGAGTTCTCCGGAAGGTGCATTAGCCAAGACTTCACATTTGGCTTGATTGTCAAAGGGAAGTAATTGGCGAACACCTCCTCGTCTCTTTCCCCCGCAGCTTGAACAGCGATGGTGTAGATGCTCAAGAACTCTGCCTGGTTCAGTCTCCCATCATACTTCTCTTGTATTTCTGGCTTGAATGTGCGAGAGGAAGGCCAACGGACTTGCCGAAAGATGGGATTTGCCCCTCCTATTTGGAGAGATATTCTCTGGCCCTCTCGAGTGATCAGATTCGGAAAGCATGGCCATGTGACTTTGGTTAAGTGGTAACCTAGTTTGAGAATCTATATCACGGTTTCGAGAAGAGAGTTTCATCTATCACAAGGGTGACAAGTACTCCCCTTGAGCTTGACAACAAATATCGTGAGGCAAAAGGAATGATGCATAAGACACATTGTTGAGGTTTGTCAAACGACTTTACGCACACATGAGATTTGGCACGTTCTGCTAGGAACTGCTACCAACTATCGACTCTGGTCGTGTCCATGTGTACATAAACCTATAGGATCGCACACTTAAGGGGCTGTAGCCCGTATGGATTGGATCCGATTGGAAATGGACGTAGACTCCTAGTGGGCTCAAATGTTGAGCCCACCTCGGAGGTCTATATAAAGGGGAGTGGGTGCACCACTTAGGGTTAATCTTTCCAACCCTCAATAGCCATCGCCACTCCCCACGCCCATGATGTGTGACCAGACCTAGCAGTCCGCTGCCCGCCGCTGCACCCCACATGTGTGGATACCTTGGAGGCATCGCATCTGCGGTGCTTGGACGAACCATTTGACGGAGCCGCGAGGCGCCGTTCACGGGAGATCACTGTTCGTGGGTCTTTGCTATTCGCGGGAGATCGGCAACTAGAGGAGGAGACGGGCCGAGAGTTCGACTACACGCATCACCAACTCTACCTCCGCTGCTGTGACTGAGTGTCTAGTGGTAAATCCGATCTCGTAATCTATTTCCAGCTGCATGATCTTGCGTGCGCGGTAGAAAATTTTATTTGGCGCTAGCATAGCGTACCGCGTGTCTTGGTATCAGAGCCTCCGCTGTGTGGTGATAGATTCAATGATATGCAGATGAGATATGTAGATCGGTTTTGGTGCGAGTCGATGAGATCGGCCTCGCATGCCAGTGTTGAAGGTTGGTTTCATGATCTTGTTTCCGTGATCATGACACAGAGGTTGTGACATGAGTTACCCCTACCGGTCGGTATCCGCCATCGTGGTAGACAGTGGAATGTAAATTCGGATGCAACATGAAAAGATCAATGAGATTGATCAAATCGGAACATAGATCAACACCGTGGAAATGTGATTTCCGCAGTGCTTAAATCTGTTGGAGCGGTTTCGGTAAAACAGCTGTAACTTTTTCATACGAACTCCGTTTTTGATCCACGACCTATCAAACTGAAGCTAACAAAAATTTGGATTAGTGGGGAAATCTCGAATCCAATATCCGCTTGGAAAATAGAGTTTCAGGAGGTTTTATCGTTGGCGGTAGAACGTCTGACTCGTTTTTGCAGGAATGCTTGTGATTTGGTATAGCCCATGAATGTTGCTTGTGTATTATTGTTGTCATGAGTGAGGCAACTGGCAGGAGCCATATGGTTGTCCCACTATTGTGTTAATGACCCGCGTGTCAACATGAGAAGCCATGTAATGTAATTTACTTTCAGTAGCTATTAGTTTGTAATAACATAGTATCTTATGTAACACTTGGCAGTTAACACCATGGCGTGGAGATGGAGATTACCACGAGGACAACCATGCATGGAGATGGAGTTCACCACGGGAAGACCACGCACGTGGAGATGGAGATCACCATGCGCTATGAAAAGGAGGCTATACCATATCACGCATATATAAACTGCCTGTGAAAGTTTATCCCTTTTATGCACCCTTCTTTTGCATGGTAGATGTTTTAAGTAGGGTGATCCCTCATAGAATGTCAAGTATAAATGCCTCCCCAATTGCTGCACCTTCACATGTCAAGTATATTTAGTGATGGGCCTATAAAATTAGGGTGCCACTAGATCTCCTTGAAGTGATGGGTTAGTGTCAGACACTTACACGTGAAGCATTGGTTAACTTGTCGTGGCTATCAGAATAGTTTTGGGCCACGAGGCATAGGAGTTGGCTAGGCATGAGATGTCCCCAACAACAAGAGTCATATGGAGATGATTAGCAAGAGTTGCTTACTGAGTGATCTTGTCTTCCAGCGGTGATGCAAAAGGTCACTAGTTGACATGTTGATCTTGGATCTTGAATCACTAAGTATCAACTGAGGGATGTTGATTTTAGTGGGAGTAATGATCTTATTAAATTGTTTAATATGAATTACTCTTCATGATTACATGTCTTAGTGTTTTGCATATTTCTGTTGTAGATAAATGGCACCACCTGCTCAAGTTACCCCTTTTGCATTGAAATCAATCCTGGAAAAAGATAAATTGAATGGAACAAACTTTACCACCTGGTACAGAAACCAGTGAATTATTCTTAGGCATGAGAAAAAGAAACAAGTTCTAGAGAATCCGCTTCACAACCAAAAATGCCTACCAGAAACTCGTTGATGAATCAAACAAGATCAGTTGTCTCATGCTGGCTTCTACGGAGCCCAAGCTGCCGCGGCAGTTCGAAAATATTGAGGCTTTCGGTATGATTGAGAACCTCAAGAGCATGTTTCAAATGCAGACTAGGACCGAGAGGTTCAACATCTAGCGATCCTTGATGGATTGTAAGCTGAAAGAGGGTGATCTACTGAGCCCACATGTGATCAAGATGATCAGATGCATGCAAGCTTTGGATCTGTTGGGCTTCCCACTGGGGGACGAGTTGTCCGTAGATACAATTCTGGGTTCTCTTCTGGATAGCTATGGGTTGTTAATCTCGAACTACCATATACATGGGATGGAAAAGAAGCTCACTGAATTTCATGGGATGCTCAAAGTGGCAGAGTAGGATATCAAGAAAGGTACACATTGTCAAGTGTTGATGGTGTAGAACTTGGCTAAGTTCAAGGAAAGTTGGTCCAAGTTAAAGGTTAGGGCAAAGGGAAAAGAGAAGGAGGCAACTCCAACTACCGCCACTGCGCCTAAGTCAAGGACGACATCGGGGATTGCTTTCATTGCAAGGAACCCGAAAACTGGAAAAGGAACTGCAGCAAGTGGCTTGCCGAGAAGGGCAAGAAGACTGGAAGCATGACTTCTTCAAGTACACTTGTTGTATATGTTATAGACATTTATCTTGCTGAAGTTTCTAGTAGGTCTTGGGTATATGATACCGGATCGGTTGTTCACATATGCAACTCGATGAAGGGGCTAAGCATAACTAGGAATGTTGCAAGAGGAGAAGTTGACATACACGTCGGGAATAAAGCAAGAGCTGCTCCATTGGCCATCGACACTATACAACTTAATTTACCTTCAGGATTTGTAATGGAACTTGATAATTGTTAATATGTTCCTACTTTGAGTGAAAACATTATTTGTGCCTCATGTTTGATGAGACAAGGTTATGAACTCGGTATTAAGGATAATGGTTGTTCTATTTACTTGAATAATATGTTTCATGGCTTTGCACCCGTTGTGAATGGGTTATTTATCCTAGATCTTGAAGGTGAATCTGTCCATAACATAAATGTCAAGAGGCACAAGCCTAATGAGATAAATCCAACTTACATCTGGCATTGACGACTAGGACAAATTAGTAAAAATTGCATGAAGAAGCTCCATGATGATGGAGTTTTAACTTCGTTTGATTTTGAACTATTCGAGACATGCGAGTCTTGTCTACTTGGTAAGATGACTAAGACTCCTTTTGCAAAGAGTTGCGAGAGGGCGTCCGAGCTGTTGGAACTTATACATAGTGATGTATGTGGACCAATGAGCACGACAACAAGAGGTGGTTTCCAATACTTTGTGACTTTTACTAACGACTTGAGTAGATATGGATATGTCTACTTGATGAGGCACAAGTCAGAAACTTTTGAAAAGTTCAAGGAGTTTCAGAACAAAGTGCAAAATCAACTCGGCAAGAAAATCAAACTTCTACGATCTGATCATGGCGGTGATTATATGAGACAGGAGTTTGACGTCCATCTGAAGAGTCAGGGAATAGTCCCACAACTGACTCCCCCGGGTACGCCACAGAGAAATGGCGTGTCAGAATGGAGGAATCAGACTCTGTTAGACATGGTCCGATCAATGATGAGTAAGTCGGATTTGCCCTTGTCATTTTGGGGATACGTTCTAGAAACTGCAGCTTTCACACTAAACAAGGTACCATCTAAGTCCGTAGATAAAACACCATATGAGATATGGACTGCGAAGAGTTATAGTTTGTATTTTCTGAAAGTTTGGGCATGCGAAGTATATGTCAAGCGACTCCAGTCGGACAAGCTCACACCTAAATTGGACAAGTGCATATTCGTGGGATATCCAAGGGAAACCTTGGGATATTACTTCTACAACCACGAAGAGGGAAAAGTGTTTGTCACTCTACATGGAGGTTTCCTTGAGAAAGAGTTTCTCAATTGGAAGGCTAGTGGGAGGATGGTCCGACTCGGAGAATTTCTAGAACCACACGGGGACGATCCGGTAGGTGATTCTGTCACAACGGAATTAGTCAGGGAACCTGTGGCGGAGTCGACACCGGTTCCACGGAGGTCGGAAAGGTTATGCAATTTTCATGAATGCAATGTGTTTTTCTTGGAGAATAACGAGCCTACTACATATGCAGAAGCAGTGGAGAGCCCTGATTCAAGGTTATGGCTTGAGGCCATGAGATCGGAATTAAAGTCCATGTATGACAATCAAGTTTGGGCCTTGGTTGATCTGCCAGATGGTGTTCGAGCCATTGAGTGCAAGTGGATCTTTATGAAGAAAACTTATATGGATAGAAATGTTACAGTCAATAAGTTTCGACTTGTCGCTAAAGGTTATCGAGAAGTTTAAGGAGTTGACTACGATGAGACTTACTGTGATGCCTAAATCAATTCGGATCATTCTTGCTATAGTGGCATATTTCGACTATGAGATATGGGAGATGGATGTCAAAACGGCTTTCCTTAATGGAAATCTAACGGAGGTTGTGTATATGACACAACCCGAGGGTTTTGTTGATCCAAAGAAATCTAGCATGGTGTGCAAGCTTCAGAGATCCATTTATGGATTAAGGCAAGCATCTCAGAATTGGAACATTCGTTTTAATGAAGCGGCCAAAGAGTTTGGCTTCATCAAGAGTGACTCTGATCATTGTGTATTCAAGAAGGTCAGTGGGAGCTCAGTTGCATTTATGATGTTATATGTGGATGACATATTATTGATTGGAAATGATGTTCAAATGCTCGAATATGTCAAGGGCTCATTGAAAAATAGTTTTTCGATGAAGGACTTTGGAGAAGCAGCTTATATTTTGGTAATAAAGATCTATAGAGATAGACCGAGAAGGCTTATTGGATTAAGCCAGAGTGTGTATATTGATAGGTGTTGAAGCGGTTCAACATGCAAGATGCCAAGAAGGGTTTCTTTCCCATGTCACATGGCATTAGTCTTAGCAAGACTCAGAGTCCTTCGACTCCTGATGAGCGAAGACGCATGGATGGGATTCTGTATGCTTCGTCTGTTGGGTCCATCATGTATGCTATGGTATGTACTCATCCCGATGTTAGCTTTGCTCTTAGCATGGTGGGAAGATACCAGGATGATCCAGGTGAGAGTCACTGGACAGCGGTTAAGAATATCTTGAAGTACTTGAGAAGGACTAAGGATATGTTCCTGGTTTATGGAGGTGAGGATGAGGTCGTTGTAAAGATTTACACTGATGCTAGTTTCCAAACCGATAGGGATGATAGTCGATTGCAATCTGGGATTGTGTTCATTCTAAACGGAGGAGCAGTGAGCTGGAGGAGCTCCAAGCAAGATACGGTAGCTGATTCTACAACACAGGCCGAGTACATTGTGGCTTCTGAAGCTGCAAAAGAAGGTGTTTCGGTGAAGAATTTCATTTCTGATCTTGGTGTGGTTAAAGGGGAATCTAAGCCATTGGACCTCTATTGTGATTATAGTGGTGCCATTGCGCAAGTCAAGGAACCACGGAACCATCATAAAACCCAACACATACTCAGGCGTTTTAACCTTATTCATGACATTGTCGAAAGAGGTGATGTAAACATATGCAAGGTGCACATGGATGCAAATGTTGTTGATCCATTGACGAAGCCTCTTCCACGTCGAAGAATGAGGCGCACATGAGATCCATGGGCATACAAGCCTAAATGGTTGACTCTAGTGCAAGTGGGAGACTGTTGGAGATATGCCCTAGAGGCAATCATGTGATGATGATATTTCCATATGTATTCAGGAGTCCTTTGTATGGTCCCTGAACATCATCAATGATATGTATCAATAGGTATGTGACTTGTTTGTGGAACTATGTATTATATGATGATTTTTCTAATGGTCCCTAGTTGATAAGGTTATGAGGACACATGTCCTTGACTAATATACGACTCGGTTGATGACTATGTTTCACAGGTCATGTGCATGGAGATACTAAACCGATAGTATGAGCTCGGGGATGGAAATCGCCGAGTTGGACAGACCCATTTTGAGACGCAGCGAGATATAGTCATCTGTTAGTCTCAAGTACAATGTCTATGCTATGTCCTAGACCTGAGGTCCTCGCATGTTCTCGGGATGAGGATAGACTCACTTAGGGTGTAGCAAACGCTACTCCGTAACTGGGTAGTTATAAAGGTACCTTTCGGGTGAGTCGTGAAACATGCCGCGAGACATGGTTGACCAAGATGGGATTTGCCTCTTCTATTTGGGGAGATATTCTCTGGGCCCTCTCGAGTGATCAGATTCAGAAAACATGGACATGCGACTTGGGTTAAGTGTTAACCCAGTTCGAGAATCTATATCACGGTTTCGAGGAGAGTGTTTGAGCTATCACAATGGTGACAAGTACTCGCCTTGAGCTCGACAACAAATATCGTGAGGCAAAAGGAATGATGCATATGACACATTGTCGAGGTTCGTCAAACGACTTTACGCACACATGGGAGTTGGCACGTTCTGCTAGGAACCGCTACAAACTATCGACTAGTCGTGTCCATGTGTATGTGAACCTATAGGGTCGCACACTTGAGGGGTTGCAGCCCATACGGATTGGATCCGAGTGGAAATGGACGCAAACTCCTAGTGGGCTCAAGTGTTGAGCCCACCTCGGAGGTCTATATAAAGGGGAGTGGGCGCACCACTTAGGGTTAATTTTTCCAACCCTCTATAACCATCACCACTCCCCACGCCCGTGACGTGCGACTGGACCTAGCAGTCCGCCGCTCGCCGCTGCACCCCGCACGTGTGGATACCTTGGAGGCATTACATCTGCGGTGCTTGGAGATCTCTGGCACGTCCTCAACATGAGCGCAACACCCCGAAGAGGTGAGCTTTCCGGAGTGGGTGCGAGGGGTCTCGCCGGTCTTCTTCCCGTCGGCAGGAGCAGGTTCCTTGGCGGCAGCTGCTGCAACTGCTTCCTGGTAGAGTTGGTCGGCACAGATCAACAGATCTTTCTTGTCGGAGGGGACGGCGATGATGTTCATCGGCCCGGGCATCTTCAGCGTGTTATAGGCGTAATATGAAGCCGTCATGAACTTGGCTAGTGCAGGGCGGCCGAGGATCCCGTTGTAGGGCAAGGGGATCTCAGCTACATCAAAGACAATCCTCTCCGTCCTATGGTTCAACTCGCCTCCGAACGTCAAGGGCAATGTGACCTTTCCCTTCGGCTGGTTCCTCCCCGGGTTGACCCCTTGGAACGTGCCCGTCTCCTCGAGGTCTCCATCAGGGATCTGCAGCCTCTTGATCACAACAGGAGAGATCAAGTTCAGACCGGCGCCACCATCAACTAGCATCTTCGTCACCTTGAGGTTGCGGACTGTTGATGAGACCAACAACGGCAAGCACCCGACTGCAGTAGTGCGGTCAGGATGGTCCTCCGTGTCGAAGATGATTGCTACGTCTTGAGCTTGTGTTGGTTTTCCTCGAAGAGGAGAGGGTGATGCAGCAGAGTAGCGTAAGTATTTCCCTCAGTTTTTGAGAACCAAGGTATCAATCTAGTAGGAGGCTCCTCAAAAGTCCCACGCACCTACACAAACAAACTGAGAAATCGCAACCAACGCAATAAAGGGGCTGTCAATCCCTTCACGCCCACTTGCGAAAGTGAGATCTAATAAAGATAATAAGATAAGATAAATATATTTTTGGTATTTTATAATATAGATGCAAAAAGTAAAGATGCAAATAAAAGTAGATTGAAAGCAAATATGATAAGAGATAGACCCGGGGGGGCATAGGTTTCACTAGTGGCTTCTCTCAAGATAGCATAAGTATTACGGTGGGTGAACAAATTACTATCGAGAAATTGATAGAAAAGCGCATAGTTATGAGATTATGTAGGCATGATCATGTATATAGGCATCACGTCCATAACAAGTAGACCGACTCCTGCCTGCATCTACTACTATTACTCCACACATCGACCGACTCCTGCCTACATCTAGAGTATTAAGTTCATAAGAACAGAGTAACACATTAAGCAAGATGACATTATGTAGAGGGATAAACTCATGCAATATGATATAAACCCCATCTTGTTATCCTCGATGGCAACAATACAATACGTGCCTTGCAACCTTTTTTGTCACTCGGTAAGGACACCGCAAGATTGAACCCAAAGCTAAGCACTTCTCCCATGGCAAGAAAGATCAATCTAGTAGGCCAAACCAAATTGATAATTCGAAGAGACTTGCAAAGATAACTCAATCATACATAAGAGAATTCAGAGAAGATTCGAATATTATTCATAGATAAACTTGATCATAAACCCATAATTCATCGGAACTCGACAAACACACTGCAAAAAGAGTTTACATCGAATAGATCTCCACAAGAGAGTGGGAGAACATTGTATTGAGATCCAAAAAGAGAGAAGAAGCCATGTAGCTAATAACTATGGAGCCGTAGGTCTGTGGTAAACTACTCACAACTCATCGGAGGGGCAAGGATGTTGATGTAGAAGCCCTCCGTGGTCGATTCCCCCTTCGGCAGAGCGCCGACGAAGGCTCCAAGATGGGATCTCGCAGATACAGAAGGTTACGGTGGTGGAAATTGTGTTTCGTGGTGCCCCTGGATGTTTTCAGGTTACGTAGGTATATATAGGAGGAAGAAGTACGTCGGTGGCCGCCCGAGGAGCCCACGAGACAGGGGGGCGCGCCCTACCGGGGGGGGGGGGGCGCCCTCCTATCTCGTGGCTACCTCGACTGCTTCTTGACTTGCACTCCAAGTTCTCTAGATGACGTTTGTTCCAAAAATCACGCTCCGGAAGGTTTCATTCCGTTTGGACTCCGTTTGATATTCCTTTTCTTCGAAACACTGAAATAGGCAAAAAAACAGCAATATGGGCTGGGCCTCCAGTTAGTAGGTTAGTCCGAAATATCATATAGATGTGTAAAATAAAGCCCATAAACATCCAAAAGGGGTAATATAATAGCAAGGAACAATCAAAAATTATAGATACGTTGGAGACGTATCAATGATGGGCATGCTGGACCACCTCAGCGGCTTCCGTGCGTCGAGCGATGGCTCCACCGCTGTGATCTCACGCGCCCACTGCTTGAGCTGGCAGTGGGATGTATGCAGTGAGGCTCCACCATCGACGCACATGGCTTCGGTGGTTTTCTGGAACTCATGGTCGCTGGACTCATCGTCCTTGTCATGATCATCGTCTTCCTGCTTCTTGTGGCAGCCCCGAGCGGGCCTCTCCTGCTGATTATCTTTGCCGCGGCGGCCTCCTTGGCCGCCACGCTTCTTGTCGGATCCCTCGGCACCCTCTTGGCCCTTCTCCTTGTCCCGCCGCTCATACTCGGCTTTCTGCTTCTCAGCGAGCAGCTCCAATTGCCAGCAGTTCTGGAGATCGTGGCCTTTGGTGCGGTGGATCTTGCAATACTGCTTGTCAGAGCCCCCTGGCTTATCGGCAGCCGCCAAGGCCCGGCAGGCGGCACACCCGGTAACCTCCTTGCCGGGGTCACTCGCCTTGGGTTTCTTGGTGGCTCCGGTATCGTCGGACCCCTCGACGGCAAGCACGGTCTTTCCCTTGTGCTTCCTGTTACGGCGCCGACCCTTCTTTGTCGAGGTGGCGGTATATCATCCGTGGAGTCGGTTTCCTCGCCGGCGTCTTTGCCGGGGTACTTCCTTTCCTCTTTAGCACGAGCGCACCGATCGGCCAGAACATAAAGTTCGTCCACATACCTGACCTTGTTCATCACCAGCTCTTCACACATGTTACGATTGCGCACATTCTGATGGAATGCACTGATCACGGCGGCAGGATGAACGTCGGGGATGTTGTACTGCACTCGGCTGAACCTTTGGATGTACCTGCGCAAGTTTTCTCCTTCCTTCTGGGGGATGATATGTAAATCACTCGCCTGGCCATGAGCTTGGTGGCCTCCGATAAAGGCGCCGACAAACTCATGACGCAGATCCGCCGAAGATGAAATGGAGTCTACCAGCAAGTGCATCAACCATGACATAACATTGGGCTTGAGCGCCAATGGAAAATAGTTGGCGAGCACCTTATCACCGTTAGCCCCGGCAGCTTGCATCGCGATGGTGTAGATGCCGCGAACTCCGACGGGTGAGTCTTTCTGTTGTACTTCTCGCCAACGTCGGGTTTGAACATGCGGTGGGAGGGCCACTGGAACTGCCGCAGCACACAGGTGAAGGCCGGACAACCCACCTCATAAGGTAGGCCACCGTAGCCTCCGGGTTTTGGGTGGTCCATAGTGGGCCTTGCCCGCCTGTCCGATTGGTGGCGCGCGTCACACCGGCGCTCGATGGTGGTTTGAGCGTCTTCATGAACTCGCTCCTAAAGAACTTGGCATTGGTTGCGGTGGGTTCGCGGGTCGGACGACGCTATGGAGATATCATCACGAGCATCGTCACGACGGACCGACACCCGCGGTGGCCGGGATGGAGGAGGGGAGTGCACCGTGGCCGCATCGCCTCCAGCCCGGCCTCCGCTATCATGCGGTGGCTCGATGGAGCAACGGCCTATGGGTCCTGCCGGCCGCAACTCATTGTTGTTGGAGATGCCGACGAGGCTCCGGACGGTGGCCCTCCATTCGTCAAGCTTCCCCGCAGTGGGAGGAAAATCAAGGAGCTGCTGCGCGCATGTTAGGGCTTCTGCTGGCGTGGGGGCGGCGAAAGCTGTGTGGACCGCAATGCGCCTCGACTTCTAACCGCGTTAGAAGGAGCCCCATCACGGCCCCGCAGCCGTTCGCCACCTCCGTCAGCACCTCGGCGCGCATGCTGGCCCTCCTCATCATGTGAAGGGCGCATGGGACTCTTCCCAGGGCGGCGCCCAGGGTCACTAGCAAGGCGGCGCTGCTCATCGCGCACGACCTCAGAAGAGCGCGCCGTGGGCACCCTTGTTGGCATCTTGGAGGCCGCCGCGCCGCCGGCCGGCGGCATGACGGTGCCCCTCGAGGGCCCTGCGCCGCCTGCGGGGGGCCCGACTCCGTCTCTGGACCCCGCGATGCGTGGCTCGATGCCTGGCGTACGAACGACGCCGCTCACCAGGCCTCGACTGCCAGGGTGATGTGGATGTTCGCGGGCCGCGCCACGGGTTCTCTCCATGACTAGCCCGCTACTGGTCCGCACCGGTACTGGCAATCCGGTCCCGGATGAACCGATCGCCGTGGTCGTCTTCTTCTTAGGATCCATGGCGATGAAGAACAACTGGGGTAACTACTAGACCAGATTCTCACAATTGCGCCCCTTGCCTGGCGCGCAAAAGATGTCCGTGGGAAACGACACCTGTGGGATCACAAGAATCCCTACTACGGTTGCGAGGCGCGGGGTTGTGAGAAGAGCAGGATTAGTAATCGGCACAAGGATCGTTTACCTAGATTCGGGCCGCAAGGATGCGTAAAACCCTAGTCCTGCTTGGTGGATGTATTGAGTGTTCTTGAGCTCTCGAACTAGCTATGGGTGCTGCGTGGTTCGGAAGAGCCAAAACCTTTTCCTGTACGCCATGGGCCTCCTTTTATAGGCGAAAGGGGCTGCCACAGTGGCACACAGGAGGTGGAAAGGCCTACAGTGTTGCGAGCTTATCGCTCGTATTATAGGACAAGACGCATTTAATGTGTGGCTTACGTGTCGCTTCACTTTATCGGGGACGGGGGCGAGGCCCGTCCCATCCATCGCCGCTCCTCCTCGCTTCGACACGTGCCCTGGCCAGTGATGCATGCAGTGCCATGTAGGTTCGCAAGCAGCTGAGCTGGTGCGGTGGTGGAGCCTCCACAAAGATCTGCATGCCGCCACGCAGGTGTGTGCTGATTTCGCCTGGAAGCTGCATGTTGCCACGCAGGTGCCTGCCCAGCTGGTTGGGCTCCCAACTACATGTGAACGACGGTGGGGATCTGGTTAGTGCGGGCCTGGCAGCGGCCCCGCTGTCGCCTTCGGCAAGGGTCTTGCCGGGTGGCCCTGCAAGGGTCTTGCCATGGCGCGCTGTCGTCCCCTGCAAGGGTCTTGCCGGGGGTCTTGTGGGTTTTCCTCGGTAAGAATCTTGACGAGGATAGTTGCCTTTCAATCCTTATCTGATCTTGAGTATTCTTTGTCTTCACAAAGATCGGCATACCACCATGGGGGTGCCTCCCGAGCCCTGGCCCAACGTGGTTGTTGGCGTTGGAGACCGTGGGCTCGAGGGTGGCTCGCTCCGTTGGTGTGGGCGAGCTGCCCCGGCAATGGGCTTGCCGGGGCTGCTGAGGCTGCCCCGGCAAGGGTCTTGCCGGGGAAACCTACTTCATCTATCCGATCCCTGTGGCCTTGGCCCTTGATGTTGCTTTGTTTGCCTCGTGCCTTCGGCTTCTCTCCAGCTTCCCTCCTTTGCCTTGCTATGTGCGGCCATGGCGCGTGGCTCCACTGCCTGTGCACAAGTAAAGGGGTAAAAAGGAGCGCCCCTACTTTTGTACACCGACACTTCCGAAGACAAAGATTGTACTGGCCCCAAAACCAATCCAAAGTTGGGGGGTCCGGCGCAACCTCTTCTGGCGGCACGTAGGTGTCCTCGTCGCTACTCTTCGAGTAAGCGTCCTCGGGGGGTGGCGACTCCTCGTCGGCGCGTGGGCAGACCTGCGGTGCCATGGAAGATATTTTAGAGAAATAGAGATAGAGACATAGGGAAGGCGAGCAAGGGGAGGATCTAGATGAGAATGCAGGCGGGACGACGTGAGCAAGGTAGTATTTATTGGCGGCCGGAATCTAGATCAACCGGAATAGTACACACGCCGGTTGCCGGAATTTACGAGTACTGTAGTGTGAACTACACATGATTCCCGCAGCAAAATCCGTGTGTGAACGATGGTTCCCACTACAGAACCATGTCTGATTAATAAAGCCTGCCACTCACCTTCCAAACCTCGAGGCGAGAAATAGAGTGCCAATCGTGTGAGGCCAGTTGTCTTGCCAGATTTTACACTTTCTTTTATGAAAACCAGATATTTACAACGTTTGATGATATTTTAGCTCGCACACAAGTACACAAATATGATTTTTCAAACCGTTATGGTTATCCGTTGCATGTAGATGTAGTTCGAATTTTAATTATGGTCAATAAATGGCTAGAAAATCACTTAAATGTCTTCAAAAGGTCAAATGACCCCTGAAATTTTCCAAATTTTCACATGACAGTTGTATTAGTGCACGCCACACGTAGAAAAAATTAAAGGCCGTAAGTGGAAGCTATCTGTCGTTCGTCATCAAACATGCAATGTTCCCTTCTCAGAACCACGAGCCTTCTAGTGAGTTGCTCCGGTTTTTGAGGGGTGTGTGTCCAAACTTTTGTCAAACAGGACAATTTTTTTACCACATCATCTTGGTGGCATGCCATTACATCAAGTTTTTCTAATCATTTTTTAATTTTGTGGAATAAAAATGCCATGGCACTCCATGCATGTACATGTGTCCATGCCGTGAGACAATATGTTTGAAAATTTGTTCTAATTTACTGCACATGGAATTAACTCGCACACAAGTACACAAATATGATTTTTCAAACCGTTATGGTTAGCCGTTGCATGTACATCTAGTTCAAACTTGAATTACGGTCATTAAATGGCTAAGAAATCACTTAAATGTCTTCAAAAGGTCAAATGACCCTTGAAATTTTCCTATTTTGACATGAGAGTTTGTATCAGTGCACATCACACGTAGAATTTTTTCTGAAGGCCGTAAGAGGACGGTATCTGCCGTTCGTCATCAAACATGCATTGTACCCTCTCGGAACCATGAGCCTTCTAGTGAGTTGCTCCGGTTTGTGAGGGGTGTGTGTGCAAACTTTCGTCAAACAGGCTAATTTTTGTACCACATCATCTTTGTGGCATGACATTACATCAAGCAAGGTTTCATATTTTCCTGATCATTTTTAATTTTTTGGAATTAAAATGCCATGGCAGTCCATGCATGTACATGTGTCCATGCCGTGAGAGCAATATTGAATTTACTCGCACATAAGTACACAAATATAATTTTTTAAACTGTTATGGTTAGCCATTGCATGTACATCTAGTTCAAATTTTAACTACGGTCATTAAATGGCTAGTAAATCACTTAGATGTCTTCAAAGGGTCAAATGACCCTTGAAATTTTCCAAATTTTCACATGACATTTTGTATAAGTGCACATTACACGTAGAAAATTTTTGAAGGCCGTAAGAGGAAGCTATCTGCCATTCGTCATCAAACATGCATTGTTCCCTCACGGAACCACAAGCCTTCTAGTGAGTTGCTCCAGTTTGTGAGGGGTGTGTGTCGAAACTTCCTTCAAACAGGAATTTTTTTGTACAACATCATCTTGGTGGCATAACATTACATCAAGCAAGGTTTCATGTTTCCTGATCATTTTTTAATATTTTGGAATTAAAATGCCATGGCACTACATGCATGTGTCCATTCCGTGAGTCCAGTATGTTTGAAAATTCCTTCTAATTTACTACAGATGGAATTAACTCGCACAAAAGTACACAAATATGATTTTTCAAACCGTTATGGTTAGCCGTTGCATGTACATCTAGTTCAAATTTGAACTATGGTCATTAAATGGCTAGGGAATCATTTAAATCTCTTCAAAAGGTCAAATGACCCCTGAAATTTTCCAAATTTTCACATGACAGTTTGTACCAGTGCACATTACAAGTAGAAAAATGTTGAAGGCCGTAAGAGGAAGCTATCTTGATGTGGAGCATCCTTCGGTCATCCCCATGGATCTACCGTCATCTCGCCAAGCACCAAGAGGACCCATGACAAGAGCACGAGCTAGAGCTCTCGGGACCAAGGTGACTTCTCTCCTTAGTGATATCTCATATGATCCTCTCGAGACATGGCTACTACCTAAGTCCAGAATGTTGTGCATGATTAGGTACCAAGAGGACCCTCCTGAGGGTGCACATGATGATGGTCAAGCCACCAAGTCCAAGGAAGAAGATAACCAATCGAAGAAGGCAAGGACTGCTTCCAGGCACCGGACATTCGGCCATGGTCCCAGACATCCGGACCCTGCAGATCTACCCCTCCACCACGGGACTGCAGCAGAAGCTACAGGGCCCGGACATCCGGCGTCCAGCCCGGACAGCCGGCCCTCCGCACCGGAAATCCGGCCACCAGCCCGGACATCCGGACACGCCATCTAGGGAGCACAGAAGGCTGCTCTGATAGCCCAAATATCCAGCCGTCACCCCGGACATCCGGCGCCTCCTGAAGCCCCGGACATCCGGCCCCTCCACCCGGACATCCAGCCCCATCCATCCAGAGAGCAACAAGGCCAACTCCTCCAGCCCGGACATCCGGCCCGACAGCCCGGACATCCGGCCCCTCGCAAGCGCCCAGACATCCGGCCCGACGCCCGGATATCCGGCCCCATCCTGCCTGCGTGCAGCACATTCGGGCCATGGCCCATGTACACCTTCGCCCCATAGACTATATATACTCCCCTTCCACATACTTTCTAGGGTTAGCATTGGTTTAGCTCATTTGAGATAGAGCATTGCTCATCCGATCGGATCTACTCCTTGTGAGGGACCGCACCTCTTCGGAGAAGATCCACCCAGATTCAAGACCTCCATCCGGGGAAGACAATCAAGACCTCCTCATGGAGAAGAACGGTTACCCTTGTATCGTCCTTTGTTGACTTTGGATCTCGTGTTACTTTGTGCCTCGATGATCTAGCACTTGTGTGATCATATTCGTGTCAGTTGAGTGTTTTCTCTTGTGTTCCCTCGTGATTTCCCTCGTTTTCTTCCGCGTGTTCTTCGTGTTCCTCGTAGGGATCCTCTCCAAATGTGAAAGATCGGCCCCATAGGCTTCCGCCCTACATCATCTTGGTATCATGAGCCACGTTGATCACGTTTTTGGAGCCACTACCCCGTGTTTTCTAGCTTGATTTTGTTGTTTTCGTCCTAAATCCGAAAATCCTCACCAAAAATAGCCCCCATTTTTTTAATTTGTTGGTGTGAGGATGTTTTGTTGGATTTGATCCATCGATCTACTCTCATCGAGTGGATCCAGCTTTTCCCCATCTCACCCGCAATTTCCATCCACAAATTCATCCGAATTTTTCTCCGGAGTTGACCTTTTTCCCGTGGAGTTCATCGCGTTCGTCCACGATCCAGGAGCCCGGACATCCGCCCGAGTCCCGGGACATCCGACCCCTGGCAGTAGCAACTCCATCCCCCGCGCCCATTTTCCCGCATAGTTTCGCCAAATTTTTCCCCGGTGCCCACGCTTAGTTCCGCATACCACCACCGCTTTCCACAAGCACCACCACCGCTTTCCACAAGCACCACCACTGCTCACCGCTACCTCCTATGACGATTTTGACACGTTTTGGTCTTTGATATTTTGGGTTGTGGTTCCCGTGTCCTATTGTGTTCCGGCTATATAGGTACGGTTCGACGTTAACACCACCACGGCTCATCTTCACAAAGGTCTCATCATCGCCAAGGACAGTAACCTCGACGACAACTTTGTCATACCTTGCAATTGCTTTGATAACCACATGGCTTACATTTGTGTAGCTTACCCATTGAGACTAGCCATTGAGTATTGCCGGCAACGTGACTTGTGCACATTAGTGATCATACTCCATAACATACATACCATACCATAGTGGTGCATATCTTGGCATCATCTTTTGTGTCACAAGGTTGTCGTCGCATACACAATTGCTATCTTGGTTCGTGAAGTTTCGCATGATAAAAGAGCTCAAAAGTGAAAGAGCCACACAAGATTGTAAGGAAAGAGGAAAGATAAGCAAAGAGCTTATAAGCAAGAACCATAGCATCATACTGCATTAAGATTGTCATATCCGATCATCTTGGATCATATCACCGAAATACCATACATATAGCATACTTGGGATAGAGGTCGTTGCATTTTTTCCAAGTAGGTTGTGCACAAGTTACGTATCCGCCTATTGTGCAATCGTGCTAGCGTCTGTCATGTATTGTAAAACAAGAGCATTTTTGTGGATTCCACATTTTGGCTCATTTTTGGTTTGCACAATCCCACTTATCTATTTGCGTGTGTGTTTCCATGTACCACTACTAGCTTGGTCCACTTGTTGCATTTGCAAATTTGTGAATCTTTTCCAACGTTATTGAAGCTCACTTAAAATTGCATCAAATTTTGTGCCACCATCCTAACCAAGCTCCACCATAAGCTTTTACTTATGTAGGTGTGAGAACCGACAAGAATTGGTACCAATTGTGCTATTTCATTGTCAACATTTGAGTGATCTTGATTCGTCGTCAAACATTGGTAAAGGTACATTTGGTATAAGTTCTTCTCCTTCTCCCACTCACATTTTTGCTTGGAATGATGGATAGGCCAAGTACTTCTACCAACCCACTCTTCTTCGAGAAAGACGACGACATGTCATCATTCATCACCAAGAGACACCTTTTTGGCGCACAACGAGCGTTGCATCAAGAGCAACAAGCGCTGACAGACCGCATCGACAACCTCGCCACCGACTTGCAACTCTCCGAGCAACGTACAAAGGACTACTTTGACAACAAGCTCAACACTCACAAGCAAGAGAATGATGCAAGGATGGACGAGATCCGTGCCTTGTTGGTGAACTGTCCTCCTTCAACTTCTTCATACTCAAGACGAAGCCGCTCAAGTCGACACTCCGACGACACCTTCTCCGGCTCAAGTACACCGACATCAAACACTCTTCGATGAGCCGCGCGTCAAGACCATCATGCATCCCGCAATCCTCTACACGACAAGCATTCACAAGAGAAAGTCTACGAGCAAGTACTTCTTCCTCAGCCACACCAAGTTGCTGTTGCGCAAGCTCAAGAACGACAACATCGACGGCACCAAGAGGAAGAACGAGCACGTCTACATCAAGAGGAATAAGACGTCGAGGCTCAATGTCTGCAACAACAACAACGTGTAGCACAAGCTCTTGAGGTGCAATGTGCCCTTCAAGAATCAAGTCGAGCCATCGCCAACCGAAACCGAGATCGGTGCAATCAAGAGGAAGCACTTCAAGAAGAAATCCAAGAGCGGAACTACCAACCGCGAGTGCAACGTCAAGTTCCTCAACCTCCTCCTCATGCTCGACAAGCTCCTCCACAACCTCAAGTTCAACAAGAGCAAGTTGATCATGGACTTCCTCCACGCCAAGAGCAGCATGAGGATGATTATCCTCCACTTCAAGGGCATCATCATCACCATCGACCATAACACAATGAAGAGCAATGCTACGGCAAGCTAAAATTCACAATGCCCAAGTTCAATGGAAGCAATGATCCCAAAGAGTACCTCGCATGGGCATTGAAGGTCAACAAAGTCTTTCATTTGCACAACTATGTGGAAGAGAAGAAGATTGCTATGGCATCACTTGAGTTCCAAGACTATGTGCTCATATGGTGGGAACAAGTCCTTGAGCGCCGAGAAGCAAGAGGTGAACCACCAATCACCACTTGGGCTCAAATGAAAGATGTCATGCGAGCATGTTTTGTGCCCACCTACTACAACCGTGATCTCTTCAAGAAGATCCAACTCCTCAAGCAAGGAACAAAGAGTGTTGAAGAATACTACAAGGAAATGGAGATAGCCATGATTCCAGCCAATGTCACGGAAGATGATGAGCAAACTATGGCATGTTTCTTCAATGGACTCAATCATCCCATCAAGAAGATCGCCGACTTCCAACCCTACTCCAACCTCATTGAGCTCGTGCATCAAGCTACCAAAGCGGAACACCAAGTGCAAGATGACTTCAAGTACGCCAAGTACTTGTCCAAGACATATGGCTTCTCCAACACCCAAGCTTCAACGACTCCTCCAACTTCTACATCACCCAAGCCATCTACAAGCAATGATGACAAGTCAAGTTACAAGAAAACTTCGACAAGCTCAAGTTGTCTTCCTTCTACTACAAGCAACTTCAAGCCACGTGCTTCATCATCTACTCCGACCGATGAGACCGTCAAGACAAGCTCCTTCAAGTGTTTCACTTGCGGCGGCCGAGGCCACAAGTCCTACAAATGCACCAACAAGCGCACCATGATCCTCAACGATGATGGAACCTACGACTCCATGAGTGAAGAGGAGATGGAAGCCCTTGAGAAAGTGGCCATGCACCAGCGCATGAACAAGGATGAAGATGATCAAGTCTTTTGTGATGAGAATTCGAGCCCCACTCTCATTGTCTCCAAACTCTTGACTCTTCAACATCAACAAGAAGAAGACCAACGATGCCACATCTTCCACACAAAAGCCGGCATCAATGGAATGTCCATCAAGGTCATCATCGATGGAGGTAGTTGCCAAAACTTCGCAAGTGAAGAACTATGCTCCAAGCTACAATTGGTCAAGATGAAGCACCCGCACCCCTACAAAGTCCAATGGCTAAGCAATTCAGGCACTATACGAGTTGAGCATAAGGTCCAAGTCTCCTTCAATATTGGTGCATATGAGGACACTTTGGAGTGTGATGTCGTCCCAATGTCCGTTTGCCACCTCCTTCTTGCTCGACCATGGCAATTCGACTGTGGTGTCATCCACAATGGGCTTACCAATCACTATAGCTTCAAGATGAAAGGGAAGGAGTATGTTGCTCCGCCCTATGTCTCCTAGTCAAGTGATAGCCGACAAGCAAGCCACCCATCATGGAGAGAAGAGTGAGAAAGTTATCCAACCAAAAGAGAGTGAGAGCCACAAGACAAAACCGAGTGCCTCCATGATGAGCGACAAGAAAAACTTAGTCCTATTTGCCACCAAAAGTGAGATGAGAGAAGTGTGTGAGAACCTATCGAGTGGTATGCACTTTGTCCTTGTGTGCAAGGATGGGGAACCAAAAACTAACACCTCTCATGATCAACCTTTAGTGTTTCAATCTCTTTTGCAGGAATTCCAAGATGTTTTCCCCGATGAGCTACCTCCGGGTCTACCTCCTCTACAAGGCATTGAGCATCAAATCGACCTCATCCCCGAAGCACCTTTACCAAACAAAGCTCCATGCCGCGTCAACCCCGAAGAAACTAAGGAGATCCAACGGCAAGTACAACAACTAATTGACAACGGACATGTACGTTAAAGCTTAAGCCCTTGTGTCATTCCTGTTGTACTTGTGCCCAAGCAAGACGGTAGTTTTCGCATGTGCTTGGATTGTAGACCCATAAATGCTATTACCGTTCGTTATAGGCATCCCATTCCTCGCTTAGATGATATGCTTGATGAACTTAGCGGTGCCACCATTTCTCAAAAATTGATCTTAAAAGTGGCTATTACCAAATCCGCATACAAGAAGGTGATGAATGGAAAACCGCTTTCAAAACAAAATTTGGCTTGTACGAGTGGTTGGTTATGCCTATGGGTTTATCGGAAGCTCCCGGTACTTTCATGCATCTTATGCATTTTGTGCTTCGACCTTATATTGGAGTGTGTGTTGTGGTTTACTTTGATGATATTCTTGTGTTTAGCAAATCCATGAAAGAGCATCTAAAGCATGTTAGGGCTGTTTTGCAAACTCTTCGCAAGGAACGTCTTTATGCCAACATTAAAAAGTGCACATTTGGAGTTGACAAGTTGGTTTTCTTGGGTTTCGTTGTCTCTTCCAAGGGTGTCCATGTTGATGAATCTAAAATTGAAGCAATTAAAACTTGTCCCCATCCCACCAATTTGCAACAAGTGCGTAGTTTTCTTCGCCTTGCGGGTTTTTACCATTGCTTTGTGAAAGATTTTAGCACTATTGCCGCTCCTTTGCATGCCTTGAGTAATAAGAATGCTCCTTTTGTTTGGGTATCTTTGCAATCCACCACTTTTAATGAGCTCAAGACTTTGCTTACTCATGCTCCGAATCTTACTTTGCCCAACTTTGACAAAACTTTTGAGGTTCATTGTGATGCAAGTGGTACCAGAATTGGCAGAGTTTTGATGCAAGAAAAGCGAGCCATTGCATATTTTAGTGAAAAACTCTCCGGTGCTCAACTTAACTATCCCATTTATGACAAAAAAATGTATGCTTTAGTGCGTGTACTACATGTTTGGGAACACTACCTTAGACCTCATGAGTTTGTCATCCATACCGATCATGAAGCGCTTAAGTACTTGAAAGGCCAAACTAAGTTGAACAAGCGTCATGCCAAATGGAGTGAATTTATTGAATCTTTTACCTATGTGATAAAGTACATTAAGGGTAAGGGAAATGTAGTTGTGGATGCACTTTCATGCATATGCACGCTTGTCACTAAACTTGAGTTGAATGTTGTTGGCTTTGAGCACATCAAAGACTTGTATGCTAATGATCCATCTTTTGCTACACCTTATGCTAAGTGTTTGACTCATACTTCTTGGGAACGATATTACATCAAGGATAATTATCTTATGAGAGCTAACAAACTTTCCGTTCATGAGTCTTCTCTTCGTTTGCTCCTTTTGCAAGAGGGTCATGGAGGCGGACTCAAGGGACACTTTGGATGCAACAAGACTTTCGCCACACTCTCCAAGAACTACTTTTGGCCCAATATGTTCCGCGACGTGTCACGCTTCACCAACCGATGCTCTACATGTCGCAAAGCTAAGTCTAAAGCTCAATCCCATGGTCTTTACATGCCTCTTCCTATTCCTTATCAACCTTGGGAAGACATTAGCATGGATTTTGTACTTGGTTTACCTAGAACTCAAAATGGCAAGGATTCCGTGTTTGTTGTTGTGGACCGATTTTCTAAGATGGCACATTTCATCCCATGCAACAAGATAGATGATGCTTCACATGTTTCCAATCTCTTTTGTAGGGAAATATTGCGTCTACATGGAGTACCAAAGACAATCGTCTCCGACCGCGACGTCAAGTTCTTGAGTTACTTTTGGAAGACGCTATGCGCCAAGCTCGGAATCAAGCTCTTATTCTTGTCCGCATACCATCCTCAAACCGACGGTCAAATGGAGGTGACGAACCATACGCTCTCCACTCTACTCCGCGTGTTGATCAAGAAGAACATCAAGGAGTGGGAGGCATGTCTTCCCATCACCGAGTATGCCTACAAACGTGCAAGACGTTCGACTACCGGCAGGTCCCCCTTCGAGGTCGTCTAAAGCTTCAACCCGTTGTTCCCATTGGACATTCTACCTCTTCCTCTACAAGAGTGCATGTGCAAGCTACATCAAGAAGATGTATGAGGATACAAGGCACACCATCGAGCGCCAAGTACAACGACTAGGGACGAAGCTCAAAGTCAACAAGCAACCCATGATATTCAACATTGGAGATCTCGTGTGGCTACACCTTCGCAAGGACCGCTTCCCCAACGAACGCAAGTCCAAACTTATACCTCGAGCCGATGGACCATTCAAGGTGCTAGCACACTACAAAAACAATGCTTATAAGATCGATATCCCACACGACATGTACAACGTGAGCGACATCTTCAATGTCAACGATATCTCCCCGTACCATGGTGATGAGGATTTCGATCCGAGGTCAGATCTTTTCCAAAGGAGGGGAGATGATGCGGAGCATCCTTCGATCATCCCCATGGATCTACCATCGTCTCACCAAGCACCAACAGGACCCATGACAAGAGCACGAGCTAGAGCTCTCGAGACCGACGTGACTTCTCTCCTTAGTGATATCTCATATGATCCTCTTGAGACATGGCTACTACCTAAGTCCAGAATGTTGTGCATGATTATGTACCAAGAGGACCCTCCTGAGGATGCACATGAAGATGGTCAAGCCACCAAGTCCATGGAAGAAGAGAACCAACGGAAGAAGGCAAGGACTGCTTCTAGGCACCGAACATCCGGCCATGGTCCCGGACATCCGGCCCCTGCAGATCTACCACTCAACCACGGGACTGCAGCAGAAGCTACAGGGCCCGGACATCTGGCGTCCAGCCCAGACATCCGACCCTCCGCACTGGAAATCCGTCCACCAGCCCGAACATCCGGACACGCCATCCAGGGAGCACAGAAGGCTGCCCCGACAGCACAGACATCCGGCCGTCACCCCGGATATCTCGCACCGCCCGAAGCCCCGGACATCGGCCCCTCCGCCCGGACATCCGGCCCCGTCCATCTAGAGAGCAGCAAGTCCAACTCCTCCAGCCTGGACATCCGGCCCCTCGCGAGCGCCCGGACATCTGGTTCGACGCCCGGACATCCGGCCCCATCCTGCCTGCGTGCAGCACATCCGGGTTGTGGCCCACGTACCCCTTCGCCCCATAGACTATATATATACTCCCCTTCCACCTACGTTCTAGGGTAAGGATTGGTTTAGCTCATTTGAGATATAGCATTGCTCATCCGATCGGATCTACTCCTCGTGAGGGACGGCACCTCTTCGGAGAAGATCCACCCGGAGTCAAGACCTCCATCCGGAGAAGACAATCAAGACCTCCTCACGGAGAAGAACGGTTACAATTGTATCGTCCTTTGTTGACTTTGGATTTTGTGTTACTTTGTGCCTTGATGATCTAGCACTTGTGTGATCATATTCGTGTCGGTTGAGTGTTTTCTCTTGTGTTCCCTCGTGATTTCCCTCGTTTCCTTCCCGGCGTTCTTCGTGTTCCTCGTAGGTATCCTCTCCAAACGTGAAAGATCGGCTCCATAGGGTTCCTCCCTACATCATATCTAGCATTCGTCATCAAACATGCATTGTTCCCTCTCGGAACCACGAGCCTTCTAGTGAGTTGCTCCAGCTTGTGAGGGGTATGTGTCCAAACTTTAGTCAAGCAAGCCAATTTTTGCACCACATCATCTTGGTGGCATGACATTACATTAAGCAAGATTTCATGTTTTTCTAATCATTTTTTTTGGAATAAAACTGCCATACACTCCATGCATATACATGTGTCCATACCATGAGACCTATATGTTTGAAAATTCCTTCTAATGTACTACACATGGAATTAAATCGCACACAAGTACACAAATAAGATTTTTCAAACCGTTATGGATAGACATTGCATGTATATCTAGCTCAAATTTGAATTACGGTCATTAAATGGCTAGGAAATAACTTAAATATCTTCAAAGGGTCAAATGACCCTTGAAATTTACCAAATTTTCACATGACAGTTTGTATAAGTGCACCTTACACGTAGAAAAATTTTGAAGGCCGTAAGAGGAAGCTATCTGCCGTTCGTCATCAAACATGCATTGTTCCCTCTCGGAACCACGGGCCTTCTAGTGAGTTGCTCCAGTTTGTGAGGGGTGTGTGTCCCAACTTTCGTCAAACAGGCCAATTTTCGTACCACATCATCTTGGTGGCATGACATTACATCAAGCAAGGTTTCATGTTTTCCTGATCATTTTTCAATTTTTTGGAATTAAAATGCCATGGTACTCCATGCATGTGTCCATGCCATGAGTCCAATATTTTTGAAAATTCCTTCTAATTTACTACACATGGAACTAACTCGCCCACAAGTACACAAATATGATTTTTCAAATTGTTATGGTTAGCCGTTCCATGTGCATCTAGTTCAAATTTGATTTACGGTCATTAAATGGCTAGGAAATCACTTAAATGTCTTCAAAAGGTCAAATGACCCCTAAATTTTTCCAAATTTTCACATGACAGTTTGTATCGGTGCACATTACACGTAGAAAAATTTTGCAGGCCGTAAGAGGAAGCTATCTGTTGTTCGTCATCAAACATGCATTGTTCCCTCTCGGAACCACGACCCTTCTAGTGAGTTGCTACAGTTTGTGAGGGGTGTGTGTCCAAAATCTCATCAAGCAAGCCAATTTTTGTACCACAAGATCTTGGTGTCATGACATTACATCAATCAAGGTTTCATTTTCTTCTGACCATTTTTTAATTTTCGAAATAAAAATGCCGTGGCACTCCATGCATGTACATGTGTCCATGCCGTGAGACCAATATGTTTGAAAATTCCTTCTATTTTTCTGCACATGGAATTAACTCGCACACAAGTACACAAACATGATTTTACAAACCTTTTATGGTTAGCCGTTGCATGTACATCTAGTTCAAATTTGAATTACGGTCATTAAATGGCTAGGAAATCACTTAAATGTCTTCGAAAGGTCAAATGACCCCTAAAATTTTCCAAATTTTCACATGACAGTTCGCATCAGTGCACAATATACGTAGAAATTTTTTGAAAGCCGTAAGAGGAAGCTATCTGTTGTTCGTCATCAAAACATGCATTGTTCCCTCTCGAAACGATGACCCTTCTAGTGAGTTGCTCCGGTTTGTGAGGGGTGTGTGTCCAAACTCTCATCAAGAAAGCCAATTTTTGTACCACATCATCTTTGTGGCATGATATTAGATCAAGCAAGGTTTCATGTTTTTTTGACCATTTTTTAATTTTCGGAATAAAAATGCCATGGCACTCCATGCATGTACATGTGTCCATGCCGTGAGACCATTATGTTTGAAAATTCCTTCTAATTTTCTGCATATGGAATTAACTGGCACACAAGTACACAAATATGAATTTTCAAACCGTTATGGTTAGCCGTTGCATGTACATCTAGTTCAAATTTCAATTACGGTCATTAAATGGCTAGGAAATCACTTAAATCTCTTCAAAAGGTAAAATGCCCCCTGAAATTTTCCAAATTTTCACATGACAGTTTGTAATAGTGCACATTGCATGCATAAATATTTTGAAGACCGTAAGAGGAAGCCATATGCTGTTCGTCATCAAACATGCATTGTTCCCTCTCGGAACCACGACCCTTCTAGTGAGTTGCTCCGGTTTGTGAGGGGTGTGTGTACAAAATCTCATCAAGCGAGCCAATTTTTGTACCACATCATCTTGGTTGCATGACATTAGATAAAGCAAGGTTTCATGTTTTTCTGACCATTTTTTAATTTTCGGAATAAAAATGCCATGGCACTCCATGCATGTACATGTGTCCATGCCGTGAGACCAATATGTTTGATAATACCTTCTAATTTTCTGCACATGGAATTAACTCGCACACAAGTACAGAAATCTGATTTTTCAAACCGTTATGGTTAGCCGTTGCATGTACATCTAGTTCAAATTTGATTACGGTCATTAAATGGCTAGGAAATCACTTAAATCTCTTCAAAAGCTAAAATGACCCCTGCAATTTTCCAAAATTTCACATGATAGTTTGTAATAGTGCACATTACGCGTAGAAAATTTTTGAAGGCCATAAGAGGAAGCTATCTGCTGTTCGTCATCAAACTTGCATTGTTCCCTCTTAGAACCACGAGCCTTCTAGTGAGTTGCTTTAGTTTGTGAGGGGTATGTGTGCAAATTTTCATCAAATAAGCCAATTTTTATACTACATCATCTTGGTGGCATGACATTACGTCAAGCAAGGTTTCATGTTTTCCTAATAATTTTTTAATTTTTTGGAATTAAAATGCTATGGCACTCCATGCATGTGTCCATGCCGTGAGTACAATATGTTTGAAAATTCATTCTAATTTACTGCACATGGAATTAACTCGCACACAAGTACACAAATATGATTTTTCAAACCGTTATGGTTAGCCGTTACATGTACATCTAGTTCAAATTTGAATTACGGTCATTAAATGGCTAGTAAATCACTTAAATGTCTTCAAAAGGACAAATGACCCCTGAAATTTTCCAAATTTTCACAGGACAGTTTGTATCAGTGCACATTACATGTAGAAATTTTTTGAAGGCCGTAAGAGGAAGCTATCTGCCGTTCATCATTAGATATGCATTGTTCCCTCTCACAACCACGAGCCTTCTAGTGAGTTGCTCCGGTTTGTGAGGGGTGTGTGTCCAAACTTTCATCAAATAAGCCAATTTTTGTACCACATCATCATGGTGGCATGACATTACATCAAGCAAGGTTTCATGTTTTCCTCATCATTTTTTAATTTTTTGGAATAGAAATGCCGTGGCACTCCATGCATGTACATGTGCCATGTCGTGAGACCAATATGTTTGAAAATTCCTTCTAATTTACTACACATGGAATTAACTCGCACATAAGTACACACATATGATTTATCAAACCTTAATGGTTAGCCGTTGCATGTACATCTAGTTCAAATTTGAATTACGGTCATTAAATGGCTAGGGAATCACTAAAATGTCTTCAAAAGGTTAAATGACCCCTGAAATTTTCCAAATTTTCACATGACAGTTTGTATCAATGCACATTACACGTAGAAAAATTTTGAAGGCAGTAAGAGGAAGCTATCTGTTGTTCGTCATCAAACATGCATTATTCCGTCTTGGAACCACGAGCTTTCTAGTGAGTTGTTCCGGTCTGTTAGGGGTGTGTGTCCAAACTTTCGTCAAATAGGCCAATTTCTGTACCACATCATCTTGGTGGCATGACATTACATCAAGCAAGGTTTCATGTTTTCCTAATCGTTATTCATTTTTTTGGAATTAAAATGCCATGGTACTCCATGCATGTGTCCATGCCGTGAGTCCTATATATTTGAAAATTCCTTCTAATTTACTACACATGGAACTAACTCGCGCACATGTACACAAATATGATTTTTAAAACCGATATGGTTAGCCGTTGCTTGTACATCTAGTTCAAATTTGAATTACGGACATTAACTGACTAGGAGATCACTTAAATTTCTTAGAAAGGTCAAGTGACCCCTGTAATTTTCCAAATTTTTACATGACAGTTTGTATTAGCGCACATTACATGTAAATTTTTTTTGAAGGCCATAAGAGGAAGCTATCTGCCGTTCGTCATCAAACATGCATTGTTCCCTCTCGGAACCATGAGCCTTCTAGTGAGTTGCTCCAGTTTGTGAGGGGTGTGTGTTCAAACTTTCGTCAAGCAAGCCAATTTTTGTACCACATCATCTTGGTGGCATGACATTAGATCAAGCAAGGTTTCATGTTTTTCAGATAATTTTTTAATATTTTGGAATAGAAATGTCGTGGCACTCCATGCATGTACATGTGCCATGTAGTGAGACCAATATGTTTGAAAATTCCTTCTAATTTATTACACATGGAATTATCTCGCACACAAGTACACACATATGATTTATCAAACCTTTATGGTTAGCCGTTGCATGTACATCTTGTTCAAATTTGAATTACGCTTATTAAATGGCTAGGAAATCACTAAAATGTCTTCAAAAGGTTAAATGACCCCTGAAATTTTCCAAATTTTCACATGATAGTTTGTATCAGTGCAAGTTACACGTAGAAAATTTTTGAAGGCTGTAAGAGGAAGCTATCTGGCGTTCGTCATCAAACATGCATTGTTCCCTCTCAGAACCACGAGCCTTCTAGTGAGTTGCTACGGTTTGTTAGGGGTGTGTGTCCAAACTTTCGTCAAACAAGCCAATTTTTGTACCACATCATCTTGGTGGCATGACATTACACCAAGCAAGGTTTCATGTTTTCCTGATCATTTTTTAATGTTTTGGAATAAAAATGCCATCGCACTCCATGCATGTACATGTGTCCATGCTGTGAGACCAATATGTTTGAAAATTCCTTCTAATTTACTGCACATGGATTTAACTCGCACACAAGTACACAAATATGATTTTTTAAATTGTTATGGTTAGCTGTTACATGTACATCTAGTTCAAATTTGAATTACGGTCATTAAATGGCTTGGAAATCACTTAAACGTCTTCAAAGGGTCAAATGACCCTTGATATTTTCCAAATTTTCACATGACAGTTTGTATCAGTGCACATTACACGTAGAAATTTTTTGAAGGCCGTAAGCGGAAGCTATCTGGCGTGCATCATCAAACATGCATTGTTCCCTCTCGAAACCACGAGCCTTCTAGTGAGTTGCTCTGGTTTGTTAGGGGTGTGTGCCCAAACTTTCGTCAAACAAGCCAATTTTTGTACCACATCATCTTGGTGGCATGACATTACATCAAGCAAGGTTTCATGTTTTTCTAATCATTTTTTAATTTTTTGGAATAAAAATGCCATCGCACTCCATGCATGTACATGTGTCCATGCCGTGAGACCAATATGTTTGAAAATTCCTTCTAATTTATTGCACATGGATTTAACTCGCACACAAGTACACAAATATGATTTTTTTAAATTGTTATTGTTAGCTGTTACATGTACATCTAGTTCAAATTTGAATTACGGTCATTAAATGGCTAGGAAATCACTTAAACGTCTTCAAAGGGTCAAATTACAGTTTGTATAAGTGCACATTACACGTAGAAAATTTTTGAAGGCCGTAAGAGGAAGCTATATGTCGTTCGTCGTCAAACATTCATTGTTCCTTCTCTGAACCACGAGCCTTCTAGTGAGTTGCTCCGGTTTGTGAGGGGTGTGTGTCCAAACTTCCGTCAAACAGGCCAATTTTTGTGCAACATCATCTTGGTGGCATGACATTACATCAAGCAAGGTTTCATGTTTTCCTGATCATTTTTAATTTTTTTGGAATAAAAATGCCATGGCACTCCATGCATGTGTCCATGCCGTGAGTCCAATATGTTTAAAAATTCCTTCTAATTTACTACACATGGAATTAACTCGCACACAAGTACACAAATATGATTTTTCAAACCGTTATGGTTAGCCGTTGCATGTACATCTAGTTCAAATTTGAATTACGGTGATTAAATGGCTAGGAAATCATTTAAATCTCTTCAAAAGGTCAAATGCCCCTGAAAATTTCCAAATTTTCACATGACAGTTTGTATCAGTGCACATTACACATAGAAATTTTTTGAAGGAGGTAAGAGGAGGCTATCTGCCGTTCGTCACCAAACATGCATTGTTCCCTCTCGGAACCACGACCCTTCTAGTAAGTTGCTCCGGTTTGTGAGGGGTGTGTGTAAAGACTTTTTTCAAACAGGCCAATTTTTGTACCACATCATCTTGGTGACATGACATTACATCAAGCAAGGTTTCATGTTCTCCTGATCATTTTTTATTTTTTTGGAATTAAAATGTCATGGCACTCCATGCATGTACATGTGTCCATGCCGTGAGACCAATATGTTTGAAAATTCCTTCTAATTTTCTGCACATGGAATCAACTCGCACACAAGTACACAAATATGATTTTTCAAACCATTATGGTTATTCGTTGCATGTACATCTAGTTCAAATTTGAATTACGGTCATTAAATGCCTAGGAAATCGCTTAAATGTCTTCAAAAGGTCAAATGACCCCTGAAATTTTTCAATTTTTCACATGATAGTTTGTGTAAGTGCACATTACACATATAAACTTTTTGAAGGCTGTAGGAGGAAGCTATCTGTCGTTCGTCATCAAACATGCATTGTTCCCTCTCGGAACCACGAGCCTTCTAGTGAGGTGCTCCAGTTTTGTGAGGGGTGTGTGTCCAAACTTTCGTCAAGCAAGCCCATTTTTGTACCAGATCATCTTGGTGGCATGACATTACATCAAGCAATGTTTCATGTTTTTCTGATCATTTTTAAATTTTTTGGAATAAGAATGCCATGGCACTCCATGCATGTACATGTGTCCATGCTGTGAGAACAATATGTTTGAAAATTCCTTCTTATTTACTACACATGGAATTAACTTGCACCCAAGTAAACAAATATGATTTTCAAACTGTTATGGTTAGCTGTTGCATGTACATCTAGTTCAAATTTGAATTACAGTTATTAAATGGCTAGGAAATCACTTAAATGTCTTCAAAGGGTCAAATGACCCCTGAAACTTTCCAAATTTTCACATGAAAGTTTGTATAAGTGCACATTAAACGTAGAAAAAATTCGAAGGCCGTAAGAGGAAGCTATCTACCGTTCGTCGTCAAACATGCATTGTTAACTCTCAAAACCACGAGCCTTCTAGTGAGTTGCTCCGGTTTGCGAGGGATGTGTGTCCAAACTTTCGTCAAATAGGGCAATTTTTTTACCACATCATCTTGGTGGCATGACAATACATCAAGCAAGGTTTCATGTTTCCTGATCATTTTTTAATTCTTGGGAATTAAAATGCCATGGCACTCCAAGCATGTGTCCATGCCGTGAGTCCAATATGTTTGAAAATTCCTTCTAATTTTCTGCACATGGATTTAACTCACACACAAGTACACAAATATGATTTTTTAAATCGTTATGGTTAGCTGTTGCATGTACATCTAGTTCAAATTTGAATTACGGTCATTAAATGGCTAGGAAATCACTTAAACATCTTCAAAGGGTCAAATGACCCTTGATATTTTCCAAATTTTCACTTGACAGTTTGTATCAGTTCACATTACACGTAGAAAATTTTTGAAGGCCGTAAGCGGAAGCTATCTGGCGTTCGTCATCAAACATGCATTGTTCCCTCTCGGAACCACGAGCCTTCTAGTGAGTTGCTCTGGTTTGTTAGGGGTGTGGGTCCAAAATTTCGTCAAACAAGCCAATTTTTGTACCACATCATCTTGGTGGCATGACATTACATCAAGCAAGGTTTCATGTTTTTCTGATCATTTTTTAATTTTTTGGAATTAAAATGCCATGGCACTCCATGCATGTGCCCATTGCGTCAGTCCAATATGTTTGAAAATTCCTTCTAATTACTGCCCTTGGAATTAACTCGCACACAAGTACACAAATATGATTTTTCAAACCGTTACGGTTAGCCGTTGCATGTACATCTAGTTCAAATTGGATTTACGATCATTAAACGGCTAGGAAATCACTTAAATGTCTTCAAAAGGTCAAATGACCCCTGAAATTTTCCAAATTTTCACATGACAGTTTGTACCAGTGCACACTACACATATAAATTTTTTGAATCCCATAAGAGGAAGGTATCTGCCGTTTGTCATCAAACATGCATTGTTCCCTCTCGAAACCATGAGCCTTCTAGTGAGTTGCTCCGGTTTGTTAGGGGTGTGTGTCCAAACTTTCGTCAAGCAAGCAAATTTTTGTACCACATCATTTTGGTGGCATGACATTACATCAAGCAACCTTTCATGATTTTCTAATCATTTTTTAATTTTTTGGAATAAAAATGCCATGGCACTCCATGCATGTACATGTGTCCATGCCGTGAGACCAATATGTTTGAAAATTCCTTCTAATTTACTGCACATGGATTTAACTCGCACACAAGTACACAAATATGATTTTTTTTATGTCGTTATGGTTAGCTGTTGCATGTACATCTAGTTCAAATTTGATTTACGGTCATTAAATGGCTAGGAAATCACTAAAATGTCTTCAAAAGGTTAAATCACCCCTGACAGTTTGTATCAGTGCACATTACACGTAGAAAAAATTTGAACGCCGTAAGAGGAAGCTATCTACCGTTCGTCATCAAACCAGCATTGTTCCCTCTCAGAACCACGAGACTTCTAGTGAGTTGCTCCGGTTTGTTAGGGGCGTGTGTCCAAACTTTTGTCAAACAAGACAATTTTTGTACCACATCATCTTGGTGGCATGACATTACATCAAGCAAGGTTTCATGTTTTCCTGATCATTTTTAAATTTTTTGGAATAAAAATGCCATGGCACTCGATGCATGTGTCCATGCCGTGAGTCCAATATGTTTGAAAATTCCTTCTAATTTACTACACATGGAATTAACGCACACACAAGTACACAAATATGATATTTCAAACCGTTATGGTTAGACATTGCATGTACATCGAGTTCAAATTTGAATTACAGTCATTAAATGGCTAGGAAATCATTTAAATCTCTTCAAAAGGTCAAATGCCCTTGAAATTTTCCAAATTTTCACATGACAGTTTGTATCAGTGCATGTTACACGTAGAAATTTTTTGAAGGCGGTAAGAGGAAGCTATCTGCCGTTCGTCACCAAACATGCATTGTTCCCTCTCAGAACCACGACCCTTCTAGTAAGTTGCTCCGCTTTGTGAGGGGTGTGTGTCCAGAATTTTGTCAAACAGGCCAAATTTTGTACCACATCATCTTGGTGACATGACATTACATCAAGCAAGATTTCATGTTTTCCTGATCATTTTTTAATTTTTTGGAATTAAAATATCATGGCACTCCATGCATGTACATGTGTCCATGTCGTGAGACCAATATGTTTGAAAATTCCTTTTAATTTTCTGCACATGGAATCAACTTGCACACAAGTACACAAATATGATTTTTCAAACTGTTATGGTTAGTCGTTGCATGTACATCTAGTACAAATTTGAATTACGGTCAATAAATGGCTAGGAAATCGCTTAAATGTCTTCAAAGGGTCAAATGACCCCTTAAATTTTCCAAGTTTTCACATGATAGTTTGTATAAGTGCACATTACACATACAAAATTTTTGAAGGCCGTAGGAGGAAGCTATCTGTCGTTCGTCATCCAACATGCATTGTTCCCTCTCGGAACCACGAGCCTTCTAGTGAGTTGCTACAGTTTTGTGAGGGGTGTGTGTCCAAACTTTTGTCAAGCAAGACCATTTTTGTACTAGATCATCTTGGTGGCATGACATTACATCAAGCAATGTTTCATTTTTTCTGATCATTTTTAAATTTTTTAGAATAAAAATGCCATGGCACTCCATGCATGTACATGTGTCCATGCTGTGAGATCAATATGTTTGAAAATTCCTTCTAATTTACTACACATGGAATTAACTTGCACCCAAGTAAACAAATATGATTTTCAAACTGTTATGGTTAGTTGTTGCATGTACATATTTAGTTGCTGTTGATTACGTTACTAAGTGGGTAGAAGCTATTCCAACTAGTAGTGCTGGTCATAACACTTCTATTAAAATGCTTAAAGAAGTTATTTTTCCGAGGTTTGGAGTCCCTAGATATCTTATGACTGATGGTGGTTCACACTTTATTCATGGTGCTTTCCATAAGATGCTTGCTAAGTATGATGTCAATCATAGAATCGCATCTCCTTATCACCCGCAGTCTAGTGGTCAAGTAGAGTTGAGCAATAGAGAGCTCAAATTAATTTTGCAAAAGACTGCGAATAGATCTAGAAAGAATTGGTCCAAAAAACTTGATGATGCATTATGGGCCTACAGAACTGCATACAAAAATCCTATGGGTATGTCTCCATATAAGATGGTTTATGGAAAAGCATGTCATTTACCTCTTGAACTTGAACATAAAGCATATTGGGCTATTAAAGAGCTCAATTATGACTTAAAACTTGCCAGTGAGAAGAGGTTGTTTCATATTAGCTCACTTGACGAATGGAGAACCCAAGCATATGAGAATGCTAAGCTCTTCAAAGAAAAAGTGAAACCTTGGCATGATAAGAGGATACAGAAGCGTGAGTTTAACGTAGGAGATTATGTGTTATTGTTCAACTCTCCTTTAAGATTTTTTGCAGGAAAACTTCTCTCAAAATGGGAAGGTCCCTACGTTATTGAGGAGGTCTATCGTTCTGGTGCCATAAAAATCAATAACTTTGAAGGCACAAACCCGAGGGTGGTAAATGGTCAAAGAATTAAACATTATATTTCAGGTAATCCTATCAATGTTGAAACTAATATTATTGAAACCATAACCCCTGAGGAATACATAAGAGACACTTTCCAGAATGTTCCAGACTCCGAAAAGGCATAGGTACGTGGTACGGTAAGTAAACCCTCTCCAAAACAACTCTAATGGCAGTTTTTATCAGTTTTGGATTATTTAAAGATTTTAGGAAGAAAGAAGTAGTCCGGAAGGTACACGAGGCTCACGAGAGAGGAGGGTGCGCCCCCCTATAGGGCGCGCCCCCTGTCTCGTGGGCACCTCGTGTGCCTCCCGGACTCTGTTTTCTTGTATTTTACGTATTTTGGTCGGTAAAAATTCATTATATATACTCCTGAAGGTTTTGACCACCGTATCACGCAAATATCCTCTGTTTTCGTTTCGAGCTGTTTCTGTTTCAGATCCAGAGCATCATGTCGTCTCCAAGCGCTCCCAAGGACAAGTTTTTTGAGAGGGTTAGCAACCCCTATCTTGTGGAGGTGCTGCCTCACCCTCAAACCATTGTGATGCGTGAGGGGCTATTGAACATCCGCGATGTGGAGGGACCAAGGCGTACCGGGAGCGTGGAGACAAAGCTCGAAGCTATGGAGCAAGAAGTTTTCAAGTGCCAAGGGATGGTGGAGCATGGACTCAATGCTAACCAGATGATGACCACGGAGATCACTAAGAACCACAAGCTGGATGCCAAAGTCATTGGGCAGACCATCTTCAAGCTTCGAGAGAAAATCGAGCACCTCCAAGCCCAGATTTATGACCTGCAAAACCAGAACTATGAGTATGAACATAGATTCAAGCGAATAAGTTTGGCTGCAGATTTAAGGATCCTGGAGACTCGATCATCCTTTTATGATGGAGAGCCTATGCCTTGGAAGACGGACGACAAGCCTACATCATCAACAACCCCTACTCTAGCACCTCTGAAGAAATAATCACATTGCTATGGGCACTCCCCTTGGCAACTGCCAAGTTTGGGGGAGGTGCCCCGGCGTCGTATCACCATCACACTCCTATCTTTACTGCTTTATATAGTTCGATCCCTTTAGTAGTACCTTGATCTTTTAGTTTGAAGTTTTGATATCAAGTAGTTTTGAGTTTTGCTTTGTGATCTCTTTTTGTAATTGAGTCCGTGTGCTATCTATAATAAAGATTAGTGTTGAGTCAAGGGCTTTCCTATGTTGCTATGATCTTGAAAAAGTAGAAAGAACAAAAGAGTTCATATTGATCTTATTGATAGTGATAACTTCACACATAGAAAGTATGAGTCATAAAAATTGTTGAGAGATGATGAACGTAGCCTTGGTCATCATTGCAATTAATAGGAAGTAATAAGGAAGGAGGGGTTCACATATAAATATATTATCTTGGACATCTTTTATGGTTGTGAAGCACTCATTAAGTATGACATGCTAAAAGAGTTGACGTTGGACAAGGAAGACAACGTAATGGTTCATGTTTTCCGACATCTCAGTTAAAGTATATTGTCATTGACCTTCCGAACATGTTGAGCTTGCCTTTCCCCCTCATGCTAGCCAAATTCCTTGCACCAAGTAGAGATACTACTTGTGCTTCCAAATATCCTTAAACCCAATTTTGCCATGAGAGTCCACCATACTACCTATGGATTGAGTAAGATCCTTGAAGCAAGTTGTCATCTGTGCAAGCAATAAAAATTGCTCTCTAAATATGTATGACTTATTAGTGTAGAGAAAATAAGTTTTGTACGAACTTGTTGTAGAAGTAATAAAAGCAACGGATTGCATAATAAAGGTCCACATACAAGGGGCTATATAAAGTGACGTTCTTTTGCATTAAGATTTCGTGCATCAACCCTAAACACGCATGACAACCTCTGCTTCCCTCTGCGAAGGGCCTATCTTTTACTTTATGTTTTGAATTTATGCTTGAGTCAAGGTGATCTCACATTTCCCTTTTTCATTTTATCCTTTGGCAAGCTCCTCGTGTTTGAAAAGATCATGATGCATATATCCAATTTGATGTAAGTTGGCATAGGCATATATCCAATTGTTGACATCACCAAAAGGTGAATATGTTGGGAGGCAACACAATAAGCCCCTATCTTTCTCAGTGTCCGGCTAAAACTCTATAACCACAAGTATTGCGTGAGTGTTAACAATTATAGGGGACTACAAGATAGTTGAGTATGTGAGCTTGCTCAAAGGCTCTATTATTGACTCTTTCTGATATTACGATAAAATGCAATTGCTTCAATGACTGAGATTATAGTTTGTTAGTTCCCAATGAAGTTTTTCAACCATACTTGACATTGTGAATTGCTTATTACTTGAACATAGGAAATCATATTATAAAATCCATATATGTTACTGTTATTAGAATGATCATGATGCCCTCATGTCCATATTTTATTTTTATCGACACCTCTCTCTCTAAACATGTGGACATATTTTTCGATTTCGGCTTCCGCTTGAGGACAAGTGAGGTCTAAGCTTGGGGGAGTTGATATGTCCATTTTGCATCATGCTTTTATATCAATATTTATTGCATTATGGGCTGTTATTACACACTATATCTCAATACTCATGGCTATTATCTCTTATTTTACAAGGTTTACCATGAAGAGGGGGGATGCCGGCAGCTGGAATTCTGGCTGGAAAAGGAGCAAACATTGGAAACCTATTCTGCACAACTCCAGAAGACCTGAGACTCCACGAAACAACTTTTCAGATTTAATAAGAATTTTTGGGCAAAAGAAATAGGCCAGGGGCCCACACCCTGTCCAGGAGACAGGGGGGCGCCCCCCCTGTAGGCCGCGCCCCCTATCTCCTGGGCCCCCTGGTGGGCTTCCGGCTGTCATCTTCTGCTATATGAAGGGTTTTCACCTGGAAAAAATCATGGGCAAGCTTACGGGACGAAACTGCGCTGCCACGAGGCGGAACCTTGGCGGAATCAATCTAGGGCTCTGGCGGAGCTATTCTGCTGGGAACACTTCCCTCCGAGAGGGGGAAATCATCACCAACATCATCACCAACCATCCTCTCATCGGGAGGGGGTCAATCTCCATCAACATCTTCACCAGCACCATCTCATATCAAAACCCTAGTTCATCTCTTGTATCCAATCTTGTATCAAAACCACAAATTGGTACCTGTGGGTTGCTAGTAGTGTTGATTACTCCTTGTAGTTGATGCTATTTGGTTTACTTGGTGGAAGATCATATGTTCAGATCCTTTATGCATATTATTACCCCTCTGATTATGAACATGAATATGCTTTGTGAGTAGTTATGTTTGTTCCCGAGGACATGGGTGAAGTCTTGCTATTAGTAGTCATGTGAATTTGGTATTCGTTCGATATTTTGATGAGATGTATGTTGTCTCTCCTCTAGTGGTGTTATGTGAACGTCGACTACATGCCACTTCACCATTATTTGGGCCTAGAGGAAGGCATAGGGAAGTAATAAGTAGATGATGGGTTGCTAGAGTGACAGAAGCTTAAAACCTAGTTTATGCGTTGCTTCGTTAGGGGTTCATATGGACCCATATGTTTAATGCTGTGGTTAGGTTTACCTTAATACTCCTTCTTGTAGTTGCGGATGCTTGCAATAGGGGTTAATCATAAGTGGGATGCTTGTCCATGTTAGGGCAGTACCCAAGTAACGGTCCACCCACATATCAAATTATCAAAGTACCGAACGTGAATCTTGTGAACGTGATGAAAACTAGCTTGACGACAATTCCCAATGTGTCCTCGGGAGCTCCTTCTTCATTATTAGAATTTGTCCAGGCTTATCCTTTGCTATATAAAGGATTGGGCCACCTTGCTGCACTTTATTTACTTTATTTACTTTTTGGTCATTACCATTTATTTTACCACAAAACTATCTATCACCTATTATTTCAGTGCTTGCAGAGAAAACCTTACTAAAAACCGCTTATCATTTCCTTCTACTCCTCGTTGGGTTCGACACTCTTACTTATCGAAAGGACTACGATAGATCCCCTATACTTGTGGGTCATCAAGACTCTTTTCTGGCGCCGTTGCCGGGGAGAGTAGCGCTCTTGGTGAGTGGAACTTGGTAAGGAAACATTTATATAGTGTGCTGAATTTTTTTGTTACTTGTTACTATGGAAACTAATCCTTTGAGGGGCTTGTTTGGGGTATCTTCACCCCAACCAAAGACCAAAGAGATGCTCCTCAACCTACTGAACCTTATGAAAATATTCACTTTGAGATTCCTTCGGGTATGATAGAGAAACTGCTAGCTAATCCTTTTGCAGGAGACGGAACATTGCATCCCGACTTACATCTCATCTTTGTGGATGAAGTTTGTGGATTATTTAAGCTTGCAGGTATTCCCGATGATGTTTTCAAAAGGAAGGTCTTCCCTTTATCCTTGAAGGGAGATGCAATAACATGGTATAGGCTATGAGATGATACGAGATATTGGAATTATAAGCGATTGAAGCTGGAATTTTACCAGAAGTTCTATCCTATGCATCTTGTTATCGTGATCGTAATTACATATATAATTTCTGGCCTAGCGAAGGAGAAAGCATCGCTCAAGCTTGGGGGAGGCTTAAGTCAATGTTGTATTCATGCCCCAATCATGAGCTCTCTCGGGAAATGATTATTCAGAATTTTTATCCTCGGCTTTCTCTTGATAATCGCAACCTGCTTGATACTTCCTGTGTTGGTTCCTATATGCTGAAGACTATTGATTTCAAATGGGACTTAATGGAAAGAATTAAAGGCAACTCTGAATATTGGGGTTCCGACGATGGTAAGGAGTCAGGTATAACACCTAAGTTTGATTGTGTTAAATCTTTTATGGATACCGATGCTTTCCGTGGATTTAGCTCTCAGTATGGACTTGACTCTAAGATAGTAGCTACTTTTGGTGAAACTTTTGCTACTCACGTTGATCTCCCTAAAGAGAAGTGGTTTAAATATAATCCTCCCGTTGAAGTGAAAGTAGTTGCACCTATTACAGTCGAAGAGAAGACTAACATATAGTGATCCTATTATTCCTACTTCTTATGTTGAAAAACTTCCTTTTCCTATTAGGATAAAATATCATGCTAAAGCTTCGACTATTGTTCGTAAGAGCAATGTTAGAACTTATACACCTCCTGAGCAAATCAAAGTTGAACCTAATGTTGCTATTGTTAAAGATCTCTTGTCTGATAATATTGATGGGCATGTTATTTATTTCTGTGACGAAACTGCTAGAATTGCCAAACCTTGTGCTAATGATAAACATAGACCTGTGGTAGGCATGCCTGTTATTTCTGTTAAAATAGGAGATCATTGTTATCATGGCTTATGTGATAAGGGTGCTAGTGCTAGTGCAATACCTATTGCAATATACAATGAAATTAAGCACGATATTGCACCTGCTGAGTTAGAAGATATTGATGTCACAATTAATCTTGCCAAAAGAGATACTATTTCACCAATGGGAATTGTTAGAGATGTTGAAGTCTTGTGTGGGAAAACTAAATATCCTGCTGATTTTCTTGTTCTTGGATCCCCACAAGATAGCTTTTGTCCCATTATATTTTGTAGACCCTTCTTGAACACCGTTAATGCTAGGATAGATTGCGAAAAGGATGTAGTTACTATTGATCTAGGTGATATGTCTCATGAGTTCAACTTTTCTAAATTTCATAGACAACACCGTGAAGAGGAACCATCTAGTAAGGATGAAATTATTGGTCTTGCTTCCATTGCTATTCCTCCAACTGATCTGTTAGAACAATATTTGCTAGACCAAGAAAATGATATGTTTATGAAGGAAAGGGAAGAAATATATGAAGTGTTCCTTAAACAAGAACCTATGCTGAAACATAATCTTCCCGTTGAAATTCTTGGGGATCCCCCTCCACCCAAGGGTGATCCCGTGTTTGAACTCAAACCATTACCTGATAATCTCAAGTATGCTTATCTTGATGAAAAAGAAATATATCATGTTATTATTAGTGATATCCTTTTAGAGAAAGAAGAAGAAAGATTATTGAAAACTCTGAAGAAGCACCGAGCTTCTAGTGGATATACTCTGGATGATATTAAGGCCATTAGTACCACATTATGTCAACACAAAATCTCAGTGGAGAAAGATGCCAAACCAGTTAGAGATCCTCAAAGATGATTAAATCCCAAAATGAAGGAAGTGGTAAGAAAGGAGATACTAAAACTCCTTGAGGCAGGTATTATTTATCCCGTTGCTAATAGTGAATGGGTAAGCCCTATCCATTGTGTCCCCAAAAAGGGAGGTATTACCGTTGTTCCTAATGATAAAGATGAATTGATCCCGCAAAGAATTATTACAGGCTATAGGATGGTAATTGATTTCTGTAAGTTAAATAAAGCCACTAAGAAAGACCATTACCCTTTACCTTTTATTGATCAAATGCTAGAAAGGCTATCCAAACACACACATTTTTGCTTTCTAGATGGTTATTCTGGCTTCTCTCAGATACCTGTTTCAGCGGGGGATCAATCTAAAACTACTTTTACTTGCCCTTTTGGTACCTTTGCTTATAGACGCATGCCTTTTGGTTTATGTAATGCACCTGCTACCTTTCAAAGATGCATGATGGCTATATTTTCTTATATTTGTGAAAAGATTTGTGAGGTATTCATGGATGACTCCTCCGTCAATGGATCCTCTTTTGATGATTGTTTGAGCAACCTTGATCGAGTTTTGCAGAGATGCGAAGACACTAGTCTCGTCCTGAATTGGGAAAAGTGTCACTTTATGGTTAATGAAGGCATTGTCTTGGGGCACAAGATCTCTGAGAGAGGTATTGAAGTTGATAAAGCCAAAGTTTGTGCTATTGAAAAGATGCCATGTCCCAAGGACATAAAAGGTATAAGAAGTTTCCTTGGTCATGCCGGTTTTTATAGGAGGTTCATTAAGGACTTTTCTAAAATCTCTAGGCCTCTAACTAATTTATTGCAAAAATATATTCCTTTTGTCTTTGATGATGATTGTGTAGAAGCATTTTAAACACTTAAGAAGGCTTTGATCACTGCACCTATTGTTCAGCCTTTGAAATTATGTGCGATGCTAGTGATTATGCTGTATGTGCTGTTTTAGGGCGAAGAGTCGATAAGAAATTGAATGTTATCCATTATGGTAGTAAGACTCTTGATACTACCGAGAGAAATTATGCTACCACTAAAAAAGAATTCTTAGCAGTTGTGTTTGCATGTGATAAGTTACTATTCACATCGATCATGCTGCTATTAAATATCTTATGGAAAAGAAAGATGCTAAGCCTAGACTCGTTAGATGGGTTCTCTTGATCCAAGAATTTGACTTGCATATTAGTGATAGAAAGGGAGCTGAGAACCCCATTGCAGACAACTTGTCTGGGCTAGAGAATGTTCTTGATGACCCACTGCCTATTAATGATAGTTTTCCTGATGAAGAATTAGCGGTTGTCAATGCTTCTCGTACTGCTCCTTGGTATGCTGATTATGCTAATTACATTGTTGCTAAATATATACCTCCTAGTTTCACATACCAGCAAAAGAAAAAGTTCTTTTATGATTTAAGACATTACTTCTGGGACGATCCACACCTTTATAAAGAAGGAGTAGATGGTATTATTAGACGTTGTGTGCCTGAGCATGAACATGAACAAATCCTAAGCAAGTGTCACTCTGAATCCTATGCAGGACACCACGCTCGAGACAGAACTGCACACAAGGTACTACAATCTGGTTTTTATTGGCCTACTCTTTTCAAAGATGCTCGTAAGTTTGTCTTATCTTGTGATTAATGTCAAAGAATAGGTAACATTAGTAGACGTCAAGAAATGCCTATGAATTATTCTCTTGTTATTGAACCGTTTGATGTATGGGGCTTTGATTATATGGGACCTTTTCCTGCCTCCAATGGTTATACACATATTTTAGATGTTGTTGATTACGTTACTAAGTGGGTAGAAGCTATTCCAACTAGTAGTGATAATCATAACACTTCCATTAAAATGCTTAAAGAAGTTATTTTTCCGAGGTTGGGAGTCCCTAGATATCTTATGACTGATGGTGGTTCACACTTTATTCATGGTGCTTTCCATAAGATGCTTGCTAAGTATGATGTCAATCATAGATCGCATCTCTTTATCACCCGCAGTCTAGTGGTCAAGTAGAGTTGAGCAATAGAGAGCTCAAATTAATTTTGCAAAAGACTGCGAATAGATCTAGAAAGAATTGGTCCAAAAAACTTGATGATGCATTATGGGCCTATAGAACTGCATACAAAAATCCTATGGGTATGTCTCCATATAAGATGGTTTATGGAAAAGCATGTCATTTACCTCTTGAACTTGAACATAAAGCATATTGGGCTATTAAAGAGCTCAATTATGACTTCAAACTTGCCGGTGAGAAGAGGTTGTTTGATATTAGCTCACTTGACGAATGGAGAACCCAAGCATATGAGAATGCTAAGCTTTTCAAAGAAAAAGTCAAACGCTGGCATGATAAGAGGATACAGAAGCGTGAGTTTAATGTAGGACATTATGTGTTATTGTTCAACTCTCATTTAAGATTTTTTGCAGGAAAACTTCTCTCAAAATGGGAAGGTCCCTACGTTATCGAGGAGGTCTATCGTTCTGGTGCCATAAAAATCAATAACTTTGAAGGCACAAACCCGAGGGTGGTAAATGGTCAAAGAATTAAACATTATATTTTAGGTAATCCTATCAATGTTGAAACTAATATTATGGAAACCATAACCCCTGAGGAATACATAAGAGACACTTTCCAGAATGTTCCAGACTCTGAAAAGGCATATGTACGTGGTACGGTAGGTAAACCGACTGCAAAACAACTCTAATGACAATTTTTTTTCAGTTTTGGATTATTTAAGGATTTTAGGAAGAAAGAAGTAGTCCAGAAGGGACACGAGGCTCCCACATGAGAGGAGGGCGCGCCCCCCTGTAGGGCGCGCCCCCCTGTCTCGTGGGAACCTCGTGTGCCTCCCGGACTCTGTTTTCTTGTATGTTACGTATTTTGGTCAGTAAAAATTCATTATATATACTCCCGAAGGTTTTGACCACTGTATCACGCAAATATCCTCTGTTTTCGTTTCGAGCTATTTCTGTTTTAGATCTAGAGCATCATGTCATCTCCAAGCGCTCCCAAGGACAAGTTTTTTGAGTGGTTATCAACCCCTATCTTGCGGAGGTGCTGCATCACCCTCAAATCATTGAGATGCGTGAGGGGGTGTTGCACATCCGCGATGTGGAGGGACCAAGGCGTACCGGGAGCATGGAGACAAAGCTCGAAGCTATGGAGCAAGAAGTTTTCAAGTGCCAAGGGAAGGTGGAGCATGGACTCAACGCTAACCAGATGATGATCACAGAGATCACCAACAACCACAAGCTGGATGCCAAAGTCATTGGGGAGACAATCTTCAAGCTTCAAGAGAAAATCGAGCACCTCCAAGCCCAGATTTATGACCTGCAAAACCAGAACTATGAGTATGAATATAGATTCAAGTGAATAAGTTTCGCTGCAGATTTAAGGATCCCGGAGACTCGATCATCCTTTTATGATGGAGAGCCTATGCCTTGGAAGACGGACGACAAGCCTACATCATCAACAACCCCTACTCCACCACCTCTGAAGAAATAATCACATTGGTATGGGCACTCCCCTTGGCAACTGCCAAGCTTGGGGGAGGTACCCCGGTATCGTATCACCATCACACTCCTATCTTTACCTCTTTATTTAGTTCGATCCTTTTAGTAGTACCTTGATCTTTTAGTTCGAAGTTTTGATATCAAGTAGTTTTGAGTTTTGCTTTGTGATCTATTTTTGTAATCGAGTCCGTGTGCTATCTATAATAAAGATTAGTGTTGAGTCAAGGGCTTTGCTATGTTTCTATGATCTTGAAAAAGTAGAAAGAACAAAAGAGTTCATATTGATCTTATTGATAGTGATAACTTCACACATAGTAAGTATGAGGCATACAAATTGTTGAGAGATGATGAACGTAGCCTTGGTCATCGTTGCAATTAATACGAAGTAATAAGGAAGGAGGGGTTCACATATAAATATATTATCTTGGACATCTTTTATGATTGTGAAGCACTCATTAAGTATGACATGCTAAAAGAGCTGACTTTGGACAAGGAAGACAATGTAATGGTTCTTGTTTTCCGACATCTCAGTTAAAGTATATTGTCATTGACCTTCCGAACATGTTGAGCTTGCCTTTTCCCCTCATGCTAGCGAAATTCCTTGCACCAAGTAGAGATACTATTTGTGCTTCCAAATATCCTTAAACCCAGTTTTGCCATGAGAGTCCACCATACCTACCTATGGATTGAGTAAGATCCTTCAAGTAAGTTGTCATTGGTGCAAGCAATAAAAGTTGCTTTCTAAATATGTATGACCTATTAGTGCAGAGAAAATAAGCTTTGTACGAACTTGTTGTGGAAGTAATAAAAGCGACGGATTGCATAATAAAGGTCCACATACAAGGGGCAATATAAAGTGACGTTCTTTTGCATTAAGATTTCGTGCATCAACCCTAAATGCGCATGACAACCTCTGCTTCCCTCTGCCAAGGGCCTATCTTTTACTTTATGTTTTTACTTTATGCTTGAGTCAAGGTGATCCTCACCTTTCCCTTTTTCATTTTATCCTTTGGCAAGCTCCTCGTGTTTGAAAAGATCATGATGCATATATCCAATTGGATGTAAGTTGGCAAAGGCTATTATTTTTGACATCACTGAAAGGTGAATATGTTGGGAGGCAACACAATAAGCCCCTATCTTTCTCAGTGTCCGGCTGAAACTCTATAACCACAATTATTGTGTGAGTGTTAACAATTATAGGGGACTACAAGATAGTAGAGTGTGTGAGCTTGCTGGAAGGCTCTATTATTGACTCTTTCTGATATTTCGATAAATTGCAATTGCTTCAATGACTGAGATTATAGTTTGCTAGTTCCCAATGAAGTTTTTGAACCATACTTGACATTGTGAATTGCTTATTACTTGAACATAGGAAATCATATGATAAAATCCATATATGTTACTGTTATTAGAATGATCATGATGCCCTCATGTCCGTATTTTATTTTTATTGACACCTCTATCTCTAAACATGTGGACATATTTTTCGATTTCGGCTTCCGCTTGAGGACAAGCGAGGTCTAAGCTTGGGGGAGTTGATACGTCCATTTTGCATCATGCTTTTATATCAATATTTATTGCATTATGGGCTGTTATTACACATTATATCTCAATACTTATGGCTATTCTCTCTTATTTTACAAGGTTTACCATGAAGAGGGGGGCTGCCGGCAGCTGGAATTCTGGCTGGAAAAGGACCAAATGTTGTAAACCTATTCTGCACAACTCCAAAAGACCTAAGAATCCACGAAACAATTTTTCAGATTTAATAAGATTTTTTGGGCAAAAGAACTAGGCCAGGGGGCCCACACCCTGTCCAGGAGACAGGGGGCACGCCCCCCCTGTAGGGCGCGCCCCCTATCTCCTGGGCCCCCTTCTGGGCTTCCAGCTGCAATCTTCTGCTATATGAAGGGTTTTCACCTGGAAAAAATCGTGAGCAAGCTTACGGGACGAAACTCAGCCGCCACGAGGTGGAACCTTGGCAGAATCAATCTAGGGCTCTGGCGGAGCTGTTCTGCCAGGGACACTTCCCTCCGGGAGGGGGAAATCATCACCAACGTCATCACCAACGATCCTATCATCGGGAGGGGGTCAATATCCATCAACATCTTCACCAACACCATCTCATCTCAAAACCCTAGTTCATCTCTTGTATCCAATCTTGTATCAAAACCACAAATTGGTACCTGTGGGTTGCTAGTAGTGTTGATTACTCCTTGTAGTTGATGCCAGTTGGTTTACTTGGTGGAAGATCATATGTTCAGATCCTTTATGTATATTATTACCCCTCTGATTATGAACATGAATATGCTTTGTGAGTAGTTACCTTTGTTCCTAAGGACATGGGTGAAGTCTTGCTATTAGTAGTCATGTGAATTTGGTATTCGTTTGATATTTTGATGAGATGTATATTTTGACTATATGACACTTCACCATTATTTGGGCCTAGAGGAAGGCATAGGGAAGTAATAAGTAGATGATGGATTGCTAGAGTGACAGAAGCTTAAACCCTAGTTTATGCGTTGCATCGTTAGGGGTTGATATGGACCCATATGTTTAATGTTGTGGTTAGGTTTACCTTAATACTCCTTCTTGTAGTTGCGGATGCTTGCAATAGGGGTTAATCATAAGTGGGATGCTTGTGGATGTTCGGGCAGTACCCAAGTACCGGTCCACCCACATATCAAATTATCAAAGTACCGAACGCGAATCTTGTGAACGTGATGAAAACTAGCTTGACGATAATTCCCAATGTGTCCTCGGGAACTCCTTCTTCATTATTAGAATTTGTCCAGGCTTATCCTTTGCTATATAAAGGATTACGCCACCTTGCTGCACTTTATTTACATTATTTAATATTTGCTCGTTACCATTTATTTTACCACAAAACTATCTATCACCTATTATTTCAATGCTTGCATAGAAAACCTTACTGAAAACCGCTTATCATTTCCTTCTGCTCCTCGTTGGGTTCGACACTCTTACTTATCTAAAGGACTACGATAGGTCCCCTATACTTGTGGGTCATCAGTATGCGTCCGAAGTTTCGTCAAGCAAGCCAAATTTTGCACCACATCATCTAGGTGGGATGACATTACATAAAGCAAGGTTTCATGTTTTTCTTATCATTTTTAATTTTCTTGAATAAAAATGCCATGGCACTCCATGCATGTACATGTGTCCATGCCGTGAGACGAATATGTTTGAAAATTCCTTCTAATTTACTGCACATGGAATTAACTCGCACAAAAGTACACAAATATGATTTTTCAATCCATTATGGTTAGCCGTTGCATGTACATCTAGTTGAAATTTGAATTACGGTCATTAAATGGCTATGAAATCACTTAAATGTCTTCAAAGGGTCAAATGACCCCTGAAATTTTCCAAATTTTCACATGACAGTTTGTATAAGTGCACATTACACATAGGAAAAATTTGAAGGCCGTAAGACGAAGCTATCTGCCGTTCGTCATCAAACATGCATTGTTCCCTCTCGGAACCACGAGCCTTCTATTGTGTTGCTCCGGTTTGTGAGGGGTGTGTGTCCAAACTTTGGTCAAACTGGCCAATTTTTGTACCACATGATCTTGGTGGCATGATATTAAATCAAGCAAGGTTTCATGTTTCCTGATCATTTTTCAATTTTTTGGAATTAAAATGCCATGGCACTCCATGCATGTGTCCATGCCGTCAGTTCAATATGTTTGAAAATTCCTTCTAATTTGCTGCACATGGAATTAACTCGCACACAAGTACACAAATATGATTTTTCAAACCGTTATGGTTAGCTGTTGCATGTCCATCTAGTTCAAATTTGAATTACGGTCATTGAATGCCTAGGAAATCACTTAAATGTCTTCAAAGGGCCAAATGCCCCTGAAATTTTCCAAATTTTCACATGATAGTTTGTATCAGTACACATTACACGTAGAAATTTTTTGAAGGCCATAAGAGGAAGCTATCTGCCATTCGTCATCAAACATTCATTGTTTCCTCTCGGAACCACGACCCTTCTAGTGAGTTGTTCCGGTTTGTGAGGGGTGTGTGTCCAAATTTTCGTCAAACAGGCCAACTTTTGTAACACATCCTCTTGGTGGCATGACATTGCATCAAGCAAGGTTTCATGGTTTCTTGATCATTTTTTCATTTTTTGGAACTAAAATGCCATGGCACTCCATACATGTGTCCATGGCGTGAGTCCAATATGTTTGAAAGTTCCTTCTAATTGTCAGCACATGGAATTAACTCGCACACAAGTACACAAATATGATTTTTCAAACCGTTATGGTTAGCCATTGGATGTACATCTAGTTCAAATATGAATTACGGTCATTAAAATGCTAGGAAATCACTCAAATGTCTTCAAAAGGCTAAATGACCCCTGAAATTTTCCCAATTATCACATGACAGTTTGTACCAGTGCACATTACACGTAGAAAATATTTAAAGGCCATAAGTGGAAGCTATCTGCCGTTCGGCATCAAACATGCATTGTTCCGTCTCGGAACCACGAGCCTTCTAGTGAGTTGCTCCGGCTTGGGAGGGGTATGTGTCCAAACTTTTGTAGAGCAAGCCAATTTTTGCACCACATCATCTTGGTGGCATGACATTACATCAAGCAAGGATTCATGTTTTTCTGATCATTTTCTAATTTTTTGGAATAAAAATGCCATGGCACTCCATGCATGTATAGTGTCCATGCCGTGAGACAAATAACTTTGAAAATTCCTTCTAATTTAATGTACATGGAATTAACTCGCATAAAACTACACGAATATGATTTTTCGAGCCATTATGGTTAGCCGTTGCGTGTAAATCTAGTTGAAATTTGAATTACGGTCATGAAATGGCTAGGAAGTCACTTAAATGTCTTTAAATGGTCAAATGACCCCTGAAATTTCCAAATTTTCACATGACGGTTTCTACCAGTGGACATTACACGTAGAAAAATTTTGAAGGCCGTAAGAGGAAGCTATCTGCCATTCGTCTTCAAACATGCATTGTTCCCTCTCGGAACCACGAGCCTTCTAGTGAGTTGCTCCGGTTTGTGAGTGGTGTGTGTCCAAACTTTCGTCAAACGGTCCAATTTTTGTACCACATCATCTTGATGGCATGACATTACATCAAGCAAGGTTTCACGTTGTCCGGATCATTTTTTAATTTTTTGGAATTAAAATGCCATGGCACTCCATGCATGTGTCCATGCCGTGTGTCCAATATGTTTGAAAATTCCTTCTAATTTACTGCACATGGAATTAACTCACACACAAGTACACAAATATGATTTTTCAAACTGTTATGGTTAGTCGTTGCATGTATATCCAATTCAAATTTGAAATACGGTCATTAAATGGCTAGGAAATCACTTAAATGTCTTCAAAAGGTCAAATGACCCTTGAAAATTTTCAAATTTTCACATGACAATTTGTATCAGTGCACATTACACGTAGAAAATTTTTGAAGGCTGTAAGAGGAAGCTATCTACCATTCGTCATCAAACATGCATTGTTCCCTCTTGGAACCACGAGCCTTCTAGTGAGTTGCTTCAGTTTGTGAGGGGTGTGTGTCCAAACTTTCGTCAAACAAGGCAATTCTTGTACCACATCAGGTTGGTGGCATGACATTACATCAAGCATGGTTTCATGTTTTCCAGATCATTTTTTCATTTTCTAGAATTAAAATGCCATGGCACTCCATGCATGTGTCCACCCCGTGAGTCCAATATGTTTGAAAACTCCTTCTAATTTACTGCACATGGAATTAACTCGCACACAAGTACACAAATATGATTTTTCAAACCGTTATGGTTAGCCTTTGCATGTACATCTAGTTCAAATTTGAATTACGGTCATTTAATGGCTACGAAATCACTTAAATGTCTTCAAAGGGTCAAATGACCGCCAAACTTTTCCAAATTTTCACATGATAGTTCGCATAAGTGCACATTACACGTAGAAAAAATTTGAAGGCCGTAAGAGGAAGCTATCTGCTGTTCGTCATAAAACATGCATTATTCCCTCCTTGGAACCACGAGCCTTCTAGTGAGTTGCTCCGGTTTGTGAGGGGCGTGTGTCCAAACTTTTGTCAAGCAAGCCAATTTTTGTACCAGATCATATTCGTGGCATCAAATTACATCACACAAGGTTTCATGTTTTTCTAGTCATTTTTATTTTTTTGTAATAAAAATGCCATGCCACTCGATGCATGTACATGTGTCTTTGTCGTGAGACCAATATGTTTGAAAATTCCTTTTAATTTTCTGCACATGGCCTTAACTCACGCACAAGTACACAAATATGATTTTTCAAACCGTCACGGTAAGCCGTTGCATGTACATCTAGTTCAAATTTGAATTACGGTCACTAAATGTCTAGGAAATCACTTAAATGTCTTCCAAGGGTCAAATGAACCTTGAAATTTTCCAAATTTTCACATGACAGTTTGTATAAGTGCACGTTACACGTAGAAAATTTTTGATGGCCGTTAGAGGAAGCTATCTGCCGTTCGTCATCAAACATGCATTATTCCCGCTCGGAACCACGAGCCTTCTAGTGAGTTGCTCCGATTTGTGAGGGTTGTGTGTCCAAACTTTCATCAAACAGGCCACTTTTTTACCACATCATCTTGGTGGCATGACATTACATCAAGCAAGGTTTCATGTTTTCCTGATCATTTTTTTTAATTTTTCGGAATTAAAATGCCATGGCACACCATGCATGTGTCAATGCTGTGAGTCCAATATGTTTGAAAATTCCTCCTAATTACCTACACATGGAATTGACTCGCACACAAGTACACAAATATGATTTTTCAAACCGTTATGGTTAGCCGTTGCGTGTACATCTGGTTCAAATTTGAATTACGGTCATTAAATGGCTAGGGAATCACTTAAATCTCTTCAAAATGTCAAATGACCCCTGAAATTTTCCAAATTTTCACATGACAGTTTGTATAAGTGCACATTACACGTAGAAATTTTTTTGAAGGCCGTAAGAGGAAGCAATCTGCAGTTCATCATCAAACATGCATTGTTCCCTCTCGAACCACGACCCTTCTAGTATGTTGCTCCGGTTTGTGAGGGGTGTGTGTCCAAACTTTCGTCAAACAGGCCAATTTTTGGACCACATCATCTTGGTGGCATGACATTACATCAAGCAAGGATTCATGTTTCCCTGATCATTTTTTAATTTTTTGGAATTGAAATGCCATGGCACTCCATGCATGTGTCCATGACGTGAGTCCAATATGTATGAAAATTCCTTCTAATTTATTGCACATGGAATTAACTCGCACACAAATACACAAATATGATTTTTCAAACCGTTATGGTTAGCCGTTGCATATACGTCTATTTTAAATGTCTTCAAAAGGTCAAATGACCCCTGAAATTTTCCAAATTTTCACATGACAGTTTGTATGAGTGCACATTCCACGTAGAAAAATTTTAAAGGCCGTAAGAGGAAGCTATCTGCCGTTCGTCATCAAACATGGATTGTTCCCTCTCGGAACCACGAGCCTTCTAGTGAGTTGCTCCGGCTTGTGAGGGGTATGTATCCAAGCTTCCGTTAAGCAAGCCAATTTTTGCACCACATCATCTTGGTGGCATGACATTACATCAAGCAAGGTTTCATGTTTTTCTGATTGTTTTTTTAATTTTTTTTGAATAAAAATGCCACTGCACTCCATGCATGTACATGTGTCCATGCCGTGAGACCAATATGTTTGAAAATTGCTTGTAATTTATTGCACATGGAATTAACTTGCACACAAGTACACATATATGATTTTTCAAACCGTTATGGTTAGCCATTGCATGTACATCTAGTTCAAATTTGAATTACGGTCAGTAAATGGCTAGGAATTCACTTAAATGTCTTCAAAGGGTTAAATGACCCTTGAAATTTCCTAAATTTTCAAATGATAGGTTGTATAAGTGCATATTACACGTAGAAAAATTTTGAAGGCCGTAAGAAGACGCTATCTGCCGTTCATCATCAAACATGCATTGTTCTCTCTCGGAACCACGAGCCTTCTCGTGAATTGCTCCGGTTTGTGAGGGATATGAGTCCTAACTTTTGTCAAACAGGCCAATTTTTGTAGCACGTCATCTTGGTGGCATGACATTACATCAATCAAGGTTTCATCTTTTCCTGATCATTTTTTAATTTTTTGGAATAAAAATGCCATGGCACTCCATGCATGTGTCCATGCCGTGAGTCCAATATGTTTGAAAATTCCTTCTAATTTACTGCACATGGAATTAACTCGCACATAAATACACAAATATGATTTTTCAAAGCATTATGGTTAGCCGTTGCATGTACATCTAGTTCAAGTTTGACTTACGGTCATTAAATGGCTAGGAAATCACTTAAATCTCTTCAAAAGGTCAAATGACCCCTAAAATTTTCCAAATTTTCACATGACAGTTTGCATCAGGGCACATTACACGTAGAAATTTTTTTGAAGGCCATAAGAAGAAGCCATCTGCCATTCGTCATCAAACATGCATTATTCCCTCTCGGAACCACGACCCTTCTAGTGATTTGCTCTGGTTTGTGAGGGTGTGTGTCCAAACTTTCGGTCAAACAGGCCAATTTTTGTACTGTATCATATTGGTGGCACGACATTACATCAAGCAAGGTTTCATGTTTTCCTGATCATTTTTTCATTTTTTGGAATTAAAATGCCATGGCACTCCATGCATGTGTCCATAACGTGAGTCCAATATGTTTGAAAATTCCTTATAATTTACTGCACATGGAATTAACTCGCACACAAGTACACAAATATGAATTTCAAATCGTTATGGTTAGACGTTCCCTATACATCTAGTTCAAATTTTAATTACGGTCATTAAATGGCTAGGAAATCACTTAAATATCGTCAAAAGGTCAAATGACCCCTGAATTTTCCAAATTTGCACATGATAGTTTGTACCAGTGCACATTACACGTAGAAATTTTTTGAAGGCCGTAAGAGGAAGCTATCTGTCGTTCATCATCAAACATGCATTGTTCCCTGGAACCTTGAGCCTTCTAGGGAGTTGCTCCGGCTCGTGAGGGGTATGTGTCCAAACTTTCGTCAAGCAAGCCAATTTTTGCACCACATCATCTTGGTGGCATGACATTACATCAAGCAAGGTTTCATGTTTTTCTGATCATTTTCAATTTTTTGGAATAAAAATGCAGAACCACGACCCTTCTAGTGAGTTGCTCCGGTTTGTAAGGGGTGTGTGTACAAACTATCGTCAAACAGGCCAATTTTTGTACCACGTCATCTTCGTGGCATGATATAACATCAAGCAAGGTTTGATGTTTTCCTGATCAATTTTTTATTTTTTTGGAATTAAAATGCCATGGCATTCCATGCATGTGTCCATACCGTGTGACCAATATGTTTGAAAATTCCTTCTAATTTACTGCACACGGAATTAACTCGCACACAAGTACACAAATATGATTTTTCAAACCGTTATGGTTAGCCGTTGCATGTACATCTAGTTCAAATTTTAATTACGGTCATTAAGTGGCTAGGAAATCACTTAAATATCTTCAAAATGTCAAATGTCGCCTGAAATTTTCCAAATTTTCACATGACAGTTTGTATTAGTACACATTGCACACAGAAAAAATTTGAAGGCCATAAGAGGAAGCTATCTGCTGTTCGTCATCAAACATGCATTGTTCCCTCTCGGAACCACGGGCCTTCTAATGAGATGCTCCGGTTTGTGAGGGGTGTGTGTTAAAACTTTCGTCAAGCAAGCCAATTTTCATACCACATCATCTTGGTGGCATGACATTACATAAAGCAAGGTTTCATGTTTTGTTGATCATTTTTTAATTTTTTGGAATAAAAATGCCATGGCACTCCATGCATGTACATGTGTCTATGCCATGAGACCAATATGTTTGAAAATTCCTTCTAATTTTCTGCACATGGAATTAACTCGCACACAAGTACACAAATATGATTTTTCAAATCATCATGGTAAGCCATTGCATGTACATTTTTTTCAAATTTGAATTAGTCATTAAATGGCTAGGAAATCACTTAATTGTCTTCAAAAGGTCAAATGACCCGTGAAATTTTCCAAATTTGCACATGACAGTTTGTATAAGTGCACATTACACGTAGAAATATTTTGAAGGCCATAAGAGGAAGCTATCTGCCGTTCGTCATCAAACATGCAGTGTTCCCTCTCGGAACCACGACCCTACTAGTGAGTTGCTCCGTTTTGTGAGGGGTTTGTGTCCAAACTTTCGTCAAACAGGCCAACTTTTGTACCACATCATCTTGGTGGCATGACATTACATCAAGCAATGTTTCATGTTTCCTGATCATTTTTTATTTTTTTAATTAAAATGCCATGGCACTCCATGCATGTGTCCATGATGTGAGTCCAATATGTTTGAAAATTCCTTCTAATTTACTGCACATGGAATTAACTCACACACAAGTACACAAATATGATTTTTCAAATAGTTATGGTTAGCCGTTGCCTGTACATCTAGTTCAAATTTGAATTACGGTCATTAAATGGCTAGGAAATCACTTAAATGTCTTCAAAAGGTCAAATGACCCCAGAAATTTTCCAAAATTTCACATGACAGTTTGTATAAGTGCACATTACACGTAGAAATTTTTTGAAGGCCGTAAGAGGAAGCTATCTGCCACTCGTAATCAAACATGCATTGTTCCCTCCCGGAACCACGACCCATCAAGTGAGTTGCTCCGGTTTGTGAGGGGTGTGTGTCCAAACTTTCGTCAAACAGGCCAATTTTTGTACCACATCATCTTGGTGGCATGACAGTACATCAAGCAAGGTTTCATGTTTTCCTGATCATTTTTTAGTTTTTTTGGAATTAAAATGCTGTGGCACTCCATGCATGTGTCCATGACGTGATTCCAATATGTTTGAAAATTCCTTCTAATTTACTGCACATGGAATTAACTGGCACACAAGTACACAAATATGATTTTTCAAACTGTCATGGTTAGCCGTTGCATGTACATCTAGTTCAAATTTGAATTACACTCATTAAATGGCTAGGAAATCACTTAAATGTCTTCAAAAGGTCAAATGACCCCTGATATTTTCCAAATTTTCACATGACAGTTTTATAGGTGCACATTACACATAGAAAATTTTTGAAGGCCATAAGAGGAAGCTATCTGGCGTTCGTCATCAAACATGCATTGTTCCCTCTTGGAACCATGAGCCTTCTAGTGATTTTCTCCGGTTTGTGCGGGGTGTGTGTCCAAACTTTCATCAAATAGGCCAATTTTTGTACCACATCATCTTGGTGGCATGCCATTACATCAAGCAAGGTTTCATGTTTCCTGACCCTTTTTTAATTTCTTGGAATTAGAATGCCATCGCACTCCATGCATGTGTCCATGACGTGAGTCCAATATGTTTGAAATTCCTTCTAATTTACTGCACATGGAATTAACTCACACACAAGTACACAAATATGATTTTTCAAACCATTATGGTTAGCCGTTGCATGTACATCGAGTTCAAATTTGAATTACGGTCATTAAATGGCTACAAAATCATTTAAACGTCTTCAAAGGGTCAAATGACCCCCGAAATTTTCCAAATTTTCACATGACAGTTTGTATAAGTGCACATTCCACGAAGAAATAATTTGAAGGCCATAAGAGGAAGCTATCTGCCGTTCGTCATCAAACATGCATTGTTCCCTCTCGGATACACAAGCTATCTGGTGAGTTGCTCCGGTTTGTGATGGGTGTGTGTCCAAACTTTCGTCACGCAAGCCAATTTTTGTACCACATCATCTTGTTGGCATGACATTACATCAAGCAAGGTTTCATGTTTTTTTGTCCATTTTTAATTTTTTGGAATAAAAATGCTATGGCACTCCATGCATGTACATGTGTCTATGCCGTGAGACCAATATGTTTGAAAATTCCTTCTAATTTTCTTCACATGGAATTAACTCGCACCCAAGTACACAAATATGATTTTTCAAACCGTCATGGTAAGCCGTTGCATGTACATCTAGTTCAAATTTGAATTATGGTCATTAAATGGCTAGGAAATCACTTAAATGTCTTCAAAATGTCAAATGACCCCTGAAATTTTCCAAATTTTCACATGACAGTTTGTATAAGTGCACATTACACGTAGAATTTTTTTTGAAGGCCATAAGAGGAAGCAATCTGTCGTTCATCATCAAACATGCATTGTTCCCTCTCGGAACCACAACCGTTCTAGTGAGTTGCTCCGGTTTGTGAGGGGTGTGTGTCCAAATTTCGTCAAACAAGCCAATTTTTGTACCACATCATCTTGGTGGCATGACATTACATCAAGCAAGGTTTCATGTTTCCTGATCATTTTTTATTTTTTTGGAATTAAAATGCCATGGCACTCCATGCATGTGTTCATGACGTGAGTCCAATATGTTTGAAAATTCCTTCTAATTTACTGCACATGGAATTAACTCGCACACTAATAGACAAATATGATTTTTCAAACCTTTATGGTTAGCCGTTGCATGTACATCTAGTTCAAATTTGAATTACGGTCATTAAATGGCTACGAAATCACTTGTAACACCCCGGTTCCGATGCGCCAGGTGTCTTCCAGATATTCGCCGTCATTGTCATGTCATTTGCTTGCGTGTTGCATTTTTCCATGTCATCATCTGTATTTCATGTGCATGTTTTTCAAAACTTGCATCCGTTCGGGTTCCGCCGGTTCTCTCCATTGTCTGTCCTGAGCACAGACACCCTCACACGCGCCCATCGCACCTCTCAGACCTTGTTTCGTGAGCGGGATAAAAACATTCTCGGAATGGGTCGTGATTTGCCGAGTGGCCTTGGTATATCACCGTAGACCGCCCGTCAAATTTCGTTCCATTTGGAGGTCGTTTGATGCCCCAACGGTTTGCTGAGCTAACTGAGACCCCCCTTCTCTTTGCAGCCCAACACCCTTTCACACAGCCCACCTAGCCCATCTAAACCCCCTCCATGCTCTCCGCCGTTCGATCATGATCGTGTGGGCAAAAACTGCACACCATTTGGACCCTCCTAGCTCTCTCTACCTATATATATGCTTTCCCCCTTTCCAAATCACGGATTAAATCCTAGCCTCCTACCACCTCGCGTCACCGGACAAAATTCCCCCGCCGCCAGACATGTCTGCTCCACTGCGCCGCTGCCTCGAGCGAACCATCGTCCGCCACGTGTCGCCTCCGCCGCCACCCGTTTCGCTCGCCGCCGCGGCCCGCCAGGCCCGTCACCGACCCGCGGGACCCGTCCGCCGCCGCCAGCTGGCCCGAGTGCCTCCCGCACCCCGCCTCGCCCCGCACCGGCGCTCCTCCGCCGCATCGCCGCTGGTGCGCTGTCGCGCCGCCTGGCCCTACTTCGTGCCGCCGATCGGAAGCCGTCCCATGCGCCCCTGAGCTCCTCCTGCCGGCGACCGTCGCCGCCTTGTGCCCGCTCGCCCCGCCGCCTTGCGCCCGCTCGTCGGCGACCGCCGTTGTCCGCCGGCCTCGCCGAGCTGCTCCGTGCGCCGCCCCATCGCCGGATCCGGGTGGATGGATGAGATCCACCCGTCCCGCGATCCAAACGCGCCCCCAAGCCGCGCTCGACCCCGCCGCCTCGAGCCCACTCGCCGGTGACCGCCGCCCTCGCCGAGCTCCTCCGCCGCTGGCCCCGCCTTCCGAGCTCCTCCGTGCGCCGCCCCATCGCCCGATCCGGACGGGTGGATGAGATCCACCCGTCCCATGATCCAAACTAGCCCCCGAGCCGTGTGGATCTCGCTGTCCCGATCCATTCCGTCCCACTTCTACCCCGGGGTATAATTTTTTTCACCAAGTCCTCAGATTCATCATGTCATGTGCTCATGTTTTACCTAGCTTAACTTTGTGCATGTTGCTCTGATATGCGTGTGTAATATATGAAATCTTTCATTGTGAGATGCTCTTAATTTTGTTACATTGTGCCATGCTTGTTTGAGTCCATCTTGATGCCATAATTATCTTTGCAAGAGTGCTATATGATGTTAACTGCTGTCTGTTAACAGAACTTGTTGTTGTGTCATTTTTGTTACATTTTGTGTGTGCATCTTGTGAGCATGATGTCTACAGGTTTTATGAGCATATTCCTCCCATCTTTACAGTGGTGCAATCCATGTATTTTTGTGAGTCTTGTAGTGAGTGCATCAAGCTCGTGAAGTAGTGTACTTGTTGTTACTGTTTTGCTAAGTTGAATCTGTTATATCATGATGTTATGTAAACCTGCTGCTACAAGTCATTCTATGCATAATCTGGAGATGTTTACTAAGGATGTTTTGTTATACGTGTCATGCTCTATCCACCCATGCCCTTGGTTGCATTTATAGCCTGTTGTAGCTTGTTGTAATCTTGCTCCAAATTGCTAATAATGTTGCTATTAGCCAGTTAACATTGAGTTCAGTATTGCCATGTGTTTTGCTAGTGATCCATGCACCCTATGACTATAATATTGCTATTTTTAGCTCAACAAATGTTTCTTCTTACTGTTTGTCACCTTGCCATGCCATATATTGCTCTGTGGTGAGTTGTACAAGCTCACCAACATGCCTACTTATCGTTGTTCCTGCCATGTACTGTTATTCTGAATCTGTCATATCATTTGCCATGTTTGCATGGATGCTACCATCTTTTCTGTTGATCTTTTGAATAAGTTCAGTAAGGGAGTTTTGTTCTTTGTCTTTAGTATTAGCATGAGATGCCTTTATTTGCGACGATAAGTTCTTGTATCCTGTTGGTTGATAGCTCTAAACAGTGCAACCTGATGTTATTTCTGTCATGCTCAGTAATTTTCATGGTGAGGTCATGTAGCATATTGTTTTGATGCTTGCTAGATGCCTAGTTGCTGTTTTGGACAGCTTGTCATTTAAACTTGTTTCATGTGTATGTGTTGAACCGTTGCTCCGTTGTGAGTGTGCTTTATATGAAACTTGCTTAGATTTGCATGTAGTTTCATCTTGTCATGTTGAATCCTTGTTTTGAGAGTGTTTGCTTGATGTTTGAATGTCTTTTTCATCAATGCCATGTTTAACTTGTTGTACTCATATCTTCTAAGCCATAGCTCTGAAATAATTGAACTTTATATGTAACTTGACTAGAATTTCGTGTAGATCATCTTGGTGCATCTTAACTTGCTGTTTAACCACTTGAACATAAGGTTTATTCAGTTCTGTACCAATTGCAAAATTTGCATATGAGGACTTACCGGATTAGTTATATGTTGTTTCCGGCCTCATTTAAACTTGCTTTGACGTGTTCCTCTTGTATGCATCATCCTCTGCCATGAGTAGCATCATATAGCCTTGTCATGCATCATACTTGGTTGAGCATCTTGTCATGTCTATGTGTTGTGTGTTTACATTGTTGTTTGCTTCTTTCCGGTTGTGCTCCTTCTCGTTAGTTCCTCTTTCGTTGCGATCGTGAGGATTCGTTCGTCTATGCTTGGTTCGTCTTCGTGGCTTCATCTTCTTCATGGACTCGTTCTTCTTCCTAGCGGGATTTCAGGCAAGATGACCGTCACCTTGGATCTCACTACTATCATTGCTATGCTAGTTGCTTCGTTCTATCGCTATGCCGCGCTACCTATCACTTGCTCTTCAAGCCACCCAAATTGCCATGTCAGCCTCTAACCTTTTCATCCTTCCTAGCAAACCATTGCTTGGCTATGTTACCGCTTTACTCAGCCCCTCTTATAGCGTTGTTAGTTGCTGGTGAAGTCGAAGATTGCTCCATGATGGACAGGATTATGTTGGGATATCACAATATCTCTTATTTAATTAATACATCTATATACTTGGTAAAGGGTGGAAGGCTCGGCCTTATGCCTGGTGTTTTGTTCCACTCTTGCCGCCCTAGTTTCCATCATACCGGTGTTATGTTCCTTGATTTTGCGTTCCTTACACGGTTGGGATTTATGGGACCCCCTTGACATGTCGCTTTGAATAAAACTCCTCCAGCAAAGCCCAACCTTGGTTTTACATTTGCCTCACCTAAGCATTTTTCCCTGGGTTTTCGGAGCCCGACGGTCATCTTTATTTACCCCCCCGGGCCAGTGCTCCTACGAGTGTTTGTCCAAATCGAGCAATGTCCGGCGCCCCCGGGCAACCAGGGTCTATGCCAACCCGACGTCTGGCTCATCCGGTGTGCCCTGAGAACAGGATACGTGTGACTCCTATCAGGATTTGTCGGCACATCGGGCGGCTTTGCTGGTCTTGTTTTACCATTCTCGAAATGTCTTGTAATCGAGATTCCGAGACTGATCGGGTCTTCCCGGGAGAAGGAATATCCTTCGTTGACCGTGAGAGCTTGTGATGGCTAAGTTGGGACACCCCTGTAGGGTATAAACTTTCGAGAGCCGTGCCCGTGGTTATGTGGTAGATGGGAATTTATTATTATCCGGTTGTAGAGAACTTGACACCAGATTTGAATTAAACACATCAACCGTGTGTGTAGCCGTGATGGTCTCTTTTCGGCGGAGTCCGGGAAGTGAACACGGTTTTTGGGTTATGTATGAACATAAGTAGTTTCAGGATCACTTCTTGATCACTTCTAGATTCTTGACCGTTCCGTTTGCTTCTCTTCTCGCCCTTATTTGCGTATGTTAGCCACCATACTTGCTTAGTCGCTGCTGCAACATCACCACTTTACCCCTTCCTTACCCATTAAGCTTTGCTAGTCTTGATACCCATGGTAATGGGATTGCTGAGTCCTCGTGGCTCACAAATTACTACAACAACAGTTGCAGGTACAGGTATGCGATGATCATGATGTGAGAGCGATGCTTGCTTATTTTGGAGTTCTTCTGCTTCTTCTTCGATCAGGGGATAGGTTCCAAGTCGGCAGCCTAGGCTAGCAGGGTGGATGTCGTTGAGTTTCTGTTCGTGTTTCACCCATAGTCGGATGCTGCTCTTGTGTATGATGATGTTGTATTCGTGTGGCATTGTATGCCTCTTGTATGTATCCCCAACTATTATGTAATGGTATGATGTAATGATATCCACCTTGCAAAAGCATCTCCAATATGCGCTTCTATCCTTGGTGGGACCTTCGAGTTCCTTTAGGATAGGGTCACATATTGGGCGTGACAAGTTGGTATTAGAGCCTTGACCGACCATAGGATCCCCCTTGATTGATCGTGTAGTTTGGCCGTTGTCGAGTCTAGAAGAAAACTATTTCTGAGTCTAGTTATATAGGAGAGTAGGAATTCTTTTTACTCCTCAGCCCCTTCGTCGCTCTGGTGAGGAATCCTGATTTAGGTGTTTTGACTTAGTCCTCTTCCCCTTCAAACTTTCTTTAGGATCACACAGTTGGTTTTTCGATCGTTGGTTCTCATCTCTTTTCATCCGGTGCATTTTCTCATCAAGTCGATTCGACCTCCTTGTTTTTTGCAAGTTCAATCCTCAGTTGTTTTCTTTTACCACCCGCCCACCCTTTTTCTTCTCGGAGCCGGAGTCCGTAATTGAGTACCCATCCTACTCGTGCGAAGCATTTGCATTCTTTCAACCGGTGTTTCCTCTTGAAGTTATTCATCGGTTTTTTCCTTCCAAGTTGCCTTTGTTTTCCCGCCCTCCGACCCTCTTCTTCCCGGAGCCTGAGTCTCTTTCGAGCATCAATTTCATTCGTACGGAGCCTCTTTAGTCTTCCCTCAATTACTTGAACCGGTGAATTCTCGCCTCGTTTGACATTCTTCATCTCTTTTTCTTCTTCGGTGGACTCAATTCATGTTTTTCGGGTTGATCACATTTTTTTCCTTGGATCAAGTGTTCTCCTTGCTCGTTTTCCTCTCACCATTCAATCATTCCGGAGTTCGCAAGACATCTCAGGAGATTCATCTGTGTTCCAATTAATTCGAGGTTGTCACCTTATTCAAATATTTCAATTGTTCCGGTGCATCATCTATCTTTTCAACAATCCTTTCCAATGGTGTTTTCTTTTAGTGGGCCCTCACCCACAGGTCTTTTCCCAGGATCTTACCTGACTCTTCTAATTATTCCGGAGCCATTCCTAATTCTTTATGAGTTTGACGTAAGAATGAATTTCATCAGCCAGATGCCATCTCCAAGATCGCTTTCAAATTATTTTCATCTTTTGTTCAACCCTTCCTCTTTTACATTCTCCCGGAGTTATTCTCAAATTCTTTTCAAGTGTGACGTAAGAATGGATCCCATCAGTCACATGCCTTCTCCAAGATCTCTTTCAAATTCTTTTCATTGTTGGCTCAACCTCTTCGCTTTTCATTCTACCGGAGTATCTTAGTAATTTGGTGGTGTTTCCCATCGTCATTTGAAGACTGAAGTAGAGTTTCTCTTAAATCTTGCCCGTTCTCTCGAAGATTCATGGTTAAAGCTTCTTCTTATCCTCTCGAATTATTCTGTTCATCAGATTTTCTTTCCTTGCCCATCCAGAGTATGTCAGGAGTTGTTTTCAGTTTCTTTTCACCGAAGGCCATCATTATAGAAGAATTATTCGTCCTCACATTCCAGCTATCGTTATCCAATTATTCTGGCGCATCTGACAAGTATTCCTTAATCAGCTTGTTATTTCTTTGTGCTTTTGCATTTAAATCCCCTTAAGCATATTTGTTCTTCTAATTCTTCCCGGTGATTCATTCTCTTTCATCAGTCATTTTCGAATTCTTACGGTGGTTCGTTCAAGATTCTTTTTCCTTGATTATCATTTTGATCCATTCATTCTTTCCAATACTATTGATGGTTCATTGAAGACCTTCCTAAAGGTGGCGCCATATACTCCTCATCCTTTTCAAGGGGAATACGTTGCATGCCAAATCCGGTTGTCATCAATTAAATTTGATGAGGATAAGCATAACGTAATTGTTATTCTTATTTCATCATCGTCAAGTAATCCCTTTTCTTCGGAGTATTTTCATCTTTTCTTTTCCGGAGTTCAAATTTCCTCGGCCATTTCGTCCGAACCTCCATGTAAATCACCACAAGGCTTAACCTTATTCTTTCATCCTTCATTCTATCTCATCATCCTTTTGTCATCGGAGTTCTTCATGGTGGTTCTTCATGACTTAATTCATTCCTCAAGAGTTCATCAAGATTTTATTGGAGGAGTTCAACTATCTTTTCTGCTCACGTCTCGAAGTGCAATTAATTCTCCGTATTCTTCTGAAGTATAATTTTGCATTTTCTTCGTTCTTCTCAGCTATTCAGACATTGGTTGTGGTATAATTTCACCTCAAGTTTTGAGTTGTTTTTATAAGTCCACAACAAGCATATTCTTTCGTTGTTGATTTTCTCAACAACTCCGTTCTAACATTCCTCTAAGGATGCTATCGAATTCATCCGTGGCGGAAGTTCTTGTTCTCTCATTCGTTCTTTTAATTCCATTCTTTGAATTCTTCCGGAGACATTGCATGTTCATTTCGTCAAGTGTCATCCCACCTTGTGTAGTTCTTGTTCTATTTCTTTGTTCTTATTCCTCTCCTATCTTATTTAAACCGGAGTGCTTTCAGAGTCTATCTTGTTTCCATGAGCTTTTGATTCTTTTCATACTCGTCATGCCTCTTTTCTACTCGAGTTCTCATGACTTTGTTATTCTTCTTTCTTCTGGTCTTATTTCACCTCGTCCTCTTTCCCTTCCGTCTTGTTCCTAAGATCTCGGGACGAGATCTCTTGTTAGTGGAGGAGAGTTGTAACGCCCCGGTTTCGATGCGCCAGGTGTCTTCCAGTTATTCGCCATCGTTTCCATGTCATTTGCTTGCGTGTTGCATTTTGCCATGTCAACATCTGCATGTTTTTCAAAACATGCATCAATTCGGGTTCCGCCGGTTCTCTCTGTTGTCCGTTCTGAGCAGAGACACACTCGCACGCGCCCGTCGCACCTCTCAGACCTTGTTTCATGAGCGGGATAAAAATGTTCTGGAATGGGCCGTGATTTGCTGAGTGGCCTTGGTATATCACCGGTAGACCGCCCATCAAATTTCGTTCCATTTGGAGGTCGTTTGATGCCCCGTCGGTTAACCGAGCTAACCGAGACCCCCCTTCTCTTTGCAGCCCAACACCCTTTCACACAGCCCACCTAGCCCATCTATACCCCCTCCATGCTCTCCGTCATTCGATCACGATCGTGTGGGCGAAAACCGCACCCCATTTGGACCCTCCTAGCTCTCTCTACCTATATATATGCTTTCCCCCTTTCCAAATCACGGATGAAACCCTATCCTCCTTCCACCTCGCCCCACCGGACAAAATTCCCCATCGTCAGACATGTCCGCTCCACCGCGCCGCCGGCCTGAGCGAACCATCGCCTGCCACGTGTGGCCTCCACCGCCACCCGTTCCGCGCGCCGTCGCGGTCTACTAGGCCCGTCGCGGACCCACGGGGCCCGTCCGCCGCCGCCCGCTGGCCCGCGTGCCTCCCGCGCCCCGCCTCGCCCCGCGCCGGCGCCCCTCTGCCGCCTCGCTGCCGTTGCGCCGCCGCGCAGTCCGGCCCCGCTTCGCGCCGCCGCCCGGAAGCTGCCCCGCGCGCCCATGAGCTCCTCCTGTCGGTGACCGTCGCCTCCTCCGGTGAGCGCCGGGACTCGCCCCTGCGCCCCGCGCTCGACCCCGCCGCCTCGCGCCCGCTCGCCGTTGACCGCCGCCGTCCGCCGCCCTCACCGAGCTCCTCCGTCGCCGGCCCCGCCTTCCGAGCTCCTCCGCACGCTGCCCCATCGCCTGATCCGGGCGGGTGGATGAGATCCACCCGTCCCATGATCCAAACTAGCCCCCGAGCCGTGTGGATCTCGCCGTCCTGATCCATTCCGTCCCACTTCTTCCCCGGGGTATAATTTTTTTCACCAACTCCTCAGATTCATCATGTCATGTGCTCATGTTTGACCTAGCTTAACTTTGTGCATGTTGCTCCCATATGCGTGTCTAATATATCAAAATGTTCATTGTGAGATGCTCTTAATTTTGTTCCATTGTGCCATGCTTGTTTGAGTCAATCTTGATGCCCTAATTATCGTTGCAAGAGTACTATATGATGATAACTGCTCTCTATTAACAGAACTTGCTATTTTGTCATTTTTGTTACATTTTGTGTGTGCAAATTGTGAGCATGATGTCTACATGTTTTAGGAGCATATTCATGCCATCTTTGCTGTGGTGCAATTCATGTGTTTTTGTGAGTCTTGTAGTGAGTGCATCAAGCTCGTGAAGTAGGGTTGTAGTGAGTGCCATATATTGCTCTGTGGTGAGTTGTACAAGCTCACAAACATGCCTACTTATCATTGTTCCTGCCATGTACTGTTATTCTGAATCTGTCATATCATTTGCCATGTTTGCATTGATGCTACCATCTTTTTTGTTGATCTTTGGAATTAGTTCAGTAAGGGAGTTTTGTTCTTTGTCTTTAGTATTAGCATGACATGCCTTTGTTTGCCATGATAAGTTCCTGTAGCCTGTTGTTTGATACTCCCTCCTTCCCGTAATGTAAGACGTTTTTTGACACTACACTAGTGTTAAAAAAATTCTTACATTATGGGACGGAGGGAGTGTCTCTAAACATTGCAACCTGATGTTATTTCTGTCATGCTCAGTGATTTTCTGCTAAGTTTGTGAACTATTATTATTTGGAATCTTTCCATGTCCTTTTGAGCATGTTATAGTGTTTTCTGGAGATACCTCAGTCTTCATGTTTTGTCATGCTTTACCTATACATCATGTCCATGCCTTCTTTTTCATGGTGAGGTGCTGTAGCATATTGTTTTGATGCTTGCTAGATGCCTAGTTGCTGTTTTGGACAGCTTGTCCTTTAAACTTATTTCATGTGTATGTGTTGAACCGTTGCTCCCTTGTGTGTGTGCTTTATATGAAACTTGCTTAGATTTTCATGTAGGTTCATCTTGTCATGTTGAATCCTTGTTTTGATAGTGTTTGCTTGATGTTTGAATGCCTTTTCCATCAATGCCATGTTTAACTTGTTTTGCTCATATCTTCTAGGCCGTAGCTCCGAAATAATTGAACTTTATATGTAACTTGACTCGAATTTCATGTAGATCATCTTGGTGCATCTTAACTTGATGTTTAACCACTTGTTTATTCAGTTTATCTTGGTGAGGATTCGTTCGTCTAGCTTGGTTCGTCTTCATGGCTTCATATTCTTGATGGACTCGTCCTTCTTCCTAGCGGGATTTCAGGCAATATTGCTATGTTAGTTGCTTCATTCTATCGCTATGTCGTGCTACCTATCACTTGCTCTTCAAGCCTCCCAAATTGTCATGTCAGCCTCTAACCTTTTCATCCTTCCTAGCAAACCATTGCTTGGCTATGTTACTGCTTTGCTCAGCCCCTCTTATAGCATTGTTAGTTGCAGGTGAAGTCGAAGATTGCTCCATAATGGACAGGATTATGTTGGGATATCACAATATCTCTTATTTAATTAATACATCTATATACTTGGTAAAGGGTGGACGGCTCTGCCTTATGCCTGGTGTTTTGTTCCACACTTTCCGCCCTAGTTTCTGTCATACCAGTGTTATGTTCCAATTTTGCGTTCCTTACGCGGTTGGGTGATTTATTGGACCCCCTTAACAGTTCGCTTGGAATAAAACTCCTCCAGCAAAGCCCAACCTTGTGTTTTACATTTGCCTCACCTAAGCCTTTTTCCCTTGGGTTTCCGGAGCCCGAGGGTCATCTTTATTTACCCCCCCCCCCCCGGGGCAGTGCACCTCCGAGTGTTGGTCCAAACCGAGCGATGTCCGGTGCCCCCTGGGCAACCAGGGTCTATGCCAACCCAACGTCTGGCTCATTTGGTGTGCCTTGAGAACGAGATACGTGCGACTCCTATCGGGATTTGTCGGCACATCAGGCGGCTTTGCTGGTCTTGTTTTACCATTGTCGAAATGTCTTGTAACTGGGATTCCGAGACTGATCAGGTCTTCCCGGGAGAAGGAATATCCTTTGTTGACCATGAGAGCTTGTGATGGGTTAAGTTGGGACACCCCTGCAAGGTATAAACTTTCGAGAGCCATGCCCGCGGTTTTGTGGCAGATGGGAATTTGTTAATATCCGGTTGTAGATAACTTGACACCAGATTCGAATTAAAACGCATGATCTGCGTGTGTAGCCGTGATGGTCTCTTTTCGGTGGAGTCCGGGAAGTGAACACAGTTTTTGGGTTATGTATGAACGTAAGTAGTTTCAGGATCACTTCTTGATCACTTCTAGCTTCTCGACCGTTCCGTTTGCTTCTCTTCCCGCTCTTATTTGCGTATGTTACCCATCATACTTGCTTAGTCGCTGCTGCAATGTCACGCCCAATATGCGATACTATCCTAAAGAGACTCAAAGGTCCCACCAAGGATAGAACCGCATATTGAAACGCTTTTTTAAGGTGGATATCATTACATCAACGTTACATAATAGATGGGGATACATACCAGAGGCATACAATGCCACATGAATACAACAACACATCATACAAAAGATCAACATCCGACTACGGATGAAACACAAACAGAAACTCAAACGACATCCACCCTGCTAGCCGAGGATGCCAACCTAGACCCTATCCCCTGATCGAAGAAGAAGCAGAAGAAGAACTCCAAAACAAGCAAACATCGCTCTCACGTCATGATCATCGCATAACCTGTACCTGCAACTGTTGTTGTAGTAATCTGTGAGCCACGAGGACTCAGCAATCCCATTACCATGGGTATCAAGACTAGCAAAGCTTAATGGGTAAGGAAGGGGTAAAGTGGTGAGGTTGTAGCAGCGACTAAGCATATATGGTGGCTAACATACGCAAATGAGAGCGGGAAGAGAAACAACGGAATGGTCATGAATCTAGCAATGATCAAGAGGTGATCCTGAGCTCCTACTTACGTCAATCATAACCCAAATTTGTGTTCACATCCCAGACTCCGCCGAAAAGAGACCATCATGGCTACACACGCGGTTGATGCGTTTTAATTCAGATCTGGTGTCAAGTTATCTACAAGTTAAACATGGCATTGATGCAAAAGGCATTCAAACATCAAGCAAACACTCTCAAAACAAGGATTCAACATGACAAGATGAACCTACATGAAAATCTAAGCAAGTTTCATATAAAGCACACACACAAGGGAGCAACGGTTCAACACATACACATGAAATAAGTTTAAAGGACAAGCTGTCCAAAACAGCAACTAGGCATCTAACAAGCATCAAAACAATATGTTACATCACCTCAACATAAGAACAAAAGGCATGGACATGAAGTACAGGTAAAGCATGAAAAAACATGAACACTAATCTATCTCCAGAAAACAATAGAACATGCTCAAAAGGACACGGCAGGATTGCAAATAATAACAGTTTCAGACTTTGCCGAAATAACATCAGGTTGCAATGTTTAGAGCTATTAAACAACATGTTACAGAAACTTATAATGGCAAACAAAGTCATGGAATTAATCTATTAATTGCATATAACAAAAGTGCCTTACTGACCATGAGCCGAAAGGGCACAAAAAATATGGTGGCACCCATGTAAACATAGCAAGTGATATGACAGATTTATACATGGCAGGAACAACAATAAGTAGGCATGTTGGTGAGCTTGTACAACTCACCACAGAGCAATACATTGCATGAAAAGGCAACCAACAGTAAGAATACATGTTTGTGAAGCTAAGCATGGCAAAAGCAAGTTAATAACGTGCATGGATCACTAGCAGAGCTCATGTCAAAAACTGAACTTAATGTTAATAGGCTGACATCAACATTATTTAGCATGTTTGGAGCAAGATTACAACAGGCCACAGAAGGCTATAAATGAAACCAGGGGCATGGATGGATAGAGCATGAAATGTATAACAAATCATCCTTAGTTAACATATCCATATTATGCATAAAATGACTTGTAGCAGCAGGTTTACATAGCATCAGGATATAGCAGATTCAGCCTAGCAAAACAACAACAACAAGTACCCTACTTCACGAGCTCGATGCACTCATTACAAGACTCACAAAAATACATGGACGGAACCACAGTAAAGATGGCATGATGTAGATCAACACTCATGTAGACATCAAGCTCATAGGATGCACACACAAAATGCAACGAAAAAGACAAAACAGCAAGTTATGACAGTTTCAGCAAGTTAACATCATATAGCACTCTTGCAACGATGATTTGGGAATCAAGATGGACTAAAACAAACATGGAACAATGGAATGAAATGTGGAGCATCTCACAACAAACATTTTGATATATCACACACATGAAACGGAGCAGTATGCATGGAGTTATGATGCGATGAACAGGGGCTCAAAATACTGCAGCAAAAGGAATATTTCAGGGGTCAACCTGAGGATTCCAGATCCAGATCCGGGGCACGGTTGACGAGGTTCAACGGAGATGGGTCGCCGGAGTTGAGGTAGACGGCGGCCGGAGAAGAAGAGGAAGGCGCCGGCGAGGAAGAGGCACCATGGGCCGATGCCGGTAGGGCGCAGCGCGCGGATCCGTGGCCAGGGAGGCCTGATCCGGCGACCGGCGTTGGGGGTCGAGGCGGCGGGGGAGCTCCAGCTCGGCGGCCATGGAGGGGCTGGCGGGGCCGAGCGGGGTGCCGGCGAGGTCAGCGGGCGGATCGGCAGGAGCTCGGGGCAAGGAGGCGCGGGTTCGGGCGTCGGTGGCGATGTCTCTGGTGGGTGGGCGGTGGAGGTCTCCGGAGGGGCGTGGAGGGGAGGCGCACTCCGGCGGCGGCGCTCGGTGGCCGGCGGCGGGGTCGAAGGGAGGCGTGGGCGCGGGCGCGGGCGAGCGGCCCGGTCGGCGGCGCACGGGCTCGCGCGGGCCCGCTTCGGGCCCCGTGGGCGGCGGCGGTGGAGGAAGGCGGCGGCGACAGGTGGCGGTAGGCCATTGGCTGCGGGCGGCGGCGCTGGGTGACGTGGCGGCACCTCATTGGCCGGAGCGACGTGGCGGCGGTGGTGGACGCGTCCGGCGCGGTGGCGGACATGTCCGGCGGCGGGGAGGAGTTTGGCTAGGGTTTGATCTGCACGAAAAATCGGGGGGATGCGGCAAGTACGAACGGGTGCAAGCTTTATGAAAACATGCAGATGCAATGTGCATGATGCTATGAGATGAGATGCACGCCATGAACAAAAATGTAAAACAAAAGACAAAAACCCAACCACGAAGGAAATATCATATCGCATCTCCGGAAAAGGAAAGAGTTGGAGTTACGAATATGGAAAGTTGTATCCGGGGCGTTACAATACTCCACCACTACGAGAGGATCTCGTCCCGAGATCTAGGATGGCACCGGAGAAAAGTAGAAAAAGAAGAGGAGAGGTAACCTAAGTTGCTTCTTCGACAAAAGAGAACCTTGAGAGGTTGAAAAGTTGAAAGAAAGAACACAACAGAGTTGAACACAATTGAGAGCACTGCGGTAGAGAATAGAAACAAGGAACACCATGTGAACCTTGGAGGCTGCAAATCTATGAATGACGAGTACAATGGACAAGAAGGAATTCGAACCACTCTGGTTGAAACGAGATAAACAAGGAACAAGGAAGATCAAATTCGGACAACAATCTGGTTGGAAAGAGATGCAAGACTTGATAAGATGAAAAGAACTTGAAGAGATGACACAACACTCCGGTTAAATGGATAAGCACGAAAAGAACACGATCCTCATAATTCAAGAGGATGAGTGAAAATAGCAACATCACAATGTCTCCGGAAGAAAGAATAGAAGATAGATCATTGGAATAACAGAATGGAGTAAAAATGCCAACTTCTGCCACAAATGAGCTTGGAAAGCACCCTTCCAAGAAGATTATAACGGAGTTGTTTGAAAACCAACAACGAAAAGAATAAGCTTGTAGTGGGCTTATGGAAACATATCAACACTTGAGGTGAAATTCTGCCACTAACGAAAAACAATTGCTTGTTTGAGATCAAAGAAGAGATGAAAACTTCTTTCGCCGAGAGGGTAGGAGAAAACTCGGATCATTGATAGCACCATAATTAGCAATATTCCTTAGGGAAGGCTTTAGGTGAAATCTTTACCAAGATGACTCCAATGGAGGGATTGATAGGTTGAAACGATCTCCTGAACAAAAAGAAAATGATGGATTTAAAATATCTCATTATTGACAACTTGAATCACGAAGGGAAATTGTCAAGAGTGACATAACACCACCTCAAAAGATAAGATAGAAAGAATTGCACTTTGGAATTCAACATGAAGCATACTTGAACTCCTCAAAACAAAACATGTGTTGAGCACCATGTTTAATTTTGAGTATAGCTTGGCGGATCATCACCTCGAGAGAAGTCTTGAAGAACAAATGAAGAACGAAAGGAGTCCTTGACAAACCACCATGTAGAGCCTCCATGAAGAACTCTGGTAATAAAAGGGTGATAGAAAGAAAGAGAGGTTGAAAACACAAGGTGAAGCCTTGCAATGATTTAGATGCCGCTTCGCGACGATATAACCGAGAAAACGTGGAACTCTGGAAAAAGAAAAGATGAAACACTAGAACCGAGAATTACTTCATCATGAACAAACTTGGGAAGAAAAGAATTGAATCACCTCGAGGAAATAAGAATAAGATTTATTGTATGCTTATCCTTCATCAAATTAAATTGATGACAAGCAATGGATTTGGCATACTACTTATTCTCATTGAAAAGGATTGAGAGGTGACATATCGCAAACTTGAGAAGGTCTTCATGAACCACCGGTAGGATTGAAAAGAACGAATGAATTAATATGATAACATAGGAAGAGGAATATTGAACAAACCACCGTAAGAAATGAAAATGAAAGTAGCAAAGGCACAATTCACCAGGAAGAATTGGAAAATGAATGAAGATACTTGAGGGGATTTAGATACATGAGAACGAAGAGATCATGAGCTGACTAAATAGTATACTTGGATGATCCACCAGTATGATTTGGAGAACGAGAACTGAAAGCTGGAATCAATAATTATGACATGATGGCCTTCAGAGGAAAGAAATGGAAACAACTAATGAAATGCTTCGGATGGTAAGAAAAGAATTGTCACAATCAAAAATAATTATGAGGATGGCATGAAGCTAGAACCATGAATCTCTGGAAGAACATGTAAGGATTTAAGAGGAACTCTTCTTCGATCTTCAAAATCCGAGAATGATGATGATAAACACCACCATGAATTGTTGAGACACTCCAGAATGAAAATTAGAAAGGTTGAACCAATGACGAAAGAATTTGAAAGATCTTGGAGAAAGACATTTGACTAATGATAATTCATTCTTACGTCAACCTTCGAAAAGAATTTGGGAATGGCTTCGAGAAAATTAGAAGAGTCAGGTAAGATCCTGGGAAAAGACCAATGGGTTAGGGCCCACTCAAACGAAAACATCGTTGAACGATTTCGGATAGAGATTGCACCAGTTGAATTAAATGACTTGAATGAGATAATAATCTCCAAATAGCTTGAACGGATTAAGAATGGAAAACACGAATCATATGAGATATCTTTAGCACTCCAGGACAAATGAATAGGAAGAAGTGAATGATTAAGACGTGCATCGACATGAGAAAGTATTACAAACGAGGAAAGGAATATGATGAATATCGGAAACTTGAATTGGATCCACCGGAGAAGAAACAACAATGAAGGATGATGAACTTGAAATGTTGAGCATCTTCATGGGAAATCACCGGATAAGAACATTGAAAGAAAAGAATGAAGAGACTTCCCACAAATAAAAGGATACATAAATAAGAAATCTGAGTCCTTGAAGAAAAAAGGGTGGGAGGGCGGGAAAACAAAGGCAACTTGGGACGGATGAAACAAACACCATTGAGAAAACTTAGAATTGATCTCACAAATGTTGAAATGATCGGATCCACTTGAAGAGAAGCACACCAGTTTGAAAGAATTGACATGACAATCTCGATGATCAAAAGGATTATTACTCCCATAGAAATATGAGAACACTACTTGAAACGTATGGAATCAACACTTGACATTGAAGCAACTCAACTACCACAACTCAAAACAAAACAAAGGATTGGCTTGCAGAAATAAGCCGGAAACAAACATATGATAGATTTTTCGTCTGAAGTTTTCGTGGTGGGGCCCACACGGGCTCGATCGTACAGCACCATCATGTACAAGGCAGTTCACATGACATACGAAGTGTCCCCGTACCAGCATAGCCAATGGCTCTTTAAGACACAACGAGACCACTGTAAAAACGACCGTGGATAGGCGGACCACTAGACGTCGAACCCCTATCTCATATCATGCATCTATCGGAAAGATATTCTAGGAGCTACTTCAATTCCCACCTATAAACTCCCGAAACTTTCTAGTTATGCAATTTGGTGTTGGGGATACAGGGTAAGCAATATATCTCACCCAAACTAACAATCCCTACATCCAGCGGTATCCATCCGTCAACACATAACCAAGAAAACTCCGGAAATCGTGTACCTCAACCTTCGAAAAGCATGCTTTATACGAGCTATGGCAATACTCCTGAACTCCCCAGTACTGGGTGATGTCGAGGTTATCTCACCCACAACTGCATAAAAGACATTTTCGATGTCAGCAAAACTCAGGTATTCCAGAACTGCAATGATAAAATTGTGACGACAACACCTCAGAGCTCAACTCCCCGGGACACTGCCACAACCACTAAATGTTAGGAGGCACCAAGAACAATGTTCTCGTCACAAGAATATCGGAACGATTCCAAGATACCCGCCTGATCCTAAAAAAAATTGTGAAAAAATTGAGGAGAGGAAAGACAAAACATCTACGTCTAGATTCCTCACCAGAGCGACGAAGGGGGCTGAGAAGTAAAAATAATCCTACTCTCCGATATATATAATCCTAAGACTCAAAATAGTTTTCTTCTAGACTCAACAACGGCCAACAATCAAGGGGGCTCCTATGGTCGATCGAGGCTCTGATACCAACTTGTCACGCCCAATATGTGACACTATCCTAAAGAGACTCGAAGGTCCCACCAAGGATAGAACCGCATATTGAAACGCTTTTGCAAGGTGGATATCATTACATAAACATTACATAATAGATGGGGATACATACCAGAGGCATACAATGCCACATGAATACAACAACACATCATACAAAAGATCAACATCCGATTACAGATGAAACACAAACAGAAACTCAAACGACATCCACCCTGCTAGACCAGGCTGCCGACCTGGAACCTATCCCCTGATCGAAGAAGAAGCAGAAGAAGAACTCCAAAACAAGCAAACATCGCTCTCGCGTCATGATCATCGCATAACCTGTACCTGCAACTATTGTTGTTGTAATCTGTGAGCCACGAGGACTCAGCAATCCCATTACCATGGGTATCAAGACTAGCAAAGCTTAATGGGTAAGGAAGGGTTAAAGTGGTGAGGTTGTAGCAGCGACTAAGCATATATGGTGGCTAACATACGCAAATGAGAGCGGGCAGAGAAGCAACGGAACTGTCGTGAACCTAGCAATGATCAAGAGGTGATCCTGAACTCCTACTTACGTCAATCATAACCCAAAGCCGTGTTCACTTCCTGGACTCCACCGAAAAGAGACCATCACGACTACACACGCGGTTGATGCGTTTTAATTCGGATCTGGTGTCAAGTTATCTACAACCGGACATTAACAAATTCCCATCTGCCACATAACCGTGGGCACGACTCTCAAAAGTTTATACCCTGTAGGGGTGTCCCAACTTAGCCCATCATAAGCTCTCACGGTCAACGAAGGATATTCCTTTTCCCAGGAAGACCCGATCAGTCTCGGAATCCCGGTTTACAAGACATTTAGACAATGGTAAAACAAGACCAGCAAAGCCGCCCGATGCATCGACAATCCCGATAGGAGCTGCACATATCTCGTTCTGAAGGCAACACCGGATAAGTCAAGCTACGAGTAAAACCAGACCTCGAGTTTCCCCGAGGGGGCCCCGCGGGCTGCTCGGTTCGGACCAGCACTTAGAGAAGCACTGGCCCCGGGGGGGGCTAAAATAAAGATGACCCTCGAGAGAGCAACTCCCAAGGGAAAAATAGGTGGTGGTGAGGCAAATGGTAAAACCAAGGTTGGGCCTTGCTGGAGGAGTTTTATTCAAAGCGAACTGTCAAGGGGGTCCCATAAATCACCCAACCGCGTTAGGGACACAAAATCCGGGAACATAATACCATTATGACGGAAACTAGGGCGGCAAGAGTGGAACAAAACACCAGGCATAAGGCCGAGCCTTCCACCCTTTACCAAGTATATAGATGCATTAATTAAATAAGAGATATTGTGATATCCCAACATAATCCTGTCCATCATGGAGCAACCTTCAACTTCACCTGCAACTAACAACGCTACAAGAGGGGCTGAGCAAAGCGGTAAAATAGCCAAGCAATGGTTTGCTAGGAAGGGTAACAAGGTTAGAGGCTAACATGGCAATTTGGGAGGCTTGATAGAACAAGGGATAGGTAGCGTAGCATAGCGATAGAACGAAGCAACTAGCATAGCAATGATAGTAGTGAGATCTAGGGTAGCAGTCATCTTGCCTGAAATCCCGCAAGGAAGAAGAACGAGTCCATGAAGAAGATGAAGCCACGAAGACGAACCAAGCTTAGACGAACGAATCCTCACGATCGCAACGAAACGGGAACTATCGAGAAGAAGCACACAACATGGTAAACACACCACACATGGACATGACATGATGCTCAACCAAGCATGATGCATGCCAAAGCTAGATGAGGCTACTTATGGCAAGAGATGATGCATACAAGAGCAACATATCAAAGCAAGTTTAAATGAGGCCGGAAACAACATATAACAATTTCGGTAAGTCCTCATATGCAAATTTCAAAGTTGGTCCAGATCTGAATAAACCTCATGTTCAAGTTGTTAAACAGAAAGTTAAGATGCACCAAGATGATCTGCACGAGATTCTTGTCAAGTTACATATAAAGTTCATTTAATTCGGAGCTACGGCCTAGAAGATATGAGCAAAACAAGTTAAACATGGCATTGATGCAAAATGCATCCAAACATCCAGCAAACACCTCAAAACAAGGATGCAACATGATAATATGAAATGACATGCAAAATCAAGCAAGTTTCATATAGAGCACACTCAAAACGAAGCAACGGTTCAACACATACACTCTATACAAATTTAAAGGACAAGCTGTCCAAAACAACAACTAGGCATCTAACAAGCATCAAAACAATATGCTACAACACCTCAACATCAGAACAAAAGGCATGGACATGAAGTACAGGTAAAGCATGACAAAACATGAACACTAAGCTATCTCCAGAAAACAATAGAACATGCTCAAAAGGACACGACAAGAATGCAAATAATAACAATTTCAGACTTAGTAGAAATAACATCAGGTTGCATTGTTTAGAGCTATCAACCAACATGTTACATTAACTTATAATGGAAAACAAAGGCATCTAATGAATCTACTAATTGCATATAACAAAATATCCTTACTGACCATGAGCCAAAAGGGCACAGAAAATATGACGACACCCATGTAAACATAGCAAGTGACATGACAGATTCATACATGGCAGGAACAACAATAAGTAGGCATGTTGGTAAGCTTGTACAACTCACCACAGAGCACTACATGGCATGAAAAGGCAACCGACAGTAATAATACATGTTTATGAAGCTAAGCATGGCAAGAGCAAGTTCATACGGTGCATGGATCACTAGCAAAGCTCATGTAAAAAACTGAACTTAATGTTAACAAGCTGACAACAACATTATTTAGCAAGTTTGGAGCAAGATTACAACAGGCAACAACAGGCTATAAAATGCAACCAGGGGCATTGATGGATATAACATGACATGTATAACAAAACATCCTTAGTGAACATCTCCAGATTATGCATAGCATGACTTGTAGCAGCAGGTTTACATAGCATCAGGATATAGCAGATTCAGCCTAGCAAAACAGCAACAGCAAGTACCCTACTTCACGACCTCGATGCACTCACTAAAATACTCACAAAAATACATGGATGGCACCACAGTAAAGATGGCATGATGTATCTCAACACTCATGTAGACATCAAGCTCATAGGATGCACACACAAAATACAACGAAAAAGATAAAACAACAAGTTATAACAGTTTCAGCAGGTTAACATCATATAGCACTCTTGCAACGATGATTTGGGCATCAAGATGGACTCAAACAAACATGGCACAATGTAATGAAATGTAGAGCATCTCACAATGAACATTTTAATATATCACACGCACGAAACGGATCAGTATGCATGGAGTTATGACGCGATGAACAGGGGCTCAAAATACTGCAGCAAAAGGACTTGGAATATTTCGGGGGTCAACCTGAGGATTCCGGATCCAGATCCGGGGCACGGTTGACGAGGTTCGCCGGAGATGGGTCGCCAGAGTTGAGGTAGACGGCGGCCGGAGAAGAAGAGGAAGGCGCCGGTGGGGAAGAGGCACCGGGGGCCGACGCCGGCGGGGCGCAGCGCACGGATCTGTGGCCGGGGAGGCCGGATCCGGCGACCGGCGTTGGGGGTCGAGGCGGCGGCGGAGCTCCTGCTCGGCGGCCATGGCGGGGCTGGCGGGGCCGAGCGGGGTGCCGGCGAGGTCAGCGGGCGGATCGGCAGGAGCTCGGGGCGAGGAGGCGCAGGTTCAGGCGTCGGCGGCGATGTCTCCGGTGGGCAGGCGGCGGAGGTCGCCGAAGGGGCGTGGTGGCGAGGCAAGCGGCCCGGTCAGCGGCGTGCAGGCCCCGCGGGCCCGCTTCGGGCCCTGCGGGCCGCGGCGGTGGAGGGAGGTTGCGGCGACAGGTGGCGCAAGGCCATTGGCTGCGGGCGGCGGCGCTGGGTGACGTGGCGACACCTCATTGGCCGGAGCGACGTGGCGGCGGTGGTGGACGCGTCCGGCGCGAAGGCGGACATGTCCGGCGGTGGGGAGGAGTTTGCCTAGGGTTTGATCTGCATGAAAAATCAGGGGGATGCGGCAAGTACGAACGGGTGCAAGCTTTATGAAAACATGCAGATGCAATGTGCATGATGCTATGAGATGAGATGCATGCCGTAAACAAAAATGTAAAAATAAAGACAAAAACCCAACCACGAAGGAAATATGATATCACATCTCCAGAAAAGGCAAGAGTTGGAGTTACGAATACAGAAAGTTGTATCCGAGGCGCTACATGCAACCTCACCACTTTACCCCTTCCTTACCCATTCAGCTTTTCTAGTCTTGATACACATGGTAATGGGATTGCTGAGTCCTTGTGGCTCACAGATTACTACAACAACAGTTGCAGGTACATGTATGCGATGATCATGACGTGAGAGCGATGCTTGCTTGTTTTGGAGTTGTTCTTCTGCTTCTTCTTCGATTAGGGGATAGGTTCCAGGCCGGCAGCCTGGGCTAGCAAGGTGGATGTCGTTGAGTTTCTATTCTTGTTTCATCTGTAGTCGGATGCTGCTCTTGTGTATGATGATGTTGTATTCGTGTGGCATTGTATGCCTCTTGTATGTATCCTCAACTATTATGTAATGGTATTATGTAATGATATCCACCTTGCAAAAGCGTCTCCAATATGCGCTTCTATCCTTGGTGGGACCGTCGAGTTCCTCTAGGATAAGGTCACATATTGGGCGTGACATCACTTAAATGTCTTCAAAGGGTCAAATGACCCCTGAAATTTACCAAATTTCCACATGACAGTTTGTATAAGTGCACATTACACGTAGAAAAAATTTGAAGGCCGTAAGAGGAAGCTATCTGCCGTTCGTCATCAAACATGCATTGTTCCCTCTCGGAACCACGACCCTTCTACTGAGTTGCTCCGATTTGTGAGGGATGTGTGTCCAAACTTACGTCAAACAGGCCAATTTTTGTACCACACCATCTTGGTGGCATTACATTACATCAAGCAAGGTTTCATGTTTCCTGATCATTTTTTAATTTTTTGTAATTATAATGCCATGGCACTCCATGCATGTGTCCATGCCGCGAGTCCAATATATTTGAAAATTCCATCTAATTTATTGCACATGGAATTAACTTGCACACAAGTACACAAATATGATTTTTCAGACCGTTATGGTTAGCCGTTGCATGAACATCTAGTTCAAATTTTAGTTACGGTCATTAAATGGCTAGGAAATCACTTCAATCTATTCAAAAGGTCAAATGACGCCTGAAATTTCCAAATTTTCACATGACAGTTTGTATTAGTGCACATTACACGTAGAAAAATTTTGAAGGCCGCAAGAGGAAGCTATCTGCCATTCGTCATCAAACATGCATTGTTCCCTCTCGGAACCACGA